>NC_073347.2:29897500-31097500 GCF_027580225.2 Misgurnus anguillicaudatus | reverse complement strand
TACAGGGACTAAAATATTGATAATATGAGCCTTCACATGAGTTGTGTGACATTTGTGGCTTATACGACGTTACCACAATTTTATTTTGGCACGCTATGGTTACCATGTAATTTTTATGTGGTAAATTGTAACTTCACCCTTTCATCCTGTGACCCACATGCTGTCATTTGACAGAAACTACGATTATCGTGGTATTTTGTAATTTTAGAAGGGACAAACATTTGTTTACCATAGCTGAAGGATAATGCACTGAATGAGAAGAGATTTCTTGGATTTTTCCACAGGAATGACAAAATAATTGAACATTCTTTACACAAACATCCTGTTGTGCTATTGGTACAGTGAAACTCTGACCAAAAACACACTCTAGATCTTACAAAAACAAATGGAAAATGTGTTTATTTCTGTTACCATTTTTAGTCAACACATCTCCATTTCTTTTTTTAAAAAAAAGTCTCATAAAAAAACACACACACAAAAGCAGTTTGTTAGTACACCACATACATGACGTGCAAAATTCCAAATAAATCATAGAATAAAAAACCAACAACAAACATTATAAATGTAACATTTAGGCCTTCACTTTCAACTTCATTTCAGATGAGAAACATTAACTATTGCTGAATACTTCTGCTGGTTTATTTATAAAAAAAAATAAACGTCGTAAAACAACAAATAGGTTAAGGCTTGTTCAAAGTAAATACATTAAAATAAAATAATCTACGATTTAAAAACATCAAATGACTCAAACTGGGACCCTTTATGGTATTGTACAGTACTTTCATCTAGAAATACTGACCTAACCAACAGCTGCAGATCTCTAACATCACTATACTATAATAACATCTACAAAACTTTGTTTTAAAAAAATAAAACACTTAATTCTTTCTCTACACTATTGCTAAATTGTGCTGATCAGGCACAATATACAAAACAACTTGCACAAACGATGTATAAAATAAAATGGAAAAACGCTGTTGACAGATTTTGGCTTATTTTTGTCACGATGGCTCATATAATGTATATAATGTATAAAGCTTATGAATAACAAATAAGCACTTTGTACAGTAACTTGTTCAATATGCACAAAAGCAACAACATCTACTTAAAGGGATAGTTCACCCAAAAATGAGAATCATAATTTACTCACTCTCATGTTCCGACAAACCTATATAAAATTTCTTTGTTCTGATGAACACAAAATATTTTGAAGAATGTTCGCAATCAAACCGTTCGCGAGCCCCATTCACTTCCACAGTAGGAAAAAGAATACTATGAAAGTGAATGGGGCCCACGAACGGCCCGATTACAAACTTTTTTTTTTAATATCTTCCTTCGTGTTTATCAGAACAAAAAAAGTTACACAGGTCTGCCACAACATGAGTGAGCAAAGACAGGATTTTCATTTTTGGGTGAACTATCCCAAAGCTAATCCAACCGGCAACAAGATTATGGATGTGCAGGATAAACATGTTTTTTCCCCAAACTCTTCAGCTGTAAATAAATTAGGGCTGCCTAACGATTAGTCGCGACAGAATAAAAGTTTTTGTCCACACAATATATGTGGGTGCACTGTGCATAACAATTATATATAAATAAACACAAACACATGGATGTATAATTTAAAGAAAAAATAAATGTATATAATATTTATATATAATATAAATTATATATAAATATAAAAATGTATATACACATAAGTAAATACTTCTTAAAAATATATATGCATGTGTGTGTTTGTATTTATACACAATTATCACACAGTACACCCACATATACCATGCAAACAAAACCTTTCATTCTGCAAATGATTAGTCGCGACTAATCGTTAGGCAGCCCCAAAATAAATCCACTTCTGTATGTAACAAGGAGGATGAGGATAATAAAGTCTTCTTCATCATACTAGCCCGTGGTTTTAGACCATGGCTCGGAAACCAAAGGATAGAGTTGCACCCAGAGCTAAACCAAGAGACAGGAAGAAGACCATTACAGCTCCTGCGGTTTCTGCTTCATGCTGGGCCACTTTCCTGTGAGACAAACACAAAACAGTATTACATACAGCAAAGGTTGAGAGACAACCGTGAACTAAACTATTACCTCCATCAATAACATTTGCTTCATTTACATTTATGTATAAGTTCTAGTTAGAGATAACGCCACCCCTCAATAACGGACTACTGTGTTGATTTACTTTCTTGGGTCCAAAGCACATGCAGAGACTTGCCAGGTATCCATTGCTAAAGGAGAAGAGGATCATGAATATGATGTACCAGGCGTCGTGGGCAAAAAACACTGGCATGTGTTGTCTGGGCTGTACATTGCAGAAGATGAAGAGGGGAACAAACACTGCACGTGCAATGATGAGACCTGGCAACCACTTGCTGTCTTTACCCGGCTGAAAAGAGAAAAGACCAGAGATCAGACTTAGGATTATATAAATGAGAAGATCCTATGCAAAGCCACTAAACCACCTCTGTCAAAAATGAGATAATGATATTAACTGAATGCTCTTGGCAAGTATTATACGTTCATCAAATACTTTCGCTTCAAATCCAGCCTCATGCTATTCAGTAATACAGGTTTGTTGGCAGAATTCGTCAAACGCCACATCGGAAATCCTATAAAAAAAGTGCACGAAAGATGAAACGGATGAATGACGGCACATGAAAACATGGTGTGTCACATTCAGAC
Organism: Misgurnus anguillicaudatus; assembly: GCF_027580225.2. Taxonomy (NCBI): domain Eukaryota; kingdom Metazoa; phylum Chordata; class Actinopteri; order Cypriniformes; family Cobitidae; genus Misgurnus; species Misgurnus anguillicaudatus. The sequence continues at coordinate 31,094,809 of NC_073347.2, read as the reverse complement.
TTGTGTCCCTTGTGAGTACTTGGACCTTTTCAAAAGAAGTGGATTTTTAGAAGTGGAGGTTTTTCTAAAAAAAGCTTGCTTGCACTTAAAATGGGTTTCGCAGCAAACAATTTGTTAAATACCAATGAAATGACTAAAGTCACATTTGTAAAAATAAGGCATTTAAATTACTAATAACCTTTTCATTGGCACTAAAGTGAAATTACTGAGCCTAAATATAAGACGACACAAGAAAACATGTCAGACGTACTTGGGTGATTCTTGCGAAATTAGATTTATCGGGTGTCATGAAACATTTTGATAAAAAAGTAAATGCAAAGTAAGAGTATCAAAATAAGAAGCATACAGTTACAAACATCTCTTCATGTACTATTTTGCACATGATTTCAAATGACTTCATACAAACTAATTTTGATGTTTTTTCCAAATTTAAGGGGAACATTTTCATTACCGCAACGTGTTCATGACTGGATTTGGGTTCTGGAAATATTTATAATGAAAAAATCTAAAAAATAAAAGCTTCAGTGCGTGTTATACTATAAACATTTACAGTAAAGAAACATGTGGTAATTAATGATCATTGATAAATGTCGAGACAATAATAAGGAATATAAATGTGTCTAAGACCAATTTTCTCATCCTCCGCAACAATTTTCAATCATTGTTTAAGCCCTCAAGGAACTAACATTCAAAAAATAGTTGGAAGGGACATAATTGACTGTGACACTCAAGATGGCTACCAGGTAGGCAGGTGTTATTTTTTTCTCTCTAGATAAAAGTTGAAATTGTGTGTGTCATAGTACCTAGACAACTTTTTAGTTCTCATTACCGAAACATGAATTTGTAAATGCATATATTAATGTAATATCATGTTGCGATAATGATAATTTTTGATAATGATAATTTGAAAAATTGTAATAATTATATAGGAAATATTTTTTAAATCCTCTAAAATTAATGTTTATAGTAAGTTCAGACCTTAATCTTATATGTGTAAAAAAATTGGCTTCAAGTGCTTTTTAAAAATCTGATGCTGGACACCTCTGGATTTCGTGAGAATCACCCACTTGCATCTGAACTTCTCATATATACATAAAATATATACGTGACCCAGACTGTGAAAACCCAGCTTAAATATAACCTTAATATCTTTAATATTGACTGAGTAAGATCATGCCAAAAGCCATGTGAAATCAGACAGGGTCGCATAAGCTATTCCCAAGACATCTATAGCTTTCCACTATAAAAAAAAATTTAAGAAACCATACTAGTCAAACACAACCAACCAGTCTGAGAGACACTACAAGCCTGCGGGTCCTGAATTACTCCAGAGATCATGTGAGAGTCCACGTGAAACTTGCTTTGCCCTTCAATACCCATGACAAATTTACAGCTGCACCTCAGACACATGGTCTTGATATTTTGAATTCAATAACTCATCATCGATCCACAGTACATGCCGGTCTAAATCAGCCCACGTTTCTTCCATATATATTTCAATTAGATGGACACAAACTACTCGCTGCTTTAAGTCTAAATGGAGAAACAAGCGAGACGTTGACTGCGATCAACAAAACCACACTGTCTGCACATTACTGTAAATGAGGCACGAGATGAGTGCGAGACAGCTGACTGCACACAAGACGGTTCTTCTGTCAAAGATACTCAAAGACTTCCTGTGTGATTCTGATCATTTCACATAAGTTTGATTTAACGGTTTCATCCATCATTTTATGGAGAAAGTTACATAACCGGCTGAATAGGAAATGATCCATGTTATATAAGTAATGGGATACGAGCGGTCACATGTTCAGAGGAGAGAAGTCAGTCTGGGTTAAAAACAACAGGAGATGTGCTTATGACCAAAACCACATTTAATGTGAAAAAAACTGTAAAAACAGACAAACTTGTAGCCTGTTGATTAACCAGCGTCACCATTGACATCATGGAACAGTTAGTTCTCTCTTCTTGCCTTTCATTAGACGAGAGCTGTATACAAGAACAGTACTGGGCTGCTTTCCTGTTTATCATATCACTCCTCCAACATGAAAACAGTACTACAAAATTATAATTTTCTCAATTGACATATTACTTCACAGGACACTGAATTTTCTTTTTAGATTGAATTATTCCTTACTCGGGATTATAAATGTAGTAAATTCAGAGGCGTCATGTCCCTTCAAACTGAGGGGGCACGTGTCCCCCTTCTTTTTTTTTTTTTTTGAGCCAAATTGATTTTGCATGCAACCTCAAAATCAAAGAAGCGTCCATTCCTTTTAATCTGTTTAATATGCACAATATTTTAAGTTTTGTGCTGCATCCTTGTCACTTTTCGGAGATTTTCGCAGTTTTGATAGTGTTACATTACTTTATTCTGGCAGCAGGCACTGCAGACAGCGCAGTCGCAGACGTCATTAGCGTCTGAGCACGCTCACTGGCTCTTTGCTGTTGAATTTTGCTATTAAAACGTGTAAGAAACGCTCACAACATTTCCACACCCCAGTACGATAATGTGCAGTTAACCTTCTCTGTGTACGGTTTAAAATGTGACAGTCTCGACGTTATATTAGTAGATTTCTAGATTCATCTTGGTACAACGCCAAAGTTCGCCAGGGTTCACAGGGGCGCGGAATTACATATCCTCACATACGCCTGCAACTTGAGAGTGCCCCATTTCAACAAAATCCAGTGTAAAACAAATACACACGCACAACTCCGCTGTAACCCCAGATAAACAAACTATATCCATTGTTTCCATAATGCTGGGTTGTTTAGGAAGCTAAAAAAGCTTAAATTTCCCTCACAAACACTTGATTTTTTTGTGCCCATATAAGGACTTCCACTGTACTTCCTGCACTGAAATTGCTCATAAAATAAATAAAGCAAGATTGTTACGTATGAATCTTTCATGTTCAAATTTTTTTTTTCCAAAACTTGTACGAACCCTGGCAAGTGCATTCGGCACAGAAATACCCTGTCACATGTCCAATTGCTTTTTGGACAGTTTGCCCATGTTTAGTATGAGGAAACCAACTCTTAAACAGTGTTAAGTCTAAGGGTGTCACGATTTAGATTTTAAATCGATCAAAATTAAGTCACAACCTCAGCTGCTCTTTACATGGGAAACAAAAAAAAACAGCAAGCGCCTCTCGCCTTCAGCTAAACTCAATCAGAACAGAGCATGCATACATCTGTGCCAGGACCGATCTTTCTCTGAACTAAGATCTGTTTAAGTTTCACAACAACTTATCTCAGTTGCTTAAGAGTTATGAAAACAGCATTTAAACATGACTTATTGTGGTATAGTCTCACAATCTCGTCTGACGGTAATAAAAGCGTGTTTTTAAGGTGCAAAGTATACTGACAGGAATGTTCATCTGACAAGAAGGTTCGTTTTATCAGGTATGTGCATGTACCATATTTTTCCACTGGCAGCATGACTAACATGGTGGGCATCTCTGGGTTTAAGGTCAGATATTGTATTTCATAAAAGTCTAGTCTGAAAATGGCATAGCATTTTTGTGTGCTTTAAAAAAATATGTATTGAGAATCGAACCGAATCATGGACTTACAATTGAAAATGTACTCAAATCGAGGATTTGGAGAATTGTGACACCCCTAGTTAAGTCAGAATGTATGAAATAGCTTTAGACCCACCCTTAAAAAGAAGAATTTTCTTAAACAAACCACCGCCTCCGTTCTGCCCTTTGTACTCCGTAGAGAACATTTTATTAGGAATTCTGTGAAAAGCTCAGGAAGAGCCGGTAAAAACACAAACCATGTGCTGTCTGATTCATTGAGGAAGCACTCTGTGGTATTTCAGGGTCACATACGTACCCACATACACAAAGCGGTCAGACTCCTACCGGCCCAGTCCATCACATTGAACAGAAGGAAACAGGATACAGGGATGAAATACGTTTCTGTGAAAAGCAAAATGACCAGCTGTGAAATCTCCGCATGACTACGAACTTGCTCTTTAAAATAACTCCTGTCTGTTTGGGCTATTGTTCTCAATCTTAGTGGATATAAGTGTGAAGATAAATATGGAGAAAGATCAAACACGCATACCCCAAGCACTGCCGTTTGCCACAGTGGACTTGGCATCAACGGTGACGGCTGGGAAAACGCCAATGGTGATTGTGAAGATGAAGCATACGGAAAGTGCCATCACCCAGATCTATAGGAGGGAGGAAACATTGAATGTGTCACACATGAACCTGTAACACAGCCGATAAATGAACACCTTGTCTTGGGTTGGATTGTGGTTAATACCTTTTTAAAGATGGCAAACACTGAAACAGTGGGTTTGGGCTCTTCATCAGTCAGGTTTACTACAGGTGTCTTCTCTGAACTATCTACAAAGACAAATTTAACAGATTACACGTCAAATAAATCAACAAATATTCAATGTCTTCGCAGATTCTGTTTCAGATGTATGTGAGAAATAAAAATGATGCACATTAATATTAATTTAATGTCTGTTGCATAACATTTTACTAGGGATGCACCGAATATTCGGCAACCGAAAATTTTCGGCCGAAAATGGCCCAAAAGAGCATTTCGAAAGAGTCCGAAAGACATTTATCACCGAAACAATATGGCCGAAATGTTGTGATGACGCAAACAGAAACCGCGACCTGCACGTGCTTGTCTGAAGCATCATGTATGCGGTACAAAAAGGCGCTAAAATGAGCTGCGGTTGAATGTGTCTGGTCCAGACGTGGCTAGTGGGCAGCGCTCTTACATCGCACTTTCGGCGACCCGAGTTGGATTTATGTGTTCTAGAGTAACAAATATTAAAACGAAACAAAGATCTGATTGTTACCAGGCTTCAGTAGGTCCAATTTGTTTTCTTCATCCCTGATGGGCCTGCAGCCATTACTTTCAGAGAAATACTGGAAAAACTCCTGGAAAATCAAACACGTCTCATGTAAATCATACCAAACAGAGATGTCAATCATTTCCAACAATGATGTACATTATTCTTTAACACTTGCTCAAAACACTTGCACAATGACAATAGTTAAATCTAATTTAAACAGTAGAAGCAGAAGTGCAAAAAACAATATTATATAAATATATAGTATATGCATGCATAAACAGTAAAAAAAACTTTGTTTGAAAACTTTTATGGAGAGCAAGGTTTTGATGTATAGAAGCAGAGTCCAGCTCAATGCAAATGATCATGAGTAAAGTGTAGATATTAGGGATGGGCAATCGATTAAGTTTTCTTTGTCGATCGTCGGGAGAATTAACGATCGACTATCGATTAATCATTAATATTTTTATAATAAAATTTGTTATTTAACTTTTATACTTAGAAAATGCAATGAATACAAATATACAGCGCGTTTTTCCTCGATGAGACCTTTATTACAAGATCAACTTGTGGCAGACAGTTAAACTATTTCAAACATATATGTACGTGCATGTGCGGCGCTCTAAAGCAGCAAAACCTGCAGCTGCGAGCCAGCGTTCTTAAACAGAGACCTCATTAGTTCCAAAATAAAAAAAACAAAAAACAGATTCATGTTTAACATTAAATTAAACAAAAAACATAATACTTAGATCTGTAAGGTTTTGTCAAAATGTAACTCAAAATTATTCAAGCCAGAAGAAAGTGCAAGATATTAGCCTTCCTAACATTAGGCTATAACAAATTAGGCATTAAAGCCTCGTGAAAAATAACTAACTTTAGTAACTCGCATAAAACTTCTGCACCAGTCTACTGATTTTTTTTTGAGAAATAAAAACATGTTTTGGGGTCAGACGCGACCGCAACCCATGGTGACCGTCAGTCCAGCCGCCGCCGAAAACAGCCGCTCTGAGGAGACTGACCGGGATGCACAGGTACCTCAGCGCTAACTCGGCTTATTCCGCATACAGAGTATGTGTGAAACAGCGTGCGTTTTGTGAGCCCCATTCACCATTGTTTAATTATACTAACATAGTCTTTTAGTTTTTATTTGTTGTAAAACAACAGTAGACACAAATTTACTATGGTCTCCAACTCCACAATATAGCCTACCATAACCATGTTATTTGTAGTAAAATTGCGGAAATACAAATCGTTTTTTATCTGCAAAAAAAAAAAACATTTTCACAATGATAAAATCATGGCTAATTTTCCTAAGGTAGTAATTACAAAATTATATATGTTTGAAAGACGGAGATGCGCACCTGTCAATTTATTACATAACAGAGCGAGGCCAGAGACAAACGTGCTCCTAAACGGGAGTAATATGGAATAATGTGTGCATCTTTGAATAACTGTAAGTATACATTTCTTTTAAATATATTTTGTCAAATAAAGTTTTGAGACATGGCCTAATAATGCTTTTTTCGCTGTTATTGCTCATTTAGACTTATTGTGCGGGAACAGCGTTTTTGACGCATTTACCTTAGAGATTATTTTAGCAATTATTGCTTTTTTCCGGTAATAATAATACAATTTATATTTCAATCCTTTTTCATTGTCTGTTTATTCATTTCATTATGCTGTTATGTTAATGTGAGGATATTTATTTGCCATATGAAACGTGCCGTTAAATGAATACTTTTATATAATATTCAAATTATATGCGGAATAATGTGTGCATCTTTGAATAACTGTAGGAATAGTTGCTTATTTTTGTCATAAAGTTTTGAGAAATAATAATATTGTGAGGATTTTTTCCATATGAGACGCTTTTTGTCGTTGAATACTCTCGTTTATTATTTGGAAATCATATACATACATAGTAGGAAATATATAATGTGGAAGGGTAGACTTGCAAAGTTACTCTGCTTATTTTTATTTATGATATATGTGGAGATAAATAAAGCATTGCAAAACTGCTGATTTGATCCATTCAGATCCTGACCACCAGGCTAGAGATTTTAAACATCCTTATTCCACACTTACTAGTCTGTCAAATAATATCTAAAATATATTGTTTTGTGAAAAAAAATTATGATTTGTTCTATTGTTTATGCGGAAAAGTGTTCACAGAAAGTGTCAATCACATGAACGTTTTATATGCAGAATAACCGGTCAGCAGCGCACTGCAACGGGTGCTTGACGGATTCGCCGCACATATACGCAAACGCACTGCATACAGAGTATTTGTGAAACAGGAGTAAGATAAAAAAAAATGCATTCGATTAATTGATAACAAATTAACGTCATCGACGAAATTCTTAACAATCAATTATCGATCGTCGATTAATTATGCCCATCCCTAATATATATACGACTATAGGACAGAAAGTGCAATATAAAGAGATGAGGTTTATATTCAATATATGTGACCTTGGACCACAAAACCAGTCATAAGGGTCAACTGTTTGAAATTTACATTTATACATCATCTGAAAAATAAACCAAGCTTTCATTGACATATGGTTTGCTAGGATAGGACAATATTTGGCGAAGATAAAACTACTTGAAAATCTGGAATCTGATGGTGCAAAAAAATCTAAATATTGAGACAATCTCTAGCAACACATATTACTAATGATAAATAAATGTTTGATATATTTATGGTATGAAATGTAATATCTTGAAATAAGATCTGCACTTAATCTCCTAATAATTATCAGCATAAACAAAATGTTCATTTTGACCTATACATTGTATTGTTGGCTATTGCTGCCAAAATACCCGTGCCACTTCTGACTGGTTTTGTGGTCCAAGATCACATGACCAGTGGCCACAGCAGTGCAAGTTGCAATATGAGTAGGCACGTGCAAGGAAATGTGCAAACATATCTATATAGAAAGAGGATGTGGCATATACTGTACATTATAGACGATTAATAGTGATAAAGGAATGATAGGTTGTACAGAAGAGCAGAATTAACCAGTGCACTTATTAAATCGCTTTGAAAAAACACATCTGATACCTCAATCATTTAAGTGTCATTTACCATTTTGGGCAGTAGGAAGTAAGAAAAGATGGCCAGGAGAATCACAACACAAGCAACGACGAAGTAACCGAAGGCGCTGTCCTGTAATGCTGAGCCCGCTGGAAAAGAGAAGATTCATAGTTAAAGACCGAAAAGCTGTGCTAAAGGGAAGAGATCACTATCGTGAGCGTTTGGTTTGTTTAAGAGAGGTCGCTGAGGATACATACAGGCAAGAGCACAGATCATGGAAAAAGCAGCGAAGGTTCCAGCCAAACCCTGGCCGCTCATGATGGGTGTGGTGTATGAGGCCGGGAGCCTTCCAGCCAGACCAAACAAACTTCCCTGCAGAATTGCTCCAAACGCTTCAACAAGATGAAGATGGAAAATCACAAATTTTTACATCTTAAGAAAGTCGCTGTGACAAAATATATTTGAGCGTTTTTCACTCCTTTAAGATTTTCCCTTTCAAGTAGTAAGTTTCCCTGCTTGATTCTCAAAACATAATGTGTAATAATATCAGCATCAAACACTGTGTGGACTCAACCATCTTGTTCTCATTTAAAAGAATAAACAGAATCAAAACCTCATGACCCGAACTAAAGAACAAAATGATGTCAAAGATCCCTAAACACAGCAGAGGGGGAGTTACTCACAGTTGATGCAGACGATTTTGATCATGGTGAAGGCAAAGAATGGCAGGGGATCCATCTCCACCTTCACTAACACTGCAGTGATGAGAAACACCACGAAAATCACAGAGAGACTGCCAGAGATTCTCAACTTCTGAGGGATCCTGAGAAAGAGAGAAACGTAGGAAAAAAACATCAGATGAACTTTCCTGAAAGAAGCAGCTTTAGTGGAGATTCTTGGTAATCTTCACTTTTAATTTAAACAAACATTCTCCTGCATTAAACAAACTTCTTATATATGGAGACGTAATGTAGAACTTCTGCGAACAGGTCAGAGATGAAGATCCATTTAAAAACCTATATTATATAGAGGTCGACCGATTTATCGGCCGGCCGATTAATTGGACGATTTTTGGCATATTTTAAAAAATCGGCTTTGGCCGATTTAGCTGCAAAATTAGGCCGATTAATGTGCAGGCGCATCTGCGGGCACCTAAGTGTTGTTGTAGAACTCGTGACGCTGCCTCTTGCTGCAAGCAGATCACTCTCGCGTGTGTGCAGCCGTGCCTTGTTTACAAACAGCTTTAGTAAACGATGCCGGGATCGCGCAAATTAAGCAGCCAGTACAACAGCGCGACGGGCTTATGTCTCGCGGTGCACTGTCCGTGCAAAGATTAAGCTCATTTCATGTGATTAATGAGTGATGATGATCTTTGTTTGCGTGACAGAGAGAGCAAAGCCGCCCGCGGACGCTTTCTGTCTTTAAACTGTCTCCCTGCTTTTATTACTCAAAACCAAACTGACTCGATGGCGAAAGGTTGGAAGACCAAATCATATCCACCGAGGAAATGTTTTTCGTGTTGTTACAGTAACACTTTGTTTACAGTCGTGCTGCTCAGCCTGGATTACAACAGCGTCCGATTCGCGAAACTGACTCCTTTGAACGGATTCGTTTGGATGAATGGTTGAAACAACACTAAACTCACAAGACGTCACTGTCAGCATAATCAGCCACTTATAGCGCCTCAGAAATGAGAATGTAAATGTGTTTAGAAAGATTTGCCCTAAATAACAGTCTCAACTAAAAAACAGTTAACTTTATGATGAATAAATAGTTTATCAAGTCTACCAAATAAGGATTTTATCCTACAAAGCAATAAAAGCCATGGTAAAAAACTAATCATAGATGATGACAGCAGAGTGTCAGGTAATATCTGTGTCTGATAAATGCATGGTGCAGAGGAGGTTGTAAAACTCTTCAGAAAGACCAGTCCTAATTTTTTTAATACTTTGACTTAAATAGTGACCTTTTTACATTTCAAATCTCTGCTAATGATGAGAACATTTTAATTATTATGTACATATAGAAAATCGGCCAAACATATCGGCCATCGGCTGCCCTGATTTCTAAATATCGGCATCGGCCACAGAAAAAGCCATATCGGTCGACCTCTAATATTATATATAGTTGTTTACTAGGGCTGGGTATCGATTCAGATGTTCCAGATCGATTCGGTTTTGATTCGCAAGCTATCAAATGGATTCGATTCTCGGTTCGGTTCCGTTTCTAGGATAGATTTTTATACTCGATTCGACTCAATGAATATAGATTTAATACAAATTCTATATTTATAAAAAAAGAACAGTGAACATAAGTTTACAAGGGTAATCAATAAAAAGAAATTAAGAGCCACAAACCTGTATATTAAACTCTTGTATTTTAGGTACATTACAACAGAACCCATCTCTAATTTTCAAATGCATACAATTATGTAGGGATGCTCCGATCGATCGGCCGATAATGCTTGCTATGTTTCTCAATGAATTACGGTGAAATGCCGCTACATCCAAAAGCCAGGGGGCGCTCTCGTGCAGAAACTCAAAATGCGCTGTAGACAAAGAACAATACACACGCAGCTGTGATGACACGCAGCTCCATGAAATGGCTGAAGGATATATTTATATTGCTGTTTTTCAAATCTTTTCAGGTATTTTCATGATAATAAAGAATATGTTATGTTATAAACGACCCAAACTAACAGTGATTTTAGATCAATAAGGACTTACTGATCAAAAGCCGTAGTACATGAAATAGCTGTAATAAGATCGGCTGTCCAATTCAGAATAGTGATCTGCAACGTATTATTAGTGGAGATCGGCATTGATCGGAGCATCCCTACAATTATGTTAAATACAATAAAATTTTGATGCAAGATGAAAAATGTATGCTGAAAAAAGACAGAACAGTCTAGTGGAGAAGACTAGTAATTAGATTAACGTTAATCTTACGTAAAAAAAAAAATCGATTTGTGGCCTTTGAGAATCGATTTTGAATCGACCACATAAAAAAAAGATTAATCAAAAAAATCCCAGCCTTATTGTTTACAACATCAAATTATAGGTTAATCCATAAAACTAATTCACCATGGATGGGTTCTGTAGGGCTGTCAAACGATTAATCGCGATTATATATAGGGCTGTGACGGTGGCAGTTGTTTACCACTGTGATGGTAATGCACAAATTCACCACGGTAATGCGGTGGTTATAGATTGTATATATGTGTGTGTTTGGGGGGGGGCGTGCATTGATGCATATAGGTCTTGTACATAATGCATACATTTTTTTTGAAATATAAAAATGTAAACGAGGATCAGATATACAGTTTTTAACAAATGTGCATGTTAATAGGCGCCAAATTCTTGCTCGTCACAGCGTCAAGCAATGCTTAGATTACTCTGAAAAGACACTCTGAAGAGGAGGAAAGCAGCGCGGTCACGTTTTTTGCGACATGTGAAGTAAATGTGAAGCAACTGTGCATATGTGCTTGGCCATTTCGCAACTTTGAGTGACCAAAAGAGAACGGCTGTTTCTTAATCCGAAGGCTGCAGCCTCCTCGCATATGCAGGCAGGCTGTATATGTCATCAAGCCTGGTTCAATGTTTTTAGACATTTGCAAGTCATAAGCATATTACAACAATGTATGAATAACAAAGAATAATATTGAACTTTATAATTGTTGATGTTATGAAATAAGACAGTCTTGATGACGCATGCAGCTTGCAAATGCGACCTCCGGATGCTACAGTCTGCAAAATCTGTCCTTATTGTTCCGCCCCCAAGCCAGCGGGTCATCACTGATATCAGTTGCCTTTCCTTGCAAATAGCGCATTCTCGAACCTGAAGACATCTCACTTGTACTTTTGTGACATGCACACCACCACAGGGCGCACTTATCGACCGCGGGTCACACTTCACCACCGCGGTGGTAATTACAAACGTCCCAACGTTTATACATTTTTCTTACATTTATACATGTATGTGTGTGTTTTTATAAATACTTCATTACACACACACATATATTATGCAAACACAAACTTTTATTTTGTATGCGAGTAATCACGATTAATCGTTTGATTTATCGATTTTATACAAACTCAACGCAAAGACGCACATTTGTGCCAATTGCATCACCTTTGAAAATTGCATCGCATTGTTGACATTAAAGGCGGAGTGCACAATGTTTGAAAGCCAATATTGACATTTGAAAATCACCTAAACAAACAAGCCCCTACGGCAATAGAATCTGGACCTTCTTTTGATAGACCCGCCCCACACATACGCAACCCCGGCAAGGATGTCGGTTAGTAGACACGCCTCTTACTGCTTATTGGCTACAAGTGTGTATTGGTAGTCGGCCCGACTCCCTTTTCCAAAGCGTTTTCAAACATTGTGCACTCCGCCTTTAAAAACAAGTAATCCCGCTTATGGCGTGCACAACCATTAGTCTTTCACAGTACGTTTTAAACAATTACACCTTGATATAAAACAACCCTTTGAAAACTAATGAGTTTCTACCTACAGCAGCTAACTATTAATCAACCGCAAACTGACGTCATTGTGGTGTTCAAAGGTTTTTATGAAACAAAATTCATGTTGGTTCATGTCTAAGGTGTGACGATTCTTTCTCTTTATAACCCAGCTTTGTTTGACCAGTCAGTTTTTTAACCCACCCTAATATTAGCTCATCTTACCTTTGGTGGAGGAAAGAGTTCAGGCAGGTAAAAATGAGTAGTGGCACCATGGCACATAACGTCATCACATTGTTAAACTTTGACTCCAGGACGTTACGCTTGTCGTCCCCCACTGTAACGTTGGCTGTCTGATTGAGTTCTCCGTTAGTGGGCGGGTCCTTCAGACGGCTGGTGAAATACTGCAAACCAATGAGATGTAGAGCGTTATTTCAACTTAAATATCTCTGTAAAGCAGCCTGTTATCATGGTAGGGGTGTGACAAAACACTTACTACACAAGACGAGACGATTGGTTCAAATAAAGTTTACAAGTAAACATGTTTTTTTTAAACATAAACATTAATATAAATGTAATAAAAAATAGCATTATGTATTATAACAACTACCTGCAGAGGGCGCTAGCTGACTCACGATTGTTATAGTTGGTTCCATTTTGGATTAAGAAAATGCTTACTTTTGGCCAAACAGCATTTAAATCCATTTAAATCTTTCATATTTGTCATTTTTTTACACTAGAAATTATACAGTACTGTAATTATTAAGAAAGAACATGCAGACATTAAATAATTTAAACTAAGAGCGAGACACTTAATCTGCTGAGACACTTTACGAGTTTGCAAGCGTACATTAGAACACAGAATAAAATAACGCATGCACTGTGAAAGAAAACTCAACTTTAAAGGGATAGTTCACCCAAAAATGAAAATTATGTCATCATTTACTTCCATAGTATTCTTTTTTCCTACCATGAAAGTAAATGGGGTCCACAAACAGTTTGGTTACAAACATTTCTCAAAATATCTTCTTGTGTGTTCATCAGAACAAAGACATTTATACAGGTTTGTAACAACATGAGAGTGAGTAAATGATGACAGAATTTTCATTTTTGGGTGAACTATACCTTTAAGCTGATATCACGGGACAGCATTTAATCTTCACAATGAATCTCATGAAGTTTTAATCTCGCGAGATCTCACCACACCCCTATATTATGGCATCATTACATTATAGTTAATGCTCGGGGTGTGAATTCATACCATGGTTGCCGTCATAAAGAAGTTCCAGGGTAGAAGAGTTCCCAACCCCAAAATGAAGAATATGATCCAGACAGCATTATACCTGGAAAACATATCATGTTAATTTAAATGTTCAGTTTCATCATTTGAAGCAGAGAGAGATAAAATACACTCACCTGTCACGTGGAGCATTTACTGCCGTCATCCTTTCTGTCTGTCCGATTGGTCACTTGCTTTTAGAAACTGGCATCAAATCTAGATCACCAACAAATGGAAAATAAAGTCATTTAAATAATGCTTAACCACCATACCACATTAAAATCAATCATTTCCATGGAGTATGAAACTGCACTCAAGGTGCTCTTAAATTACATGCACTTCACTGCATTAGATACAAAATATAAAACGTCTCCATTCGGATACAATAATGAACAAATATTTAATAATTACAGATCCTCTTATTACGGAAATATTTTGTTTTAAGTGCATTTGTGGACTTAAGCATGCAAATACTTTGTGGAGTCTGTAAGTCTGCATGTTTTGTGTCTGTCATTATTGCATTTCACTAAACAGCTTTCACTGGACAGCTTGTATACACTTCAAAAACAGCTGTTCCTTTCGGGGAAAATAACATTCATAAATCTACATTTTGGTTTCCTTTTTTAATGAAAGTCCAGGATTCTAACCTATGGGGCAGTTTCCCAGACAGGGTTTAGATTAATCCAAGACTAGGCCTTAGTTATATTAGGACATTTTAGTTGATTTTACAACCATACCTTACTAAAAACAATACTGGTGTGCATTATGAGACAAAAAAATGGATGTTTTAAATTAAAATAGCTCAAACTTGCATTTTAGTCTGGGACTGGGATAAGCCCTTTCCGGGAAACTGCCCCTATGATTTTGGTGTTTCCATTTACTGGATTGTTTATTAACATAAGTGAATCCACATTAAATTTTCTACTCATACAAGAACAAAGCCACAGGAAATAAATACAGTTAAACTCAAAGCGAGAGAGCAAGATACATTTTATTTTTGCCATCCAGAGTCCATTATAACTGAAAACAAATGAGTGATGAAATTTCACTTTATGAAACAATAAATTCCCAAATGACATCTTAAAGGGATAATTCACTGAAATGTCATAATTAACTCACCCTCAAGTTGTTCCAAGAAGAATAAAGAATGTTTGTTACCAAGCAGATGTGGGGAACCACTTACTTCCATAGTAGGAAAAAATTATACTATGGAAGTAAATGGTGACCCAGATCTGTTAGGTTATTAACATTTTTTAAAACCTTAAAACCACAAATACATATATGCATGTTTGGAAAAACATGAGGGTTAGTAAATGATAACAGAATTTCCTTTTTTGGTGAACTATCCATTAAAAGCACTGCACTCATATAAAAGAGGTCAATAAGATAAAAGGTCACCTGGAACAGTCTAAAAATTTATCTCTTTCCTCCCGAGCAAAACATGAAGAATTTAGGGCTGATAAACGAATCTCACATCAGTCCTCTCAAACTCATTTCATTAAACAACACCTGACACTTAATCTATTGCTTTAATTTGGAGGTATTGGACCGATCCACCACCAGAATACTAATGGGAAAGTTGATATACTCTCTCTTGTGCAATTGGGTGTAAACGCAACTTGCAGCCAAAATATCCTTAGTTTTTTTGAAAAGGAGCATGTGTTTGCATTCATATACTGTAAAGCAGGGGTCTTCAACGTTTTTTGGGTCGGGGACCCCTTAGATGAGAGAGGCATGGAGCAGGGACCCCCTGATACTAAATGTGTAAAACTGATATATTTAAGTAATCAGTAAGCTACGAGAGGCTGTCTTTTCGTATTAGGCACAACGCAAAGTGGAGTAAAGTACAACTATTGACCAATCAGAATCAAGGACTGGAACTGTTTTATAAATAGAAACAAACCATATTGTCACACAGCCATACTATATTAAGACAGTACATTGGCACTATTATGCTCTTGTTGTACATGCTTAATTTTTTTGTTAATGTAGATTTAGTTTTTATATGAATATAATAATAATAATATGAATATGAATATAATAAAAATAATATAATATTATTTTAAGGTATTTGCAGTGTAATAGATTTTCATTTTACTGTGAATTTACCTGAACCTGGGCTTTCAGTTTATAAAGATGACTGATCATGGTGAATGGCACAAAGAGACTCTCTATTCTGGTGGAGATAGAGGTTGTGCTACTTTATAATTCAGAGGTTTGTTGCCTTTCTCGTGTATCGTCATTGTCACGAGTTTGAGTAACGCAGGTTTATTTTCTGCATAGCTTCATATCAGACTCAGGAGAGAACATGCATCGAGTCCGCGCGCATCTCGAGTCTTTGGGGCAACTTTTTGAGAGGCGGATTTCAACCTGACTATGAATCTTGCACAAAGCACCATCACTGTGCGCGTTTCATATATTTTTAAATGCGAGCGATAGTTTTGTCACAGTTTATAATGCAGACGCGGTGTGGTGTAATTTGCCTGTTGAATTAGCGCTTTAAATCTGAACCGCGTGAAACAGCTGTCCAAGTTCAGAAATATAACTTAGATGAGACAATGTCGCACACTGATCCTAAAATAACTTTCTGAAAGAAAGACACACGCGCCTATAAGATTTACCTGTTTTATGATGCGTTTTCTGTCGCTACTGCTGCTTCCTGAGTGTACATTTATAATCTTCAGATATTTTATTTTGGTCCGCTTGTTAAACTGAACGCGCGCCTTCGCGGCCACGCACGTGCACAACTTAAAGGGGACATGTAACTTTTTTTGTACATATATTTTACGTTTTTAGCAAAATATAGCTTGCGGTTAAACATCATTTGGCGGACCCCCTGCAGTTGAAGACCCATGCTGTAAAGCTTTGGTAGTAAACAGCATATTTTATTCTGCAGATGTCTCAATGACAACAAAGAGCTGTGCCAAAGATGACAAAAAACGCTGCATTAGACATGGCAGGCCAGTAGATGTCGATGTTACGTTGTAAAGAAACACTACATGCTTTGGCACATACACAGTCTTCTACGGACTGATACAAAGAATCAAGAGGGCAAAAGCATCAAGCAGTTTTGTTTAGATATTTTACAAACTTTTTTGTAAACAGAAGCGTTAATAAACTCAGTATTTTGCACAGCACAAACACAGTCCTGCAGGCCGCCATTGTTGTTTTGGTTATACTCTCATATGCCTATAGACTGAATTAACACATGATCATGCCGACGCGTTATCACAGATCCGTATTTACATAGTTTACACGGAGAAACATGTAAATGGACCCTTAAGCGCTGGGTATAGTCTGTTTTTAACACATACGCAAGCGTACGCGCACAGTCATACGCACAGCTTTTCAAAGCCTAGTTCGTTTGATGTTTAAAGCATGCGCATTTCAACAAATTGCAATACCTCTCATGGCCTACATACTAGAGCCCGACCGATATATCGGCAGGCCGATATTATCGGGCAATATTAGGCATTTTCCAAACTATCGGTATCGGCATTCATAATGGCTGATAAATGAATATTTTTTTAAAAAAATGGACGAAACAGCCATGTCATGAGTGTTGCCTTTGTATAGTTTGTCACTCTACAACCTCCCTTTTGGTAACACTCGTGTATAACGCGTCACACCTCCTGCAAACTGCTGATCCAGCCAGAGTTGGGGAGAGAAAACAACGGTTAAGGGAGTTCATGGTGAATTGGTCCCGAGACAATAAAAGAAACATGTTTCTTTTTTTAATGCATTATCATATAATTTTAGTAAGGGCTGTAACAATATATCGCATGTCCCATTAAAAAGACCTGTCTAAAATCGTAACGGCATCGCGATTCTGTGTTTCATGCGCAGCTTGTGCATGTACTATGGCGTTTTGGTCAGTAAGAAGTTCGTTATCAATCTAAAATCACAAGTCGTTTATAATGTGCATTTAAAAAAGCAACATTCGTTAAACAAAATCATTCAAAATATTCTTTATTATCATGAAAATACCTGAAACAATCTGAAGAACGGGGATATACATATTCGTTTAGACATTTCCTGGAATAGTGTTTGTAATACTTCTGTGGCACAAAGGGTGTTTCTGCACGAGAGCGCCCCCTGGCTTTTGGATGTGGCGGCATTTCACTGTAATTCATTCATTGAGAAAACGCGCATTTGCACGATAAATCGTTACAGCCCTAATTTTAGTTAAAACTCATAAATAACTACAAATAACCAATGTTAGGGAAATCTTTTAATGTTTTGTTGCCCGTTTCTGAGAGAGAAAAAAAATCGGCCGATATATCGGATTTTAAAACCATCAAACATTTGTATCGGCCTTCAAAATCCTTTATCATCGGGCTCTACTACTACATACTCCTGTACAAGCATGACGCGTGACTTACGCGTACACAAGGTTTCAAAAATCTGGCAGTGTGCGTACAAGACGCACGCACTGTTCTGATGACGAAATTGCATCATATGCACTGTATGCGTAAAAATGGACTATACTTTGGCCTTTAGCCTCAAAGTACATATAGTCTTTGATTTAGATTAAAGAACAGTTTATCAAAGGGTTAACACATTCTCAATGTCAAATTGAATGACAGCTCACCATCACTTCGGTATTCATTTCTCAATTACTATTGTCTTGAACAGGACCTTCTCTTCTTTAGAAGTTCGCATTATGCATTCATATGGCAAACACGGTGTCACCTCTCAAACCAGGTCAAGGTGGTATCTATAAAACAACATGATATTTAAAGGGGCCGTGAATTGGTCGATTTTATTGCTTTATGACGTTGATTGATGTCTACTTATGCATTTCGCGTTGTTTTTACATTCAAAAACATCAAAAGCAATAAGTAATACGCTATTTTGTAACATGGATTAATGGCTGTCTTGAGAAATGGTTCGTTTGAAGGGGCGGGCCGCATTGAAGACCTGAACGTAAACACCCACTGCTATGATTGGACAGCTTCATTCCCCGTCATTACATGTAGGGAAATGTTTTTAAAACATTAATGTGATAAAAATAGCAGCCGAACACAAATATGTTTGAGACACAAAAGATTCTGGGTGCTAAACATGATACACATAAATGACAATACGTATATTAAAGTAGAAACAAAACTCGACGTGACTAAATTACCGTATAAAACACAGTAAGCGTGCATCCGAATCTAAACTGCGGCTAATAAATCCTTATCAATAACTTTGTATATTTCTATTGTGCTTGTGAGGTTGCTTTTACATTCACGTAATGTTAAATACCACAGTTATATGATAAAAAATAAGCTTTGTTGAGTGTTTGACCTTTCAAACGCAACTTGCCTAAGTTACCGTATACAACACAGTAAACGGGCATCAGAATCTAAACTGCGGTTGATAAATCCTTCCTTATAACTAACTTTGTATATTTCTACCTTTAAATACAGTCGTATTGTTAAGTGTTGTACCTTTATTAATCGTTTAATGTTTTTAGTAAATTAAAACAGTCAACAAACGTATTTAGACACGGATGTTACAACAGGACACATCAAGCAATCTCTTTTAACAAAGCAATAGTGAAACACAGTAACTTAAATAAAGTAAAATGTCTTACTGTGAATTATACTGCTGTGTCATTGTTGTCAGATCCAATATAAGTGGTGCTTCTGACTGAGTCTCTCTGCAAATCCAGCATCGACTTCTTTACAAATGAATCCATGTCCACAACGTTAACAAACGCTCCCCACACGAGCTGGAACTTCTTCAAAAGCAAACTTTATCCAAGCATATTGCTAATGTTAGGTTCCAAACCTCCGAATTGAAGTATTTAGCTTCTGTGTTGTTCCCACGCGGTTCTTTCAAAACCGAAAAAGCGTTTCCATGGTATCATAACAGATCACCGCGTCAAAATAAAAGTCTCTCAGAAAAAATGTATTTAAAAAGTCATTTTGGTTAAATTTGTCAATCTTTAAAGACATGTTTACTTACTGAGACACACGTGTCACGCGAAGCTGTGGGCGGGGCTACAAAAGTAGACTTGTCCTTTTGGTTATGGGGAGGTGTTTCAATTCTACTTTGACGTCATAGATTTCCGAATTTTAGACTGGAGTTTTTAGCTGGCTTGGTGCCAAAGACGGTTATATTTCAGTAGCACGGACGTTTTCAGTTCTGAAACTTGCA
This sequence comes from Misgurnus anguillicaudatus, assembly GCF_027580225.2. NCBI lineage: Eukaryota > Metazoa > Chordata > Actinopteri > Cypriniformes > Cobitidae > Misgurnus > Misgurnus anguillicaudatus. Next base: position 31,075,058 of record NC_073347.2, on the reverse strand, counting down.
GGATGTTCATTTAAGTATGATGACCTCTTATATAACAAATTATCAAGTTAAAATTGAGTTTTTGATTCACCGCTCCTTTAATATTTTACCTCAATGTCAAAGTTATAATGGGCCAGAGTTAATTTAGTGAAACTGATATATGGCGTTGAGGAAAGCTGATAACATCTCGACCCAAATGCTTGGACTTCTCTCTCTATTCTGGCATCTGTGGAACTCCAAGAATGAATGTTGTGCTACGGTATATACTAATAATCAACAAAATTCGGCTGATTTCATGATATAAGTTAAAGGCAATTAAATAAAATAATTTTTATGCTACAAAATCTGTTAAGACAATTGCCTGGTTTCACAGACAAGGCTTAGCTAAAGCCAAGACTAGGCCTTAGTTAGGTTAAGATATTTAAGCATCTTTAATAAACACGCCTTAGAAAAAGATCTTACTGGTGTGTATCTTGAGATAAAATCAATGACACTGGGTATTTTAAGTTCTGTCAGAGCAAGTTATTTTTAGTTGAGACCGCTCAAACATGTGTCTTAGTCTAGGACTAGGCTTAAGCTTTCTCTATGAAACTAGAGGAACATCTTTGTGCATTTAATGTGTGGCTAGAAGAACTTTATAAGAAAATCTTTCATAACCTTTCTGAAATTACCTAAAAGTTACAGACATTCTTCCAAACTTTTGTCAACAACTATGATTTACGATTCACAAATACACTCCCTCATCTCCTCATGGTCCTTGATTTATTCAAACCCTCTCCCCCTGTCCAAGTCCTCCATTTGTACTGTGTGCACGAGCCAGGAATCACACGGCACAAGTTATTCGTGATCAGTCACTGAATTTTATACGCCTACCAGGCCCTGAAAACCGCCATGGGGCTCAACATTCAACAAAGCTGTACAGTCCTGTGGCCAGTTGCGTAAACATAGCGGTGACGTTAAGACTACGTCTTAAGCCCGGGATACACTGCACGATTATTGGCTTTCCCAGACGAAAGATTGGCATCGTGAATAATCGTCGTAATTTCTACATGCCTGTCGTACCCGAGTTTAAACGATCCATGTCGCACAGTGTGATAAGTTAATGATCTTATAAGAGGGCAAAAATCCTGCAGTGTATTCCGGGCTTTAAGAATGAGTCTGACTAACTAGCAATTAGTTAGGGCTAATCGGTTTTATTATTTGTATTTTAATTAAACCAATTTACCTTTCTATGTAACATACTTAAAACAGGTATGATCAGTCTTGAAGAAAAAAAATTCATGAATAACTTTTAAGACTAGTCTTAAAGGTTTATGCAACCGGGCCGGCCACTGATATAGTCTGTGTGTTGAGGTTACGATGTCAAGCCTTGAGCGGGTCTACCAAGACCCGTAACCTGAGAAGATCACAGTGCACCAAAGAACAAGCTAAAAAAAGATAACAGGCCAAAGGGTCAACGACATGACATGCATGTGTGTGGGTCCAGGGGCATTATTTCCTTTTAAAATAACTTGATGCATTTATGACACGTCTAATAATAATCATCATCATTTTTGCGAGTGTGCAGTTATGACTCTATTTTATATATTAGTTATCTTTGCACCTTGTATGGTGTGTTTGTTTTATGCTTTATGCTTGAGTACTGTTACTTTAATTTACACAATTTTAGTGTTGTATGCATTTGAGAACCTGCTTAACAAAGGCTGTCTTGCAGTGTTGCCATGTCCACATCTATTTGGGCTTAACCACACTGTTGTGGCACTTAAAGGACAAGTTCGGTATTTTACACTTAAAGCCCTGTTTTCAGATTGTTTATGATGAAATAGAACGGTTTTGACTGAAATTTGGACATATGATGCTGGCCCGAGAATTCTCGGGTGTTTTTTGTATCACCTCCCACCTTTATAATGGCTGTATAGGTGCACACGAACAATCCCTCCCAAAATGCATTAAACTTTCGTTTACAAAGACGTGAAACTCACCGAGTGGTCGGGGGTGTTCACTGGTGTGCTCACACAGGGATCGCTGCGGAGGACGCATTCCAACAGGTTTTATCGTAGTTTTTGTCCCACTTCATTGACGTGTATTAGATGTGCTGTGAGGTACGGTATTACTCCGCCGCTGGGAACTTTGTTTGTATTCTTGCAATTGGCAAAGGTGGATTATCACCACCAACTGGGCTGGAGTGTCTATTATTCAAGCTCTCGGCGGAAGAATGTACAGGTGTAAGGTGTTTGGAAAAATAGGTCCACGAGTTTACAACGAATGCTAAAACACCTATTGGAAAGCATCTTGTGCGGCGATTTTTGTGTGAGCATATCAGTGAACACCCCTGACCACTCGGTGAGTTTCACGTCTTTGTAAACGAAAGTTTAATGCATTTTTGGAAGGATTGTTCCTGTGCACCTATACACCCCTGAAAATTCTCAGGACAGCCGCATATGAAATTTCAATCAAAACCGTTCTATTTCATCATAAACAATCTGAAAACAGGGCTTTAAGTGTAAAATACAGAACTTGTCCTTTAACCGTTTTTGGCTTTGGCTCATTAGGTGTAAGTTTTTCGTGTTATTATTAAAGTGGGAAGGTATACACAATATTTAGTTTTTTTTAAGGTAAAGCATTTATTATGGGCATTTTCTTGTTCACCGTTTATCATGCAAGATCTGGCACCACAAAGACATTTTTCCATACTAGGTAATTATTTTTCAAAAGAAACACCTGCAGGGCTCAACGCAAATAATTTTTTATACTTGCCCAGTCGGGCCAGTGGTTCAGGTTTTACTTGCCCTGCCAAAATTTTCACTGGCCCCATAAAAAATTGTCAGTGTCACATATTTAAAAATAGTAATTCAAAAGTAAAATATAATTGTATACAACAATGTTCCAACAAAAAAAGGCTACCTACCAACTTTACCTGTAAACTGACAGCAAACTGTGCAAAATATTGCATCGTTTCTTTCTTCGAGTTTTACCCAAGTAAATGTCTGCTTCCAAATTTTAAATAATATACATTGATGAAAATATATTTTAGTGACTGAGGGTGAAGCACTGGCCCGATCGGGCAAGTGACAATACTTTTTACTGGCCCGAACGTCTCTCGCGCTTGTCCCGGGCCACCGGGCAGTCCTTTATGTTGAGCCCTGACCTGTCATGTCCATAATGCATGTAAAAAAGTGATGTCAGAGAATCAGAAATTCCCAATGGATTGATGCCAAGATTAGTGCTCTGTTATGGATTTTGGCAAATGTGGCAAACCGGGTCAACCGGGTATTCCAGATATTAAGAAAATGATATTAATAATCCACGTGCAACATCTAAACAATGTAGATATTCAAGAAATATCAACTAAACGTCAACCAAGCGTTTTTAAAAATGAAACCACAAACATCACGAACAAGCATTCTATCTAGTATAACGTTTAACCTTCAATAAAACAGTTCAATGCTGTTAAAGATGAACAGCAGGCCCTGGTTACATTTGGTCTTTTTGTGACTCATTTCAAATTCATTGCTTTGGGCGCCAGGCCTGTTTTCCCATCTGGATAATTTTCAAGGTTAGGAGCCTCAGTATTGGCCAGAGCACACATCTATTTAATTTCCCGCTATTCTCCTCCTCTCAGGAGTTGATGATTTTGACTCTTTGCCATTTAACTCGAGGCAGAAATGAGATTGTAGTAAATGCTGCAATACGTTCGCTTATTTGTGCTACATTTACTGCAAGAACACTGAAAGCACTCAACATTTCGAAATCTGCATAAAATAAAAGTTACATAAAATAAAATTCATTGTTACTTATTTGAAACATAATGAATGGAAAATACAATTTAACTAGCTGACATGAAGGACTTAATGCACAAGGACATGTGAATCAGAAAACAGTGTAGCCTAGTTTTTCCACATAGATTCGATTTTGAGGCTGAGATTGGGGATAATCTGATGAGCCAGAGGCGATCGCACACATTTGCCGGACACAATCACACGTGATGCCACTTTCAAAACCAACACAGTCAGGTTTAGACTTTTGGTCATGAAGCATAATACGATGCCATGCCACATGCTTATAAGTTAAACGCTCGGTCCATGATAAAGCTCACATGAATCTCATCTAGTCATAAGATGAGCTCCAGTCCAAACCACGTGCGCGTGCCCACAGAAACCATGGTATACATACTTGTTCAATGTATAGAATAAAACTTTCTCAAATCATCCTTCAGATACTTAAATATCACAATGAGATACAGTATTAGAAACTGTTTACTCCGGTGTAAACCTCTTTAAGATCTGACTTCATACATTTAATAAAAGAAAAATATTGGCATCTTTAAGAGTTTGCAACAATAGCTAACAAGTTTGTCGTTTTGAGTAAAGGGTTTTCTTTGATATCAACGCAAAGTCTTTTTTTAATGATCGAGTACTTTTGATTGTATACATTAACTTAACTTATATGTATACGAACACGTTTAATGACGCAATCAAATTGGCGCCATGTGTAGCCTATAAAAATGGCACCGGGACAATACGAGAGAAACAACAATAGAGTTTAAAAACGATTTTTTTAAATATGATGTATAACGCAAATAAAAGGGAAACCGGTCAGTAAAATTTCCCCGTTAACTTATTCATACACGCGACTTGCTTAACCGTTCACTACCAGATATAAGTGAAGTTAAATAACATAGATACATAATTTTAAGTGTAACGTTAAACTAATATTGTAAACTCGAGATGTCAACAATATTTGAAAGCTGTGAGCATGAAAGTCTGATCTTACCTGAACATAAGCTCAGATCGGATCTGTTGTGTGTCCGGTGTTCAACACGAGCGGAGTGAGATGTGTGGTGTGCAATGCCTGCGAGTCAGAACCCCTCGTGGCTTCACGAGCACGCACACTGGCACACACCCCCACGCGCACGCACGCACCCACATAATGAATTGACTAACGTTACAGCCTAGATAAGAGGACAAGATAGCTAGTAGCTCAATACTTTATTTTAACCTTCATTTGCCAAGTCAACCTTAATCCACTGAAAACTTTTATATTATACATCTTGAATGCACAGATCATTCATTAGCTGCCAAATATAGCATGTAGTAGGCTATTCTTAGGTGTGCCAACACAAATTTTACACTTTCCCTTGCTTGTTGATATTCACAAACATCTCTTGTGTTGTTTTTAGTGTCGGGATACACACATTGGAAGTGAGATTTCACACTTAAGGAGCAAGAGTCTACTCCCATCGGAACACAGCTGCAAAATCAGTTCAAGTTCACCTCGAGTCTGCTCTGCCGTGAGTCTATCATGTTTTCAAGGACGTGTGATGGGTACAGGTTTTTTTCTGTACCCATCACACCCATACCCATATTTACGGTACAGCCCTGTGTGTGCACAGTGTGCTCTTATGTTGACTTGGTATTATTTAGGGGTGGAGTGTCAGATGAAATTGTATGTTTAAAATAGAACAGTGATGTATTCTTACGGCCTCCATGCGGCTAGACGCTGTGCACATTCATTCAGACTGCTTCCACCTACACTACACACCATGTCTACTCTAAAACCAACCGTGGTTTGGGTGAGACAGTCTCTACAGTTTAACAAGTCAACACAAACAGGAAAAGTGGAGAGTGTAAAAAAACTACGACACGACTACATTCGGTCTGATGAAGAATAAATGAAGAAATCACAAGTGTCTCTTAAAAACAAGTAAATGATTTAAAACAAAACTGAATTTTTACAGTAAATCTGAGTCATAATCTTAACCAAAATGACTTTAATTTTCCGACGTAGGTTAGTTCATCCAGAAAAACTTTTTTATGATGTTATATCCATGCTAAAAGAAACAATAGACACCATCACAGAAATTCTATTTGTTCTAATGGAATGTGGCCCAAAACACACTACAGTGTATTGGTCTTTGTTGGTCTCTAATGGTATCTATTGGTTCTATGTATTGGTTTATATGGAATATGGCTCAGAACAAACTACAGTGTAGTGGTTTTAATGGTAAAAGCTAATGGTTCCTATTGGTATTTTAATGGAAACCATTAGAATTTTCTGTAATGGTTTTTTTCAGCAGGGATGTTATAAACGTAGGAAATGTGATATCAAATGCTTTGACTGTTTTTTTCCACAACTATCTTCAAACAGGAACAAAAAAGATTTTTAGTCAAGGCTCAACATCTTTGAAGAACTTGTTTAAGAAACACCTGGTCATCATAAAAATACAATAACAAAAGATTGTATAATCAAGCAGAAAGTTTGTTTGTGTCTTTGGCATAAACATGAATGAGATCAGAGCAGTTTGAAACATTGAAATCTCTTACATGTGAGATTACTGGAGACTTTCTTGAGGAGAAACATCTGAGATTAATTTAATTTATTTATTTCATTTTAATTTGTAACTTTTTTTAGGAAAAAGAATTGAGATATTAAAGACATCTAATTTGATTGTTGGTGGCTCAGATATTTATGTCTGGTTTAAAGCTGTTTGCAGGCTACGTGATGTATCTGAACAGAGAAACAGGAGATGAAACGGTGAAACAATGTTAATCTCTTTGCCATGTGACATGAAATGAGATCTGCACAGTCACTGCTGTGCTCTGTCACTGGGTCTGAACAAATGTCACAGCTTATTGTCTGTTAGCTTTGCAGAGGCGGATATAATTGTTGGTGTTGTTTATTTTTTTTATTAAAATGCCTTTAGAATGAGAAACGAGGGGAAGTTTCCAACCTTGTGAAAATGAACCATGTTTTTTTGTGTAGTAACAATGTGTTTTGGTGTACTGATTACTATTAACAAAACCATGGTTTTACTACAGTAACCATGGTTTGTTTGTTTTAACTGTAGTCAGAGGTGTAAACTAAAGTACTTGAGTAATTTTACATGATTACTGTACTTAAGTATTATTTTTGTGGATTTTACTTTACTTGAGGTCAAATAAAAATCAATATTTTTACTTTTGCTTAATTACATTTTTTAAGAAAAAAGTACTTTTTACTCTTTACAACTTTATTTACAGTCTAAAAGTACTTATTTTTTAGAGATTACTTCATTCTAATTTCCCTTGCTCTTACCAAACCAATTGAATTGTGCTGATGGCAAGTTTAATGTTATTTATTCTGGAGCCTTTGGACCACACTAAAGAATTGGCCAACAGTTCATCTGATGATGAAGAATTTTTGGCTTGTTTGAAACCGACAACACATAAAGTTTGTTCCCGTGTGACATGTTCCCTGCTAATTGTAGCCTCTTTATCAAGACTAAGACCTTGTTCACCCTGTCAGTCCAAATCTGATTTTGGTACATATTCAATTTGACAGACTGTCTGTCCACATTGTGTATTTCAACTGTTTAGATCTGATCTGTGCGTCCTGTAGCGTTCTGCCATTTTTCAGGATTATCGCACTGTTTCTATAGCAATGACATCACGCTGCCTCGACGTCTGACGTGTTTACGTGACGTGACAGCATGACGTAACCACAAATGCGATCAGGGCGGTCAGACTGAAATGGATTTCCGAAAATGCAATTTGAAAAAGATTTTTGGATGTAGCCTGAAACAGATTAGGAAAAAAGGATTTCATGTGGTTTTTGGCCGTTCACACATTCTAAATTTTATTGGATTCCTATCGGATATGCACCAAAATTGGATTTGGATTGACAGTGTGAACAAGGTCTAATACACCTCTTGCTGCATCGGCTGCCTGTAAGAGGCTTGATAGAGCTTAAATTTTAAATTAAATTCGAGGTTTTACAACTTTGAGTAGCATGTTGCATACATACTGAAATTAAGTAGTAGTCTTATAGTTTGATAATTAAAAGAATTAAATACAAACAGTTGTAAAGCAGAATAAAATATTTGATGTGGTTCATTAACTATGTATTTAGAGATTAAAAGCTTATACAAGAATCTCTAGTTTTCATTCTTGCTGTTACTTTTACTTTTTTAATACTCAAGAACAATTTTAATGTGGTACTTTTTTACTTTTACTCAAGTATGATTCTGACCAGATACTTTTACTTTTAATTGAGTAAAATTTACACTCAGTACTTGTACTTTCACTTGAGTAACATTTTTGAGTACTTTTTACACCTCTGACTGTAGTGAAACCATCCCACTGCACAATGTAACGTCAGAGTGATGTCTTTTTTATGTATTTTTTGGACGTTCAAATTCGGTCCATCGAAGGGGTTGTTTTGTAACGCCAGGTGACGTCTTTTTTTGACGTCTTCTGCATGTCTAATATTCACATCTGTGGGACCTCCGGGTATAAAGTGAAAGAGACATGATTGTCTCTGCATTTCACGCATCCTCTGCATTTCACGCATCCACACACACAGACACAAATACTGGGCACCTATCACTGTAACACTTCAGTCACTTCCTGACCGCCGTGGGAATCGAATCAGCAACTCTGGGTTACAAACAAGTTTCTCTATCCACTAGGCCACCAATATCTTAAATGGATGTCAATTACATCAGTCTTAAGTGACCCTGTACACTTTTTACAATAAATGTGTATTTTTTCATGTTAAATTGTTAGTATGGTCATATACTTTTAATATAACAAACTAATTACAGATTTTTTAAATTGTAAATTTAGATGAATTTGTATGTAATTCAGGAAAACAGAAAAAATACTGTATAAATAATAAAGGCTATTCATATGTATTAATCATGTTGATACAACAATGTTGATATTTGTAAATAAACACACATAGGCCTAAGCATGTACATATAGGCCTGTCATATGTCCACATCACCTCCAAAAAATTATCCAGTTCAAGGTCAAATGTTGACTGTAAATATGACGTCCAAGTAGTGTCATGGATGGACGTCCAATTAGTGGACCTAGTTTGGACGTCAAATAGATATTCAGAATTAGTCATAGACCGACGGACCCAATATAGACATGATCTGCACGTCTATCTGACATCCAGTGTTTAGTGGGATGGGTAATTTTTGTAGACACCTGTATGAATTTTGATATATTCTTTAAAAAATTCTAAATATATTCATGCAATTTTGCTCCCCAAGGAAAAAAAATCATGTTTAAAGAAAACCAGCAAAACTACTGATTAAGAAGATTGTTTGTGCGCACACGTGTGTGTGTGTACCTGGTAATTATCAATTGTCCCCACAAAGATAGCAATACCAGTAAATTTGTGACCTCGTGGGGACATTTTGAGGTCCCCATGAGGAAACAAGCTTATAAATCAAACAAAATGATGTTTCTTGAAAATGTGAAGTAGGATAAGGGTTTCTGTGATGGTTGGGGTTAGGGAATGGGGTAGGTTAGGGGAATATACTATACAGTTTGTACGGTATAAAATGCATTACGTCTATGGAATGTCCCCACAAAACATGGAAACCAGAATGTGTGTGTGCAGTCGCAGTGTATGATCATATGGAAAAGTTGCCGGATATAACCGTCTCTGAACACTCTAATTGTTTTCTATAAGGATTAAGTTTTCCTGCTAAGGGAGGAGTATCCTGACATCCACTCAACACATACCAATGATCCATTGTCCACATGCCACTATCACCTGAGACACAGTAACCAAAGACAACAAGAGGAAACATTGCGCAACCTCCTGATGACATACGCTCTTAAAAATAAAGGTGTTTCACGATGCCATAGAAAAAACATTTTCGGCTCAATAGGAAGATCCGAAGAACCTTTCAGTTTCATAAAAGCTTTTTTAGGTTATACAAATGTATGAAAGAACTGGTTCTTCTGAGAACTTTGACGGAATGATTCTTTGAAGAACACAAAAATGTTTTGGCAACCTTTTTAATTGTCTTGTTTTCAGTAAAAATACCTAAAAATTCTTAAATTAAGATGCTTTTTCTTGATGAGCAAAACGAGATTTAAACGATTTAAGTGATTTTGTGCATCAAACAAGCAAAAAAATCTGCTAATGCGGTAAGCAATTTTTTCTTGAATTTTTCTTGAATTTAGTGTTTAAGAAAAATTTGCAAGATTTTTTTGATTGTTTTATGCACAAAATCACTTAAATTTGTTATTTTCGGTCTAAAAACTAGACTTATTTTCTTGGGTAAATACTAAGATATTTTTTCTTGAAAATCATTTTTTGCAGTGTAAGCACCTTTTGTTTTAAGAGTGTTACTTTGATTCTTTGGCAAAATGCGACTGATGCTTGACCATGAGGTGTTCCTGTAAAGGTCAATTAGTAGAGCATCCCCAGGAAACACACATACTGATGAAAATGTAAACCTTGAATGCACTGTATCACCTCGGATAAAAGCATTGCCAAATGCATAAATGTAAATGTATTGTAATGTAAATGACTTGTGGTTAAGGTGTAAATGTGCATTAGCATGTTCCCATGTTTTTGCTAAAGTGTTTTTTGTGTAGTTGCTTTTGAGATGATTGATTACTGAAGTCAGAAGAACCTAAGCATATATACATTTGTTTTGCACAACAAATTTCCATATTTTGCAAAAATCACATAGCTTCTGGTGTTTTGCGTGTCTCTTCAAAGAAACTACCAAAGATAAGCATAACACGTATGCAGATTGATCTTTTAAAGGGGACATTTCACAAGATTTTTTAAGATGTCAAATAAATCTTTTGTGTCCCCAGAGTATGTATGTGAAGTTTTAGATCAAAATACCCCACAGATAATTTATTATAGCATGTTAAAATTGCCACTTTGTAGGTGTGAGCAAAAATGTGCCGTTTTTGTGTGTGTCCCTTTAAACGCAAATGAGCCGATCTCTGCACTAAATGGCAGTGATGTGGTTGGATAGTGCAGGTTATGGGGCGGTATTATCCCTTTATGACATCACAAGGGGAGCCAACTTTCAATGACCTATTTTTTCACATGCTTGCAGAGAATGGTTCAAAACTAAATTACTAGGTTGCTCTTTTCACATTTTTTAGGTTAATAGAAGCACTGGAGACCCAATTATAACACTTAAATGGAAAATTCATGAGATGTCCCATTTAACCTCCTAAGACACGAGCTTTGGTTTGTCTTTTTTCAGATTTCGTCCAGCTATTTTGGGGTTAAAGCCACACTATGTAGTTTCCATGTAAAATTGACTTACAGCTCCCCCATGTGGTTGAAAAGTGCAACCATGCCTGGTATCAGACACTCTTCTGCAGGCAGGGGGAGGGGCGGGGCTGTGTGCTCTACCCTCCACCTCGACTTTCAGAGTGTGCTTGTAGCAGCTAGGAGGCTGCTCAGGTTGCAGCAACAGTACAATTTGTCCAGTTAAGAGTTGTTCTATCACTGAAATAATTTTAGAGACATTATTTAAAGGTTGAAAAACTACATAGTGTTGCTTTAAGAAGAACAAATAAATATAATAACCAAATATTTTTCATTAAACATGAACCAATGTAATTGTCCACGTTTGTGATCCCAACAGCACTGATTTACAAAATAAATTCTTTAGATCCTCGAACATACTGTATCACGTTTAAATCTATATAAAGTATATATTTTAAGAATTATGTCAGTTCCTTATAAAACACTTCAAACAGCTTCATGTCCATGCACATTCAATTTGATTAAAACACTGCTCAAAACAAACTCATAGCTCCATATCTGCACTCCTCAATATGCAACACAAAGATAACCTCTTAAAAAGGTTAGGAGACACAAAAATATCAGTTATGATGTACGTGACCAGTGTGGGAGTTAAGTGGTAGAAATAGCAATAAGTTTGTATTAAGAACCAAGTTACATATTAGCCATAATAGACATGACTGAAGCACATCACATGACTCCTGATCTTATATAGGCTAATTCTTTAGAGAAACAATATAGCTCTTCTAAGGATTGTCATATGACCTTCCCCTTAAACCTAATAGACCTTAACATGCCAGAAAATATCATGTGCTACATTTACTAGCAGACGTATATGAAACTTGCCTTAAGAAACAGCACTATATGAAATCAAAGTGACACCATATGTAAAATCCATAATGAAACCTTAACATCTATACACAATAGCAAACATGCTAATATGTTTGCTTTAATGTTAGATAGCACAAATCAGATATATATGTGAGTACTTACGGTATATTATGGTGTTATATCTCTCGTCTGGTTTTGTGCTGGCATAGTTCAGATGTCTCTGCTGGTTTGTTCTCTGCAGATACACGTGGTACGGTTGTACCGAATCTGTCCCAGAATATCGGTTCAGAGCCAAATGACTCTGCTGTTTCTATAAATAAAGTGAACGACTCAATTTCTGTTCACAAAGAGGTGACATTGGATCAGCTATAAAACCAACAGCCTGAAATGTGATAATTATTAAAAGTTTTTGGATGACAGGAATAGCATATGGTTGGAAATTGAAACCTCAGATGAATTTCAGAATGGAAAGAACATACTGTTTTGTAAACTGTCCTGCCAATATGGTATCTTTTATGTGAAATGCATAATGCCAAACTGAATGTAGATTGATAAAATGAGGCATTGTTCTCAGACAGGATGATTTTTATTGCTGTAGTACAATAATAAAAACTATATTGAGTAGGAGTGTAACGATAAATCGCAACATACACTAATAATACCTGTCCGATAGAGATTATGAATCGCAAAGGTGATATGCACAGCTCTTTCATGTACTATGGCTCTTTGATCAGTAGGAAGTCCTTTTTAACTCATTCCCCGCCAGCATTTTTTTTTTAAGTTGCCCGCCAGCATCTTTTCAGAAAAGTTTCACAAAATGCCATCCTGGAAAATTGTGCTCTATAAATATATAAACATACAAATATATCAAATGTAAGAACAGACCCACTACTTTTTTACGTTTTATCTTATCTTCATTTGTTCTCTTTTCATAACCTCTTAAATATGGATAGGTTTCTTCAAAAATACCAAATTTTGTAGCCTGGCTAACACCAGACTAGTGAGACGTGGTCTGGGAACCACATGTTAATTTTCTTGTATTTGAGGCGTGGTTTACGAATGCCCAGAGCTGTTTATTGGGCGCTACGAATGTCTATCAAATGCATCTGTACGTAGCTCATAGCCAATCGGTGTGTCGCATCATTGTCTTGCTGCCCCCTCCCCGTTCTGTGACTGGTTCCCTATGCTGTTTATTGGGTGCTACGAATGTCTATCAAATGCGTCTGTATGTAGCTCATAGCCAATCGGTGTGTCGCATAGATGTCATCATCGTCTTGCTGCCCCTCCCTGTTCTGTGAATAGTTGCCTATTTCAGGCGAAAATTTGGGCCATAGTTTCCATGCTAGACTTGCAGCGTGAATAAATTTGCGCACAAGGCAGCATGAGGAAACCTAGGCTACAAATTTTGAGCAAAAACCTGAAATAATTTCATTTTGTTAAGGAATTTTGTTAGAGATCAGATTAAGAATGATTTTAAAACATACACAGAGTTGAAAATTTTCAAATTAGTTTTTGCTTCAGTTTTTATAAATTGGATAAGAGCGCAATTATAGATTACTGTAAAAACTCGTCAGGAAAGAGTCATTGGGAAATGTTTTCTCTAAATTGACGAGATAACTCGTGAATGGCGGGGAAAGAGTTAATCTAAAATCACTGTGAGTTTGATTTAGTTATAACGTGCATTTGAGAAAGCAACACTCGCAAACATAATCATTATTATTTATTATCATGAAAATACCTGAGAAGGTTTAAAGGGGATATTTCACAAGACTTTTCAAAAATAAATCTCTTTTAACTCAAAATACCCAACAGATAATTTATAATAGCATGTTAAAATGAGCCATTTGGGTGTGTCCTTTAAAATGCAAATGAGCTGATGAAATGCAAACATGCATCGGTGTGATGGTGGTTTGTTGAAATTGAAACTCAATTGTGCTGTCAATTATTTTCTCTCTCTCGCTTTGCACTAAATAGCAGTGAAATGGTTGGATAGTGCAGATTAAGGGGTGGTAAACTCCGTTGAAAAAAACTGTTACGTGTTGAGTTAAGTGTTAATTGTTGGTGTCTATTAAAGTCCATTAAAATGAGAAAAATCCTGCAATGTTTTCCGAACAAAGAAAGACATCAACATTTTGGATGACATGGTGGTGAGTAAATTATCTGGATTTTTCTTTTAAGAAAATGGAATATTCCTTAAAACATGGAAAAGGTCAGATTTTAATGATATGTCCCCTTTAAAGAACAGTGACATAAGTACACTGTAAAAAATTAGCTGTAATTTTGCAGCTGGTTGCCAGTAACTTAGAAGATAAAGTCTGAAAATGTTTCATGTTCATTTAACTTTGAACAAAATATTGCCAGTAAATAATATAAATGTAAAATCTACAGTAAGTTACTGGCAGCTAGTTGCTAGTAATACTGTAATTTCTACAGACATTTTTTACAGTGTATGCTTATAGGCATTTGTTTTATGTAAGGGGGGCTTTAAAGCAAATATTATTTATTTTATCTTTCACTCCATTTATTGCTAAAATATGACCAAAGCATTTCTTAATTTCTTCTAATGCCAGCTCACTTCTATTTCATTTCTAATGTGTTTTGCCAACCGTAAGCTGGCCAAACTGCTGAAACTCCAGACAGAAAGAATGCTTGGACAAACATTTTTTCAAGAAACATCTCCTCAGGTCTGAAAGACTACAGTGTGTCCTTAAACCAACTTCGAAAAGATTTTTCGCCTGTTAAAGACATTTCATCACTTTCTGTTTTATCAGGAATGGAATGATAGAGATATAAAAATACAGTTAAAATAATGTTGCATTATGTTTGTACAGAGTGAAGAAATGTAAATGTGTGTGCATGTTTTGGTCATTATAACAATATTTTTTTTAACAAACAGAATGAAAAGTGCATACTTGTGAATATCAAGATTACTTGCATTTATGCTGCATTCCAGACAACTCAGATTTAGGATTTCACAGCTCAAAACATCAAGAAATAACATCAGGGGTGGTTTCCCAGACAGGGTTTAGCTCAAACATGCATTTTAGTCTGGGACTAGGATAAAATCTGTCCGGGAAGCCACGCTTTATTAGTATTTAGTAAGATTAAAAAGGTGCAGTTCCAGACATTATTTTTCCGAGTTGAGACGGGAAATATCCTAAAATCGAGTTGTCTGGAACGCAGCATACCTTATTCTGATTATCTTTGAAACAATTAAAGAAACAAACCCAGTAAACCCTTTTGCTTGTTGCTCTTAAGTTTGACATTGAGGTCATCTGGATGCACTTTACTGGATAAACTGTGTGGCTTTAGGTTCTTCCTGATTCTGTTCATTTGAGTTTTCTCCTATTGTGTTAGTAGGTTTGAAGCCAGTGAAAATGTTTTGTTTGTTTAAAATGGTCTGTCGTTTTCCTGATACTATATATATAAGGGATGACAATGTTTTTACATCTGTTCTTCCTTTTTCTTAGACTCTGAAGTCTCTCTTGGATCACTCAGATGTTGTGATAAAGGCCCAGTTGTGGAATTCATGTTTTTCATCCTTCCTGCACGCTCGTCTTCCTCGGTATGTGGTTTCCCGCTTTGTCACGTAGTCTTTTGATGACCTCTAGCTTAAGTCCCAGTATGTGATGGGAATCAAACAGCAGGCGTCACTCAGTGTGTGAGAGTTTTACTGTGAACTACTCAATCCAGGAAAGTCCACTTGAACCTTAAAAAAATCAACATGACCTGCACTGTTTGACTGACATGAAAGTATCTAATCTATGCTCTTATTTTAAATAATCAAATATAAAAAAGAAATCCCGATAATTTACTCACCCCTATGTCATCCATGTTGATGTCTTTCTTTATTCAGTGGAGAAGAAATAAAATTTTTGAGGAAAACATTCCAGGAATTTTCTCAATTTAATAGATGTTATTGGACCCAAAATGTTTACAGTTTAATGCATTTTTAAAATTGCAGTTTCAACCAGCTTCAAAGAGCTCTAAACGATCCCAAACAAGGTATAATTCTTATCTAGCAAAATTATTGACATTTTTAAACCACAACTTCTCGTCTTGCACTAGTCGTGTGACACGCCAGCGCGACCTTGCGTATTACCAGTGACGGCTCGTGACTGTTCATGTGATTTCTGGTTTCCAGAATGCTTTGCATGAGGCTGTTATTGTATAGCTTTATTCTGTAATGATAATGCTTGTAAATAACATAAATTTAAATCTACGGTAAGTTACGGGCAACCATCTGAAAGTAACACTGTAATTTCTACTGAATTTTTTTACAGTGCAATGACAGGCGACCATGGTTTAAAAATCAGAAAATATAAAATAATAAATCAGAAAAATAGTATAAACCAATACTTAAAGGTACAACTAGTGGTGACAACGGCTCAGTCCACTGCTCATCCCTCGCTTTTGAAACGCACAGGAGCTACGTTAGCCGCCACTGGACAAACATGTCATTGTCGGAGACAACTTAGTAAAAAAGTTGACAATGACACATAAACAGAAATTTGTGATATGATCACGAAAAAAAAAACAAAAATTCGTGACAGTATCACGAAAAATAATCAAAGAATTACTTGACTATAGGTACGTAATTTCTTGAGACTTTAGGAAAAAGACATTTTGAATGACATGGGGGTTATCGGGATTATCGGGATCTTTTTTTATGAAAGTGAAGTACTCCTTTAACTTCCAGTGTAGCCAAATGCATCCCAAATCAGCAACTGCATCACAAGGCAAAACCATAGCAATGTCCTGTTAACCACCCGCTATACACTATACAGTATATAATGGTCTTTAAGCACACTGCTACACAGTGCATACTAAAATAACAATAGTAATTGTGTTGATGTTTGCTTTAATATGCAGAACTTTAAAATTATTTATCATGCACTTTTTGCAAGTCATAACTTAAGACTTGCATAAACATATGCATAACACTTGCATACATAAAAATATATATGTTGATTTGACAACAAAATGCATAATTTTTTTCAGTGTGGGAATCGAATCCATGACCTTTACACTGCTAACCCAATGTCCCAAAATTTAAGCAACAGAAACATTTATGTCAAATGCTGCACTCAACGTTCCAACTCCAAACTCCCTAAAACCTTGAAGCTGATAATGAGAAACACGCTCTGTTTGTTAAGCTAATTCTTCACATTCCTCATTTATCCATAAAAAAACATCTCTGTGCTTATTCTTACAGAGAGCTTGGATTGCATAACCATCATCAAACATTTTCATGGTTTAACTTTTGTTTTTGCATTACTATTTCCAGGCTTTCTTTCTTTCTTTCTTTACGGATTTTCTGTCTCATTCCCAAGACATGAACCATGTGTGGTCTTCTCAGCACCGTGAACTGGGTGGAGTCAGTCAGAAGAGGTTAGGAATGCATTTCTAACTAATTAGTTTAAAGTTTTAGCCAGAGTAAGGTCCGGGTCGTTCCCTTTGAGGTTGACCTGGTCACCTCTGAACACAGGCATATGTTGGATTTTAAGTTTCGGTGGCCTTTTAAAACTATTAAAGGTAAAGGTGAATAGTGACGTTTCTGTGCACGACTTTCAGTCTTACATCCCATCATTATCTTTCATTGGAATGTACTTTTGTGTAATGCACTCGCTGGTTTACAATGTTCACAGAAAACTTCATGAATGAAATGTCATTCAGTAACATTAAATGGACTCTTATGCATCTTTTAATCTCGTGTTTGTCTAAAGTTTAAAAAGCAGTAACTTTTCACTTTACTTGTTAGATGAACGCAGCAAAATATGTGAATTTGCTCTTGAACACAAATATTTTTGCACACAAGGCAGTTAGGTAGACATGTGGGTGTTAATGAGGACTCAGAACTGGTTTTGTGAATAGAAATAAAGCCCACAGACATGTAGGGTGCCCATCCTATGGCACCAGTAAATCTTCTGTGCTGAATTCATCTCAGTCTTTGCATTTGAATTCATTAAATTTAATGGAGCGTCTTTAGGATGTAATCGTGAGAACTGATGGACATTTCGAGACTTTCTCATGGGATCCTCTAGTGATCTGACCTAAAGTAGCATGTGGGGTGCTTACAAATTCAGCTCCATTCAGCTCACAAAAGCTTTCTTGTTTTGGCAGTTCACACATTGAAATGCTGACTAAACACCACAGCCCTCACTGTCTTTTTTTTAAGTTCATTTACTAATTATTAAATAATCAATTGTTTGTTTCCTATTCATTATCATTTTATTGTGTATTGTGCGTTTTGTATTGTTTAATATTGATAATATTATTATTTTTATTATACTGATGTGATTTACTGTATTAGGGTGATTCTCACGAAAACTTGGTTTTAAAAATGTCAAGAATGAAAATTTAAAAATTGCTTAAATTTACTGTTTTTCCCACCAGACATTGAAAAAGAAAGTCTGGAGTAAATGGGAACATTAATTTAAAAACATTTACTTATCATTTAACACTTTTTGTAACATAATTTAAAAAATTAGTCCTAAAAAATCTCATTACCGCATATTTTCAAAATGACATGACAAACCTGAAAGAACATAATTTGGAGATTCTGCACATGCATTTAAAATCAAAGTATTATGCTTCTATTAATTAAATTCACATTTAATAAACATCTGTTGCGGTAATGATAATCAAAATGTCGTGTAAGCATTCTGACAAGACAATATTTCAAATTAACTTAAAAAAAAAAAATGATCTGACCTGGTATCCATCTTGAAGTAAATGGTCCATGTGCTTGGTCACTCAAAATCAAACTTTATTAAAATTCTGTATGTGTGCTTAAACTGTTCTCAAAAAGTGTTGCGGAGGATGAGAACATCAGGCATGGACACATCATTTTCCTAATTTTTCTTCATTATTATTATACATGAATATTCAGTAAATATTTTTTCTGTCATCTAAAGTAGTCTAGCAAAACATCCATTTATTTTTTTTTCTTAATATTTTTGTGTTCATTTGATTAAATTAAAACATAACGCATGTTCAAACACAGCCGGACACATTGCGGTAATGAGAATTTCAGCAGAAAATGAGATAAAATTTCCAATTATAAATTCTTATGTTGAAATCACACATTGTGCAAGGTAGAACACAGTATTGTGTTAATTCTGATGCTTTTTAATGTTACTATATTACACATTTTAAAGCTAAAATCATTAGTGCCGTGGTGTTTCAATGGTTTCGTGAGAATCACCCATTAAATGATTTTGTTTTTTATATTAAAATTAGCATACTAAGAAAACATAGCAAACAAACATTGGATGACAAAAATAAACAAAATGTAGGAATTTTTTATGTGAGGTAGTAGACTATGATATGGTAAAGGTGGCACTTTTGATTAATGTAATTCGATTGATAATAAATGGGTGGCAATGTTTGAAATAGCATACAACCATCTGATCATATAATGCAGTATGCAGTGTTTTGGGGCAATGCTATACAAATTTTCTATGTGCATTGAATACCCAAATAACCTACATTTGCAAAAATGTGCAGTTTACAACCCGAGCATGTACCAGTGATTACGCTTGTTTCCCATAATGCAATGTGCTCGGCTAGAGCTATTGACAGTGTGATTATTCTAAATGGTGAATAAATAGTAGGTTTAGTGTACGGTGTAGTAAGCAGTATATTATTCCAAACATAGGCTATAATCATATTTGTCTCAGTCACAATAAAAATGATTTGTTTTAAAGGGCTGTGGCACATGCTTGAAGGGGCATGTGGGTTCCTCACATTTTTTCAAATGCGCATCACTGTGGATTTGTAGCCTGTTTTTTAAGTTTATTGTGTTGCTCTGCCCTCATTCCTGTCAATGCCTTGCTGTTTCACAACATGAAATGAAGTGGCTCTACATTCCTCTCTGTATTCAGTGAATAGCTTGCTTTCAATAGATTTCTGTCTGGTTATGGCGCCACATGCTTTGCATCCTTATCCATTTTTTATGAGAATCGTCATATGCACGTCATTAAAACTGATCCATTTTCTTAAAGAGACAAATTTACTTTATATTACTATGTGTTCAATGCTACAGTTGCGAAAAAAACAATAAAATTTATATAATTCATTGTACACTGTCAGAAACAACTGATCAAAATACAATATGTACCTACACTACTTAAAAAGCCAGGATGTACCATTAGGTACAGATATGTATACATTTGGTTCCAATATGAAGTATTAATATGAACTCTTTAGGTCCAAACCTGTACTTTTTAAAAGGGTACAGCCCCAGTGTCAGCTGCGGTACAGAAGTATCAAACCAACTAGCATTTATTTAAGAATTAAATTTTTATAAAAATGCCTTAGGTTTCATACAATAAAGCACAAACTTATACAGGACAACACACCTTACTGCATAAACATAACACAGAGTTTCTATCTGAATCGCCTTTAGATTCATAAAAAAACAGTATATGTAATTCACTGGGATAGACCTTCACCTAACCTAGAGACATTAATAGGTCTGGCATACTTTTTTGATCAACGTATTTAATGCCATCTTGCTCTGGCATCACGTGCCACCAAAATCCATATTTAAAGTCCTTGCAGTAAATCGATATCATGTCTAAAATGATCCCATTATCACATTTCATCATTGAAGCATGTTTTTGATGCATATAGAGACAGAGCGCAGTTATGCAAATTTGAAAACCACGCCCACCGGGGGGGAATTCAATCCAACCGTCTCCATTGACTTTGTATTGCGAGAAGCCGCCTCCTTGTCATTTCTGGCTTATAACAAAAAACTGAATAATGCCCAAAAGCCGCTGTGTGACAATATGTACAGCTAACAAGCCAAATAACCCAGAAATAAGTTTTTATAAGCTGTCGAGCCGCAAAACCCAGCCCTCAAGGAGAACAAAGTGGATCGCCGACTACGCCTCCCCCCAGTGGACGCAGTTCCACCAACAGAAGCACCATGAAAAGTTGCCTGTGTCCGTTTTTGTGTCTTTAGACGCTCGTTTTCTGGGGTCGACAGCTTATAAAAACTTATTTACAGATTAAACTTAAAAACAGAATAATACCTAAAAGCTGCTGTGTGACAAGGTGTACATCTAACACGCCAAAAAAATAAATAAATACGTTTTTATAAGCTGTCGACTTCAAAAAACGAGCGTTTGGAAGCGGAAATGGAGACAGGCAGCTTTTCATAGTGCTCCTGTTGGTGGAGCTGCGTCCAATCGGGGGAGGCGTGGTCGGCGATCCACTTTGTTCTCCTTGAAGGCTGGGTTTTGCGGCTCGATAGCTTGTAGAAACTTATTTCTGGGTTCTTCGGCTTGTTAGCTGTACATATTGTCCCAAAGCAGCTTTTAGGCATTATTCCGTTTTTTGTTATAAGCCAGAAATGACAAGGAGGCGGCCTTTTGCAATACAAAGTCAATGGAGGCTGTTGGATTGCTTTCCCCCCCGGTGGGCGTGGTTTTCAGGTTGTGACGCGCTGCGCTCTGTCTCTATAGGCCTAGTTCAAATCTTTGAAATTCCTCTGCAATAATCTGCATGACTGGATAAACCCATGCCATACAAACCCCCTGTGGGGTGCAGCCTCAAATAGCATGAAATCTTATACTTGAGTGGGGGTGGCTTCAGCAAAGAGAATCCTGCCTATTTACCAAGAATTTGGATAACTTATTTCTTTTATTTGGCATTTTTTATTCATTCAAATTTGGCTGGGTGGTTAAAGGCGCTCTAAGCAAATCTGTGAGATGTCACTTTTTGTTGATGTTTGAACTGTTTTTAAACAAACGGAGCGTAGCTAACTTCTCCCTCCCTTCCGTGCTTTCATGAATGTGCCTTACCTTTCTGGTGGTAGGTTTGGCCACTGTGTTTTTATTGCAGTTTGTGAAGCCTAGGCTGTCTACAGAGATCGTGTTTTTTTTACAGTTTGATCAGCGGACAGGCAGCAAGCAGATAGTGAGCAGATGTTTGCTGTATGTAACAAAAAATGTTTTATGGTCTAAAACCCGTGAATTCGCTTAGAGCACCTTTAATATCACATTTTTGTCGGGTCACAAACACATTTAAGGAGCACCTATTGTCCGACACTCTCTTTTCTTGTACTACAACAAACACACGGTTGTAGGCAACAGTTTACTTCCTGGGATTGGTGATGTAGAGAAGACCGATATTATCAGAATTCCTCCCGCTTGGACTCACAGCCTTTAAAGGTACACACCCAGATTTTGGGAATTTAGCTTATTCATCGTATCCCCCAGAGTTAGATAAGTCCATACATACCTTTCTCATCTCCGTGCGTGCTGTAACTCTGTCTGACGCAGCCCTATAGCTTAGCTCAGCACAAAGACCGGAAGTGAACGGCTCCAGCCAGCACACCGCTCCCAATAAGTGACAAAACAACGCAAACATTTTCCTATTTATGTGTTGTGATTTCTATAGTCACACCGTGTACGAATAACAAGGTCATATGAGACAGCGATCTTTTAACATTATACATACTGAGAACTATATTCTCGGAAGACTAAGCACTGCTACTTGGGCGGAGTGATTTGCTCGCAGCACCCGAGAAGCCCCTGGTGAGGAGCAGAGAGTTCGGTCAGAGTTGTCAAATCACTCCGCCCAAGTAGCAGTGCTCTGTCCTCTGAGAATATAGTTCCTAGTATGTATACTGTTAAAAGATTGCTGTGTCTCATATGAACTTGTTATTTGTACACGGTGTGACTATACAAATCACAACACATAAATAGGAAAATGTTTGCGTTATTTTGTCACTTATTGGGAGCAGTATGCTAGCTGAAGCTATTTACTTCCAGTCTTTGTGCTAAGCTAAGCTAGCGGGGGCTGCGTTAGACAGAGTTACAGCACGCACGAAGATGAGAAAGGTATGTATCTTATCTAACTCTGGGCGATACTGTGAATAAGCTAAATTCCCAAAATCTGGGTGTGTTCCTTTAAGTTAACTCCTGTAAGCATTGCATTGTGAGCGAATCTTTCAAACATGGTAAGGGGCGTCACATTTTCGGCTGACGTCAGAGGTATTCAGACCAATCACAACGTACAGATTATCTGAAATCTGAAGCTACAAAAATGTACGTTATGTGGAAAATAATGTGTTTTTCAACCATAAACTATGGCAACACATTGTACCAAATACACAAAATAACGTTTTTTTTACCAGGAATTAGGTGCTCTTTAATATCGAATTCCAATATTCACACTTTTTGTAGTGTGTTTTCAAATATGTGTAATCTGTTCAAAGCTAAATGTTATTGTGAGTTTGAAGAATATTTCCATGTAAATCTGTGTTTGGCCCATTCTGGTCCAGATGTTTATTTCGGTATGATAAGTGTTCCCTACTGGCACCCCAGATGGAAAATTACACTGAATCAAATGTGAGGAAACATTGATGATGTGCTAAACTAAAACAGCATAGAAATTGTGCAACTAACCAGAGGCGTTTGGAACGTGTTTTATGAAGAAAGTTTTCTCTCTCATCTTCATTTAACAACTGTGTTAAAACTTTGAAGAATTCTTGAATGTATGGGTGTAAAAAGAACTGATACTAGTCCTGTCCTGTTAACAAGTCCTGTCAGCATGTTCATAAAAACCAGGTGGACAGTAGTAAAGTAGTAAAGCACGCAGAGTGAATGACGCCCAGTGCCACATGCCACCTGGTTCAGGTCATCTGCTGCCAAGTCTCTGAGATGTGAAGGTCACTGGATGACCAAGTATTCATATTTTATCAGTGTTTTTCTTTGGAAAACATACATTCCAAAGCATACTGTAATAATTTTTACTCTACATTTCATAAATACAAGTTTTTATTTTACTTGTAATATTTACGTACATTAAACATGAGTAAAAACATGAGTAGTACTTGAGTAAAAGTAATTTTAATGTAAATTAGGTACACTGAAAAAAATGATTCATTGAATTTAATCAATTTTTTTAAGGTAAGTGGTTGCAATCAATTTATTTAAGCTACATTTAAACAAAAAAGATTAGTAAAGTAACATAAAATATAAAACTTTTGTTTAAATGTAGCTTAAATAAATTGATTGCAACCACTTACCTTAAAAAAATTGATTAAATTCAATGAATCATTTTTTTCAGTGTATTAAATACATTTTAATATGCAATATAAAGGAATAAACAGATGCTTTAGAGTGTAGTGAAGTAAACACTTTGATTAGGTACAGATGCTTCACTGAAAAAAAAAACACTGGTTGCACATGATTTAATTAAGTTTTCTAAAAAAAATGAATAAAAAACTTGTTGGATTCACGAAATTCAATTATGTACACCAGTTCAACATAATTGAATTAAATTTTCAGTCAGTTTTTAATGTTAATTAATGTTCATTTCATTTTAATAAAACTTTAATCATGTGCAACCGTTGTCTACAAGTTTTTTCAATGTTGGAAAATGTAACTGAAATGTAAGGTGGTAAGCACACAGCTGATTTTAACCATTAACTTCCATAGTATGAAAAACAAATATGATAGAATATAATGGGTACCGTCAATTGTGTGCTTGCTTACCATCATTTATCAAAATAAAAAAACTCATACAAGTTTAGAACAACATGAGGGTGAGTAAATGTTTACAGATTTTTCATTTTCAGGTGAACTTTAACTTCATTCTCTACATTGCGCAGCTGCCATCTTGGATGGGTCACCAGTGCGCCCCCCTGCATTTATTTCCACTGAGGATGGTGTTTCCCCAACTTTGTTCATAACTCCCTGATTTTTTACCAGATTTTCACACGTAACATAATATTATAAATTATTGTATTTTTTATTTAAAAAATTTTTTTTAATAAAAAATATAATATTATCAATGGTAAATAACCAAAATTATTGTTCAATCTTACTTGTGAAAGGTAATCCCATGCGATCTTGTATAAATACTGATGCACAAAATAAGGGCAGCATTGCTCGCTCTCTGTTGACTCCGGTACTAGCGTAGAGCGAGGAGACCCAACCAATATGGCGGCGACGCTGGATTACGTTCCAGCCCAGCAAACATAGAATGTTAATGGTAGATTTTGGTTATCTTTTTATTTTTTTAATCATAAAATAACGTTTCCATAACGTTGCAGGGTGGTTATTTTTAAATAACCTTAAAATAACTTATACATAACGTTCTTTAATGGTTATTTTTTTGGAACCATAAAATAACTTTCCCAAAACTAGGCAGGGTGGTTATTTTTAAAATAACCTAAAAATAATTTGTACAGAACATTCTTTAATGGTTATTTTTTGGTAATTTTTGGAACCATAAAATAACGTTCCCATAACGTTGCAGGGGGGTTATTTTTAAATAACCTAAAAATAACTTATACATAACGTTCTTTAATGGTTATTTTTTTGGAACCATAAAATAACTTTCCCAAAACTAGGCAGGGTGGTTATTTTTAAAATAACCTAAAAATAGTTTGTACAGAACATTCTTTAATGGTTATTTTTTGGTAATTTTTGGAACCATAAAATAACGTTCCCATAACGTTGCAGGGGGGTTATTTTTAAAATAACCTAAAAATAACTTATATAGAACGTTCTTTAATGGTTATTTTTGGAACCATAAAATAACGTTCCCATAACGTTGCAGGGGGGTTATTTTTAAAATAACCTAAAAATAACTTATACAGAACTTTCTTTTTAGGGTTTATTTTTAGCAACCATAAAATAATGTTTCCATAACATTGCAGGGTGGTTATTTTTAAATAACCTAAAAATAACTTATACATAACGTTCTCTAATGGTTATTTTTTTTTGGAACCATAAAATAACGTTCCCATAACGTTGCAGGGTGGTTATTTTTAAAATAACCTATAAAAAACGTATATAGAACGTTCTCTAATGGTTATTTTTTGGTTATTTTTTGAACCTTAAAATTAGGTTCCCCTAACGTTAGGGGGACGTTAAATTAACCTTAAAATAACGTTCTATTTCTGTAAAGAAAATGTTCCTGGCTAACCAAAAACAAATCTTGGAAAATAAGGTTATGGGAACCAAAAACTAACTTTAGAGGAATGTTTTAGAACCAAAAACGAACGTTAGGAAAACGTTTTGGGAACCAAAAATTGTTAGGAGCACGGCATGAGGCGTCTACGTATAATGTCTGGTAAGTTACATTCGATGTCTCGCTCTCTCACTATTTGATAGGACTCTTTTATTCAAAACATAAATATAATAAATAAACAGTAGCCTATAATAAATAAATATGACAAGCAGTTGTTTTGTTCTCTTTATTTTCAACTTATACAATAAACTTGACAAATGTGAAAAACAGTAAGAAAGTAAACTTTACCGTCAGTGTCCAAAATCGCTCACTCGTTTTCGTTCACTTTGTTTTCGTTAACTTCGAGTGAAGGAGTGAACGGTTTCAGACGCAGGTACAAAAATCTAAATTAAAACTTTGACATTACTGCCATCTGTCGGAGTCATGTGGCACTGCTGGTGGAAAATGAGTAGATATGACTCGAATTTGTTTGCCACTAATAGTAAATTTTTATTAAACAATATGAATTTATAATACATTTTTAATTTATCTAGAGAAACTTGCATATATATTAAAACACATTTCAAAGATTATCTTTTTTTTATTACAACGCAATGCTTGATCGTTTAATGTCTTTGTATTGAAAAATAAAAAATAAATAGAAAAATATAGAAAAAATACATAGAAAAAATACAATATATTTTACAATATATTAAAAACTATGTATATAGCATGACAAAGTAAAATAATGTAAAACACCTTTTTTCATAAATAATGACTTTTAATTTGAAGAATGTTTCACCCGGAAGATGACAACGCGTACAGGAGCAGATGCTGTACAAGTACATGTGAAGATTGTTGTGTGATGGATGTCAACAGTATGCTGCATTAAATGTGTTTGGATTGTAAAACTTTTCAAAGGTAAATTTAATGCTTTACCTTTCACCGCAAGTACAGCACTCGAGTAAAGATGGCTGTCGGTCGCTTTTGTAAATCTCTTTCATGTGCAAGCAGACAGCTGCTGAATGTGACACAACTCAGAACAATCACAACACGCACAAATGACATTAGTGGATCGGTTTGCAGACATCCAACCATTCACAGGACTGTTAGCACATTAAAACAGCTTAAAAATGCAAATACCAGAGCCATACATACAACACAGCCAGTGATGGTCACGAAGATTCTGTCTGTGGATGAGATCTTCAGCAAAAAGTCTTTGCATGACTATCTGAAAAAGAAGGAAATTGAATATAATTTGTGTTTGGACGCTGTCAGTATGGATAAACAGTCTGTTGATGATGAAGACATAAAAATAAAGAGGAATAATTTGTCTATATTAGCTCCTCTGATTCAAAATATCAAAGAGTTGGAGGAGAAACAGAAGGAATTGGAGGACACACAGGACTTGTTGAAAGGTAATACAGTAAAGCATACAAAGTCATTTCGATTTTAAAGTATCATTTAATTAGCATTTATCTCTTTCAGATAACGACCCAGACCTGCATGATCTTGCAGAGACCGAGAGCCAGGCTTGTTTAGCAGCCATTCAGGATTTAAAGTTGAAGGTGAGGTGTGAATGGCTCTCATTAACATTTCATTGAAAGTCATGCATACGGATTCAGCACTGTGGAAAAAGTATGCAAAGATAAAGCATTAGGGATCTTGTGATCCAAGACAATGAATGCCAAATTATTAAAATTATACAAATGTGGTATAATTGTATGAAATAAATGCCTCTTCCTATGATCAATTTTCAGATTTTATCTCTTCTGATCCCAGATGAAGAATCAGATATGAGTGACATGGTCCTAGAGATCACTGCTGGGGTCGGGGGTCAAGAAGCAATGCTGTTTACTGCAGAGATATTTGATATGTATCAAAACTTTGCATCTTTCAATGGCTGGGGCTTTGAGGTCCTAGAGGTCATGTCTAGTGAACTAGGTTAATACATATTTTTTCTCTTATATAAAAACGTTTATCAGTGTTCATCTTTGAAACACTAAAACTTTTTTTGCTTGTTTAGGGGGTGTCAGACATGCTACAGCCAGTATCAGTGGTCCACTAAGCTATAAAAAGTTGAAGTTTGAAGCAGGTGTCCATCGTGTGCAGAGAGTCCCAAAAACAGAGAAGCAAGGTCGCATGCACACCAGCACCATGACTGTGGCCGTACTTCCCCAACCCACCGAGGTAAATCTTCAGATAACGAAAAAAAGACTATTGTCTTGTGTTAATGATGTGACTTTTGGATCATGAAAGGTTTGTTTATGTACCAGGAGCATGTTTGTGTTGATGTCACTGTATTGTTTTTATCATTTATTTCATAGATCTCATTTACCATTAACCCTAAAGATCTGAGAATAGAGACAAAGAGAGCCAGTGGAGCAGGAGGACAACATGTAAACACCACTGACAGCGCCGTGAGGCTTCTTCATCTGCCAACAGGTCAACATATCATGAAAATTAAATAATTTTTGGTTGATTTTTTTGGTGAGCACGCAGGACTGCTTTGCATTATTTAGATGTGTAGTGGTATGAACCAAATACACAGACTGGGACGTATCCTAAACAAATCAAGACAAGAAATCTTGTTATTAATGTGTTTTGTTAGGTAGCTACTCGCTACAGTAAATGTACTTTATTTAGTTATGTTGACTTTATGATTTTACATTTGCATATTCATAGCATATAAATGTAATCTTTGCTCATGTTTCTTTGCTCTGTGTTTATGTTTTGGGAGTGGGACTGACTTATGATGGTTTGGAATTCTAGGAATCGTTGCTGAATGTCAGCAGGAACGTTCCCAGATAAAGAACAAGGAGAAAGCCATGACGCTACTGCGAGCCAAACTCTACAGTGCCAGACTAGAGGAAGAGACCAGCAAGAGATACAACGCTCGAAAACTCCAGGTACACAGCTGTATACGAAATATGCTTCCTGTGGAAATTTATAGTGCTTTCAAAACTGTGAATTATCCAGTGAATGTTATAAACTGGCAGTCTGTGTTTTTCTCTGGTGTAACAGATTGGCACCAGAGGAAGGTCTGAGAAGATCAGGACGTATAATTTCTCCCAGGACAGGATCACAGACCACAGGATCGGAAAGACCATACACGACGTTCATGGATTTTTGCAAGGAGAGGAACTGCTGGAGGAGATGATTGTGTCTCTGCAACAGTTTTCTGAGCAAGAATCCCTCATGGATATACTCAAAGACAATGATTATAATTAATCAAGTTTTGTGGCAATAAAGGAATGTGTAAAAGTTTTGCCTTGTGGGTGTCAAATTGAATCGGAAGAGAAAGATCAGTTTCCCCCAGAGTGGTTTCACAAACACTTGATGGCTTTCTTTTGAGTTTAACATGACAGTGTGAAATACTTCGGTGGGGTTCCTCCAGACCCCAAATGGCAGTCTTTACTTTCTATTGTTTGCATAACTGTATATAATTTTACTAATAAATTTTATATATATATATATATATATATATATATATATATATATATATATATATATATATATATATATACTTTTAAATAAATTATATGAAAAAAAGTTAATGAAAAATGTAATAATTATAGATTGCCATGTATAATCTATTTAATTTATTGATCTATATCAGGAGTGGGGAACCCTGGTCCTGGAGGGCCACTGTCCTGCAGAGTTTGGTTCCAACCCTAATCAGACACACCTGATTTTAATTTCCAAGTGATCGTGAAGACTTGAATTAGATTTTTCAGGTGTGTTTGGTTGGGGTTGGAACGAAACTCTGCAGGACAGTGGCCCTCCAGGACCAGGGTTCCCCACCCCTGATCTATATTATCACAACATTATAGAGATCTGAGAATATTATAATTGAATTAAATAAATAAAACAGAAGTTTTAAATATCTGTAGTTTAAACAATCTGGTCTTTGTCTTTTAAACAGCGAGAGACAAAACTATGTGAACATTAGCAAAACGCTCTTTTACATTAATGTGTATTCATTGGTTCTGGGCATAGATTAATCTAGAGATTAATCTCATACAAAATAAAAGTTTTTTTGCATAACATATGTGTTTGTGCTGTGTGTACTTATTATGTATAAAATACACACACACACACACACACACATATATATATATATATATATATATATATATATATATATATATATATATATATATTTAAATTTGTATATTATATATAAATAAAAACGATATATAAATAAAACATTTCTTAAATGTATATATGAAGAGTTTCGTTGCAAAACGAGATAATAATAAACATGTTTTGACAAAAATGTTAAAAAATTGATTTATGTTACCATGTTATTATTTTGTTTTATGGTGCTACTTAGCTGTATTTTTTAAGTTAAGAAGGTTTAAATCAAAACAAACCAACTGCAGTTGAATTGATATTAATTGGAATGCACAACCAAAAAACGAGATTTCTGAAAAATTAAAAAAACGGAGTTAACTCGTTTTGCAACGAAACTCTCATATGTATAACTTATGTGTGTTTAAATATACATAATATTTACACACCGCACAAACTCATATATTATGCAAAAATTACTTTTATTTTGTATGAGATTAATCTAGACCAATCAATGCACAGCCCTAGTATTTATTTAATTGTAGCTATAAAGTTGTTTTTTTATTTACATATTTGTTTAAAACCCGCAATTGTTAGTTTATCGATAAAAAGGCGCTTTTCAGTACGCGACTCTCATTGGGTGGCGCCCTTATTCCGGCCTGACGTCACGTGGTGACGTTGGCTGAGTCCGCCGATTGGCTGCAGGCCGTTTAAAGGTATTCCGGCGCGCTCTGATTGGTCAGTGGGATTTGTTCGCCAAATTTCAAATGCATTTACCAGTGGCGCTTTTTCTTCAGCTCACTTAACAATTGGCGTTCAGTGTTGCCGCTTAAATGTTTATCCTGCTACTGTAATAGCGACTCGAACGCGTTTTTAAGGACATATGAGGATTATTTTTAAAGTGATTTTATCGTTCTGAGGTAAGGCGATGTTAATTTGTTGATACATCTCAGTCATTTTGAACAATTCAATGGTTTAAAAGAAATAGACCCTAGATGACCAAGCATGTTTGAGTTCCCACCATGGGACGGGACTTTTGCTTTTATTACAGTTTTTAACGATAATCTATCCTTATTTTATTTAAAAAATGCAACAGATTTTCATGCAAACCTTTTAAATTCAGATTTTAAGTCGTGTTTTAGGCTAATATTAGCCCCTCTGTAGTGTGCATCTTGTGGAGCCACGTCAGAACTGCATGCACTTAGGCGCGTAAAATGATAAGAACAAACAAATTGCATAAAAATAAATGCCACTTCTTTGTCATTTTAAAACATATTGAAGATGTACATAAACTAAAGGATATGTTGACATGTTGGATACAAAATAGCAATGCTTTAATACTAAACCCACGATGCTTAAAATGTTCTTCCGTCTTAAAGTAGACGGATTAGGTTTAAAATGTGTATTATACTATAAAACAGTATATTCATATGCATTAAAATATTGTAGTTTTCATGTTTTAATAGTAACCCGTGTATTAAAAAGTATAGCAAAATCTCCAGATACTATGGTGTTTTTAAACCTTACTATAGTAAATGGATAAATTGTACCAGATACTGTTGCATATACTAATTCCTATTGTTAATAAATCCCACCAATGCTGTAGTATATATTAAAAAAGTAATAATGTTTGACTAATACTGTCTAGGACATTAACACAAAGAAATCTGCATATATTAAGTTTATAAAGTTGAACACACTAATCTAGTTTGGCATGTGTGCATTTATTTGTAAGCAATGTAAGTGAATCATTATTTTTACATTTTTATTTCATTTTACATTTTAAACAGGAACAACAGTGAAACAAACCACTAAACATGTGTCATTTCTTCTAGTTGAGCCATTTGCTGTGTCTCCATACAACCCCAAATATGAAGTCTACAACATGCAATAAAGACTCTAGAGTTGTATGCCACATGGAGAAACCAGAAACAGACCTCGGTGAGATAAAGGGCCGCACTGTTTCGCCACGAAAAACGGGCAGCCCTCGCTCCCCCGCAGCGGCCCACGTCTCAACCCCTCTGGAGATCAAGAGCAAAGGTCCTCACAATAAAGAAAACTACAGGGAGAAGAACCTCAACCAGGAGGTGACATCAGATGATGAGGTCATTCTGAGCAGTAGCAGTTTAACCGAGGACAGCGGATATCTTTCCCTCCAAACCAGTCAGGTGGAGCACACGGATGTGGATTCATTGGAGAGGAGTCAAGAGAGATTTGGGTCCCCTCAGTCCTTGCACGTTGAGCGTCATTCTGCACCATGTCTGCCCGTGCTCAAATTTCAAGAAGAGGTGTGCAAAGAACTGGCGAAAAGCTTTAAAAAGAGCAAAAGTTACGATTGGACAGTCGTCAATAAGGTTGCTGAGAATTGTGGGCTCCATAATGTGATCGGTGGGAAAATGGGACTGGAGTTTGCCGATATACTGTCTGGCCTGCTGAAGAAAGACATGCGGCACATTCTTGCCAGGATTTTGGGTCTGCTGGGTGATTGCGACTTGATCAGGTAAATATTCATCGTCGTGACTTGGTTTTGCATGTGTGGATGTGCGTTTGATTGACAATGTCATGTTTTCTTGCAGTTGTAAGAAAGTGAGTCGGACGTGGCAGAAAATCATCTGCCAGGATAAAATGGCACTTCGCAGGTGCAGAGAAGCAGAGAGAACACAAAGGGTAAGAGGTTTACACCAATGCCACCATTTTGTCTGCATGCACATTTCAAATTAAATTTCGTTTCTAACCGTGCTGTTGTGTGCGTTCATTGCAGGAGTCTGGACGGCCTATGGGATCCTTGTCTCGGGACTTCACCTTAAGCAGGGTGGTGTTCTCCTGTATGCAGGGCGTAGCCTCTACACCAAAAGCTGTTCAGAAAGTGCAGTGCCAGACGAATGGAGTGCAAAACACCAGATCGAGTCGCTTCCAACAGTTTCATCAGGTAAAAACTGACATTCACACTTTTCACTTAACATGACTGGGATAGGGCAAATTTTGATATAGATGAATACTATACAATCACGTCCTTCAAAAAAAATTTGCTTTTTGTTTAATTCGCATGCATCAGTGATGGCCGGTGACTTCGTGTTCGTCACAACATGTATGTAGCCTGTCGTGTGTGGTTCGTCATTTCAAAATATGTGTTCTGCGCATCGAGTGATCCTATGTGCATCGTGTGTCTTGTCAAAATAAGTGCCTGCTGCAGACACATCTAAATGGTTTATGATAGAAGAGACCCTCGCGTTTGCCAGATACTCACATCATCTCATGCGTAATCAGAGTTTACTTTTAAGGGAGTGTCTAGCGTGTATTTTGTGAACATGAGCGTCTCTTTTATCATAAACGGTTTGGACGCATGTGCAGCAGGCACTTATTTTGACAAAACACATGATGCACATGGTTCACATGACGCAACGAAAATGTGAGCAACACACATGACACTCCGAACACTTATTTTGAATTTGCGCCCCTCGGATGAGCAGACTGTCACGAGCCGCCACTGGCATGCATGCAGATTCAGTAAGGTCGTCCTTACCTAGCAACTGGACTGGTTATTAAAATTAATTTTGGGAAAAAAGTGCAGAAACCCTAAAAAACAAAAAAGAAGTTCGAGATTGTCTTATGCATTCTATTAATAATCTTTTTTTTTTTCTTCTAGGTTGCTAAATCACTAAAACAGGATGAATCACTACGAGCATGCGTCCTCTGTGGCTCTCCGGCACGCTTTGATGAAGCAATGCAGCGGGCGGTTTGCACACGGCTTAGCTGCGCCTTTGACTGTTGCACAAAGTGTCAATTACCGTTCCACAGTTCGGCCCCGTGCCGTAGCACCGTCCGGTCTTTCTCCTCTAATTCAGCAAAAAGCACGCTTATCGCCGGCTCTGCTCGAAGCAAGAGGAACGTACGGCGTCTCTAAGCACCGGTGCCTTAAGGAAAATCCTGTTACTAAGAACTTTTAAAAAAAGAAATACTGCCTCTTAAAACTTTTATTGAATATTTTATCCACGATTGTTGCGCATTCCTGAATGTGACGTGAATTTTGGCCACGTTTGTGGCCGTTGCACAATGTGAAAAACTATCATTCTGTATGCCAAAAAAAAGAATTCTTAAGGGAGGTTAAACAGCCTCCTTAAGATTGTACATTTGAATGTTTTATAAGATTTTATAGATGTTTTATGAAATCTGTGGTGTTTTGTCTTGACTGAAAATTGTAAATATTTAAATGGTTTAATAAAGCCTTGTATATTTTTCAAATCTTACTGACTGCTGTAGTCACCGTGTCATTCTGCGCAAACAGAAAGTTCACCATCTGTACACATCAATTACAATCTGCACAGGTTTTACTGTGTCTGCTGTAGAAAATGGTTCCAAGCTGTCATGAATATGTGGGTGATTCTCACGAAAACTTGGTTTTAAAAATGTCAAGCGTGAAAATTTAAAAATTGCTTAAATTTACTTTTTTTCCCACCAGACATTGAAAAACAAAGTCTGGAGAAAATCGGAACATTAATTTAAAAACTTTTACTTATCATTTAACACTTTTTGTAACATAATTTTAAAAATTAGTCCTTAATCTCATTACCGCAACAGTCAGAAAACATCAACACTGACATATTTTCAAAATGACATGACAAACCTGAAAGAACATAATTTGGAGATTCTGCACATGCATTTAAAATCAAAGTATTATGCTTCTATTCATTAAATTAACATTTAATAAGCATCTGTTGCGGTAATGATAATCAAAATGTCGTTTAAGCATTCTGACAAGACAATATTTCAAATTAACTGTAAAAAAATAATCTTACCTGGTAGCCATCTTGAAGTAACTGGTTCATGTGCTTGGTCACTCAAAATCAAACTTTATTAAATTTCTGTATGTGTGCTTAAACTGTTCTCAAAAAGTGTTGCGGAGGATGAGAACATCAGGCATGGACACATCATTTTCCTAAATTTTCTAAATTATTATTATACATGAATATTCAGTAAATATTTTTTCTGTCATCTAAAGTAGTCTAGCAAAACATCCATTTATTTTTTTTCTTAATATTTTTGTGTTAATTTGATTAAATTACAACATAACGCATGTTCAAACACAGCCGGACACATTGCGGTAATGAGAATTTCAGCAGAAAATGAGATAAAATTTCCAATTATAAATTCTTATGTTGAAATCACACATTGTGCAAGGTAGAACACAGTATTGTGTTAATTCTGATGCTTTTTAATGTTACTATATTACACATTTTAAAGCTAAAATCATTATTGCCGTGGTGTTTCAATGTTTTCGTGATAATCACCCACGTAATGGGTCCTAATATGTACCATTTAGGTAGTGATATGTATACATTTGGTACCTCTGAGGTGTTAATATGAACCTTTTAGGTGCACAGGTGTATGTTTTAAAAGGGTACTGCCCCGGTGACAGCTAGGGACAATTTAAAAAAAAAACATTTCTTGGTAAATGTGACTTAAAGGATCGACAACTCGTATTCCCAAGCTCTTTCTGTTTCTCTTGGCTAGATGGCATCAGAGTGCTGTTTCTAACTGAACCTGTTGTTGTGCCTTTGCTATTCAATATACTATTTAACTTGTGGACCACCCTTACCCTAATGATGCTTTCTTTTTCACCTTATTATCAAGCATCCTGACAAAATGATGATGTTAGGATATGGCAAATCTTGCATTAACAGAGCTCATGATGTGCTAAAAAATTCACTAAATACATGCTGGAGTTTGGATTAGAGTGATAAAATCATCCTATTATTGGCAATACAACAGGACTTTTCTCAGCCATGCCGGGATATGTAAAAGCAGGTGTTTACAGGGTACAAAATATTGTGTTACTTTAAAATTCACATTTTCTTTCCTTTGAGCAGACTAAATATAAGTTACTAGGGCATTTATAGCAAATAAAAATATGCTACTGAATCTTTTTGTATTTTGAGGTATTAGATTAGGTTTATTTTAGAGACTCGGTCCACAGCGGTTTAAATTCTCAGGATTTCAAATCTTCCTCTATGTAAGGATTAGCTATTCCATTATGTTATAATCCTTACAAATGTAAAATATATTCATTGCTTATTGTAAAGCCTGAATATATAATGCAAAACTGTGCTGGAGATTGTATGCATGTGAATGCGCTTTTAATGTTTTGAGTAAATGATATCATCAATAAATGATGATAAAGTAGATTACACAAAGTGTGCGTGCAAATTACAGATCAAATATGCTAAAATATATTTCAGGGTAAATTAAATTTCCTTTTGAGCATACATGCCATGTTAAAAGGACATTCTACTTTTTTTGAAAATATGCTAATTTTCCAGCTCCCCTAGAGTTAAACATTTGATTTTTACAGTTTTGGAATCCATTCAGCCGATCTCCGGATCTGGCGCTACCACTTTTAGCATAGCTTAGCACAATCCATTGAATCTGATTATAGACCATTAGCATCACGCAAAAAAAATAACCAAAGAGTTTTGATATTTTTCCTATTTAAAACTTGACTCTTCTGTAGTTACATTGTGTACTAAGACTGACGGAAAATTAAAAGTTGTTACAGCAGCAAAGTCCTTGATTATTATGCCAGAATAAGAGTATAGTTCCTAGCCATATCTGCCTTGAAAACTGCAACTTTTAATTTTTTCATCGGTCTTAGTACACAATGTAACTATAAATATTGAAAAAATATTGAATTGTTATTGAATGGTTATTATTTAGCGCGATGCTAATGGTCTAATCCGATTCAATGGATTATGCTAAGCTATGCTAAAAGTGCTAGCGCCAGATCCGGAGATCAGCTGAATGGATCCCAAAACGGTAAAAATCAAATGTTTAACTCTAGGGGAGCTGGAAAATGAGCATATTTTCAAAAAAGTGGAGTGTCCCTTTAAAATTAACTTCAAAATCAATCGTTTAACATAAGCATTCATTACACATTAAAAAAATGACCTCTTTCGCTAGTTTTACATTTCTGGTTTACGTCATTGGTTAATATTATTGCCTCTTTTATGAACTTCTGAGTTCAAATAAGTGTTTGCCTCATTTGTAACTTGTAAGTTTTTGCTTTGGATAAAAGCATCTGCTAAATGAATACAACCACTGTCAGAAGAAAATGGTCCCAAGCTGTCATTTAGGTACAGATATGTGTACATTTTGTACCAGTTTTAGGTACAATGGTGTACCATCTGACACTGTGGAGCAAAAGCTAAATGTCGAAATTAATACACCCACCATTCATTTCTTTATCCGTAAACATGCACATTTAATACCACACCATAGATTTTGTAGTCACTGCAAAGTAAAAAGACCAAAATACTTTTATATATAATTGCTCAATTTGGAGTCAATTAGGATTTGGATAATAAAATCAGGGTTGTGTAGTTGAGATGTATTTAATCATTAGGCCTTTGCCTGCGATATAATTCATCTTACAGCTGACCTTTGTAGATGCGAGAATCTCTGGGGCCGTGTTTTATTGTATTTTCATTTGATTTATTAAACCACGGTCACTACAAATGAAGCTCCGAATCATTGGGGGATATTGAGAGCAATACAGGAATTTGTACAGCTCTGGTCGAAACACACGCACACACGCAAAGCAGATCCCATTATGAGTCATTTGGCTTGGGAATAGAAATCAAATTTTTTGGTTGTGAGCTATATGTTGTGATTAACCTTTGATGCAAACCTCGTAGTGTGTGTGCGTAATATTTTACTCAGATTATAGTTAATACATATCTGCTTTTACATTTCATTAGAATGAATGTGGATCCATTGGCACTTGAATACTAAAATGAATACTACATGACATCCACTTAGATTCTAGTGAAATGTGATTTAAATAAATGTAAACCACATATATAACACATGTCTTTATGATGTTCATGTATTAATTTCAGACATAAAAATATATCTACACATATTTACCACATTTAGTCATTTAGCAGATGCTCTTATCCAAAGTGACTTACAAATGAGGAAAACAATAGAAGCAATTAGAACAACACAAGAACATTAAGTGCATAAGTGCATAGTCTCATCAAGTCTAACAAAGTGCCAATTGTTATTTTTTAACAGAAAATTTTAGCAAATCTGTATAATGATTCAATATATTCATGCATTTGCCATATGCTTTTATCCAAAACAATGTACCGTGCATTCAAGATATACATTTATTTTTACCAGTATATCTGTTCTGTGGAATTGAACCCAATATTTGTGTTGCTAGAATAATGCTCTTCTTTGAGCTACAAACTATACAATACTGTGCAGTTTTAGGCCACCATGCCAGAATTAAATTAGTTGTTTTTGCAATGTTAGGCCACTTGAGCAATAGCAGGAAACCGCAGGATCTCTTAAACCTAAATAAAATTAAATCATTATTTCTAATTTTAAAGAAATTAGTCTTTTTACTTCATTCTGCTCAAAAACGCTCAAGATGTGTTTAGTGCCAAGCAGTGTTGGGGAAAGTTACTTTTAAAAGTAATGCATTACAATATTAAGTTACTCTCCAAAAAGGTCATGGAAAGTAATGCACGTTACTTTTAAATTACTTTTGCATTACTTTTTCTTACTTGGCTAGTAAGGCTTGATCTCTTTTAGGCTTTGCAGGTCTTTTTATGACAGAGAAGTTCTGCATTCAGAAATTGCATATTTCTGTCGCAAAAATGTCGAGCTTTGGCCTGCCATCTCCGTTTCTGACTTGAATTGTTCCCGCTCAGCCACGACGCCACGAGTGTGTAATTCTACCTTAATATGTAAGGAATAATTGACGACGGGCCGTTGAATTATTAGAAAAAAAATGCACAACATCGTTGGTGTGAATTATTTTATTATAATTCAAAGGACCAGAGTCAATTATTCCACTTTTACCACGGTTACAAACATCTCTCTATTTTTAAGACATGTTAGGTGTTAACAGGTTAGTAATGTTTCATGGGTGTTGATTATTTTTCTGTAAACCACACGTTTACAGAAAAATGATCAACACCCATGGAACATTTCTAAGCCAATCAGAATAAAGCATTCAACAGGCACGTGTTCAGTTTAATTCAGTACATTCCTTTTTTATCAAATTAATTAAACTGAAAAGTAACTCGTATTACTTTTTTAAAAAAGTAACTCAAATAATAATGTGTACATTTATAAAGTAATGCGTTACTTTACTTGTTACTTCAGAAAAGTAATATTATTACGGTAAGCATGTTACTTGTGCCAAGAGAAGTCACACTAAACACTGACGATGCCTAAAGAAGACATTTAGTTTTGAAAATTGTTTTTTTATTTTGTGCACATATTTCCTGTATTTTGTATTTTAATAAAAAGATTGAAAAATAAATATGAATTGACATTAAAACTTTGCTGAAACAACAAAGCTGCACTGTAAGCCCAGACAAGTTGATTCAACTTAAAAAAAATCATAGGCAGTGTTGGGGGTAAAGCATTACAATAACATGCATTACGTAATAATATTACTTTTCTGAAGTAATGAGTAAAGTAACCCATAACTTTTTAAATGTACACCTTAATATTTGAGCTACTTTTTCAAAAAAGTAATGTAAGTTACTTTTTTAGTTTAATTAATTTGATTTAATTTTTTTTTTACTGAATTACAGTTTTTCTCAGTCGCTTTAGTGCATTTCTCACATCACTATTTACATTTGCACAACAGTTATAGAAACCTCCACAACATTTAGTTATTTGTGCACATCATAGTAGCAGTTTCTCATTCTTTCGAACAAATTGCAAATGCTTTTGGACATGCATCAATTGCTTTCATACAATTCTCTGCTGTTTTATAACATTATCATTTGTCATGTCAGTCAAAATTAACTATAGTTGTGAATGCTGAATAGTCGTTCCATATAAAACTAAAATTCCTTATTTCATTGCTTTGATTTTGATTTCATTACATACAAAAATGTTGAACAATTTGTCAAAATAAATTTTTTAAAATAATTTTTTAATGTCTGGATGTGCAAGAATGATTACCGTACTATGTATGTTGTATGTTCAGTTCCAATATGTACTGCAATATTGTTTACAGTTGTGCACAGCTCTATCAAAAGGGAGTTTTTGTTTGTGCAAAAGAAAACATACATCCTTATTTACAACAATGCTGTGAACAAATTAGAATTGCAAAGAGCATATGCAGTAAAAATGTGAAACATATTCAGTGTCTTGTACTCAGTTACCTCACTAAATACAATAATGTGTAACTTTACTGTATTTTTCAAATAGCTGTGCAAATAGTATATAGTGTTGTCTTCTTGAGCATTTTCAGGTAGTGTCACCAAGATCTGACTTTTTTGCATTGAAAAACATTTATAAAGTAAACTGTCATAATGAAAACATGGTTAAGCCATTTCACTATCTTGTTCATAAACAATGGTGTCAGGACTTTTCATTTTGATGACACTGACACATTCATTGACATGAAAACTTTTAAGGAATGAATTATCTATTTGGAGCAAGTGACACGCTTTTGCAGGTTATCAACTAGGTTTTGCAGTTTGTACTAATTGTTCTGAGAACTGCATTAACTGCTGTGCAAATGCAAACAGTGATGTGAGAAATGCACCAAAGCGACCGAGAAAAACTGTAAACTAAACGCAGTCACATTATGCACTCTATGCGTACGCACCTGTGAACAGTTTGAGTCAGAAACTAAGATGACAGACCAGAGCTCGACATTTTTGTGTTGAAATATGCAATTTCTGAATGCAGAACTTTTCAGTCATAAAAAAACACCTGCAAGGCCTGAAAAAGATCAAGCCTCAGCAAGTCTCGCAAAAGTAACTAAAAAGTAACGTAAGCATTACTTTCCATGAACAGTATACTAAGTAACACAATTAGTTACTTTTTTGGGAGTAACTTAATATTTTAATGCATTACTTTAAAAGTAACTTTCCCCAACACTCATCATACACTGTAAGCCCATACAGGTTGATTGAACTTAAACAATTTATGGAAACTCGTTGCCCTAAAAAAGCTAATTTTGTCTGGTTGAAATAACAATTAATTTTAAGTGTAATGTACTTATTGTTTTAATTTCTTCCAATATTCCTGCACTCTGAACCCAGATTAGTTGACATAGAAATTTGTGAGGAAACCCGTTGCATATAACTTTAGTTTTTATCACTTTATACTTTTGATGTTATAAATGGTATCATAACACAAAATTAATGACTGACTTTAAGTCAATCATTGAATAAACGTGATTCTCCACAGAAACAAACAAAATGTGTTTTT
Source organism: Misgurnus anguillicaudatus (assembly GCF_027580225.2). Classification (NCBI taxonomy): domain Eukaryota; kingdom Metazoa; phylum Chordata; class Actinopteri; order Cypriniformes; family Cobitidae; genus Misgurnus; species Misgurnus anguillicaudatus. The sequence goes on along the minus strand of NC_073347.2, from coordinate 31,033,898 downwards.
GACATACATTGTTAGTACTGTGGAGGGAAATACAATAAAATGTTCTGAACAGGGTTAATGTATGGAAACACTGATCACGTGAACAGTGACTTCACAAAATTATAAATACAACAAAACAACATCAATAATATAAGAGCTTAAACCTATATGACATTTTATTAACAAATATTTTGAGTAGTGAAAGTTCTTATCAGTTTTTATTCTGTGAAAAGCTGAAAATAATCAAAATATTCAGGCGCAAAGGATTATGGGTATCCCTCACAACATGAACTAATACTTTTAAGTTCATTTTACTTGAATGTTTTAGTTTAATGGATTTGTAAGCTTAAAAGTTATATCAACTAAACTTTTTAAGCTTTGGCTTCAAAACAGAAAATATTAAGTGATGTTTACTTGATTGTTTAAGTAAAGACCATTTCTGGGTTAACAGGTTACTCACTGCCCTTAAAATGTCAATTTTGCCTTGTTAAACAAACAAGGAACTTTAGGTTAAATCTACCAAAGATTGCTACACAGGCAATTTAAAATGTTCATTCACTGAACGTAAAATGTCTCGTTCCAGCAATATATCCTTCTTAGATTAACTAAACATTTCCTGTACTACAAATGGTCAGTTGATAAACTTTATTTCACATGTCTTATAGTAACATAGCTTTGTAAAAATTGAAATGTTAAGATAACTCTTCAATCATCTCAGAAAGAAGCCACCTTGCAAAGCAAATAACATCAAGTAAAGCAAAGTTTTCAACTTCACACAGAGAAGTCTCAATAATGGTGAAAGTAATCAAATCTCATGAAGGGAAAAGATGAGTTCTTGACTTCATGACAAATAAATAAATAAATAAGGAAAACAACACTCATAAATTAATTTATGAATGCTGCAATGCATGATGGGTAACATTTTCAACTCCAAAATAAATTGATTCAACTAAACTTTCTTGTTAAATAAGAGAGATCATGCAATTCGTGCATTAAACTAAAACACTTAAATAACTAAGGATTTTTTTTTAGGGTTTAGGCTAAGTGTATATATTTATTTGGGTTAAAACAAAACGAGGGTTAACAGCGTGGTTGTGGTGGCCTAAGACTTTTGCACAGTATGGGTCAGTTTATCGGACAGGGCTTATCCTAGTCTCATACTAAAATGCATGTTTGAGCTGCCTTCATTTAAAACACCTTGCACTGACATAAAAAATTAGTGCCATTGTATTGTCTCAAGATGCACAACAGAATTGTTTTTTGTTTGTTATGTTTATAAAAACAATTTTAGTCCTGGATTAATCTAAACCCTGTCCAGGAAACTACCCCAAAATGTATGTGCGCATGGTGTATTGGTTATTATATGGGTGATTCTCACGAAACCATTGAAACACCACGGCACTAATGATTTTAGCTTTAAAATGTGTAATATAGTAACATTAAAAAGCATCAGAATTAACACAATACTGTGTTCTACCTTGCACAATGTGTGATTTCAACATAAGAATTTATAATTGGAAATTTTATCTCATTTTCTGCTAAAATTCTCATTACCGCAATGTGTCCGGCTGTGTATGAACATGCGTTATGTTGTAATTTAATCAAATTAACACAAAAATATTAAGAAAAAAAATAAATGGATGACTACTTTAGATGACAGAAAAAATATTTACTGAATATTCATGTATAATAATAATGAAGAAAAATTAGGAAAATGATGTGTCCATGCCTGATGTTCTCATCCTCCGCAACACTTTTTGAGAACAGTTTAAGCACACATACAGAATTTTAATAAAGTTTGATTTTGAGTGACCAAGCACATGGACCAGTTACTTCAAGATGGCTACCAGGTAAGATCATTTTTTTACAGTTAATTTGAAATATTGTCTTGTCAGAATGCTTACACGACATTTTGATTATCATTACCGCAACAGATGCTTATTATTAAATGTTAATTTAATTATGTTCTTTTAGGTTTGTCATGTCATTTTGAAAATATGTCAGTGTTGATGTTTTCTGACTGTTGCGGTAATGAGATTTTTAGGACTAATTTTTTAAATTATGTTACAAAAAGTGTTAAATGATAAGTAAAAGTTTCTAAATTAATGTTCCCATTTACTCCAGACTTTGTTTTTCAATGTCTGGTGGGAAAAAAAGTAAATTTAAGCAATTTTTACATTTTCATGCTTGACATTTTTAAAACCAAGTTTTCGTGAGAATCACTCATATAGCCTATTGTCAGGCTTATACGTTATTTTAATCTATAAAAAAGTTTATTTTGATAACAGATATTAATAAAACAATATGTTTTGATTTATTGAATGTTGCTACCTTAAAGCAGCCCTCCCACCCGATAAACTCATCCACAATGCATTTTCTTCCCCTTTCTGTCACTGCCTTCTCATCTCCTTAAATAGACACAAGTCCCATTCAAGTCATTCATTCTGTAAGGAGGGCACATTAGTGATGTTTATTATGAATGACTGGCATCTGTCACATGACCGTACATCATGGATCCAAAGGTCGACTCCTGCTGCCGCTGTCACGGCGATGATCTTCAACCAGCACCACCATTGGCCTCAAGGACAGCAAAGATATTTACATCCCATCTACTGCTCATACTCAGGCTAAACGTGCATTGAGACGTATGTGCAAGCCAGATGTTAATGTGGGTTGTTATGAGTCATTTCCATATGAAATCTTAATTGTCCTTCAATGACACAGTGGTTGTGCTTCCCTAGCATTAATGTCATTCCTGCAGTTGTCTTCCTCCCCCATAGGATGTGTGTATTAGCATAAACTGATTAAGACATGAAGGGATTAATGCATCGGGGGTCCTGCGTGGCTGGATAATATTCTTTACGGTTTGTTTTGTAGATTAAGCCTCTCGGATGACTCTGTTTTGTAAGGAATCGCTCTTATTTTCCTCATAAAGACAAATAGAAATCATGCCATGGACTTTGCAAGTCTTGCAAGAGTAGAGGATTTAGTAACGCTTCACCTCAACAAGCCTGGTGATCTTTAGACAGCATGTCCACAACCGCCTACAATCCTAGCATGGTTTATATTTTGGGGTTCCCAAAGCTGTAGTGAAAGGGATAGTAAACCCTTTTTCATCCTCTTGTTGTTTTAAACATGTATGAATTTCTTTTCTGATGATATTTTGATAAATGATGGTAAACACACAGCTGATTGTAACCATTGGTTTGTTGATTAAACGTATGTACAGAATTGAGTTGTGCACAAAAGGGCTTGTGGAAAAAGTGCAATGCAAAAATACACGTGCACACACTAATGCCTAAACCAAGTGGCTCCTGGCCGGCCATTTCTACGGTGAATCACTTTAAGTGGTAATGCGGCCATTATCGGAGCTGGTCCAGTATAGAGTCTATCCATCTATTTTTACCTGCACTGGTCAGTGCTTCCATTTAGCCATCCGGTAATGAAAGCTAATGAACCTGGACTCTCCACACAGACCTGGACAAATCACACAACATCTGATTTGCACCGCAACAATTCAATAGGCAAAGATTAGGCTTGGTCTCTAGGGATTGTGTCTTTACATCATACCAACAGATCCCTTGAGGAAATGAGATCAGTGTACATTTCTGCAAGGGAACTGGAAGGGCAGCATCATCTTGTTTCTTCAGTCTAATAATCTTGTTATGTACATGAACAAATGAGCGCTCATAGTGAAACATTTCAGCCCTTTTGTGGTCCGAACAAATAATTGGCAGCAATAAATGTGGCACGTAATGCAAATACTCTCTCTCTCATAACGCGTGAGAGATTTTCTGTTAGTCATCTCGTTTTCTGCTTTCGTCCCGCTCTGATGAAATGATAAAAACTGAATGTGACAAATGAATAACAGACACACATCCCAAAATTATCGGTGCTTGTTTTCACCCTTTGTCTGATTGTTTGTTATTTTTCGATTCGGCATGATTTCTGTCTTTTCTCGGAAGCAGCGGCCATTAAAAATGACATTAAATGAACAAGAACCGGACGAGAGCACGTAACAGCCTTTAAGCACTTCATCACAACCTGACCAAAGACGCAACACAATTCTGCCTTAGCAACTTTTCAATCATTAGAGTAACACGCAAACTGAAGGCTGCATCCTTCGGAGGTCGCATAGGCTGCATACATCATATTGTTTTAGAATAGTGACAATTATAAAGTTTGCTATATAGTCAAAAATAAATTGTTGTAATATGCTTATGACTTGGGTAATGCTCAGGTAATTGAAATCAACCAAGCTGATGACGTATGCAGCCTGCAGCCGGCCTATGGAGGATGCAGCCTTCCGATTGAGAAATGACTTTATCAGTACCCCATTAAAAATCCCCAAACTTTAAAAACCATAGACTTTTTATTTTTATTATTTTTAACATTACTATTAGTTATTTTTAACCCATGCATTGGGTGGGATAAACCTGACACTTACACTGAGTTATTTTAACCCAAAAATAAGTTCCCATGCGGCAAAAAAACAAACATTTACTTGGCCAAAAATATGTTTAAAAATATGCTTAATACATTTTGTAAAAACACTGTAAAAATACAGTATGAAGTTATGGTTTTTCAAGTCAATTTGACATACTATTTTAAGTTTTGACCTGTGAATAGTTGACATAACGTAAAAAAAACAAGTTGAAATTATTCAACTTATATTTTTAAGTAAAAGTAGCATAAAAATATATGTTGATTTGGGCAACATTATGTTGACCGTGGGACAACATTTCAATCTACCAATCAGATTTCAGAAAAAGTTTACAGTTTGTTTTAAGTTTAAGTTTACAACCAGGATTAGCTGTTTCCAGACCATTGTTTTTCACTTATCATGTCCCACTGATTTTGGGGTTTGGTTATGGTTAGGGTTTGGGGTCGGTTTAGGTTTTATTTATCAACCACTTGACAAAATCAGTTCGAGTGTACATTTATGAGTGTACATTGCCTATACGGCAAAAAATATATTTTTTTCTTTTCAAAATATAAATGTTTTTACAAAATGTATAAAGTATAATTAAAAAATTTATAAGTATGTATAAAATTATAAGTATATGTTTGCAGTTGAGCATTTCATTTTAACTTTTTCAAACCGGAAATGTTTGCAGGTTTGTAACATACAAAGTTTTTCTTCTAATACGATGTTAACATAAATGCTTTAAAATATATTTATTTTTAAAATATATTTCAAAATATACAAAAATGACCAAAATATATTTTTGTAAACATACCTTGTAAAACATTTGCTGTAGTTATGCAGCTGTTTGCAAGAAACTTACTGTAGATTTAAATTTATGATATTTACTGGCAACAGTTTGTTTAAAGTTAAATAAACATTAAAAATTCACAAGTCTTTGTCTTTACAAAATAAAACTTAAATAACAGCCTCATGCAAAGCATTCTGTGAACTCCTCATCTACCTTTTTCTATTTTTTCTCCATCAGATTTTGGTTCCCAGAATTATTTGCACGAGGCTGTTATTTTATAGTTTTATTCTGTAAACACAAAGACTTGTTAATGTTTAATGTTCATTTAACTTTAAACAAACTGTTGCCAGTAAATAATATACATTTAAATCTAAACAGCTGCATATCTACAGCAATTTTTTAAATATATTTATGCATATATTTTTTGACCATTTTTTTGTATTTTTTTTAATATGCTTAAACTTATATTTGAAAATATATATTTTTTGTCATATGTAAAGTAAAGAAAATATATATATTTGGTCAAATATAATTTTTTGTGTTAATTAAACCCAATGGCTGGGTTTGATTTTGACCCAGCGCTTGGTTGAAAATAAGCCAGCATTTTAAGACTGTAACACTAACCTTTACCCTTAACCTGATCTCTTCCAATTTTAATAAATCAGTCCTAAAACTTGGAAGTATAAGTTGTTAAAAAAATGAAGTTATTTTTAACCCTGCATTGGATTGAAAAGGATCGAACCCAAACCCTGTTTGATTGAAATATAAAGGGATAGTTCACCCAAAAATGAAAATTCTGTCATCATTCACTCTCACAAACACGCATACATTTCTTTGTCCTGATGAACACGAAGGAAGATATTTTGAGAAATTGGAGAGTTTCCTGCGCTTTTGGGATCCACAACAGTCCGGTGCAACCAGGAAAGACAGAACAACACAGACAAAAGGAATCGCTGCAGATGTCTATTTAAAAATTATTTAAGGTGCACAACAATGGCTAACGTTTCGATGCACAATTACATCTTCATCAGAGTCCTGGTATTTTGAGAAATATTTATAACCAATCCGTTTGTAGACCCCATTTCCTTTCATAGTATGAAAGAATAATCGCTACTAAATGGGGTCCACGAATGGTTTGGTTACAAAAATTTTCAAAAGAACAAATAAATGTATTTGTGTTTGTAACAACATGAGAGTGAGTAAATGATGACAGAATTTTCATTTTTGGGTGAACTATCCCTTTAACATTGTTGGGTCAAACATGAACATGGCTGCGTTCAACCCTTTTTGACCCAACACTGTTGAAAACAACCCAGCATTTAAGTGTATCAGTTATGGTTGTTTTTGCAACCCATAAAGATTTTCCAGGCCAAATGACAAGTAAATATACACTGAACTTGACAGACATGTCTAATTTTGGCACCACTGTCTTATATAATGCCAACTATGCCGTTTTGTATCCTTTGACATTTATGATTCAAATTTCCTGGGCTGTGTTGTACACAAGCTTAGTCACAGTCCAACTAACACTAAAGACCATTTCCTAATGTTCACGAAATCAGGCCCCCAACAGACGCCAGAGCAATGAATTATGTGTATATTGAATCACACACCATTTCTGTAGTAGGATTTAGTTGAGTAATTTCATGTATTTTGAGCGTAAACCCGCTTTCAAATTAAGATTTTCAAATTGCATACTCCATACATCATCTCATGACACTCATATATAATTGTTTATATATATATTTCTTGCATTTTATAAACTTTTATCTGAAAAATGAGAGCTATGCAACCGCCATATAGTTGTATTTCTGTCCGGCACCGTTCCAATTTATCATCACGTCCAATTTATCTGTATTTTTCTGGGACGAAAAACAAATGGCAGTCATAAGTCCCAGAAATAAAATTGAGACATTACTCAAAATAATGGCTCACAACAGGTCATCTCTTGTGGCAAAAAACAGGAAGGAGATTGACAAATTGTCATAAGACTACGGGTTTCATTGCATGGTTTAAAATGCAATGGTGTACACGTGAACGTCACTAAACGCCTCTGACAGTGAAATTGACAGCAGTCAAAATGTTTATGGCTCTTTAAACATTTTTATTATACTTTGAATGGCAAAAATAAAGTTTTCCAGTGCCCCAACCCCCACAGCCCCAAATGATTCTTTCAGACTTAACATAGAAGCGACATCGATAGTTTAACAAAATAATTTCATTTACAAAATGCATGAGGAAACGTGAGGATTTGCTGTTGAAGTTAGTGTTATATGTGCGGCAGTCTTCAGGGCCGAATGTGTGGTTCTCTTATTGTACCAGTCCAGGACTTGTTTCAATACATTTATTGATCTACAATTTACAAGAAACATGTCAAAGTCTCGGCTCAGAGGCCAAAACACATTATGTACATCTCCAAGCTAACATCTTTCATCAAAGTTTATTTTCTATGTACAGTGCAAATGTTTACGTCATAGGCAACCACAATTTTTCTTTTAGTATTATGCTGATGTCCTACTATATTGTGTAGATGAGAAACCTATGATGGTCACAGATGTTTCTTGCGGTCAAACCGTCCTCAGAGAGGCTAGAAGAGAAAAGCAGAATGTGGATTTACTTATACTGGTATAACATTACTACATCTCCGTCCTACGAGCCCTGCATCTAACCTACCAATGGTAAATGATTCAGAAGTCGATCTACAGTGACGTCATCGTAGCTCTCTCGATAAGTGGTCTCTCCACCAGTCGATTCTTCCTGTACACTGGGCGGGTCTTCTTGACTGAAAATATGAGAATAAATGTTTAAAAAATGTACACAAAAAGTGTTTATGTAAAATTTACAAGTCTATATATCATATGAAGACAAACTTTTCAGGGAGTTCACTGTTAAAAATAAAAGAGCATAACAGGTTCTTCACAGTGGTAGATATTCGCCACAGATTCCGCAAAGAACCATTCGGCCATTTTTTTTAGAATCTAAAGAACTTTACAGAGATGTTAAAGGGATAGTTCACCCAAAAATGAAAATTCTGTCATCATTTTCTTCAAACCTGTATACATTTGTTTGTTCTGATAAACACGGAGGAAGACATTTTGAGAAATGTAACCAAACCATTAAGGAGCCCCATTCAGTTCCACAGTATTCTTTTTCTATGTAAGTGAATGGGGCTCATGATTGGTTGGGTTACAAACATTACTCAAAATATTTTCCTTCGTGTTTATCCTACCCAGTCTCACAAAATTATTTACCTATAGTCACATAATTTTTTGATTCTTTTGCGTGATACTGTCACAAATTTCTGCGTTTTTTTTTGTGATCGTATCACAAATTTCTGTTTATGTGTCATTTTCACGTATTGGTTACTCAGCTGCTTTCAAACCATTTTCGCTTCGGTTTAGGGTTAGATTTGGTGTTTGCATTAGGATGTCACTTTAAGTATTGGTTTATACAATTTTTGCTGATTTTTTTATATTTTCTAAATTTTAAACCATTGTTGCCTGGCGTTAGGGTTAGAGTTGGGTTTTGGTAAGGATGTTATTTTATGTAAATCTAACCCTTAACCGAATTTGAAATGGCAAGAAAATAGAACAAAACAGTTGAGTAACCAATACGTGACAATGACACATAAACAGAAATTCGTGATAGGATCACGAAAAAACACGGAAATTCGTGACATTATCACGATAAAGAATAAAAAAATTACGTGAATATAGGTACGTAATTTCGTGTGACTGGGCTGGTTTATCAGAACAAAGAAATTGATCACAGAATTTTTATTTTTGGCTAAACTATCCCTTTAAGGGTTCTTTATGGAACCATTCAGGCAAAAAGGGTTCTTTATTTTTAAGAGTGTATATACAGATAACAACTTTGTACAAAAGGTGTGGCCTGTGAAAGTAAGGGTGAGTGTTTGTTTGGTACCTTCTCTTTCCTGTGAGAACAGAGTTGAGATATTTCTTCACGGCCATCTGCTTGCGAAAGCGGCTGTAGTTATCTGTGAATATTGCGTCTGAATGACGCTTCATCGGTGCCTGGTCCTCCATCAAATCATCACTAAAATTTCACAGGGAACATCAGAAATCCATTACATACTGTACTGAAAACACAATGTACACGATTGTGTGTGATTCATATCAAATTATTGATATGAGAGATCATGAGAAAGCATTTTACATTTGCATGTGCTTTTGTTAATTTCTTAGACGTTCTGATATAAAGTACAGTACAGAGCACTGTATTGCGCAATAGTCATTCAATTAATTTGCATAAGTATCTTAAATAAGTATTTTAAATAATTCTAAATTAATAGACAGCCTTATTTGTTTACCATATTAATAAATTATAAATATATCAGATTTTTTAAAGCAAAGGAATAGTCGAATTTTAAATCAAGCATTTATTTAAAAATAAAATCTAATTCAGATTTAAAATCTTGATTTTGCTCATGATTACCAAACATGAATATAAACCAGTTAAATTAGTATGCATGTGCAGATTCCTCACCTCTCTGCTGAAAGACCATCTAAACCAGTCTGTTTGAGTTTACTAGTTATCTAGACCCCAAGGTGGTTTTCACAAGCTTATCTGGTTTAACTAGTTTTTGAGGACATTTGGGCACTTGTCGAATGGTCGGACTGGGAGAACAGCTAGATCAGTTAAACACCAACCTTCCTAATAAAGGTGATTAAAAGTTTTTTTCACAGCGATGCCATAAAAGAACCATTTCTGGTTTTTCAAAGAACCATTCAGTAAAAGGTTCTTGGACAAAGCATTTCTTTCATAAATTTTTATAATCTAAACCTTTAGTGAAACAGAAAGGTTCTTCTGATGTTAAAGGTTCTTTATGGAACCATACAGCCAAAAATGTTTCTTCCCAGCAAGCAATTTTGGCTAAAACAAGGCAAAATTTAGGCTGACAGTGAAAGTCTAATAGACGTCTAACCATGGCCCAAGAGTAGACGATGTGTATACATTTAGAAGATGTCAAAGAAATAAAAGCAAACACCTTGAACACCTGTAGACTTTTCTTACATGATAGAATATATTCTCCAGGTTATTTTGGCAAAAGCAGCATTTAACCAAATTTAAGCTTATTTAAGTTGGTTATTCATAGCTCGACTTTTCTCGGTTTTTGCTTGCTGGGTTCTATGCCATCGCTGTAAAGAATCTGAGTTTGGCTAAGACCCATAAACCACCTTGGGCTGGTTTTGTTCAAAATCCAAACACTCTGCCGGGGATTTCTCTAACATGTTTGGTCCAGATTGTGAACATCATACATTAGCATAAATAAAGTGGTTTTACCTGACTCGCTTTCCAATCAATGACTCCAGATATCGTCTGGCGGACAACTGACCTAAAAGTTTACTGTATCCGCTTGTGAAGAGACCATCTGCATGTCTAGGATCTCTGCACAAAAACACAAAAGCAGCTCTTAATAACCTCACCACATCATCTTTTTCAGTCGCTCTTCCAATTTGGTCTAAAAGCTACTTGCTTTAATCATGTAAATGCACTTTAGCAATGTTCACAGTACCTCTTACAAAAAGTTACCATGGTAACCACAAATTCCCTCAATATACCACAATCACTTCACTTATTATTGTCTCCCATCAATATAATAAAGATATAAAACAAAATGACCGAATCACAGAGCTTTTAACACTGTGAACAGTGAATTATTTACTTATTATTATTTTGATAACATGACAGTAGTTTGGAGAAACTTGTGATTTCCATGGTAAATTTCTCGTTTTTGTAAGGGCTGCCAACAATAAAGCATTCAGGAGTAGAATTAAATAACCTTAATCAAAGAATACAATGTAATAGCATTGTTATGCTATTATATTGTATATATAATACTTTCAAACTATGATATAGGCTACACTTTATAAATCATTTTATATTTACTTGAAAACACAGGGGCGTGTTTGATTTAGGCTAAATACTGAATGAAATTTAATTGAAATTAATTAAATATACAATAAGAGGTCGACAAATCACGTTTGTTGATTTTTTTTCAGAATCTTTTCTGAGGAGATTCACCTGCGCTCCTGTGCGCTTTGATGTCGCAACCAACGCGCGCGCTTATCCCCTCTTATGAAACAACATAGAAAAGTTAATTTTGTTCTTGGTTTATTGGAATGAAGGTCTTACCTCATGGAGGCGTAGGGTAAACTTAGGGTCCGGGCATAAAAAACACTGCAAACGGTTATGAAGAGCAAAAGCTGAGAGCCGTTCCTCACGAGCATCGCTTTAAACCTGCGCGTGTATGCATACATGTGTTAGTTTGCATAAAATACAAATGGAACGTAAAAGAAAACATTTACCAAACACCAGTAAGAATTAAGTTTACTTAAACTTGCAGAAAAATTTGTAATTCATTAATTATTCCTAAACTAATTTATAAATAATTGCGCTTTATTTCTATGTCATTAAAATTTGCGTAGAGTTTAAGATTACTTTAGTTGTTGAGTAGCCTAAATAAATACTTATAAGACAATATTACTTAAATGACAAAAATATTTAGACAATGTTACTTGTGGACGTACTGCGTAAATGTAAGCGCATAGGCTATGTATAAAAATAACGTGCATATGAATAAAACAAATATAGCCTAAATGTAAGTAGGTATAAAGTAAAGCGTAATAATAAATTGAATGAAATGAACTTACATGTGCAAAAGAGATGTGATCCGCGCAGCTGAAACAGTCAAAGCTCCAAAAGTTAGCAGGTGATTTGTTTAAGTTCCTTTAGCTGCTCGTGCGTCTCTTTGAATAGTCTCTCCTCTCGCCTGGTTTTATATTGCTGAATACTTTCCATCACACAGAAAGACAATCAGATTTGATAAGCGTTAATACGTCACGAAGAAAGTCCCATTGGGATGCATGTTGTGTTCGTCATTGGTCGGCTGGCATGCTCAGTTCATGAAGCCAATACGCGCGCACACTGGTGAAATTAGGTTTGCGCCTGCCCAAAATGTTTTGTGTCAATCCTGATGATTCATTCGGTGCATGGGTGGCCTTTTCTCAAAGAAGTTGAAGTTTTAAGTTGGAAGATGCATGAAACAATAAATGACTTACCAGCATGAATTCCGTTTCTAAAAATTCCAAACGAATGCCAATCCTAATTTTCATATCATCATAATATTCAATCATATTTACACTAGATAGATAGATAGATAGATAGATAGATAGATAGATAGATAGATAGATAGATAGATAGATAGATAGATAGATAGATAGATAGATAGATAGATAGATAGATAGATAGATAGATAGATAGATAGATAGATAGATTATTTAGCTTCTGTGATCTCATCTTAACCCCAGCTTAAGTCTTTGCTAATAAAATCATCTTGAGTTTTAAATCTATCAGTGCCAAAATAATGGAAAAACATTTCCAATTGTTATGATGACACAAAACAGACGCTTTTAAGGCATCAACACAGGAAATGTTTACATCCTTACTAATAAGTGGCCGGACAGTCCCTGAAGATGGTTGCCCTAATTGTGCAATTCTCATTTAATTACTCGCAGTAGCTTGAAGGGGCCTGACTCGTGATTGTTCTCATCAATGATTACATCGTCTTAAGGCACTCCCATATGGAGAGCACTGGTTTTCACATTTCCCTGCAGTAACACTTACCACTTGCCCTGTGACCTTAACAACATTTTAATGATTTTAGGGCCTGGAAGCTTGTGGTTAAGTGATTAATGAGGGACGTACAGCACAGAAGTGTTGCCAATAAATCAAGTTTACAAATAGTCTGATAGTGAGCCGTTGTCTAGTGAAGGGACAGCAGTCTTACATCTGCATGTTGAAATCATGAAATTATGGTTTCAACGTTAGTGCACATGCTTATTGCACTGTAAGTGTTGCACATACATACAAATTCAAAATTCTGGCTTTTATATTTTTTGATCTTCTCTACCCATGTTTTTTTGACCTTTTGCATATTTGAATGTCTCTGACATAAAAGTGATATTCCTCATTTACCGAATCGATATGCTGTATTGTAATCTGTTGCTTATTGGCATTTTCATGATGAGTGTGATATGTTAATGGCTGAAGAGCCAGATCTAATTCACAGCACATTTGTAGTCATGAAGAACCTACTGTTGTCTAAAACCCTTGTGACAGATCAGTTAGGCAAACATTTAAATGCATGGCAGCTAAAGCTGTAAATATATCCATACATCTTTTTACACACAGGACATTAGTGTCAATAATTTTATCAGAGCTTCATTATGGTATCACAGCATCATGCCTTTGAGACACCACACGGCAAATCATATTAGTCTTTTTTAGCCTTTCCTTGACCATCCATTTAACTTTAAATGATCCATCTAACATATAATCATCAAAATTCCCATAGGTAAAATTGCCCTCTTCTAGGATTGGTTTTAAAATCATTATAGACATACCATAGGGATTTAGTACAAATGTGTAATTCTAATTGTTTTACTCCACTTTAAAATGTAATGATTTCCAAAGGTGATACTTTATACAGACTTGTACTGAAGACATATACAAGAAACTCAGACTCATCTTTTGGACATCATCTCCCACATATCAGTTTCCTGCAATTCTTCAGCATTGCTTGTGTATTGCATATTTTGACTTGGACAAGTGATGGCACACGATTATTAGTCAAATATTTATTTTGTAGTGTAGTTCTTCAGTCGATATTGGCAATTTAGCTAAAGGCCGTGTGTGCTGTGAAAGTCGTGGGTTTAGTAATTCACCCAAAGAATTTGAAGGACTGAAAAACAGTCCTGTGGTGACGCTTGCCATATGTGTGACAGGGAGGAGCTTTATTGAAAAATAATCAAGTGAAATGTCAACACTGGAGACACATTCTTTCAGCCACCTAGTGCGCAGTAAGATTTCCTGTGAGTATTTAGAAAAAATCGAGAAACCCTTTTCTCATTCTATTGAATTCATATTGATCTCAGCACATTTGTCTCTATTTTCTATGTGTCAGAGTTTATGGGAAATAATATACGTGAAATTCACTACCAAACCCACCGACCTCTATTTAGCAGTTTCAAATAGAATCTATTTCGCTATTGATTGCTTTACAAATAAATATAAATAAGATATACATAGCATGCATAAAATTCGGTCTTGCATTTTATTTTCAAGTATAGATCTTAAATTGAAGTAGCAGCATAAGCAATTAAAAAAGTCTCTGGAGTTCAACTGAAACTGAATTGAAAATTTAGTTTTCTATGGCATTTATATTTCTAATTATACCCATTATGTCCTGTCAGCCTTAAAGAGCAAAATACTGTAGAAAGGCAACGTTATCAATAGTTTATGTCATTGTGTGGTCAGACCTATGACAACTGCTGGGGAAAGAGTTAAAGATGTCAGTTTGATATGCAATCATTAATCGACTGATTAAAAAAATCAACAAAATTTTAAATTATTGTTTTATGGATGTACTGGAAATAAAAGCATAAAACCATTTATAACATATTCTATTAATGCTACATTGGTGATTTATTGTTTAAGTGTGGTTAAATGGAGTGTAATTGTAGGAGCTATTAAAGGAATAGTTCACCCAAAAATGAAAATTCTGTTATCATTTTCTCACTCATATGTTGTTACGAGCCTGCATAAATGTCTTTATTCTGATGAACACAAATGAAGATATTTTGAGCAATGTTTGTAACCAAACCGTTTGTAAGCCCCATTCACTTCCATATACACTTCCAATACTATAGATAGGTGAATGGGGCTCATGAATAGTTAGGCTTACAAACATTCTTGAAAATATCTTCCGTGTTAATCAAACAAAGACATTTATAGGTTTGTGACAAAATGAGGGTGATTAAATGATGACAGAATTGACATTTTTGGGTGAACTATCCCTTTAAAATGATTTGTGGAACAGAATTAAACAGAATCAGAAAATCTTTATGAACAATAATATGTAGATGAGTTTGTTGTTAGACACACTCAAAATAATTTAGTAAAAATTAAATTATGAATTTAATATAGCTTTCATTCTTCCGAAGTATTTTCAGAAATAAACACTTCAGACTTACAGATTTTGAGTTTGACACAAAGATGTCAAAGCTTTCCTGTCCACAAACAAAAACCTGTGAAAAGTACAAACCTACTGCATTCTTTGAAATAACTTGGAGTAAATATGGTGTATATATATATTTATAAAACGGCTAGTTCCAATCCTTGATTCTGATTGGTCAATAGGTGTGCTTTATTCACAATAAAACACTGCTATGACCGCTTCACCCAACGGTTCTATTTAATATCACTGCACCCTTAGCAACACCCTTAGCAACACATAAACATATAATGAGACAAAGTCTGAGAGCGGGTTGTTGTTTTTATTTGAGCTTTCATGTTATTGTTCGCAGTCAGGGACTATTTTTTCTAGCGGAAGGAATGCTTTTATTGATTTAACTTCATGAAAGTTGCACTAATATTTTTTTTGCTTTAATATTGTGTGGTAACCGTTTTATAAAAGCAGTAGGGTACTCGAGGCAAGTGCTGTGTCGTGAATAAGTAACGCCTGAAGGGGTTGCGGGCACTCCGCTTCGCGTCGTGCCTAACAACGCCCTTCGGCCGTTACTTATTCACGATACAGCACAGCCTCTCGTACCTTATTGCTTACATATATATATATATATATATATATATATATATATATATATATCAAAAATATTGATATATGCGTTTATCACACTTAAAACCACCACTGACTGCATTTTTCGCAGCTGCCGTGTTGCTGATTTGTGATTGGTCAAACAGTCCGGAAGTGCGTCACGGGCTACCAATATGTCCGCGTTCATTTAAAACGGCGAAGTGAAGTGTGCCCGATCGCTTTTCACTGCATACTTCTGTCAGTTTGTATGTTGGGCGACACGAGGAGCCGATTCCAGAGGCAGAGGCATCTGTTAAAAGAAAGAAGCGCACATCAGGACAGAAAACTTGATTATTTGTTATTAACAGGTGTGTGTTTGAGCGGATGTTGTTAGCCGTAGCGCAGCAGCTAATGCTCACTGACAGACTAAAGGAAAGAGGTTTCGTGTTTTTTCTCCGAATGTAATAAAGCTGTCACTAATGCTCTATTATGTTTGATTCTTTGGTAAATGCAGTAGTTTTGTCTGTTGTTGGATTTTTTTAGCTAAAATCAGCGCGAAAGAAGGACGGAACGTCATGTACATCATGATGTACATAACGTTAGATGTTGATAGATAACTGTTACATTAATCGAAGCGGACGAAATGATGGAGATCTATTTGTTTCTTTATATGGTGTAGCTGTGAGTTTATTTATGATTATTTATATTCTGGTAATGCTTTACAAAAGTTATATTTGTTAACATTAGTTAATGCATTAGCAAACATGAACTAACAATGATTAATACTTCTACCGCACTTGTCTTATTAATCTTAGTTCACGTTAATTGCAGCATTTACAAAAAAATGTAAAAATAAAAAATTTTAACTGTTAAC
This sequence comes from Misgurnus anguillicaudatus, assembly GCF_027580225.2. Taxonomy (NCBI): domain Eukaryota; kingdom Metazoa; phylum Chordata; class Actinopteri; order Cypriniformes; family Cobitidae; genus Misgurnus; species Misgurnus anguillicaudatus. Next base: position 31,017,214 of record NC_073347.2, on the reverse strand, counting down.
AGTAGTTAATGTGCAATGAATAATTTTTTTTAACATAAAATAAACAAATGACGAATAAATCTATGTTATGCTCCAATCCCCTTCACCACCATCCTCCAGAGGACAAGCAGGTTTAAAGGATTAATCTGTGTGTGCAGAGGTTATCTGAGGCAGGTGGACAGACAGCTGGTTAATACATCTGTCCCGTATTAATGTGTGTGTCCTTTATCCACAGAAATAATGCTGATATTGGGAACTCATGTCGCACGTCTATGAAGAGAGACCCACAATGATAGCCGCAGGCGAGTTGCAGTCGTTTGTCCCGTTCGGTCGTGAGCACTGCAAAAATCACCCGAATGCTGTGAACCTCCAGCTGCGGCAGTTGCAGCCGGCGTCTGAGCTCTGGTCCTCTGATGGGGCCGCTGGACTCGTGGGGTCCCTTCAGGAGGTTACTTTACAGGAGAGAGAGAAGGTAGCTGGCCACATCTTCACACCATAGGACTAAAACAGTTTGATGTTCACAAGCATCAGTAAATATTTTACGTGCATTTGTCAGGCCCAAAGCAAAGTCCCTTTATGGAAGTTGCGCCACTTGGCGGCCATGTTTGCATTGCCTCTGGACAGTTATTTCAGTCATCAGCTGTACCTTAAGTTTAATTTCTCAAATTGTGCTAAATTTCTTTTGTCACAGGTGGGTGATTCTTACGAAATCCAGATTTAGAAGGTGTCCGGCAGCATCAAAATTTTTAAAAAGCCCTTGAAGCCATTTTTTTTGCACATATAAGATTAAGGTCTAAGCTTACTATTAGCATTATTTTTAGAAGATTTAAAAAATATTTCCTATAGAATTATTAAAATTTTTAGATTATCGTTATAAAATGATCATTACCGCAACATGATATTACCTTAAATATATGCATTTACAAACTCATGTTTCAGTAATGAGAACTAAAAAGCTGTGTAGGTACTATGACAAACAAAATTTCAACTCTTATCTGGGGAGAAAAAATAAGAACTGCTTACCTGGTAGCCATCTTGAGTGTCACAGTCAATTTTTAATGTTAGTTTCTTGAGGGCTTAATCAATGATTGAAAATTGTTGCGGAGGATGAGAAAATTGGTCTTGGACACCTACATGTACCAATGATCACCAAATACCACATGTTTCTTTACTGTAAATGTTTATAGTATAACATGCACCAAAGCTTTTTATTTTTTAGATTTTTTAATTATAAATATTTCCATGTCAAAGAACCCAAATCCGGTCATGGACACGTTGCGGTAATGAAAAATTTCCCCTTAAATGTGGCAAAAACAACAATATTGGTTTGTATGATGTCATTTGAAATCATGTGCAAAATAGTACATGAAGAGATGTTTGTAACTGTATGCTTTTTATTTTGATACTCTTACTTTGCATTTACTTTTTTTTATCAAAATGTTTCATGACACCTCATAAGTCTAATTTCGCGAGAACCACCCAGTTGTTTTAGCTACTATGGATGCGCACAGGTTGGCAAGCGCTTCACGCGACTCTATACATAGCCCCTCCCTCTGAGAATAGCAGTCTTTATTGACTGATGATTGGATGGTGGTACATCTGTTGCCCGAGTGGCAATATTGAGCGTGACATTGTCCTATATTCATATTAACAGCGTTGCTTAATCTTGTTGTATCCAATATCTTTGCCCAAAGTGACTTACAGCCCATTTACATTTTTTTTTTATTCAATGTTGAATCTATAACCTTTGCACTGCTAATGCAATGCTCTAAAACATCAGCTACAGGAAATTTTGTATATACTTGCATATATCCACTTTAATTTTGTGGCTTTAGTATATGTCTAGCTTTGTGACTTATTTACTTCGATATATTCCACACAAATGTCCTGTTTGTAAGTATACGCAGCAAACTTGTGTTGAATTGTGGTATGAAAATTTCATATCATGATTATTGTGACCAAAGTTATCACGGTTATCAATATTATCATGGTTTTGTTAAAATGAGATGGAAATGTTCAAAAAGAACTTATACACACACTGAAAACATTTGAACAAGTTTTATTTCTGAAAATCACAATTTAATATTTTATGTCCCTGAAATTATTTCTGTGGTAAAATAAATAAATCTGTCTAATAAGTTTACCGTGAATGAATACAATACATTATCCCTTAAATGCCTTGTGTCCAAAAAACTATGTTGCATGTGCGCGCCTGCGTCAAACTGATTCTGGCTGGGCAGGATTTACTGCAAGTTTTCAAAATCACGGTAATCAAACACGGTTGTAATGATAATACAATTTTAAACGATAATACTAACCGTCAGGTTAATCGTGAAACCGGTAATCGTCCCATCCCTACAAACCGATTTGGGCCCTGATTTGAAAGTAGAGAAGACCTCTTGTCTACCTTGCATCATCTTGTCATCATTGGCCGATATTGAATGCATTGTTTGTATGATATGTATGATATTTTTGGGATTGGCAGGAGAGATGGCAGCTGAGGAAGGGAACGGCTGCTGATGGGGTTCATTATGAGGAGGAGCTGTATGTGGCCGGAAACATGGTCATATGGAGCCATGGCAGTAAAAATCAAGCCTCTTGTGTTTACAAGGCTTTCACTGTGGACAGCCCTGTTCAGCAGGTACTAACAACAGATTCGTATATATATTGATCGGTCTAAAAATTATACATTTACATTTATTTATTTATAATTAAATTTTGTGTTTTTTTCTCGCAGGCTCTGTGGTGTAATTTTACTGTCCCTCAGCCTAAAAAGGATGGTAAGCATTTAGATTTTTTGTGTGTGTTAATGTGGAATAGTTGTATTAATGTTGGCTACTCTTTTTATTATTTGACTGTCAGGGATGCTTGTTTCTGTCTGGTCGGTTGCCAGGCACTGTGATCATTTTGCAGATTTGACCTTTGTATCTCAATTGCTTCAGCTGCACAAAGGTCATGGGATCGAAACCCATGGAACGCACATACTGGTATAGCTTGTAATGCACAATAAGTCAGTTTGGATAAAACTGCAAAATGCTTAAAAGATAAAGTGAAAAGTACAAACCGTCTGACTGTACACTTTCTGTTACTTGATTGCTCTAACTTAACACTGTTCCCAGCTTTATTCACCCATTGAGTTGATATATTTTCTTTTGTGACATTTAGCGAAAGATGTGGTGGAGCAAACAGTGTGTATCGTCCAGAGCACCTGTGTGAACGTTCACAGCACGAGTGGGAAAGACTTTATATCTCCACTGCCCTTCCAGGTCAAAGGATGCAAACTTTTCTGTCTGTTAAGTTTCTATGACTCGCATATATATATTTTATTTTTCTGTGTCGACTTCAGAAGATATTCAGTAGAGACAGTCACAGCAGAACATTAGTTAGTGTCATCAGGGATTGAACCAGCCTGACTGTCTTTTAAGCTCAGTGACGGATGTTACGTTGAAGTTGTCTATTCATGAGGCATAATGGGTTATTTGGCATGCAGACAGAAATGCATTTGAGTTAAAGAACTGCCTGTATTTAGACAACACAATTTACTGTTTTGGCTCAGTCTACTTATTTTACACGAACATGCTCTGCTGCTGATGTAGTTCTGCTGTCTCTGGGGCTTTTTGGGAACATAACAGACTAGTTGTGACACATTCATGCTTTGTATAATGAATTTATTAAATGGGCAATGTTTTACCATTTCTTTGATCTTTAGAATTAGTATGTGTCGTCTTTCAGAAGACGAACCATATTTGCAGCTGACTGAGGAGTAATAAGGGCATATGTTCTCCAAGTAGTACACAAATTATTTTATTTTCCAAGATCAAGGATGACGTCTTCTCATGCTATGACAATGTAAACATTACTTTTCAGGTCCCTAAAACTTGCAAGCATCCCTTTTTCTTCTCACATGAATCTTTCTGATTTAGGTCTCTACTCTTTGGTCGACAAAGTTTGGTCTGCTTTTAGAGCGCAAAAACATCACAGCTGAAGGTCACATGAGCCCCAGCAGGTATATACATGTTAATACAGTAACTAAGTGTATGGTTGGACCAATGAAGAGTATGATATTAGCATGTAGTAATCGTATCTCTTTTATTAGGGAACCTCTTCCGACGCTGTTCAGCATGCTGCATCCCTTAGATGAAATTGCACCTGTTGTTTGTAAGTCAACAGGTAAGGCCTAAAAGAAAATTGTAAGATTATCAATATGTATAGCACCCTGTGTGTATTGTAAATCTGACAGTACATCAAGGATGTTCTTATATTTAGATTTTAATCTGGTTTGGTGCCGTTCTTAACTCTTTCCCCGCCAGTGTTTTTAAAAAAGTTGCCAGCTAGCCCCAGCATTTTCTATGATTTTCACAAAAGTTTAAAGGCAGGGAATCACATTTGATCCAGAAACATTTTTAGTTATTCTGGTTAAAAGTCTCCTTACATCCTAATAGCAATCACTATGTTAAGTTGTTTATGTAATCTGTGAAAGGCGTATGACCAAAAAATGTTCAACCAATCATAGATCTTGTTCCGAACGGACGTTACCTTTTTTGTCCTTCATCCGTAAACGTAATTTGAATGCCACCGCGCAGCCTGTTCACGCAGACACCATACGTCATCGGCACGCTCACGTGCGCTCACCTCCTGTCTGTAAACAGAGGGAGAACGGCAAACTTTCCTGCTGAATTGACAACGTGCACAGAGCCACAAAACTAAAGACATCTTTTAAAACAACAACAGCAAAAACTGCCTGGATCAGCAAAGAGCAAAAACCCAAATTAACATCAGTAACTTTACTGCTTTACCATGAGATGAAAACAGCTGCAGGAGCTGCAAAGGGTCTGAAAGGGTCGTTGCTCTGTTTATTTTGGTAAGGTAGGTAGGCGATGTGTTTGTATTGAGATGGATTTAGATATTCTACTTTGATGAAACATTGTGTTGCTTATGAAATTTGTGTTAGTTTACGGATTAGCGTAACGATATCGTTACTACGTCTACACAACCGAAAGTGTGCTCTAACTAATTCTGATGTAATGTTTATGTTGGTTATTTTGGTAATGTTATTCACTTTGTACTGCAAAGTTTTCTTACTGGTGAAAGAGACAAGACTTGTATGATACCCTGGCGAAGTGCATTCGGCACAGAAATACTCTGAAACACGCCCAACTGCATTTTTGACACTTTGCCTACGTTTAGCATGAGGAAACAACTCTATAACTGTGTTAATAAGTCAGAATGCTTGAAATACCATTAAACCCCCCCTTTAAATATATAAACATACAATATATCAAATGAAAGGACCGACCCTCTGCTTTAAAAAAAACATTTCATCCTACTCTTATTTGTTCTCTTTTTATCACCTCTCAAATATGGGTAGGTTTCTTCAAAAATACAAAATTTTGAGCAAAAAGCTAAGAAAATTGCGTTTTTGTCAAGGACTTTTGATAGAGAACCGATTCAGAACGATGATCAAAACATACACGTAGTTTGAACTGTTTGACCTAAGGCGTTGCTTCCGGGTTTTATGAGTTGGGTAAGAGCGCCATCTGGTGGATAATAGCGGAAACATGCTTTGCCGGAATAACTCATCATTGGCAGGGAAGCATTTTCACTTAATTGACTAGTTAACTCGTCAATGGCGGGGAAAGAGTAAATATGATTTAAATCAACTTCATTTTTCCACCAAAGCCTACTTCTTTGGCACTTGGAGATTTTGCATGATGTTGAATTGACACCATTACTTCAATAATTCAGCTCTAATGCCCTGTTGTTGACATCTGAGCGACTGACAGTGAACTCATGACTTTCTCTGAATGCTCCTCTCTGATGGCTCAGGTCTGTTTGAGTCACGGCTCCAGTATGTCTCAGATAGCGCTCTGAGAGTCGTGTTCACGTGCCTTGAGCCCTCCATCATCATGACGTACGACACGCAGCAGTGTACGCACACCGTCTGGGCTCTGCGTAAAGTCACACCTGAGGAACAGCCATCTGTCCCATGCTTCTGTTTCCTTATGTTTTTGTGTCATAAGTTGATATGTCAGGTTGCTCTTCCTCATGTGAAATGTATTTCTTTTTATGTTTTTAAATACATAACAATGTTATGTTTGAGTGGTTTTAACCTTAAATAACATACAAATATGACATTTTCTTTACAAATTAATAAAATGCATTAAATGTACTGTATCATAAATGAATCAGTCATACAGTCCTATTTACAGGTGACGTTTGTATATTTTGCAGGAACAGACCACAGTTTTGAAGTGTCCGGAGCAGCCCGGGCCGGTTCACACACCCGGTGCAGCCCCCAGCTTTCTCGGCTCCCACCTGAGAAACGTAACCCGTCTGGATTTGCCCGCCTCACCCCTTCACTGCCACGCCCTACACAATCAGAGCCGAATCCCAGCCTCCCCCGGCCTGCACTCTCGTGTGCACTCACCCAGCATTTCTAACATGGCTGCTCTCAGGTACAAAATCATAGAAGTTTTTAGTAGAACAAAATTAAAGACACACTTGTGTAACACATCTTAATTTGTGTCTGGTGGTCAGCCGGGCTCACTCTCCTGGCATCGCCACACCCTCCTTCTCTGGAGCTCACCGCTTCAACACGTCGTTCCACACCCCGTCTCCGCGAGGTCACAGCATCCTGGCTTCACCCAACAGCACCCTGAATGAGACCGCCCTGACGCCCGAAATGGAGCCCATTCTCCCAGACCTCTGCATTGAACAGCTGTGGACAGAGACCAGTGCTACCTCCAGGTCTATGACCTGCATATAGATATCACAAAAGAGATATATATTTATTGTCTGTGGTCTCCTGTGAACAATGTTGTCTGCTTACAGGGAGAAGGCCGGCCATGCGTCTAAAGTCTTTATCACCTCTGACCTGTGTGAGAACAGGTACCTGTGTTTCCTGATCGAGTCCCACCAGCAGCTCAGGTGCATATGTTTTTCGTTTCCTCAGGCATGATTTTTGAAAAACACTTTGGGTCGAGTACCAAAACACACTTGTAGCCAATCAGCAGTAAGGGCATGTCTACTAACCAACATCGTTGCCTGGGTTGCATATGCGTGGGCGGGTCTATCAAAAGAAGGTCCAGGTTCTATTGGGGTGAAGCGTATTTGTTTAAGTGATTTTAAATGTCAACATTGGTCTTCAGAGATTATGCACCCTGCCTTTAACTTTTTTTTTTTTTTAAATAAGTTTGTTTGTGTATATGTTGAAACTTGAGTATTATTATAGGTGGAGCTCAGATGAACAAACAAAATAATCAAAACACATGAAATGTCCCTGTTCACAGGTGTGTAAAATTTCTTGAGAGCAACGAAACATCTCAGTTAATATTTGCATCAGTGACCATCATCAGTGCAAAAGATGCTGCGCCTCTTGAGGTGAGAGCTGGAACATTTTATAAAATCATAATTTTGATTTTATTATTTAAGAAAGCATTTTGGTAGTTTGAATTTTTTTTCTTTCACCTATGTTAAAGTTAACATTGGTCCTATTTTTAAAATACATCAAATACATTTCTGATCTTGGGCATATTTCATCAGTAATCACATTGTAATAAAAAAAAAAGTTCCTAAGTACCTAATGGGTGAGTAAATATTGGCACAATTTGTATTTGTTGTGTAAGCTGTCTCTTTAAGGGTATACATTACCATTTTACCGAAGTATCGCTCTTTAGTATCTATAAAGAATAGTATAAGCAGTCTAATTTTTTGTACGTCAGCTGTAAGTGTTGTCTTTCTCTGCTGTCGTCATCAATGTCGTCAATTTTCTCTTTATTTCTTTAAGGACATTCATGCCATGCTGGTGCTGGAAGCCAGTGGGAGTCTGGTCCTTTACACGGGAGTCACACGGGTGAGCGTTATTGACATTATTACGGCAGTGCCTCATTTATCCATGCTCAGGTGTTTTGCTGTGAAATCTCAGACTAAACTATAGTATGCATTGTATTCTCCATGCATACTTCTCTTTTATTAAAATGCCCAAAGGCATCTGTACATTAGAGTCATTGCTCACAGCTTGGTCTTCAGCACATCACATCTATCATGTTCCCCATAAATCACCAGAGATTTGAAAATTGGTTGTAGGTGAGTCACTCATATCTGGCTGAGAGTCACGTGATCTAGAGAGAATGCGACGATTGTTTACAGACATTGAGGCATTTCTATTTATACGGTTAAAATAGAAGTGATAAAACTTTAAATAAGGTTCCATTAGTGAACTACATTAGTTAGCATGAGCAATTAATAGTATTTGTACAGCATTTATTCTTTTTAGTGATGTTAATTTCCACATTTACTAATACTTTATAAAAAAACAAAAGTTGTATCTGTTAACATTAGTTAATGAAATTAAATGAACGAACCACTAACAACCGTATTTGTATTAACTAACATTAAAGTCGCAAATGAAATTAAAATGAAAAACTGTAATTTGTTTTGGAATATTGTGGTATTTATTTTACAAATGATTTATTTGCGAGGTTCATTGTTTTTTTTAAATTCATGTGCGCTCATAATCTTTAATCAAAAATACAAATCTTGAAACGATCTCTCTTTACGTCCAGTCATATGGTTTGGCAGGTGTGCGAGTTCCAGGAAAAGATTGCAGCGATTAGCAGATAGCAACATGATTCAACTTCAAACGATCCAATCTGTTCTTGATGGACGAATTCAAGTCCAGCTCTGCATTTTTTTTCATTTCAAAAGCCGTTTCTGATATACGTCACCACTAGGAAAATAAGACAATGGCTACTATCATTTCATGGCGACTTTAACAAATATTAAAGGCATTAACAATGTTAACAAAAATAACCTTTTGCCAATATATTCATTTGTTTTAATGAAGGTGTACGGTGTAGATTTTAGTGGCATCTATCACTGAAGTTGTGAATCGTTTCAGACAACATAGTGACGAAACACACTCTTTAGAGCAGTTTGTCCATTTTGGGCTACTGTAGAAACATGGCGGAAAATGGTGACTTCCAAGTAAGTGGACCCATGGTGTATGTAGATAAAAATAGCTCATTCTAAGGTAATAAAAACATAACAGCACTGAAAAACAAATATGATTATCATATTACATTTCTGTCAGTAGATCCTCCTAAGATTTATACATTGCACCTTTGAAAAACGGTGGGCTGGTGACTTCTTTTTTGAGGGCCCACGATGCAAAGCCCACAAAACATGTATTTAGCATGTCATGTTCGGCGCGTTTTGACGTCATGTCAAAATACATGGCTGCTGCAGATGCTTCGAAAAGGTTTATTATCTTGCAAGTTTTTCGTGAATATAAGCTTCTCTTTTATCATAAACCCTTTCAACTTGTGTGCAGCAGGCACGTATTTTGACATGATGCACATAGGTTTAACTGATGTTCGAACACACATTTTGACATGACGAGCCACACACAACACTCTGTCCGAACACATATTTTGAATATGCCCCTCGGAAACATGCAGTTATCACCATACAACAAACAAATCAACCAACAATCAAAAAAGGAAAAATACAATAAAATAAGTCAACAAAATAATTTAAACAGATATAAATATATATAAATGTCAGTGGCGGCTTGTGACTGATCTTCCGAGGGGCGCAAATTCAAGATATGTTTTCGGGGTGTCGTGTGTTGTTTTCAAAATATGTGTTTGTTGCGTCATGTGAACCATGTGCATCACGTGTTTTGTCAAAATAAGTGCCTGCTGCACACGTGTCAAATCCATTTTTGATAAAAGAGATGCTCACGTTCAAAAAAATACCCGCAAGACACTCCCTTAACATTAAACTCTGATTACGCATGAGATTATGTGAGTATCTGACAAACGCGAGCGTCTCTTCTATCATAAACCCTTAGACTGCAGCAGACAAGACACGTGATGCACACAGGATCACTCGACGCGCTGAACACATATTTTGAAATTAAAAACCACACACATGACGGGCTACATGCATGTTGTGACGAACTTCACATCGAGCGCCCTCGAAAAAAGAAGTCACTGGCCGCCACTGGTAAATGTAACAGACAAAGAAAATAATAAACAACACTTATTTCTCAGTGTGTTTATATGATTGATTTGAAGAGCACCTCTTTTCTCAGTTGCCTATAAGCATCAGATGCATCTTGTTTATTTCATTTTGTTAAAAAATGGGATTCCATATCTCCTCAAAGGTGCTATATTTATCTTTTAGAATATAACATATCTTCTCCGTTGTCACAGTACTTTACCAATGTCTGGGAATTTAACACATTTCTAATCCAAAGAAATCAGTCATTTTGCTTGTAATATACATATAGAAAAAATATATATAATCTATAAAGATTCGGTTTCACAGGGGTTAGATGTGTTGACTAAGAGGCTGTTTACACTTGGTATTAACATGCGTTTTCGTAGATCGGATCACAAGTGGACAACATTAATGCTAGGTGTAAACGGTGTTCAAAACGTTTTGAGCTCATCCACTTTCGACCACTTTCAACCACATCCAGAGGTAGTCGAAACCACTTTCGATCGGATCGCTTTTGAGTTGTGGAACACACATGTGGTTGAATGTGTTCGAACAGCCACACGCGACCGCCTTCTCTCCGCCCATTTATCTAATCTGAGGTACTGAACAATAAGTTTTACGTCTTTTCTGACTTCTGGCGCGGACACATGGTGAAGAGCGATATTTTTAGCCTTTCATTGATAAAACTAAAGCGGTTGGTCTCCGCAGTTTCATTTTGCAAGCGTGTGAAAGTTGCGCGATCCTATTTCATCAATTGCGCTGAAAATTCAGAGAAAGCTCTAACAAATACACTAACAAAACACTGTGCAGCATGTTTGCTTGCTAAACAAGCAGAGCACTCCGACATAATATTAGTTCGCGTACATATAAACTCATAATTGATCTCGCTCGCGTTTGAATGACAGCGGAGAGACTTGCCCACCGTCTCACAGACCGCCCCCTCACAGTATTCAGGACAGAAGCAGTCGAAAGTGGACAAAAGAGACGGATTTAAATACCTGGTGTAAACGTAATGTGTCTCTCTCGTCCACTTGTGATCCGATCGACGAAAACACATCTTAATACCAAGTGTAAACAGCCCCTAAAGGTCAAAGGTACTAAATGTATTTATATGTATAGGATTTGCTCTACCATGTTTTTTATCATTCTAGAATTTCTTATCTATATCTAAAGAAGGTACCCTTTGAATAATTTGCAATGCTTTATCACTGAGTTATACAGGCTTTGTAAAAAGCCTATATCACTTCAGCATGCGTTCTGTTAAATACTATCAGAGATGAATGATAACTCTATAGTGATTGTTGTGCTGCTGATGCAAGGTGACACGTCAAATCAAAACATGGTAGTACAAGATTCCCCCGTCAGACTCAATTTGTCCTGTATAGTATGTGTTTGTTAATCTTTTTGCCACTTATGAAATCATGATGTTTTTCGCTTTTCAGGTCAGCAAAGTATTTGTCCCAGGTCTTCTGTCTCCCACTTTCAGTGTACCCAATCATCAGCCCCAGTTAAGCGCACCTCTGGAGAATGTGAGCACTCCGGCCAGGGCTACGGTTAAGCACATAAGTCGACTGGAGGAGGTAACATGCTATGATTGTTATGTGAATATTATATATGGGATTTATTGTAGGCTTAGTGATTATTTCATGTCATGTAACAGTAATCATATATATAACCAAGATAAGACAATAGATTATTTTAGAGAGATCTCTCTTAAAATGATGTCCTAAAACTAATGGGGTTTTATTTAGTTTATATGGCCGGATCAATATCTGTATTAAATTGCAGTGTTACGCACAACTCCATTTGCTTTTCTTTGACAACAAACAAAACAAGTTGATCAAAGGCTGGTTTGATAATCTAATTTCATGAAGCTGAGATCTTAAATAAAGTATACGATTGATTGTAAGCTTAATAAATTATTTAGCATGGCCAATAAAGTATATTAATTGATATGGGGTTACAAGAGTAAACCCATTTTGAACCTTCATTTAACATAAAAACCTCTCTGTGAAACCACAAACAGCATTTTATTGACTTCATATCCTGAGAGCAGCATTAAGGGCAGATGATTTACTTACAGAAAACAGATTGCATAGTTGGACTAATTTCATTAATTTAATACTAAAACACTAATCGAGTAAAAATGATATTTTATTGTCTTTGACAGAATAGTGAATATGCTGTGTTTAGTTTATCACATGCAAATTGTAATGTACATACGTAAAAATTCGGTGCCGTGGTGAAAGTAGCACAGAAAATAAAGTTTTGATTTCCAACATAAATATAAAAAAATTCTTAAATTGAGATATTTACTTGATAAGTGAAATTATTAAGATAATAACACTGCAAAAAAATTCCGTAGAAATTTGCAGCTCGGTTGCCGGTAAATTACCGTAGATTTAAATTTATGTTATTTACTGGCAACATTTTGTTTACAGAATCAATCTTTACAGAATAGTACTAGAAAAACAGCATCAAGCTAAATATTCTGAGAAACAAAATCTGAAGCAAAAAACAGAAAAAGGTTGATGATGATTTTTGGTTCCCAGAATGCTTTGCATGAGGCTGTTATTGTATAGTCTTATTCTGTAAAGATTAAGACTTGTTAATATTTAAAATTTATTTAACTTTGAACAAACTATTGCCAGTAAATAACATAAATTTAAATCTACGGTAATTTACGGGCAACCCAGCTGCAATACCATTGTAATTTCTACAGAATTTTTTTACAGTGAAGCCTTGTTTTCTGAAAACAATTATGAAAATCAAATGAGTTTATGCTTAAAATAAGTAAGAATATCTGCCTAAATCTTAAATTCAGTTTTAACTAAGATCAGCCTTTTGTGACTTCGATCATATTTATGTTTCCTAAACATGCCAGTTTAATGTAGTGTGTTTTATCATTTTCTGTCCTTTGTGTCTTTTTCTCTGCTCTCAGGTCGGCATGCCGTCCCCAGTGTTGGAGATTCGAAGCTCGGCACAGCACCACGAGTCGTCATGGATGGAAGAGTCACCATTTCAGCAGGCTGTTTCACACATTCACACGCTCAGAGACGCTGTTGGCAGCAAACTTACGCTGGTCAGTGAGTCCTGTCAATTTTGGTTCATTTGATTATGCTTGCTGCATAATACAGTGTGGAGTGTAGCGATAACAGCTTAAGTTAACACATTTAATCATATTTAATCCCTTGCCCTCAGTTTCACCGATTTCCCCCAAATTCAACACTTGGGTGACCACCCATCCCATTCCATTCCAAAGACTGTGAACTATGTAGTACTGAATTGTGGGGTTAGTTTTTCACACTTCCTTGTTTCAGGATTATTTGGGCTGGGCTAAAACGGTGTCTTGATGACGCACTGGAGCCACCGTGCATGGCCCCACCCCTAACACATTCGCAAGCATCTATTCAGTTTGTAGCCATAGACTGTAAAAAAAGATGGATGAAGCGACGTCGCCTCCCTCCGTTATAATGAATTGAAGCTAAAAATATCAGAGTATGGTCGCCGCCATGTTACATAAAAACGTCAGTTTGAAGCCAAGGCATGCGCAGAAAGAATTGTCTCTGGAGCCGCGCTATCAAACTTCCGCCCAAACGCTTGCACGCCCAATTCAACCACGCCAATCATAACGACTCGCCCTCTTTCAATAGCATCAAATTAGTAGCTAAAATTAAACTTATCACAAAAATGAACACTTGAACATATGTCATCGTGATATCAACTACCTGAAAGGACCAAAACCATTTTCGGAAACTTTTATTGGAAGTGTAAATAATTTTTTTATTTAGAGCAGAGTCCCATTTGTTTGAATGGAGAGGGCGGAGTTTATGACTGCAGCCAGCCACCAGGGGTCGATCAAAGAGCCAGAGACTTCACTTTTCAAGATGTACCGGTATGAGGCACACCCGGTTGTCGCTGTATTTGAAAGTTATAATGGACAGCAGGTTTTCAACGAGTGGGTGTGGTATCAGTGTAAACAGCGGACACGCCCCCACCCTTTCAAAGCAGAGAATCCTGCTTTCCCCCCAGATTTTAATAACTTATTTTATGTACTAGGCCGTTTCAGGGTTCCCATGGATCCTTGAAATCCTTGAAAGTTTGTGAGTCTGGGGAAAAATTCAAGGCCCTGGGAAGTTTTAAAAAAATATATATACATAGATACAGGTCATTGAAAGTGCTTGAATCTATTTTATGCAAGAAGCTTTCTGGAAAAAAATCCATATTATTCCCTGTGTAGTGTAAGATAATATCATAAAAATTCTAGACTTTTTAAGCACACATGCTAAACTGTTCGCTTAAAATGCTTATGTTGTTCCCTGAGAAGGGAATGAGACGCTGCGTCTCCCTTTCCATACTTCCTGTGTCCCTGTAATGCCGTCTTTGGCAATATTTCAGATAGCGATAAACTTCCTGGCTCCCGTGTCTTCCTGTCTTAGTTGTTAAGCCTCACCATTGGTTGAATTTGATATACACATTCAGACGCACTTAGTGTCACCGCAGTGACGCAGAGTGAGTTCCCTCAAAAGGGAACTGTAACAATGTATCAAGGTAACACAATGTAACCTTGCTCTCACTTGAAATGTGTCCCCACATTTAGTCTGTGCATTTGAGGGTATTGAAAAGGTCCTTAAATTTGAAGCTAACTAAGGTGTGGGAACCCTGCAGATTTTATCATTAAAAATGGCAGACTTTGAATAGAAGCTGAAATATGTAATTGTATATTTTAAAAAAAATTGGGTACTTTTTAGCTTGCATGCTTGTTATTTAATTTTTGAATGAATATATTGATACTTCTTTCCACTGTTTAATGTGAATGTGGTAAATATGTAACAGAAATTAATGCCACCAGATAAGACATACACAGAATTGCTTTACCCAGTAATAAAGTTGCAGCCAAACAGGGTGATGAATACTGCGTCCATGCTTGTTCTCTCCGCTGTTGCTAAAGGCAGTAGCTGGTAATTGCTTGTGTCATACAGTGGCCGGTCTGTAATTGAGTGCTGTCACAGCGGCAGGACACGACCGCCACGTCTGTGTGGTACTTCAGACATAAGCACCAGGAGCCCGTCACTGTTTTGACAAGACTCAATAAGGTCTGATCCCCTGCAGTCGAGCCCGTGTCCGCAGGGCCAGTCTTGTCATTCCCGACTGAACGTTGTGTTCCTGCCAAAAGAAATCCACTCGCAGGCCTGTCAAAGCAATTTCTCCTCGACAAACTAATGTCGGATGATATGCTTTTAAATAACAAACGACTATAAAGGTCTTAATTTATCCAAATTTCTTCTTTTGTATTGACATGCATGCATTTGGTTGATGCTTTTATCCAATCGACTTATTTTGTGGTATGTGTGTCGCTAACTTAATCCTGTACCAATTGTACTACTACAGGAACAGGAAGACAACAATACAAGAAGAGTCTACTGCAACATGGCTCTTGTTGGTTTGAGTTTTTATGTGCTATTGTCTGTGTTGGTGTTGCTAATGCCTCTCATTTTTCTATTGTTCAGGAATTAAGCACCGGGTCTATGTTAAGAATCACCATTCCTGAGGTGGCCACTTCAGAACTGGGTAAGAGAAAACTCTCATGTATATACAAACACACACATATATATATGCTGCCCAATGGGGTGATGACACAGTACATAGCTGAGTCACAGTTTGTTTATGAGCTGTGCTACTTTAAAAGTGCCACAAAACAGTTTGAGCTATGAAAATGGACACATTTATTTTATAAAATCTTTTTAGCATAAATCATGTGAAACTTCGCAATGATTGATTATGGTTTGGTTGAAGTAAACCAAAAGTGATTCACATTTAACCTACTGAAACTGTTTACACATTAAGATGCATTTCGGGGTGATCGGATCACAATTGGATGACCCTAATACTAGTGATTTTTTTTAACCTATACCAAATATTTGGATGCTTATGTGCTCGATGACCTATATGATGAACCGATTTTTATTTACTGTTATACTACTGTTTTTGACACAATTACTGAAACCCTACTGACCTAACCAACCTTCATAATAATAACAATCACTACCTCTTTGCATACAATGTAATAAATGGGGGTCTGAAAGAGTGAAGAATTATATTAATTTAATGAATAATATCACTGACATTGTCAGGAAAATAACAAACAAAACAGCTTATGTGTCATTGAATTTCTTAACTGGTATTTTGTGTCAGAATAATTAATATTTTGTTGGTATAGTTCAGTGCTTCCCAACCTTTTTGGCCCTAAGTACCCCCACAGCCCTATCAGTAAGGCTCAAGTACCCCTTCATCGAAACTAAACCAAAGTTGTGTTTTAAAGACAAATAATTAGTAATATTAATTAATTAATGAAAGTAAAAATCACTGACTAATGAAGCATGTTCATTTCAGCAAACCACCATCATTGTGATCAGTGTTTGCATTTTATCAGCTCATTTGCATTTTAAAAGACACACCCAAAAAACAGCACATTTTTGCTCAGGCCTACAAAATGGCAATTTTGACATGCTAATTAATTATCTGTAGGGTGTTTTGAGATAAAACTTCACATACGGACCCTGGGAATGCCAATGACGTATTTTACAAATTAAAAAATGTCATCATATGACCCCTTTAAGGGCCAGATACTAACAGCTTGCGCAAACCATCATTTTGGCGTTAAATAACAACTGAACTTACTAAAGACACACAGTAGATATTTAGCTCTGAAAATGTTATTTTTGCGACCTTATTGCATATGCATTTGTTGAAGTTATCCTTTTAGAAGCAACATTAATGGGAGGAGGAACATACTTTTAAAAAGTCAAGCTTATGTTTAATTTGCTGGAGAAAAGCGAAGGAGGAGAAGTCACGAGGAGAAATCAAATCAGGTGTTTAAAAACTTTTTTTACCCTTCATCTTTCGTCCTTCGGTTCTTCTTAGTGTATTACTAAGTTACCAGAGCGTAACCAGAGCGCAAGTAACATGTTTTAAAATAAAAACGCACTAATGTAACCGTAGTCTGAGTTTTTTTTATGTAATTACTGATCATGTGATAAATTACATTATTAATATTGCATGTATTAAGGATAAGGGATTTGAATACATCCTTTACCCTAAAAACAACTTGATCTTTGAGGGAGTGATCCGAGCCTTATCTGGAAAATCATAGTGGCTAACAAGGGCCGTCCAGAATGCCCTAGCTTCACTTTTTTGCACGGACAAGAGGCACTTAAATTGTATTAGTGACATTCGTAACTAGGGGATGATATTTCCCCATGGCGAGTTAATTTAATTTCTTAGCTGGTCCTTTGTCGTAGGCTAATGGCACTTGATATCTTCCTATCCAGATTTCTTTACAATTATTCTCAATTAATGCCAGTCTCCCGTTAATAAAGGCTGTCGTTTGAAGTAAGTGGTCCTTCTGCTGCTAATAAAGTGGCATTTTCTTCGGCTCTGTCCTGACCTTTTACTGTTTGTTTGCTAATGAAGCCGCAGGCGTCATCGAGAGCGTGATGGTATGTTTGCTGCTGATTTCCAACAAGAAAAGACGTTTCACATCCTGATTTACATCCTGACTATGTTCCATTATTTATACGTTTTTTCACTTTTAATCCATTAAGGATTTTATATAGATTGATATCATACTAACTGTATCGGTTTTGCTTTTTACTCCTTGTTTCAAATTTTTGTGTCATGGAATCCTAGAAGTGCAGAGAGTACAAACTGTAACTGTGTAATTATTTAAAATAATCACACTGTATGAGTTCTGATGCGTATAATCTGCCCTCAACATCTGCTGTTTTTTTTAAAACAATTGTCGGATAGTGTAAAATAGCTTGTATTTGCTGATATCAGTGCATCCTTACTTGTTAGCATGTTTGTAAAATTGCTTACTGCAAACAATCCCACTATAATTTTGTGATATAATTCCCTAGAGATTGTTTGGGTGCCTCCTTTATCTGACTGGATTTTGGAAGAGCACCACTATTTCAGTAGTGTTTACATATTAAAACGATTTATCAAAAAATTGTCAAAATATGTACACTAGCTGTAACTGGGGCGGTAACCTTTTTAAACAAAAAGTACAGCTTTAGACCAAAAGAGTTCATATTAGTACCTCGGAGGTACATTTTGGTACCAAATGTATAAATATCTGTACGTAATGGTACATATTAGGACCTTAAAGGGTACTGCCCCAGTGATAGCTAGAGGGAGACAGCTATTTTGACAAATTTTTTAAAGATTTTGTAAAGTAAACCAGGTCAATTTTGATTTCGACTCATGTTTGGTTTAAAGAGCACCTATTGTCCGATTTACGTTTTTACATTTCCTTTGGTGTGTAAGTGTGTATTAGTACATGTTAAAGCTCCCGTTCTGTCTGTGATTTTGAAGCTTTTATTGTGTTTATAGTGGGCAATATAACGTGTTCATGTTTCACGTGTAAAAAACCGCGATATTTTTCACACAATTTACTTATCTGTATAGCGCTGTTTTCACTGTCCTCAAAACAGGCTGATGTCTTCCTTCTTATGTGAAGTTCCTCCTTCAGAAATACGTATCGAGTTCTGATTGTGTAGTTTGTTAAGTGTGCTGTGATTCGATAGCAGCTTAGCTTAGCAGAGCCGTTTGAGCCAAAGCTGGTGACTGACGTATTCCTGTGGGCGGAGTTTAGTCAACGATCTGTTTTACTGACGTCATTAAAGCAGAAAATAGAGGGCTGTAGTCCAAACCGGCCATTCGTTGTAGGCTTTTAAAGAGGAATTCTATTGAAGAAAATGTATCGCCTGACAGTGAACTTTGAGCTTTATCATTTTACAGGTATTATTTATGCTATTATAGCAACATTACACACTAACTAGTGTTTAAAAAATGGTATCAGGGAGAACGTGAAAAAGCAAAAAGACGCTATCAAGCGCTGTCATGCCACACCAGCAGGTGGCAATATAGCCCAAATCGTAAAGCCACCTAGGCCAATCAGAAGCCTAACAAAAAGTTATTACCGGTTCTGGTCTGACGTGAGGTATTTTCTTGCTTCCTCTTCACTTGCGTTCCTGAGAATTGGAATTGAACTTTGACGGTTAATGATGACGTAGAGCAAGAACACAAGGACGTAAGTTTGCTGAAGAATGCATATTGAGAAACAGCATCTGACGTTGCAAGGCAAAAACCTCGGTTTTACTGTCTACACAACAACACTGCAACCAGCGTTTCTTAAAATCCTCACCCTGGCAGGGGTTTTCCAAAATGTTCGGTTTCAGTGCCCTGATACTGCGTTTTCGTGTGGAGGAACGGCCGAACTGCGAAAAAAGTCATGGTTATAAAAAACCTGTGTCTGTGTGGACTAGCCCGTAGTAAAGACCGACATTATTATAATTCCTCCTGCATGGACTCCCAGCCTGTAATTTAAAGGAACAGTATGAAGGATTGTGGCCAAAACTGGTACTGCAATCACACACTGGTGGCCAATACACAACATAAACATCAGTTGAGGGCTGCATTTTGTTATTTTGACAATATCCTGGCCGGACCACTGTTGTCAGCGATATAAGTATTTGAAATGAAAATTATTTCTTATTGTCTAGTGACATATCAGGGCCATTTTATAATTAATTGATATCAATTTCTTACATACTGTTCCTTTAAATCAAGTTAGCATTGCATTGTGACCGAATCTTTCAAACATTTCCTGCTGATGCTAGAGGTATTCAGGCCAATCACAATGTACAGATTAGCTGGCCAATCAGGGACACAGCGCTTTTCAAATCTGTGCGTTTCAGGAAGAGAGTGAAATCTGGAGCTATAAAAATGTGGAAAATGTTTTTTAACCATAAACCATGCAAACACAATGTATTATACCAAATACACAAAATAACGTTGTTTTTGAGCAATGAAATAGGTGCTCTTTTAAACACTTCTCTGATGTTATTGTGCAGGATTCATAAGTGGTAATAAATGTCTGTGCTTTCCTGTAGTATATCAAAACCCACCATAAACAAAGTACTAAACTTGACTTTCCTTTTTCTCATGCTGTAAAATTCCAGTTGAATCAAAACCTGATGTGTCTCTCCACCCTCATATGTTCTCTTTCACATCTCTTCCTCTCTGCATCAGCTCGTGTCACACACTTTGGCAAACAGTCATCTGTGTGTAGTGGTCCTTTTCTCTGTTTTTTGTTGCCGCCCCCTCGCACAGATTTGAGTTCCAACTCTGGCTGTGTCTTTTGAAGTGGCGGCCCCCTCCGTGCATACCATTCTATAGGATCACCTCCGTGTGGAGCATCTCAATTATCATCACCCCCTCATTTTATCAACACGCTAACGCTTTGATGTACAAGTGGGGGTGTGCGATATGGCCTAAAAATGATGTTTTGACATTTTCTATCATTTTCACTTAAGGAAATATAATATTATGAAAATCATTCATTCATTCAGAGTGGGACAGTGAAGGCTTCAAAAAAGTCCATGTATAATTAAATAATTCACTTGATCCGTCTGTAGACACAGGGGGTGATGCGCCAAAAAGCAATTTTCATCAGAGAAAATACTTTTTGGGAGGGACTTCCTTTAGAAAATTTTCAAATGAATAATTCTGTTGTATAGACCTTATTCCCGGACAGGGTTTAGATTATGTCAATAATAGGCCTTAGTTACATTAAAGCAGTGCTTCTCAAATAGTGGGGCGGGAACCAGGGGGGCCCGCGAGACCCCGGGGAAAATACTTTTTCAGGAAGTGATTTTTTTCCACCGTCACTTAAAGACATTACACCCCAAACACGCTGATAAGCCGCTTGGGTTTTTTATTACTATTTATTGATTATATTTAATTTAATTTTTCAGTATCAAATGGTCTAAAAATATACTGTAAATAAGGATTGATTTTTTTATTTCAGGCAAATTGATGCATTTTAAGTCTTTACTGTTACAGACTAAAAAACAATGTTAATAAAGTTATTCTTTGTTGTAAGTTGATTGATATTTCTTTTTTGTGTTTTCTTTAATGTTAATAAGGATACAATGTTTTGCAGATGTGTAATTTTATAGACAAATTATACTATTTACAGTCGCGGCAGAGAGTTGGGGGGGGGCGCAAAATGTTTACTTCTTCCTAGGGGGGGGCGTGACAGAAAATAATTGAGAAGCACTGCATTAAAGGGACACATTTTCCAGCTCCCCTAGAGTTAAACATTTGATTTTTAGCATTTTGGAAACCATTCAGCTGATTTCTGGGTCTGGTGTTACCACTTTTAGCATAGCTTAGCATAATCCATTAAAGCTGATTAGACCATTAGCATCGCGCAAAAAATAACCAAAGCGTTTCAATGTTTTTCCTATTCAAAACATGCATTTTAGTCTTGGACTAGACTTAAGCCATGTCCGGGAAACGCAGGTGAAATGCAGTAAATTGTCAACCTGCAGCTAACCAACTGCTTACAGAACATCTTTGTTCTTCCTTCATCTCTACAGTCAAGCGATGCTTGCAAGCCATCAGGTTTATTCTTCCCAAGGACACTGCCATGAAAGTTCTGGTCAAGTGGTACAACAGTTACAACGCCCCTGGAGGTCCCAGCATGCACCTGGAGTGGAACCTGTTTGTGACGTGTCTAATGACAATGATGGGTTACAACACAGAGCGACTGACATGGACGCGCAATGTGAGCATTTCCTTATGCTGAGTGTTTCTGTCTGTTGTTTATTACTTAAGTGGCTGATAGAAACTGGGACATTACTGCTAAAATGGGTGCTAAAAAGTTTTTTTTCCCACAGCTTCATTTTGAAGTGCCTCTCTCGCCAGTAATTGCCCCTAAAAAAGCTCGTCCTGCAGAAACAGGTTCTGATGAGGTAAGAGTCGTCCTTACACATGTTAAAGGCCAAAGGTCGGGTTCAAAGATCCTGCATGATCTACTGTAGGCTTTCCTGTCATCCAGTTTTTAGGGTTGAATATTTTTGGATTTTAGGGTTGAAGTGGTACACATTGCAACCTTTCAGTGACAACCGCATTAAATGCGGGAGTGAATCCCCTAAATGATTGTTTCATTTGTGAACAAGACTTACTCCCGAAATGGCGATGATTGACACCGAGGTAACCATAGCAACGTTTGCCATCTCGCGTGGTTATCATTCAGAGCTTTGACCAAAATAATATTACAGCGTTATGTTTTGCAATAAACCACCGTGTTGGCGTTGTACGCATTTGTCTTACAGTGTTGCCAGGTCCTCGTCTTTTTTGTACTTGCATTCCATTGTGGCACTTAACCGTTTATGGCTTTTGTATCATAAAGCGATCAAGTTTTGGTGTTATTAAAGTGAGAAGCTGCCAGTACCAATATTTTGATTTTTGAGATATAACATTTGGATTGATTTCGGTTTATTATTGGATTTTTCTTGTTTGCTGTATTTTTTGTGCAAGATCTGGCAACTATAGTCAACAAACGCCTCATGCCTCTATCCAGGGTTCCCACAGGTCATGGAATTTCTGGAATATTATTAAATTTTTAAAGTTATTTTCCAGACATTAAAAGTCAGGGAATATTTTTCATAGAAAATCAGGGATTTTAGTTTGTTGCTTTAACTTTTAGTTTCCATTTTTAAAAATTGATTCTGCTGTGACGTAAGGAATACAATGGCTGGGTCCAAGCCTTCTCTGACTACAATTTAAAAAGCTGTTTATTAGCACTGATTTATTTCACGCATTTAAGCTAAATTTTTATAAACTGAAGGTGTTCACTACATTATCCAGGCTCATGCATCCTTGACATAGGTCATGGAAATTCAACTTTTTAGTTATGGAAAAGTCAGGAAATTTGACTTAAAGTGGAAACCCTGTCTATCATTTTCTGTACTGCGCAAACAGAAGACTTTTTTCCCATTCTAGGCATTTTTTTAGAAGAGAGACCTGATAAACGTTTAAAAACTTCATTAACAACCCGTTGTTTAGTTCGGTTAGGCTCACTTACAATAAGTCACTTACTATCTTTAATATAATATAAAAAATAATACGATTTAAGTTGAAAGTATTACATCATGTTGGTAACACTTTACAATAAGGTTGTAACTGTTAACATTAGTTAATGGAGTAGTCCACTTAAAAATTTTCATGTTGGCTAATGCATATATTACAAATACCTTATCTAATACAACAGCTTTACCATCATGTAAAGAAAATGCCAGTCCTGCTTTTAACCAAGGTTGCATTTGCTTTAACGCAGATAATAAAACAGAAGCACAGGAAACATATTAAATATGTAGCATGCATATGGATTAGAATGGATGACATAGCAAATTTCATTGTCCTCATGAAAAAATTGTAATCCAATAAACTGTACATACATTTGTTTGAAACTATAGGAAGTTAAGTATAAAGTCTCAAATATGACTACATCTGTTCTGACCAATAGGACTGGGCATACCTCCGTTGCTCTGACTACCACTGGCAGGTTTCCATGCGACCTGTAGTGGCTGTTCAGGGCATGGAGGCGGTGTCGCCCCCTGCTGGTGTGGAGAAGTCTGAGTCTCCTCTGGGTCTGGAGTCTTCTGCACTGCTCTTTCCACACATCCCAGTTCTTTTCTATGTGCTGCACTTGCTTTATGAAGACCTGAAACTGGACGAGCTCCAGCGAAGTGGGGCGAGAGCTCTGGTCGTCCTTCTGCAGCAGCTGGCCAAGTATTTTTCCACTTTTATTTATCAGTTGAAAGAGTACAAAAGAGAGTAGAAAGGGGACAAAAAAGTAAATATTTTTTTATGTTTGATTTTGAACTTGTATCAATTGTATAAGGCGCCACAGCTCAGTTATACTGAGTGTTGTCACCCACTTTACATTGTTGTTGTTTTTTTGCAGATTTATTTAGGCTGGATTGCTGTAATGCGTATTTTGTTGTTTATTGAAATGTCAAGTGTTTATATGGCTAAATCTGCAGCGAGGGTTTAATCTCTGGTGCTGTTTTACCGATATGGCCATATAACCTTGATCTTGCAGCATGTTTTCTTAAAAAATGCAATGGAATATGCAGGATTTTTATGCAATGAAATTGCGGGAACTTGCCAAAATTGCGGGAATCTGCAAAAAAATGCGTGAACTTGCAAAAACTGTTTGCAGCTTTTTCAGCTTTTCATCGATGTTTACGTCGGGTAATTACGTCACTTCCTAACATTCCCATGACAACAGGGGACATGGCTCCGCATGTGTGAAGTAAATGCAACATTTTTCAACTTTCTGCTAAGATATATATGACTTTTTGCTACGACAATGCGGGGATTATAAAATCATGCAAGGCCCGCATATTTTGCGAGCAGAGATCTGCAAGACTGTTAAACTACTGATCCATCCTTTAAACTGTTTTGACGTGATTCATTGCTTGTTTGTGACGTAAGAAATGGAGGCGATTTCATTTGTTTAAGACCGTCTTTGAAAAACTGCAGTTTTCAGGGTTCCCACACATCCTTGAAATCCTTAAGTTTTTGAATCTGGGGGGGAAAATCAAGGCCCTGGGAAGTTTTTGAAAATATACATACACACTTACGCACTTACCTAACCCAAAGTGTCACAGCAGTGACGCAGCACGAGTTCCCTCGAAAGGGAACTGTACCAATGTATCTTTAAAGGTAACACGATGTACCCTTGCTCTCACTTGAAATGTGTCCCCACATTTAGTCCTTGAATTTGAGGATATTGGACCTGGAAAGTCCTTGAAAGGTCCTTGAATTTGACGTTAACTAAGGTGTGGGAACCCCGAGTTCTATAAAGAAAATACTCAGCATCTGTGTTTAATGATGAATTTATACATGGTTCATCTTAAAGCATAATAAAAACTACATATAGACATATAAACACAATAAAAACTTGATTTTCACTACAGGGGGACTTTACAATTGTAATGAGACTTTGTCTGTCTTTAGCAACCAGACGACTTATAAAGACTTGTTTATCAGATCTCTATTGGGATTCATTGTGAATGAGTCACGCTTTGGTCTGGATCTTACACCAGTATTAGTGTATATTGACCATCTGACGACGCTTTTAGCCTCTAACCATTTTTTACTCTCATTTCATTAGGGACCTACAGCTGGACGAATACATTGATCTGTACTGGCGCGATTACCCCTCATTCATCAAAACCTTCAAGGAGGCCTGCGTGATTGATCAAGGTACGAGCCCGATCAATGCTCATTAGCACCCAAAGGCATTTTTTCCATTTGCCACCCAAAGCTGACTTGTTAAAAGGAGTTGGAACAGATGTGCTTGTGGTTTTTTGGGGGGTTTGATTGAGAGGCTGGGCTGGGTTGTATTTGTGGGTAGTAGTAGAAGGCAGCAGACACCTGTGCATTATTCGGAGATGTTTAAAATAGTTTTTGATGCGGCCGCCTCACCGCAAGGCTCTGCTGTCATTGTTTGACGTGATGTTTCCTGTTTGTGTGCAGACCAGATGGAGTTAATGGCTTGGCCAGTGTTCTTAAATGGCGAAGCTCCATGTGTTTTCGGGTGGCTCAGTCGCTGTCTCAGAGGGCAAAATGTGCTACCCTTTCCCTATTTGCCTGGTATCTGTGAGAGGACCAAACTGCTAGTGCTGGTAAGGGCCAAAATGACAAATATTTGGCTATGTTCTTAAATAGGGCTGCAAGATATACAGGAAAACCTAGCAATATGCATCTATAATTCAAAAAGTTATATATAGTCTTGTAAAGTTTTAGGTCGATCCAGATAGCGGAGAGACATGCAATTATTTATTGTCGCAAAAATCATGTAAAAATGTATGTTTAATAATTTGCAGTTTTAAAATATATTTTAATATCACTAAAATAAATTTGGCAACCTTTATGTAGTACTGTATCTCAAGTTTTCACATTTCCTCTCAATATTGTGCAGCCCTAATCCGTATAACTGTTTGTATGTTGGCATCCATTTAATCCACTTTAGTATGTAAAGGACTTAACTTAAAGGAATACTCCATTTTCATAAAAATAAAATTCCAATAATTTACTCACCCCCATGTCATCTAAGTTGTTTATGTCTTTATTTGTTTAGTCAAGAAGAAATTATGTTTTTTAAGGAAAAAATTCCAGTTTAATGGACTGTGATCAATAATACATTTTTCTCAATTTAATAGACTTTATTGGACCCCAACAGTTTGCGTTTTAAAATTGCCGTTTCAGCGCAGCTTCAAAGGACTGTAAAGGACCCCAAACGAGGTATAATTCTTATCTAGCGAAACGATAGTCATTTTTGACAAGAAAAATAAGCACTTTTAAACCACAACTTCTCGTCTTGCGCAAGCCGTGTGACGTGACCTTAAGTATTTGCGTAAGCACGTCGAAAGGTCATGCGTCACATACAGTGGCAAGAAAAGTATGTAAACCTTTTGGAATTGCATAGTTTTCTACATACATTTGTCATGAAATGTTACCTGATCCTCATCTAAGTCAAGGGTTTTGACAAACATAATGTGTCTAAAAATAATAACACAAAAACTTCTGAACTTTCATGTCTTTATTGAAAATAACCAATGAACCTCAAAAAGGCTAATTGGAGTCTCATTAATATGTTTGGACAGCTACTTTAACTGATTAAAACCCCCCACACATTTGGAGTTCGCTCTGCACAAGAACAACACATTTATGTGAGCCATGTCTCACCAAAAAGAGCTTTCAGAGGAGTTACAGTCAAGAATTTTTTGCTTTACATAAAGCTGGAAAGCGTTACAAATTTATTTCAAAGACAAAAGAAAATTCACCAGTCTACAGTTGCTGTCTGCAGATGCTTTGGGACTGTCGCTAATCTAAAAGTGTGCGCCCAGTTAAAATAACACCAAGAGCACAACGAAGACTCATCAATGAGGTAAAGAAACAACCCCGAATGACAGCCAAAGATTTAAAGGCATCATTTAAACTTGCTATGATCTCTGTTCATGATTCTGCAATACGTAAAACTATGAACAAGCAGGGCATCCACGGCAGGACACCACGAAGGAAGCAACTGCTTACTAAAAAGAACATTGCTGCCTGCCTGATGTTCGCAGAAGAGCACATTGACACTCCACAGCAGTATTGGCAAAATGTTTTGTGAACTGATGAAACTAAGATATTTTTTTCTTGGAAAAAACACACACATCTGGCATAGAAAGGTTGCGGTATATCATCATAAAAACATCATCCCAACTATAAAGTATGGTGGAGGAAACATCATGACTTGGGCCTGCTTTGCTACGTAAGGGCCTGGCCAGCTTGCAATCATTGAGGGTAAGATGAATTATTCCCAAGTATATCAGACAATTCTTAAGGAAAATGTGAGAATGTTTGTATGTCACCTGAAACTGTGTAGAAGGTGGGTGATGCAACAGGACAACGAACCAAAACACCAGAGAAAGTCCACAACAGAATGGCTTCAGAAAAACTAAATATGCCTTTTGGAGTGGCGAAGTCAGAGCCCAGACCTCAACCCAATAGAGATGGAATGGATTGACGTGAAGAGGGCCATACACATGAGACATCCAAATAATTGAGCTAAAGCAGTTCTTCAGGAAGAATGGGCTAAAATTCCTCCTCAACTACAGCTACAGGAAGCGTCTGGTTAAGGTTACGGCTGCCAAGGGGGGTCAACCAGTTATTCATTCTAAGGGTTCACTTACTTTTTCATGTCAAATGAGTGTGTTCAATACGACATGAACGATAAGAATTTTTATTGTGTTGTTATTTTTAGACACATTATGTTTGTCAATACCCTTGAATAAAGATGAAGATCAGATCACATTTTATGACAAATTTATCTAGAAAACCATGAAATTCCAAAAGGTTCACATACTTTTTCTTGCCACTGTATGTGAAGTGCACATTTGCGAACCATTTTAAACCACAAACTGACACAAAGACATTAATTAGTATCATTCCACATACAGAAAAGTCGGAAAGGTCCTCTTCTTAACACTTGTAAAACTGGGGCGGTAGTACCTTTCGACTTGATTACACAAGATTACGCAAGGGCCGTTTGCGCATCACACGGCTAGTGCAAGACGAGAAGTTAATTTTTTTTCCGAAATGAAATCGTTTTGCTAGATAAGACCCTTATGCCACCTTTGGGATTGTTTAGAACCCTTTTGAAGCTGCTTTAAAATTGCAGTTTTAAAATCCAGTAAACCTTTTGAGGTCCAATAAAGTCTATTAAATTGAGAAAATTCTGGAATGCTTTACTCAAAAAACAAAAAGTTATTCTCAACTGAACAAAGAAAGACATCAAGAATCAACATTCTGGATGACATGGGAGTGAGTACATTTTCAGGATTTCTTTTTTATATAAGTGGAAAAAACATAATTTCACATACACAAAAAATAAGATTGACTCATGTAAATATCCTTCCAAAATGTTTTAATGTGATTATAAGCCCCAGTGCTGAATCCTCCTTATGGGTTTCACTGCTGTCCAACAGGGGGCGCTGACAGTGAGCAGAGAAACTGGGTTGCGTGCCCTTAACTCGCACACATGTTCTGTGGAAATGTCAAGTAGTTAGATGGCAAAATGCTGCAAGCTAATCATAATGACATTTTATGATCACGCAGTTCTCCCAGGGCGGACTCTACTTCCTGTGTGTGTGCACGAGAAAGATGTCCCACCTCAATTAATCCATGGAAATGTTGGGCTGAATCACTCAAAAGGGTGTTGGGAGGGGTCACGGGTGGCATGATGTGTGTGTGTGTTGGCTTTTTACTTCCATCAGACCGGGCAAAGTGACGCACAACAAACCCAGTAAGGCTGCTGACGACCCGTTACGCAATTATGGGCCGTGTTTACCCCACTGCTCCCATCCTTTAGATTATAGCCCAGAACATTAGAGCATCCATTTAACCGTTTACACGGACACAAGCTCTCTGTCAATCTCTCAATCTCTCTATTTCTTTCACATCTGGCAGATGCTTTTATTCAAAATGATTTACAGTGCATTCGGTGTATACTTTTTTATGCTGGAAATCAAATCCATAACCTTTGAGCTAACTCCATGCTTACTTTATAGTTTCTGCCTCTCTCTTGCTCCTGTTTCTTTCAACACATGATGTTTGCTATGGCAAACATAACTATTATTGTTGATTTTACTTAAGTGAACAATTTAACATCTGGTTTGTGCTTAAAATTCATGATACCTCAAATCTGCATCTTATAAGAAGTACTGTTTGCTTTCTAAATGTTTTCTCGAGGAGCCTGTAGGAACGTCGAAGGGATCCAAACCATTTCCAGGGACCTAGAAGATCCAGAACACCTTAGCATTCATCCAGAGGACCCTAGCAACCATGTAGCAAAATATTAAAAACCACACAAAACACCTTATCAACCACATAAATGACAGGGTAATCACCCACGTTAACCCAGCATCCCAGGTGGCGATTTTTACTAAAATGATCTTCCTGTGTAATGCGCTGTGCGCCAAAAACCATATTACCCATGTGCTGCGGTTATGTTGCATGCAGTCATGTATGTGGTTGATGACGTCAAGATAAAAAACATGTTCATTCCCCCTCATATGACAGCAGCAAACCAAAGCCACACAGGTGCTGCCCCACTGCTAATACTCATCATATTTCTTTTTCTTTCTCTGCCTGTCTGTCTGTCTCTCAGAGCTACGCCCTGTATGTGGTTGGAGATGAAGATGCAATCTCAACCAACGTGTCTAAGTACCTCTCCAAGCTATCAGCAGGTGGGTTTGCTGAAAGGGGATGCTGCGCGTGTGTGTGATTGATGAGGGGGTTTTATAACTCTCAGCTTTAACACTGTACAGTATAAACACTACACTATACACTACGTAAAACCTTGATAAATAACTCCCCATTTAATGCTTTGCTAATAATAATGGATTTTTTTTATCTATTCCAACTGCTAATAATTATTTTAATTAGGGCTGTCAAATGATTAATTCCATTTAATCGCATAAAAATAGTTTGTGTTTATATATATTATAAAATACATCAAAATCTATATAAATATATATATACATGCATGTGTTTGTATTTATATATACAAAATAATTGCACACAGTGCACAGACATATATTATGCAAAAACAAACTTTTATTTTGTATGCGATTGGGTGATTCTCACGAAAACTTGGTTTTAAAAATGTCAAGCATGAAAATGTAAAAATTGCTTACATTTATTTTTTTCCCACCAGACATTGAAAAACAAAGTCTGGAGTAAATGGGAACACTAATTTAAAAACTTTTACTTATCATTTAACACTTTTTGTAACATAATTTAAAAAATTACTCCTAAAAATCTCATTACCGCAACAGTCAGAAAACATCAACACTGACATATTTTCAAAATGACATGACAAACCTGAAAGAACATAATTTGGAGATTCTGCACATGCATTTAAAATCAAAGTATTATGCTTCTATTAATTAAATTAACATTTAATAATAATCCGTTGCGGTAATGAAAATCAAAATGTCGTGTAAGCATTCTGACAAGACAATATTTCAAATTAACTGTAAAAAAATGATCTTACAGCCATCTTGAAGTAACTGGTCAATGTGCTTGGTCACTCAAAATCAAACTTTATTAAAATTCTGTATGTGTGCTTAAACTGTTCTCAAAAAGTGTTGCGGAGGATGAGAACATCAGGCATGGACACATCATTTTCCTAATTTTTCTTCATTATTATTATACATGAATATTCAGTAAATATTTTTTCTGTCATCTAAAGTAGTCTTGCAAAACATCCATTTATTTTTTTTCTTAATATTTTTGTGTTAATTTGATTAAATTACAACATAACGCATGTTCAAACACAGCCGGACACATTGCGGTAATGAGAATTTCAGCAGAAAATGAGATAAAATTTACAATTATAAATTCTTATGTTGAAATCACACATTGTGCAAGGTAGAACACAGTATTGTGTTAATTCTGATGCTTTTTTATGTTACTATATTACACATTTTAACACATTAATTCAACATAAACCTAAAAATATTGTGTTTAAAACTGTAGAGTATTCATTCAAAAAATCTTGATAATAAGCCTTGACAGTGCTTAAAAATGTTTTTGGCCTGTTGTTTTGCAGGGCAAAAGAAAAACTTCAGCGAGTCTTTTCTGAGCAGGTATCAGGACATCAAAAGTCTTTTCATGTGGCTTATGTTTGTTAATGTTAAAAAGTCTCTTCTTATTTAGTTTTTCCTTCATGTGATTTCTCCACAGGCAGAACAGCGTGAAGCTTGGTCCATCATCTGGCTGTTTGGCTGAGAAACTGGTGGTTTGGTTAACCTCTTCAGGTCAGAATCTCTCATGAAACATTGATACTTTCACCTTTAAAGTCAAAAACATGCTTAGCGCAAGTATGCATATGGAAGCGCATGGTCCTGTTGAGCCGATAACAGATAGTCAGTACTTAAAGGACCGAACTTGTCATTTAAGGTTGTGCTCATTTTCTGCTATGCACTACACAATGTCTTCTAACACATTTAAAGGGATGGTTCAACAAAAAATGAAATAACCCCATGAAAAGGGACATGACATATGAAAATCTGACCTTTTGACCATGTTTAATTGCTATAAGTGGGTCCCCAGTGCTTCTATCAACCTCAAAGATGTGAGAAAGATTAAACCAGTAACTAAGATTTGGTAAACCATTTTCTGCAAGCATGTGGAAAAAATAGGTAATTGAAATGTCGCCCCCTTGTGATGTCAGAAAGGGATAATACAGCCTCTTAATCTGCACTATTCAACCACAGCACTGCCTTTAGTGCAGAGATCAGCTCATTTGCATTTTAAAGGACACCCAAAACAGCACATTTTTAATCACACCTACAAAGTGGGACATACAACTTCACATACGCACTCTGGAGACGTCAAAAATTTATTTTTATTTTTTTTATATTTTTCTTACAAAATCGCATCAGTTGCCCTCAGAAGGCCTTTATTAACCCACTGTAGCCTTGTAGATTACTTCTGTAAAGGATGGAGAAACTTAAAGGGCTTCAAATCAGAAGCACCATTTACTACCATTTTTAAGCCTTGAGCAGCGATGACATTTTCTATATAACTCCGATTGTGTTCATTTAAAAAAAAAATCATCATTTACATTGAGGATGGCTTGAGGGTGAGTAAATCATGGGATATTTTTCATTTTTGGCTGAACCATCCTTTTAAGAAAACAATGCATTGAATTGAGTTTGCATAGCTTGAAGCAGTTGCATTTACATATTTTAGGCCTTAAACTTGATCACGATAAAGATCTTACTTGGTCTTACGAAATTACTTACATTTCTTCTAAGGCTAGCCCAGATTGTGTCTAGTCAAGAACATCCTGTTTAAATAAAAACATTGTTTTGTCAAGCCTGTTAAAAGGGTTATGTGAGTGAATGCTATTTGACAAGTTTTTGGATTTACACTCAGGATTTACATTGAAGGATCTCGAGTCCGTTCCGTTCGGTGTGGCTCTGCCGATCAGAGATGCCATCTACCAGTGCAGAGAACACCCCTGCTCTGACTGGTCTGAGGAGATCTGCGCTCTGATTGGACGACAAGACCTGACCAAGCAAGCTCACAAAGTTACCCTAGCCAATCGTAAATCGGTAAGGAAATAATGACCCCTGTAAAATATTGAAGATCAGAACTCTTGTTGTGTAAACTCTTAAAGGAATATTCCATTTTCTCAAAAAGAGAAATCCAGATAATTTACTCACCACCATGTCATCCAAAATGTTGATGTCTTTCTTTGTTCAGTCGAGAAGAAATTATGTTTTTTTTGAGGAAAACATTGCAGGATTTTTCTCATTTTAATGGACTTTAATAGACACCAACAATTAACACTTAACTCAACACGTAACAGTTTTTTTCAACAGTGTTTCAAAGGACTATAAACGATCCCAATGAGGCATAAGGGTCTTATCTAGCGAAACGATTGTCATTTTTGACAAGAAAAATAAAAAATATGCTCTTTTAAACCACAACTTTTCGTCTAGGTCCGGTCCAGCGCGACCTAACGTAAATGCGTAGTGACGTAGGGAGGTCATGTGTTACATATGTAAAACGCACATTTGCGGACCATTGTAAACAATAAACTGACACAAAGACATTAATTAGTATCAGTTGACATACAACAACGTCGGAACGGTCCTCTTTCTCAACACATTTGTAAACACTGGGGCGGAGTTTCGCGTTCGTCTTCTGTGACCTCTTGACGTCATGACGTATTGCGTGAGGTCACCTGGCTCATCACGACCAGATCTAGACAAGAAGTTGTGCTTTAAAAGTGTATATTTGTTATTTTTCTTGTCAAAAATGACAATCGTTTTACTAGATAAGACCCTTATGCCTCGTTTGGGATTGTTTATAGTCCTTTGAAACTCCGTTGAAAAAAACTGTTACGTGTTGAGTAAAGTGTTAAGTGTTGGTGTCTATTAAACTCCATTAAAATGAGAAAAATCCTGCAATGTTTTCCTCAAAAAACATAATTTCTTCTCGACTGAACAAAGAAAGACATCAACATTTTGGATGACATGGTGGTGAGTAAATTATCTGGATTTTTCTTTTAAGAAAATGGAATATTCCTTTAAAGGAGTTGCGCTATTGAGTCTTATAATGTGGTCGTTTATTAAATTACTTGGCGAATAGAGCAAAGGGCACAAAATGCCGTTTGGAAATCTTTATATTTAGTATACTGTGCATAGTATGCAAATTTTGTGTTTAAAATGCAGAACAATCACATAAAATGTGGCTAAACTTCAGTGAAAACAAAAACTAAATATATAAAATGTCCTTACACAACGATATTCAAAAAGTTTGGTTCCAAAACGCAATAAATCCATTTAGACTAATTTGGGTAAAAATTTGTTTTCTATACCAAGAAAATGACAAGTTGAAAAACACTATTTTCTGTTAAAAACCTTTACAAAGCATCTTTAGGTTATAATAACATTAAAATTTGATTTTCAAAGATTTATTATAAAAACTGATTATTTTTTCTGCAAATGCCAATTTTTTTTCATAATGCAATAA
Organism: Misgurnus anguillicaudatus; assembly: GCF_027580225.2. Taxonomy (NCBI): domain Eukaryota; kingdom Metazoa; phylum Chordata; class Actinopteri; order Cypriniformes; family Cobitidae; genus Misgurnus; species Misgurnus anguillicaudatus. The sequence goes on along the minus strand of NC_073347.2, from coordinate 30,983,269 downwards.
ATCTATTGAATCAATATATAAATGTGCATTCATCTTTGCCATGTTATATTCATTTAGTTGACTATTGGTATACACTGATTAAAAAATAAACATTAATGGCATTAATGTTAATAAAAACACTTTTCTTTGTCATTTTAAGAACACTGTCTTTGATTTTTTTAACTGTAAAATGTTTTGGTCCTGCTTGGTTTTTATTGACTTCGAGTGAAATAATGGAAAGTTTTTCATAAGATTCCCTGGGGTCAATGTGTTAGCATGACAGAAACTTGATGCCTCCCACATAAATGATTAGATTTTGTTGGCTTAGGTTTCTTCCCCGCCACAGAAAAACACCACAGGTCAATGCCAACAAATTATTATTTTGTTTTTGTTTGTTTATTGATCACGAAGTACATAGTAGATGAGGAAAACTAGGATTCTGTGTAAATTCAAAGTGCCGCCCTTATTGTTTACAATGCGTGGAATGGTGCGCAGAGAAGGAGGACTGGCGTTTGTCGCAGTTTGGAAAAAAGGGAGAAAATATGACAGAATAGCACAGCAGATATTGGATTTTGCTTAAAATGAAGAATTTACTTTCTAATACTGACCAGATACAATACTGATTTTGGAGGTCACACATTTTTTTTATGGCATTTATTGCGTTTTGGAACCAAACTCTTCATTTGATGTATAATGTTATAATTGCAGTTATTTACAGTAGGCATATAAAATGCATTAACACCATGTGTTTTGTGTAGGCTGTAGGTCTGAATGTGATGTTAGAGCCGCCAGTCACCAACGAAGCAGATGAGGAGGAGGACGGTATGACGGACCTGCACCCAGATGTGATGGGCTTGATCTGGAGTCAGGACCTGAGGGTACAGGAAGTCAGACGTCTACTTCAGAGCTCCAGACCTGTACGGGTCAATGTGCCCCACCTGCCTGAAGTCAGTGACCACGAGTACATTGAGGAGAAAGAGAACAAGTGAGTATGCTCAGTTAGTCCACCGTCATGACTCCATGTTTCTTAAAGGAACACGTCCACATTTTGGGAATTTAGCTTATTCACCGTATCCCCCAGAGTTAGATAAGTCTATACATACCTTTTGTCATCTCCGTGCGTGCTGTAACTCTGTCTGACGCAGCCCCTGCTAGCTTAGCTTGGCACAAAGACTGGAAGTGAATGGCTCCAGCTAGCAAACTGCTTCCAATAAATATTTATGTGTTGTGATTTGTATAGTCACACCGTGTACAAATAACAAGGTCATATGAGACATCTATCTTAACAGTATACATACTGGGAACAATATTCTCAGAAGACGAAGCACTGCTACTTGGGCGGAGTGAGACTCCGGAGTACACGGTGTGACTATACCAATCACAACACAAAAAGAGGAAAATGTTTGTGTTATTTTGTCACTTATTGGGAGCAGTTTGCTAGCTGGAGCCATTCACTTCCAGTCTTTGTGCTAAGCTAAGCTAGCGGGGGCTGCATCAGACAGAGTTACACCACGCACGGAGATGAGAAAGGTATTTATGGACTTATCTAACTCTGGGGAAAAGGTGAATAAGCTAAATTCCCTTTAATTTTGAGTTTTCTCTCCCCTGTTTATGTATTTAATTTCTACCTCATATTTAAGTTTCATATGTTAACATAATCGATGATAGCCCTCATTCTAACTGTGTAATATTTACACTGGACAAAAAACCTAAACAGCCTCTGTCATTATTATAAATGTAAGAGCAAATGTGCCTTTAAAAATCAACAACTGTAGTGTGTTCTTAATGTTTGGCTCATAAGTCAGTTATATAGGATTTTAAGACTACAGGCTTTCTTTACAGGCTACTGCAGTTGTGTCAGCGCACCATGGCTCTTCCTGTCGGGCGAGGGCTCTTCACTCTCTTCTCATATCACCCTGTGCCAACCGAACCACTCCCTGTGCCCAAACTCAACCTGACTGGTACTGTCATTAACCACCACCCATACTTTAAAGTTCCCTAATGAATGGCTTTATAGGGTTAGCAAGACGAAACAAGCCTCATACCGATCCCACCACAGAGGGTGTTACTGTACATCTCTTACTCTTTTTCATTTTCATTTTTTAAACGACTTTCCCATACTGACACTCGAGTCCAAAGATTTTGCAGTGTTGCACAATAGTAATAATTAATGCTCAATGCTGTTTTTATAACAAACTTATTTTCCTGTGTAATTTGAAACACATCACATTCTTAATGTAGGCGGCACTTTCCACGAATAGTCTGCAAAATAGGGCCTGGAAATCTGAAGTCAGCTTTTTCATCAAAAGGTTAATTAACCTCAAAATATTTTTAGTCAAACAAATTAGGTCAAATGAAATATTATATGAGTTGCTTTATGTGCTGTTTGTTTTGTGTAAGGTTTGGAAGTTTTTAATTGTTTCCAAAATGTGGGATGTCTCAGAATAGCCTTACATTTTTGTTTTGATGAAATAAAGATGACTTTTAACATCAAATTAGATAGATAAAATTATAATCCAAGAAAGGGAATTCAAAAGCAACACCATAATGGGTCACAGGGTTGCAGATGTAGTCTAAATTAAGTTCATTCAATCTTTTACTGGAAGCTAGCTATTTGAGAACAAATGTATGGTTTTGTTAACTTCCCAGTATTTCTTAAAGTAACCTTGGGTAGCGGTAGGGCTGCAAGATAAAAAAGTAGAGAGATGTGATATCTTGCCAAATAATGTGATAAAACATGTTTTACATTTTTTATGATCATCAGAGCAAACAGAAAATTCAACACAATTATACATAAACTTTTCAAGTATAAAAATACTTTATTATTGCAAACTATTGCGGTATGCACATTTACAACATTCTTGTTGTAGTGATATTGCTATAAGCTATGCCTTCCTGCTAAGGTGTAAAAAAACATATATCAATTCAGTTTTTATGTTTTGGCTAGGGATGGTCATTATAGGTAATTTTCCTGACCAACAAACACAGCTTGTTAACTGAACATTAACCATTAACTGATAAGATTTAATTTTTAAATTGTCATTGAGTAAAAATAAATTTTTTACAGTTATAAAATTTTCATGCAACATTACATTATTAAAGAGCACACGATCAGTCTAGAGGATTAATATCCAAAGAGAGTGAATTGTCTTTTTCATCTACCACAGTGAGACACGTTTCAAAACGTTTTTTTTTTGTTAAGAAGATGTTTATGGTCAGGGTCTAGGACAGAGGAGATCATCGAATGTCTGTCTGGATGCGCACAAGACGCAGCCGGGCCGCATCATCTTGCGCACACACGCGCGTCTTTGTGAACTGCGTGCAGCTTCCAGATCATATCCAAGCACAGATACATATGCAGTACAAATGATTTCTCATACAAATGATTACTTGACCAGACCGTCAGGGCAGCAATAATTCATGTCATTTACAGGCCATTCACAAATTAAAGGGTAAGTTCACCCAAAAATGATGATTATGTCATTGGTGACTCGCCCTCATGTCGTTCCAGGCTCGTGGGACCTCCGTTCATCTTCGGGGCACAGTTTGGGATGTTTTGTATTTGGTCCGAGAGCTTGTTGGCCCTTCATTGAAAATTTATGTACGGATATACTGTCCACGTCCAGAAAGGTAATAAAAACATGATCAAAGTAGTCCACGTGACATCAGTAAATCAGTTAGAATGTGTTGAAGCATTGAAAATACATTTTGGTACAAAAAACGACTTTATTTAGCATGGCCTTCTGACGTACGACGGGGCTGACGTGTTATATGGTGCGCCCCAGCAGGTTTTTTTTTGCGCCCGGGCTTCGTTTACAGTCTGAGGGAGATGCACGCTGTAAGTTTGAGAAAAAAAAACTTTGCAAACATGTCTGAGGATAACACGTCATTTGCGTCACTTGACTTTAGTCTCGGGTATGCCCTTCACAACAGACGCGTAAGAGAAGACAATGCTGAATAAAGTCGTAATTTTTGTTATTTTTTGACCAATATGTATTTTCGATGCTTCAACACATTCTAACTGACCCACTGATGTCACATGGACTACTTTGATGATGTTTTTTTAATTACATTTCTGGACATGGACAGTACACCGTATGTAGATTTTCAATAAAGGGTCAACAAGCTCTCGGACTAAATATAAAACATCTTAAACTTTGTTTCGAAGATGAACGGAGGTCTTACGAGTTTGGAACGACATGAGGGTGACTCATTAATTACATTATTTTCATTTTTGAGTGAACTATCCCTTTAAGGATAGAAAAGTCTGTAGACAATATTTCTTTCTTTTAACTTGTCATATTAATCGGTCATAAATAATTCTTTAATTTTCTGTACATATTACTTATACTGTCCTTTTTTTGTCCTTTCTAAGGTCGGGCTCCTCCTAGAAACACAATGGTGGACTTGAACAGTGGCAACATTGACGTGCCGCCCAACATGACCTGCTGGCCGAGCTTTCATAACGGAGTTGCAGCCGGACTAAAAATCGCTCCCGCCTCCCAAGTGGAATCAGCCTGGATTGCCTACAATAAACCCAAAAGCGCCGACCTCGCCAATGAGTACGCAGGGTTCCTCATGGCTCTGGGCCTCAATGGCCACCTGACCAAACTAGCAACACTCAACATCCATGACTACCTCACCAAGGTTAGTTGTCAGCATTAGCCATAGAGCGTAATTAAAGGCGGGGTGCACAATTTGTGAAAAACGCTTTGGAAAATGGAGTCGGGCCGAGTACCAAAACACAATTGTAGCCAGTAAGCAGTAAGAGGCGTGTCTACTAACTGACATCGTTGCCTGGGTTGCGTTTGTGTGGGACGGGTCTATTAAAAGAAGGTTCAGATTCTATTGGGGTAGGGCATGTTTTTTGTGATTTCAAATGTCAACATTGGCTTTCAGAGATCATGCACCCCGCCTTTAAAAGGAATAGTTCAGCCAAAAATGAAAACTTTCTACACTATAATAACTAGCCTCAGGGTCTGTCGCCTACGCTTATCCATAATGGACATCTTGATTTGATTCCTGTTTTGGGGCATTGTAAAACTTGCCATATTAAGTTTTAGTTGAGTTTTGTAAACAAAATTAAGTGAAAAATCAAATTTAACGTAATGAAATTTGGACACAGCAATGGAGTATAATGTACAAGCAAGCTTAACGTCTTTGTTTGAATTTTACCCTCCGACATGGCAATTCTTCTTCAAGTGAAGCATTAGTCTTTGACCCAGAGAACAGAGAGACTCTTTTCCCAAAATCACTTCCTCCTTTCCGCCTGATTCTCTTATCTCTCCATTTGTAGCATTGGAGTTGTCGGGTTTGCATGTTTTTGGGTTTTTTGCTCTCATCCTGTTGTTTTTCTCACATGAAAGGCAAACGTAGAGCTGAGTTTCACTCTGACAGTTCACAGGGCATTAACGTGTGCTGTTCTCTCATTTCCAGTCAGGTCAGGCTTTGTTGATACTTTCTGTGGTCGTTGAGCGTATCTGTAATCTATAAGCTATATCGAGCCTTGAGCTAGCGTGGTGTTTACACTGCCCTCTCCCACACTAAGATCTGCGGCCACGCTTTCTAGTCTCTCATAGTGCCTGTGCCGGTTTTACAAGAATCTGATAGAAAAACATCCTGTTGTACTTAATACAAACACGAAAATGAATGAATGAATGAGTGCCTTTAATCAATGAATGAAGTGTGTGCGCACTTCACTTGCATTCACATTCTCAGGCTGAATAGAGAGAGTGAATCAAATGATGATCGTTAGACATTAGATGATATTAAATACATTGTTTCTTTTTCTTTGAGAGATTAATGTTGAAATGCCAATTATGTGTCATGCATAGGTATAAAAATAGACAAATGTTGGGCAAAATAGTAATGTCTTTAAATTTTAAATGTCTTTTTTTTAACAAAGAAATCAGAACATTTAAGTATACAAGTTGAGTCATAATGAATAAAGTGAAATGACACAGGGAAAAAGTATTGAACACATGAACAAAACAAGGTGCAAAATGGCATAGAAAGCCAGGAGATCACCTGAAATCTGTCAGTATTGAGAGAGAAACCCTGCCCACTATCAGTACTAATTGATATTATCTGCCTTAGTCCTAATTGATGGCCTATAAAGGCTTCTTAGGCACGCAGGAAAGACTTCATGATGGGTAAAAGCAAAGAACTCTTTCAAGATCTTCATAATCTTATCGTTGAAAAGCATTTTTAATGGGAATGGTTATAAGCACAGAAGCTGTATTCACCAACAAAGGCTTTTCTACAAAGCATTAAATAAAGTGTGTTCAATACTTATTCTCCCTGTGTCATTTCACTTTATTATGACTTAACTTGTATACTTAAATGTTCTGATTTTTTTGTATTAGTTCCATATTTGGCTTGATGGCTACATCTGGTCTAAATCTTAGAAATCCTCTTACTGATACATGATGTGTCAAATATTTATTTTCCCTGCTGTACATGTGATGCTGCTTTATTATTTGCAAATGTGTTTGGAATAAACATATGATCTTTTAAAATGCTGCCTACTTAGGAAGCTCACTAACATGTATAACAGAACCGTTTTAACATTCTTATCTCATTTCCCCCATATTAGGGTCACGAAATGACGAGCATCGGGCTTTTGCTCGGCGTATCTGCTGCCAAACTAGGCACCATGGATATGTCCATCACCCGCCTGCTAAGCATCCACATCCCCGCGCTGCTGCCGCCCACTTCAACCGAGCTGGACGTGCCGCACAGTGTTCAGGTGGCCGCTGTGGTCGGCATCGGTCTGGTCTACCAGGGTACCGGACACCGGCACAACGCTGAAGTGTTGCTGGCTGAGATCGGTTAGTTTAGTCAGATTTGGGTTCTTATTTTTGTAATTTAGTTTTAGTGTCATTTTTTTGGGGGGGGGGGGATTCTAATGTTAACTTGCATTATTAGTGTCTAAGGATCATGTGGTGTTTTTAACATCATTTGTAATAAATGCGGGTTATACATTTTGATTTCTTTACAAAATACTGTTTTCAAAACATGAAAATTTACTTTTAGTTTTTATTCGGATTCATTCACTGAATGAGTTTGTTGTGTTATTTGTAACTTGTAAATGTGTTTGTGTGTGTTGTTATGTAGGCCGTCCTCCGGGTCCTGAGATGGAGTATTGTACAGACAGAGAGTCTTATTCTCTAGCAGCAGGGTTGGCACTTGGCATGGTCTGCCTTGGGGTGAGATTTAGTTTTTTATGTTTCCAAAACATTTTCCAAATGTTGTCCTGATTTTATTCTGCCGTAACTTTTTTTTTTTTTAGCTTATAAGTATACTACTATCTTTGTAGTAGGGTAGTAGTGCTGTAAATAATGGCTTTATCCTTCTACGTACCCATATTTCATTCAAGGCATATTTCATTCAGAATAGTGCATATGAACAATTTTCCACTACAAACTAAGCTAATGTACACCATAATTTCAGTGTTCAACTTTTCAAAGTGTTTTTAAAGTATGAGTCAGTATTTATTATCTTTTGAGGGAAAGCAAGCGTGGCATATGTATTATTTATGTGTATCAGTGAGAGTACAGTTTTAGAGTTTTTCCCACGCTGAGCAGTCTGTTTTCTGTCTTCCAGCACGGCAGTAATTTGATCGGAATGACCGACCTCAACGTTCCCGAGCAGCTCTATCAGTATATGGTCGGAGGACACCGGCGTACACATGCTGGCATCAACAGAGAGAAACACAAGTCTCCAAGCTATCAGATTAAGGTGCAGTTACAACTCATTCAAATGTAAAACTCACCTGTGGCTTTTCATGTGCTGGGAAAGATGCCACACCTCTCGCAATACTCAAATACAGATCTACATGGGTTATTGTTGGATGCTTTATTATTATTTTTATGCTTTTTCACATTACTGTAACATATTTTTGAGAGTTTTGAACTGGTGAAAGAAGTGCGGTTAAGTTCAGATGGAGATATTAAAGGATATTAAAAAAAAAATCCTGATAATTTACTCACCACCATGTCATTCAAAATGTTGATGACGTCTTTCTTTTTGTTCAGTCGAGAAGTAATTATGTTCTTTGAGGAAAACATTCCAGGATTTTTCTTATTTTAAAAGACTTTAATGGACCCCAACACTTAACAGTTTTAATGCAGTTTAAAATTGCAGTTTCAAAGGACTCTAAACGATCTCAAACGAGGCATAAGGGTCTTATCTAGCGAAACAATTGTCATTTTCGGCAAGAAGGGTGGAAAATATGCACTTTTAAACCACAGCTTCTCGTCTTCCTCCGGTCGTGTGACGCACCAGCGCGACCTCACGTAATCCGTCAAAAGGTCACCGATGACATATGCGAAACTATGCCCCAGTGTTTTCAAGTGTGTAGAAAGAGGACCATTCCGATGTTGTTGTATGTCGAGTGATACTAATTAATGTCTTTGTGTCAATTTATTGTTTATAATGGTCCACAAATGTGCGTTTACTATATCTAACATGTGACCTTTTGACGTCATTACAAAAGTTTTTCTTGCCAAAAATGACAATCAGTTCGCTAGATTAGACCCTTACGGCGCATTCACACGGGGCGTCAGCGTTAACGCTTCCCATTCACTTTTAATGGGTGACGTCATGCGTTGCCAAACTAAATTGTGGATCCGTCGGCGCCGCGTCAGTGCCGTTGCTCGCGGCAGAAGTTGAACATTTCTCAACTTTTCAAGCGGCAACGCGTGCGGCAGCCAATCAGATCGCCTTATGCAAATTACCTAGACAGAGCCAGCCAATTACGTTTATGGAATAACGGAGCATGTGTAGCGGCCACTGTGATTGGCTGTTGGCCACGCTTCAGACAAGCCTTCCGTTAAGCGTTAACGCTTACGCTCCGTGTGAATGCGCCGTTATGCTTCGTTTGGGATCGTTTGGAGTCCTTTGAAACTGCCATTTTAAACTGCATTAAAACTGTTAAGTGTTGGGGTCCATTAAAATGAGAAACATCCTGGAATGTTTTCCTCAAAAAACATAATTTCTTGTCTGAACAAAGAAAGACATCGACATTTTCAATGACATGGTGGTGAGTAAATTATTTTTAAGAAAATGGACTAATCCTTTAACATACTGCTTTTATTAATAGAAAATAGTGTTGTGCACAGTATGCAATGTTAAACATTGTTTTGACTGCATATTCAAAGGCAATAGTTTTTGCTATTTTTTTAAAGGAAGGAGACACTATCAATGTGGATGTGACTTGTCCTGGTGCAACGCTTGCCTTAGCCATGATCTACTTGAAAACGAATAATAGGTGAGTTTTGGTTCGTATTCAGTTTAATTTCATCTCTTAATAAAGCAACAAATAGCAGGCTAATGTTTAGATTACACCTAACCAGACACCATATACCTAGAGTCCATACACCTGTCACAAACTAACAGTAGCAAGTATCATCAAATACTCGTAACTAAAAGATATTTTTTTATATAGTAACAGGCCCTTTGATGACATTGTCTAACTTCCTCTTTCATTAGCAATTATTGAAGCAAAAGAAAGAAAAATGTTCGCGTCAAACGACATTTTTACAGTATGTGGCTATTAATATACATGTTACGAGAGATTCTGAACCAGTAAGATTTTACTGTCGATTGTCACGTCCGTTTAAGATTAGAGTAAAAATTCTTAAGATTTGCATAAATGGAAATAACACGCTTTGAACACTTGTTGCTTTATCTCATTGCTTCTGGTCAAGACACAGTATTAAAATTCAAAAATAAAGCATTTGATGTGCTGGAAGCAGGGCCTTAAAGGGAACATTTCACAAGACTTAAGATGTCAAATAAATCTTTGGTGTCCCCAGGGTACGTATGTGAAGTTTAAGCTCAAAATACCATATAGATAATTTATTATAACATGTTAAAGTTGACACTTTGTAGGTGTGAGCAAAAATGTGTCGTTTTGGGGTTGTCTTTTAACATGCAAATGAGCTGATCTCTGCACTAAATGGAAGCACCGTGGTTGGTTAGTGCAGATTAAGGGTCAGTATTATCCCCTTGTGACATCACAAGGGGAGCCAAATTTCATTTACCTATTTTTCACATGCTTGCAGATAATGATTTACCAAAACAAAGTTACTGGATTGATCTTTTTCACATTTTCTAGTTTGATCGTAGCACTGGGGACCCAATTATAGCACTAAAGCATGGAAAAGTCAGATTTTCATCATATGTCCCCTTTAAATTAAAAATCAGCAGTGTCAATCACCATACTACCATATTGCATAGTGTTACTTAAATATTTTTCATGGCCAGTTCAGTTCAAGCTCAAGTCACAAGTTAGTTTTAAGCCCTATGTGATATAAGGCACTGCTTATATAAGGCACCTATTTGACATTATCAGTCTCTGTGGACTTTTCCAGGTCTATCGCTGAATGGTTGAAAGCCCCTGACACCATGTTCCTGCTGGACTTCATTAAACCCGAGTTTCTGCTGTTAAGGGTGAGAGGGCCGGCAGAAGGGTCGTTTTGACCTTTGGGCTCATACACTTACACATTAACACCTTGTTTATAAAGACAACATATAGGTCAGTTCAGCACAGCCTAATTGACTTGTTAACCAACAGGAACCTTATTTTGGTTCCAGGGTATTTAAACCTAGTAAGGTGCAGTCGATATAGTCCTCCTGACATGATGGCTGTTCCAATAAAATAGCCAGTATGACTTTGTTGTCTTTAAAGATATCTTCTTTCAGCCATGTTTTAGGTAGGATTGCATAAAAAGACAATCTCATGATGCATTACGAGAGATATAAGATAAATGCAAAAATAGAGACGTGCTTGATGTTCGTGTAAAAGTAATAGACTTTAAGATATCAGTATGATGCTTGTTTGATGTTTATCATGCAATTGTTGGCTTATTGTGTACATGCACTGAAAAGAGCCTGAATGGTCAGAAACAAAACAAAATTAACATGCATCTATTGGCACGTATTAATGCAAACACAATTGTTTAGGTCTTATGTCAGATGGTAAAAATAGCAAATGTGACCCTGGACCATAAAACCAATCGTAAGTAGCACGTAGTAATAGCCAACAATACATTGATACATTTTTAGTGTCAAAAATCATTAGGATATTAAATAAATATCATGTTGCATGAATATTATTGAAGCTCCTATCGTAAATATGTAAAAAAAAAAGTTTATTATTAATAAAATGTGTTGCTATCCTTAGCATTTGGACAACTTTAAAGGCATTTTTCTTAATATTCAGATTTTTTGCATCCTTACGGTACATTCACATGGGGTGAAAGCATTAACCCTTCACCGAAGGCGTGTCTGAAGCGTGGCCAACAGCCAATCATAGTGACAGCAACACATGCTCTTTTGTTTCCCGGTCTTGCATAAACGGAATTGGCTGGCTCGCACTAGGTTATTTGCATAAGGCCATCTTATTGGCTGACGCACATGTTGCGCTTGAAAAGTTGAGAAATGTTCAACTTTTGCTGCAAGCAACGACAGTGACGCAACGTTGGTGGATCCACAATTAAATTTGTAACACATGACATCACCCATTAAAAGTAAATGAGAAGTGTTAACGCTTACACACCGTGTGAATATACTGTTAGATTTCAGATTTTCAAATGCTTGTATCTCGTCTAAATGATGTGTGGTTTTGGTTTTGTGGTCCAGGGTCACAAATGTGTTATCCAATTTATGAAAAAACTGAAGCCGAAATGTTATTTACTCATTTTAAACTCTGTGTATGTTTCAATAATCATTCCGAATCTGATCTCTAACAAAATTTCTTCTCAAAAATGCAATTATTTCAGCTTTTTGCTCAAATTCTTTTTTTTTAATGAAAAATACCCATATTTAAGAGTTTATAAGCAGAGAAAAAATATAGATGGAATGAAAAAAATTTTTTCCCGTTTTTGTTTGTTTGTTTGTGTGTTTGAAAGCAAAGGGTCTGTACTTTCATTTGATATATTTGTATGTTTATATATTTTTAAAAGAAAATTTTTCTGGAAGGCATTTTGTGAAACTTTTGTGAAAATCACAAAAAATGCTGGCGGGGAATGAGTTAATGATTTTAGACAAAAATTATGTTATTGTTTCACATATGTTAAACTTTGTAAGTGGCGCAGCGTGGCACAGCAGGGATTTGAGCAGTGCCCAAACTGACTATTTATTGTCTTTGAGTGCTTTAGAAGATAGTTTACTTTATTAAGCAAAGTGAAGTGAACAACATTTACAAACTTCCTTGCACACGCCTGTTGACAATTCGACGGAGGTTTATTTGTAGCTTTTAGTGTTTAGTAACTGTCAAAGCATTTCCTTCTTTCTGCAGACGCTGGCCAGATGTCTGATCATGTGGGATGAGATCTTTCCCAATGCAGATTGGGTGAAAAGCAACGTCCCTCAGGTACAAGCTGATTGGCTGCTCGCTAGAGAAAGCTGACCATATAGACTTGGGTCATAATTTAGTTCCCTCTCTGCATGTTGAAGTCATTTTGTAATGGTACTGTTGCATAAGGTTTAGTCACTGCTATGGTGGTCTGCTGGTCCTTGAGCAACAGAGGAGAGGAATAGGAAGGTCATGTGAAGGTCTTTTTTTCATGATAAAGTTCATTCACCTTGATACTGTTGTTTTAGATTTGGGTAATTCCCTTATTCTGACCCAGACTCATTTTGAATATGTTTACACCGATTTGTACATTGCGAATAGTTAATTTATACTTTTATTAGCATGAAATGGCCAAATGTCAGAGACATTACGAGCTGACTTTGGCATTGCCACCGTCACACTTCATTCATCACACAGTCGTTGTGTTTTCAGATCATCCAAGAGAACATTGGAAACCAGGACCAGGCGGCCGTCTCTGAAGATCTCAACATGGAGACCTTAGTGTGAGTCAGATACTGCGTTCAAATCATTCTCATGTGTATTTCCATCAATGTTTGATTTAATTATGACTAACATGTCTGTTTTTCTTGGTACAGACAAGCTCATGACTACATTATCGCTGGAGGCTGTCTGGCCGTTGGGTTTCGGTTTGCTGGGTCTGCAAATTCAGATGCATTTGAATGCCTGGTATGAAAAATTTTTGCCTATAGCAATAACAAAAATGGCCGACGTCAATACCATAGTGTTTCCATGCTTGTTTGGACTTGAAAAATAGCATGTTTTTTCGATTCGGTGCCATAATAAATAATGAAATACCATAGCATTGAAATCACCACAGTACACCTTTTGTAAGAGGCTCTCACAGGTGTTTCCTACAGTAGAGTGCCACAGGGATGACGTATTTTTGTAAGTAAAACCCGGAGGCAAGTTAGCACTTCTGGTTCCATCGTCCAGAAGTCAATCGGTTTTTTGAATGGGGTTTTGGTTAAACTCTTTAAATAAGATTTTCGTTTAACATAAGCCCAAGATGTTTTCACGTTTTGTTCAGTGATATAAAACAGTCTAGTAATACCCTCACTCGTGATTTTTTTTAAAGCTTTAAAGGGGCGGTTTCCCGGACAGGGGTTATCTTAATCCAGGACTAGGCCTTAGTTTAATTAGGAAATATAACTAGTTTTAACAAACATGCCTTACTAAAAACATTACCTGTGTGCATTTTGATGCGAAACAAAGGGCACTGATGTATTTTAAGATATGTCAGTTCAAGTTGTTTTCAGTTTGGACAGCTCTTAAAAATGTTTTAGTCTAGGACTAGTCTAATCCCTGTCCGGGAAACCGCCCCAAAGTGTCTTAAAAGGTGGGTTGCTAACAAGTTGCTGCATGGGACTACAGACCTTTAACTAGTCAAATATCCACTCTGAAGCTGAGATCATTTACCAGCATATTAGAATGGCAGGTCACACGCTTCTTTATAGTATTACAGGCTTCCCACAAGTCCTTGAAATCCTTGAAAGTTTGTGAAACTGGGGGGGGGATTCAAGGCCCTGGGAAGTTTTTGAAAATATACATACATAAATACAGGTCATTACAAGTGCTTGAATCTATTTTATCCAAGAGGTTTTCTGGAAGTGTAGGATAATATCATAAAAATTCTAGACTTTTTAAGCATACATGCTAAACTGTTTGCTTTAAATGCTTATATCTTCTGTATGCGAATGTTGATTTATACCAAAATGCTTTTTTGCATAGTTGTGTTTGACACATGAAAACGTCTCGGGTTACGTATGTAACTGTTGTTCCTTGAGAAGGGAACGAGATGCTGCGTCTCCCTTGCCATACTTCCTGCGTCCCTGTAACGTCGTCTTTGGCAATATTTCAGATAGCGATATACTTCCTGGTTCCTGCGTCACCCTGTCTTTGTCGTTAAGCCTCACTATTGGTTCAATTTGCTATACACATTCAGACGCACTTACCCCTGGAGGCGTTCCCAAAGTGTCACCGCAGTGACACAGCGCGAGTTCCCTCAAAAGGGAACTGTAACAATGTATCTTAAAAGGTAACACGATGTAACCTTGCTCTCACTTGAAATGTGTCCCCACATATAGTCCTTGAATTTGAGGGTATCTGAGCTGAAAAGTCCTTGAAAGGTCCTTGAATTTAAAGTTAACTAAGGTGTGGGAACCCTGTATTATCATAAACAAAAATCCATGAGATAATGGTTTATAAGCTGTGGAGAAAAAAAACTACCAAGTGCAAGACTTGAAACACTTTACGTGTCTTTCCGGGATATTTACGGTATGTGTGTGAATGCACACACAGATTTCTGCAAATCTGGCAGTGTGAATTAACCAAAAATCAAATGATCCCGGACAAATTCCGTATGCATTTCCCGTGTATTTTCCGTAAAGTCTGTGTAAAAAATGACTCAATCCCACTGATCTATATAAATGACTGGATTGCGCATAGAACGCTAAACGTAACAGCGTGAGGTGAAGCCTGCGCAGAGTTCGAGCCGCCATCTTGGTATACCCAACCGCAGAGAGCGTCATTGACTTCCATTCAAAATCATGTTTTAAAATTCACCCGCTTTACAGCGTATCAGTCACGCAAGATAAATTTTAGGATATGTGTACATAAATTAACACTTAATTCTGGTGTTATTTGCTATGTTTATGTTTTAATCGGGCAGGAAAATGGATTTATAAAAAACCGTTAAGGTGAGTGTGTCTGCTGCATTCTGTTAATGACACGGATATAAATAAAGTTTTTTTTGACATTCAGCTACACGGTCAGTGTTATTTCTCTAAATAAGTTTAGGTAACTTGTAAGTTTAGATAACATAATTACAAAACCAGCTAATTATTGTATACACATAGGGTAAGAAGTATGATTATTTATTTAGATTTCAGAATGAGCACGTACATCATTAATACTAAATATGCTGCGGTCTGTCTGCTGATCTTATACAGTAATGAAGATGAATGTATAATAACTGATTAAAAACTAAAATGTACAACTTTCAGTAAGTAACTATGTACATGCTTAGGACGTTTGTGTTGTAATAATGTACAGGGTAACTTCAGATATAAAAACGAAGACTAGTTAAGTGATGTTTTATCATTAAAATCTGATCGCGTCCATTTATTTAATAGGATGTTTGGGTATACCAACATGGCGGCGCGGTGGCTTCACAGTTGTGACGTCATACGCAATCCAGTCATTTATATAGATCAGTGCTCAATCCCCAACAAAGATTCATTCACAGAGTATTTTATTATCAGGAAACATGTTTTAAATGTGTTTAATAAAGTTTAAAAGAGCTGTTGAAAGTTTTGGTGGTGATGTGATCTTGATAGACAGGTGGTGTAGTTCACTTTTATTTCTAGTAAAGGTGTCTATGGAAAATTGAATGGCCTTTTTGTCCCACTAACTTTTGCTAAATATGTCATCCCTGCAACACTTTATTGTGGTTTTTAAAAGTGTTATCTTAATGTTTCGTTTTGTCTGTCACTGATGTATTTCAGTACAAATTTGCCCGCAACTTTATGCAGTGTCTGACAACGTCTACAGCTACCGTGGTAAGCAGCTTCGGCATTTATTGAATCCTCTTTGATAAACTCATTTATGCATGTTCACACAACTGACATTGCATTTTTTGTTTGGGACGGTCCAGACCGGACAGTATAACCTGCAGACGTGTCTGAGTATGGTCCTCCTGGCCGTTTCAATGGTCATGTCCGGTTCGGGGAACTTGAAAGTGTTGCAGCTGTGTCGATTCCTTCATAAACGCACATTTGGTGAGATGAATTACGGCTTCCACATGGCCCATCACATGGCTTTGGGTCTGCTCTTCCTGGGCGGAGGGAGGTTAGTATGATCTTACTGGTAGAGCATTGTGTTAGGCCTGAGACACACTGGACGATTATTACATCTTAAACGATTTTAAATCCATGGGAGACCACAGACATAGGGACAGTGTCAAACGATTTTGAACAATATAATCCTCAGAACGCACAAACACTGGATGATTCGACCAGACCGCGAGACCATTTTTAAATACCCTTTTTCATATCATGTTTGTGGTTGTCTCATTTCAACTTTAAAAGCATGCATCCGGTTGAAGCTTGCACACTTTCATTGGCTATTGCAGTAATGTTAGATGTAGCTCGATAAAGAACAAGTCTGATATTTAAGATTTGGGATCGGGGAGGCTTCAGCGCGTTCAGGAGCAGTACATTTTTCACAATGACATCACACACTGGGTTTTTTGGACAAAAAATCGGCTGCGGTAAAACACTAATCAGCTCAAGCCCCCATTCGATTGCCGAAGGTGCATATCAGTCTTAAAATCTTCACGTGTGTGGCCAGCCTTTGCGGCACAAAAGATGTGGGTTCGATACCTAGCAAACTTGTAAAATTGCACTATGAGTCACTTTTGATAAAAGCGTCTGCCAAATGCATAAAATTGTAAATATAAATCTTCTCCATTCTACCAAAATAATAATTAGATTGAGTGAGATTTATAAAACTATTGTTCACAGAGTAAGCAGAGTCAAGATGTAAAGTACATTTTTGGTGTCACCCAGAGTACGTATGTTAAGTTCTAGCTCAAAATATAATATAGATAATTTATTATAGCGTGTTAAAATTGCCACACTATAGGTGTGAGCAAAAATGTGCTGTTTTTGGGTGTGCCCTTTAAAATGCAAATGAGGTGATCTCTGCACTAAGAGGCTGTTTACACTTGGCATTAACATGTGTTTTCGTCGATCGGATCACAAGTGGACGACGTTAATGCCAGGTGTAAACGGTGTTCAAAACGTTTTGAGCTCGTCCACTTTCGACCACTTTCAACCACATCCAGAGGTGGTCGAACCCACTTTCGATCGGATCGCTTTGGAGTTGCGGAACGCGCATGTGGTTGAATGCGTTCGAACAGCCACACGCGACCGCCTTCTCTCCGCCCATTTATCTAATCTGAGGTATTAAACACAAGTTTTACGTCTTTTTTGACTTCTGGCGTGAACATTCGGTGAACAGCGCTATTTTTAGCCTTTCATTGATAAAACTAAGCGGCTGATCTCCGTAGTTTCGCTTTGAAAGCGGTTGAAAGTTGCGCGATCCTATTTCATCAATTGCGGTGAAAATTCAAAGAAAGCTCTTACATACTCATGTACAAAACATTGTACAGTATGTTTACTTGCTAAACAAGCAGTGCACTCCGACATAATATTAGTTTGCGTCCATATAAACTCATAATTACTCCC
Organism: Misgurnus anguillicaudatus; assembly: GCF_027580225.2. Lineage (NCBI taxonomy): Eukaryota > Metazoa > Chordata > Actinopteri > Cypriniformes > Cobitidae > Misgurnus > Misgurnus anguillicaudatus. The sequence continues at coordinate 30,965,662 of NC_073347.2, read as the reverse complement.
GCTCGGGTTTGAATGACAGCAGAGAGACTCGCCCACCGTCTCACAGACCACCCCCTCATAGTATTCAGCACAGAAGCGGTCGAAAGTGGACAAAAGAGACGGATTTAAATACCAGGTGTAAACGTAATGTGTCTCTCTCGTCCACTTGTGATCCGATCGACGAAAACACATCTCAATACCAAGTGCAAACAGCCTCTAAATGGCAGTGTCGTGGTTTGATAGTGCAAATTAAGGGGTGGTCACATGCTTAGTTTACCAAAACTAAGTTACTGGGTTGATCTTTTTCAAATTGTCTAGGTTGATAGAAGCACTGGGGACTCAATTATAGCACTTAAACATGGAAAAGTCAGATTTTCATAATATGTCCCCTTTAAGGGTGGTGTGTGTAACTTTAAGTGTCATCTAGTGGTGAGATTGCGAATTGTTAACGTGGCTATAATTCTGGATGCTTTTACATGATTCATGAAAATTATTCATTAAGTATGCAGTGTCATAGATACATCTCGGACGTTTATAACAAACCAAACCTTTTGAAAATCTGTAAAAAAAATAGCAAGTTATGGTCATTTAAAAGTACATGCTCCATTAAACACAAACCTACGAGTGAGCGAGCGCACTGTGGTAATATGGCCGCCAAATGTGGACGTTCCACCCAATTGGCCAGCAGCACGGGCGAGACATCTAGCCTTTATACATATCTATGAGGGGACCCGCCTGTATGTAGATAAAAACATCTCTTTCTAAGATCATAAAAACAATACAGTTCATTATGTAAGGTCTTTATACACCATTGATTATATAGTTATGTATATTATTTTGCATTTTTGTCAAGAGATCCTTCTATAAGTTAAACACTGCACCTTTAAAGTCCTAGTTATATATCAGTTGGTTCAGAGAGTTTATTTAACTCTTTCCCCGCCATTGACGAGTTATCCCGTCAATTAACAGGGTTCCCACGGTTTCTTGAAAGTTTGTGAATCTGGGGGGAAAATTCAAGGCCCTGGGAAGTTTTTGAAAATATACATACATAGATACAGGTCATTGAAAGTGCTTGAATCTATTTTATGCAAGAAGTTATCTTGAAAAAAAATCCATATTATTCCCTGTGTAGTGTAGAATAATATAATACAAATTCTAGACTTTTTAAGCACACGTGCTAAACTATTCGCTTTAAATGCTTATATCTTCTGTATGCAAATGCTTTTTTGCATAGTTGTGTTTGACACATGAAAACGTCTCGGGTTACGTATGTAATTCTTGTTCCCTGAGAACGGAACGAGACGCTGCGTCTCCCTTGCCATACTTCCTCCGTCCCTGTAATGCCGTCTTTGGCAATATTTCAGATTGCGATACACTTCCTGGCTCCCGCTTCATCCTGTCTTTGTCGTTAAGCCTCACCATTGGTTGAAGTTAAGACGTACTTACCACTGGAGGCGTCGCCAAAGTGTCACTGCAGTGACACAGCGCTAGTTCCCTCGATAGGGAACTGTGTAACAATGTATCTTAAAAGGTAACCCGATGTAACCTTTAGTCCTTAAATTTGAGGGTATTGGACCTGGAAAGTCTTTGAAAGGTCCTTTAATTTGGAGTTTACTAAAGTACCCTGAATTAAGAAAAAACGCTTTGCTGCCAATGACAAAGTTTTTAGGGCAATCCATAATCCGCTATTATCCAGTAGATGGGACTTTTACCCAACTTATAAACATTAACATTTGTGAAAATCATAAAAAATGCTGCCGCTGGCTGGCGACTTTTTTCAAAAATGCTGGTGGGGAAAGAGTTGATGCTAAATATAACCGCCAAATGGCTGAACGTTTCCTCCGTCTTTTATCCATTACCTTGAGTTGTTAAATTTACTTAAGGAAATTACAATAGCCTTTGTAACCCTTTTCCTGTGCTACAGACTTACTGCCAAATATACTCCTTTATCTCTCTTGACCCCACTCTCCGTTTCGGTTCAGTAAGGCCACACACACATTAGGCCTGCAGCAGTGGTGGACGCCACCCATATTTGTTTATAAAGCCTCAACGTGGAGTAGATATGAAAAAAGCGACATAACAAGCGTGGTAAAATAAGCAGCGTTTGGTACGATGGGCCGGCACTTCCGTGCTTTTAAAATAAGCTGAGTGACCTGCAGTCAGGTCAACAAAAGTCACAGCGAGAGCTCTCCTCCTGTCATACGCTGTTCAAGTAGACTCTTTAACTCTGCCATTATTTGAAGAGAGGCCTTTTAAAGAGCACAAATCATACCATTGAACAATGGATGACCAATTTCCCCCCGCTAGTCAATTGTGCGTGTTGAGAAATATTGCCTCTAGGCACAATTGAATATGTTGCTTGTGGGTCCTTTGTTTGTTTTTCAACATCATTGTGCCTTTATTGTTCAATGATGTATGTTTACTTCAACGATTGGTAAAGTCAAATACTCAATCAAGATGGAAAGTCATAAAACACACCTGTTATGGGGACATATGTTTTTAATAGACTCATGTTGACTTTATTTTACAGGTACACGCTCAGCACTTCCAACTCTGCTATTGCCGCTCTCCTTTGTGCACTTTATCCTCATTTTCCAGCTCACAGCACTGATAACAGGTAAACACACGGCCGTCGAAACAGCTGCTGACACACACCGTCTTTCAATGAGGGAAAATAATCGTTGTGTACACTTATGAGGAAAACCACTTTCACTTTTACTGGAATGATACTTGTTATTCAGAATTGGAACTGTGGGGGATCGACATGGTGACGTTACATTGTCCTGTTGTATGGTGGGCTTAAAATATATTTGGACACTTAAATCACACTTAAATTTATATAATAAATCAAATGTGACCTCATCTGTGAAATCCAGACTAAGTTTCATAGTGTAATAATGATAGTGATGACTTCACATTGATTTGAATCTTTGACACAATCTTACTCGATATTAAAGATATCAAGATTATGTTTTTACAGAATGGTCTTTGCATTATGTTGGATGACTTTATGTAGCAAACAGTACAAAATATATACATATATGAGAAACATACTGGCCAGGGTATGACAAATTCTGCTCCTGTGTGAAGTACATGAAAATTTAAAGAGGGAAGTTTCTGATTAGTTGTTTATAGCTAAACAATGTGCATTTAGATATTAGCACTATAACACTTGTATGTGTCAGTGTTGTGGGCAGTTCTGAGGGTTTTTTTTATTGGTTTAAAGTAAACAGATGTTTCTGGTCATATCTGTAGGTATCACCTTCAGGCTTTACGCCACCTGGTTGTCCTCGCTGCAGAAGCTCGTTTGCTGGTTCCTGTAGACGTGGACACGCTGAAACCCTGCTATGCTCTGCTAGATGTCACCTACAAGGTATGTGTTGCATGTGCGATGTTTTTTGTGGGTTTTTAGAAGAACTTGCATATAAAGTCAAAATGAAATCAACTTCAAATTGAAGATTTGCTTCTGATTCGCTTTCTCTTTCGGTTGATGTCACCTGGTCGGTATGGGTGGCCAGAATAGCATTAAACAATAGCTAAATAGATATTTGGGTATTGATATATTGATATACTTATATATGAAGAGTTTGGTTCCAAAATGCAACATATCCATTCTGACTAATTTGGGCATTTTTACCCAAATTAGTCAGAATGGATTTATTGCATTTCTATACCAAGAAAGTGACGAGATGAAAACCACTTACACGTAGCATCTTTAGGTTATAATAAAATTAAAACTTCAAATTCATAATTTGATTTTCAAAGATTTATTATAAAAACTTTTCTCCCGCAAATTGCAATAAATATATTTTTTCAAAATGTAATAAATCTATTGAATCAATATATAAATGTGCATTCATCTTTGCCATGTTATATTCATTTAGTTAACTAGTGGTATACACTGATAAAAATAAACATTAATGGCGTTAATCAAAACACTTACTTTGTCATGTTAAGAACACTGTCATTGCTGCTGTCATCCTTGGGACGTCGTTGTTGAACTTTTTTGACAGCGATCGGCTGTAAAATGTTTTGGTCCTGCTCGATTTTCGTTGGCTTCGAATAAAATAATAAAAAGTTTTTCATAAGATCCCCTGGGGTCAATGTGTTAGCATGACAGAAGCTTGATGCTGTCATTTTAGAACAAGCAACAGCCGGCATTTTTCCGTCGCCCGAGTGCCTCACGATTTTGATGGCTTACGTTTCTTCCCCGCCACAGAAACCACCACAGGTTTATCAATGCCATCAAAAGTAGTATTTTGTTTTTGTTTGTTTTTTGATCACGAAGTACAAAGAAGATGAGGAAAACTAGGATTCTGTGTGTATTTAAAGCGTTTCCATTATTGTTTACAATGTGTGGAATGGTGTGCTGTGATTGGTAAAGCGGATTTATTGCATTCTGTGGAGAAGAAGAACTGGTGTTTGTTGCGGTTTGATAAAAAGAAAGAAAAGATGACAGAATAACACGGCGGATATCGGATTTTGTGTAAAATGAAGAACTTACTTTTTAATACTGATCAGATACAATACTGATTTTGGCGGTAACTCCATTCTTTTTTTTATGGAATTTATTGCATTTTGTAACCAAACTCTTCATATATTGTTTAAAGTATTTCATGCAGTCTACTTTTTTATGTAATTCAATGCTGGTTATGGTTATAATAAAGGTTACAACACTAACCGCACAACAATTGAGTTGAAAACTATTAGGATATGTTATTGGATTTGTTTCACATTCCTTTTTACTATCCGATAATTTCCAGATGGATAAAATTGCATATTCGTCAACTAAAATTTAATTCAGACATGATTTATACAGTTTTGCGATAAAGTATCCAAAAGCCACTTGCACAGTGAGAGATATTTCATTTACCCACATTATCCCAAAAACTCCAAGGATTTGTAAATTCAGAGAAATTCAAATTTTTTAAATGTCTTCTTGTCCCTTGTCATTGTCACCTATCAATAGCATAATACAGTCCCTCCAGAAAAATGTGATAATGCGATAGCATGATTCAATGCATAATCAGCCAAAGTCCACAAATTTATGCGGGGGCCGCATTTTTTAAATACGCCGCACTTTCACCGCATAAATTGCTGATTTTGCTCGCAAAATATGTGGGGCTTGCATGATTTCATAATCCCCAAATTTTCGTAGCAAAAAGTCATGTATATCTTAGCAGAAAGTTGAAAAATTTTGCATTTACTTCACACATGCGCAGCCATGTCCCCTTTTGTCATGGGAATGTTAGGAAGTGATGTAATTACACGATGTGAACATCAATGAAAGCTGCAAAAGTTGCAAACAGTTTTTGCAACGTCACGCAGTTTCATCACATTAAATTGCATAAATATCCCGCATATTCCATCGCATTTTCTAAGAAAACATGACACGAGATCAAGGATTTTTGCCCGCAACAATCACAAAAAAAGCGTTTTTCTGGAAGGACTGATAACATCCGTGCTATCCTCGGTTTACACTTGTGAATTCTCTGGATGGTGAAAACGACATCTCCCAACTTTCAACTTTTTTTCATAGCATCAAGCCTCGTCTTTCTTATTGTTTTGAAAATGCGACCTCTGGCGGCGAAAAGTTACATACTGGGCCATGAAATTTTACAGTTGTGAATGACAATTAATGTGTTTTTTTTAGAAATAGTTTAGCAAACTCGAGTACAAACATGTACTATTTTTGTAGTCCTTGAAATGATTGTGATGAATGGAGTGTGTAATTGGTGTGTCCCAGCGTTTAGCTGTGTGATTGTGTCAGCGGGCCACATCAAAGAGATTCTCAGAAGATAAAAACAGTACAGGACTGTTGAAGGTTGACCGTTCCCCCCTCCGGTGCTTTCAAGAGGATTCATCTTTTCAATTAAATGCCAGCAGCCAAAGGAAGAGAACAAGCTGTTCCTGCAATTACATAGACGCCTCTGCTTACGCAAGCATGCAGATATGCGTATACGTTGTTATGTGTGGCTATTGGCTAACTCTTTTTGTGTTTGCGTGTGGTGTGTATGTTTTATAGGAGACGCAGTGGTACGAGGAGACCACCGTTGAGTTAATGGCTCCCACTATGCTGCCTGAACTTCATCTTCTTAAACGGGTAACAAACAAACACTCGCCAGTTACATGTATGCATGTTTTCAAAGCGATTCTCTGGGAATCAAACACATGACTTAGTTGTAAAAGTCGTGAACACTTAAATACCCTTTTATACATGCATTTCTTCATCTGTATCCAGATTATGGTGAAAGGTCCAAGATATTGGGAGCTGAACATTGACATCAGCAAAGGAACCCAACACCTACAGTAAGTTTGTGTGTAGCTTTTATTAGTTATAGTAGTCATTGTTTACTCACCATTATGCTGTTTCCAAACCACTATGACTGACTTCTGTGGAACACAAAATGAAACGCCTCAGCTGCTCTATTTCATATAATGAAAGGCAATGTAGACAAATAAACTCTGTTTCCATACATATTCATACCCGGCAAGCAATTTTACACTTAAGAGATGTCTAACAGCCGTCTAAACCATTTTAAGTTTTTAATAGATGTCTAACCATAGGCCAAAAGTTTATGAAATGAGTCAAATGAAACCAAACACTATTGACCTTGCTTACGTGATGGAGATATCATTGTTGTTTTGGCAAAAACGACATTCAAACTAAAATTCAGGATTTTTTTGGCTTGAAGTGGGTTTATATATAGCCGGACTATATTGTGTCTATAGTTAACCTAGACGGTGAAATGACTGCTGTTGGTTGCTAGTTAGTGATTGGGATAAAACAGGACAGGACATGTGAAATTAAAGGAATTATAAGGGATTAAAGAATAATTTACTCACCCCCATGTCATCCAAGATGTTTGTCTTTCTAAGTTTTTGAGGAAAAATTTTTTCCCATATAGTGGACTTTAGGTGGATCTTACAGTGTGCAATAAAACATGTTTTCATGTTTTGTGTGTAAAAAAGCAGTATTTTTCACACAATTTACTTCTTTCTTGTTATATGAAGTTCCTCCTTCAGAAATACATAACGAGTTCTGATTGTGTAGCTGGTTCAGTGTGTTGTGATTCGACAGCAGCTTAGCTTAGCTGCCGACTGGGGTATTCATGTGGGCAGAGGTAGGGATGCTCCGATCCACATTTTTTTCCTCAGATACAGATCCCGATACCTGGGATTCAGAATCGACCGATCCGATACTATATATATTTTTAGTATTTAGGTTAAAAATGAAAGAGTGACTGCCACTTTAAGACTGAATAAACCCAAAATAATAATACAGTACACATCCATTTACCTTCTCATCTATCTTCACCCAAGACATGGGTCTCAAACTGACTTGGGGCCATTTCTGAAATGGAAACCTTGTTGGGGGACCGCAGAGTTATTTTAACATAAAAACACAATATTTCTAGTGTATGTACTGCATTGAAATTAAATTTTTTTACATATAATAATACTTATAAATATAAACAGTGCTTCCAATCTTTTTATAAATTATTTTATAACTAAGTATATCTTTCCTTAACCTTATCTTAAAAAACTTTTTCTATTAAAACCTTCAAATTCAATTCCTGAATACATTTATGAACTATTAAAGCCTACCTTTTTGCCACCAAAATTAAAAAGAGAATTAAATATGGAACGACTGTGTGCATGCTTTTGAGTTTCTGCGCGTCTGGTATGTGCGCTGCTGAATGTGGGTGATTGTGACGTGTGCATAGAAATGTCAGATCAGATCCTGCATCAACGTTACCCCTCAACCAGACTTTTATTCCATATTGAAGCCGATACCCGATACGAATATCAGATCGGAGCATCCATAGGCAGAGGTTAGTCAAATACTATTTTATTGACGTCATTTTTTTGGGAGGCAGAGGGTTGCAGTCCAAACCAGCCGTTCTCTGTAGTCCTTGAAAACTGAATTCTGTTAAAGAATGGCATTAAACTTGCAGCTTTATAATTTTGCAGGTATTATTTATAGCAATATTACACACCAACTAAAGTTGGGATCATGAAAAACAACCACTTTAATGTCTTTGTGTCAGTTTATTGCTTAAAATGGTCCACAAGTGTGCGTTTCACTTTTGGGAGTACTTCGACACGGCGCAGTAACACCCTCCCTCTCCCATTATGAGAGTGAGAAGGGGAGCGGACTTTTCAGGCGAGTCGAAGTACTCCCAAAAGTGCTATTACGCCATAAAATATAGTTCCTCTTTTAAATCCGCTTAGAAAGCGCTACGTTTTATTTTGTACCACCAAACTTGCTCGTATAACTACTCGTCTTAAATAGGAAAAACGTTGATGTGTTTGGTCACTTCTAACTTTATCTCTAAATGGTACCATTGAATGAATGAGGCTAAGCTAAATGCTATCGAAGCGTCGCAGCGCGCTCCAGCGCTTACGTGCACGCACACAGATGATAGAGGGATGTATCAACAATTCTTAGTTAAGGTAATAATAACATATTTTAATATTGAAAATGAGTAGACTATTCCTTTAAGTTGTGTGCAAGTACAAAAAAGATAGACAGATTAATCGGCAAGGCACCGATAGTTGCATGCCGATAGTTTTTCAGAGTTGCGTCCATTGCTTCATATCATTATGAAGTAATTCATTTGCTGAATAAATACTGCATTAGCATAGAAACAACAGCAGGAACCTAAGTTTGTCATCAAGGCTGACAGCACAATGATATTAAGTGTACCACAAATGGTTACACAAAAATACACGCAGATAAATCCAACCCAAATGTTTATCATGATTATTACCATTGATTTGCATTAGTTTATATCCAGCTGGTTACTTTCATCCATGATTTATCCAAATTTTAAGTTAATAACGAGAGAAAGCAAACTATATGCAGCTGTCGGCTACGTTATCATATCCTACCAATCAAAATCTGAATTCAGTTCTTTTTTTATCATCACTGCAATGCATCTTTTGTTATTTTGATTAGATAATCATTAAATGATGCAAAAGACAGATGCAAATAAAGTATAAGACTACACATATAATAAACATTTATGTAATTTAAATTTTACCACTGGGAGTATTTCACAGAAGTATTTACTTCAATACTTATTAATATATAATAAATATATTTTTATTTATATATTATATATTTATTACTTTTTTATTTAGCATTTTCATAGTTCAGTACTGTTGTTTTATTACTTTTGTAATACATTTCACTTTGAGTTTTTTAATCCAGTATACATTTTAAAAACTATCGGCCGATTAATCGGTTATCGGCAAGCAGGGAACACCTTAGTTATCGGTATCAGTAAAATTGACCTTTAAGTACAACGATTGCTAACTAAGTTTTCTTTTCCAGATCAATTCTCTCCAGAGATGGCGTTCTGTACGTAAAGCTTCGGGCGGGACAGCTCCCGTACAAAGACGATCCACACGGCTGGAAGAGTCTTCTGGCTCCCAACCTCAACAACAGAAACCCTGAAGCTCACACTTTTAAGGTCTGTGTGTGTGTGTGTGTGTGTGTGTGTGTGTGTGTGTGTGTGTGTGTGTGTGTATGAGAGATATTATAACACACAACAGGTTTGGCTAAAGCCTGTCAATATTTACTGAGGCTGGACTGCCACGTATCCCTTCAAATAGAGTAATCGGTTATAAAGCTAAAATATATGTCAAGCGTTTCATTTAAAGCTCTTACTCAAATACAGCAGACAAACATATGAATTTCTTTCCGGATGTTTGTCTATGAAGAGGTTTGTGTTCCTGGCTGGCTTAATGTAGCATAATGTCTTCTTTCAAAGTCAAACCACGAGTGAAGAATTTTGTTTTCATGTCAATGAGCTGTTTTTCCCTTCCCTCCCACTTCTGTCTCCCTCGCAGCCCGAGGCCATCTCAACCTTCACCTCAGACGCGGCGTTGGTCTCCTTCGCCGAATACTTCTGCAGAGCCTCGGAAAACATGAAGCATGTGAGACCATAAACATGTTGCTGTTTTCAGTTGGAAAAAAGTGTTCAGGGCTTTCTTACAGTGCTGAAGTCAGGATCATGTGCTTTTTTGCATTCCTAAGCAAATATCTTCGAGTAGATCAGTCAGAGGTGGAAATGCATTATTCTCTGAACACTCGATCTTTTAATGAATGTTTAGGTAAGAAGAAAACCCTTAACATACAGTATTTCAGCTGCGGCGTTGGTGGTTTTCTTTGCATACGTGTTAAACCTCAGATGGAACGAGTGAGTTTTTGTTGGAAGTGGAGGTGGAATATTCCAGCTAAACTGCAAGATATTCGCTTGTCTCTCAATCTTGCTAAAGTTTTCACAAGCTTAGGTTTACTCGTCAATCAAACAGTTATTAAAAGATCAACTAACAGCCTTTTGGTTTTTATGTTAATCGACTATAAATAAATTAAGAGCTTTTTAGGGATGCATAACGATTAATCTATAGCAGAGTGGAGGTTTTTTTTTACATCATATATGTGTGTGAACTGTGTATAATAACTTTGTATAGATGTATAGATAATAACACACATGCATACATACATACATACATACAGGGTTCCCACGGGTCCATGAAATCCTTGAAAGTTTGTGAATCTGGGGGAAATAATTCACGGCCCTGGGAAGTTGTTAAAAATATACATACATAGATACAGGTCATTGAAGGAGCTTTAATCTATTTTATGCAAGATTTGTTCTGAAAAAAAAAATATTATTCCCTGTGTAGTGTAGGATAATATATTAAAATTCTAGACTTTTTTAGCACACGTGCTAATTGTTCGCTTTAAATGATAATATCTTCTGTATGCGAATGTTGATTCGTACCAAAATGCTTTTTTGCATAGTTGTGTTTGACACATGAACACGTCTCGACTCTCGGGTTATGTATGTAACTGTTGTTCCCTGAGAAGCGTCTCCCTAGCTATACTTCCTGCGTCCCTGTAACGCCGTATTTGGCAATATTTCAGATAGCGATATACTTCCTGGCTCCCGCTTCACCCAGTCTTAGTTGTTAAGCCTCACCATTGGTTGAATTTGATATACACATTCAGACGCACTTACCTCTAGAGGCGTCCCACTGCAGTGACGCAGCGCGAGTTCCCTTGAAAGGGAACTGTAACAATGTATCTTAAAAGGTAACACAATGGAACCTTGCTCTCGCTTGAAATGTGTCCCCACATTTAGTCCGTGCATTTGAGGGTATTGGAAAGTCATTGAAAGGTCCTTGAATTTGAAGTTAACTTACATGTGTATATACATTTGTATATTTATGTATAATTTATATACATTTATATGCATATATAATTACTTAATGTATACACTCTTAGAACGAATGTGTTAAAAACAACACATTAGTGTTGATTGTGGGACGACACACTAAATGCGTTGTCCCAGAATTCACCCGTCACTGTGTTATTATTGAAACAACACATTTTGTGTTACTTTTAACACAACTTGTGTTATATTTTAACACAAAATCAACACAAAATGACACATAATGTTTTAAAATTACACATAATGTGTTAAAAGCTTAACGCACAAGGATGTGTAAAAAATTAACATCCTTTCTAAGAGTGTATAAAACATTTTTTCTTCTTAAAATTATACATGCATGTGTGCATATTTATATATACATAATTATTATACACAGTTCACACACATATATAAAGTAAACAAAAACTTTTATTCTGCTATAGATTAATCGCGATTAATCGTTATGCATCCCTAGCTCAGATGCAAAACTCTTTAAGACATTTTTTCTTGTAAATGAGCATTTTTTTATTGAACTCTTAATGGATTCTGCCATCAAACCAGTATTTCTAAAGATTAAGATTAAGCAGATTTGAAGCGAAAGGGTATTTAATGAACGTGTAATATGTGCCAAGAGAATTTGGTTAATATCATCATCTCATTTTTGATTGAAGGGGGTGTTTGGAGGCTTTTGCATCTGAGCTTATTGCATATAAAAACTGTTAAACACCACCTCTGCATTTGGTAGTAGAGATTGGATGCAGGTTTGCAGTGAAAGAGTCAAATTTATTAGGCATAATAAGCAAAAATAAGGCATTTCCATTACTGACTAATAACCTTTTCATTGCCATTAAAGTGAAATTACTGAACCTAAACAGAAGAGCCTGATAAAAACGCTCATTAGCAAGAAAACATGTCAGACCAGTGGTTCAGGTTTTCACATGCCCTGCCAATATTTTCACTGGCCCCAATAAAAAAATGTCAGTGTCACATATTTAAAAATAATAATTCAAGTGTCAAATATAATTTAATACATATACAACAGACAAGTTCCAACGAAAAAAGGCTCCCAACTTTTCTGCTTTATCTGTAAACTGACAGCAACATTCCTTTCGTCGTGTTTTACCCAAGTAAATGTCTGCTTCCAAGATGTTAAATAATATACATTGATGAAAATGTATTTTAGTGACTGAGGTTCAAGCACTGGCCCGATGGGGCAAGTGACAATACCTTTTTACTGGCCCGAATGTCTCTCACGCTCATACCTAAATTTAGGATCCCCATGAATGAACAAACAAGCTTATAAATCGTACAGAATGATTTTTTATGATAGATATTTTATTGATCATAATATATTACACACCAACCCCAGCTATCCAGCCACCACACCATAATTCATAGCGCCTTGACTCCTTAATCCAATGCCACATAGTCCCTCTTGCTTAAAGTCTATTCAAATCTAGTCCATGTAATCATCGTGCCATCAGAAAAAAAACTTTATTTTTGAAAATCTAAAATGGCAAAACGTTTTTTGTGAGAGGGGTACGGTTAGGGCATAGAAAATACAGTTTGTCCAAACCATAAAGCCTATGGAAATCATTAAAGTGCATCTGACGTTATATACATTTCATATTACTGCTGGTGTTGACTATGCATCACACCTGTGACCTACTGTCAGTAACCACAAACATAACCTTTTACCTTAGTGCACAAATGTTTACAGGTACAGGTGAATCTCACACAGAAAGCCCTGGGACATATTTTACTTTAAAATAAAAAATATCAATATATATAAAAAAATTTAATTATCCTTATTTTTGCATTGTGTTAGAAATTAGAATTTGACTCTGCTATGTGATATGACCTTAAAAGGATTACTCCACATTTATAAAAAAAAATCCCAATAATTTACTCGCCCTCATGTCTTCTAAACTGTTGATGTCGTTCTTTGTTCAGTTGAGAAGAAATTAACTCATTCACCGCCAGCCTTTTTGAGAAAAGTTGCCCACCTGCATTTTTGTGATTTTAACAAAATTTTCACAAAATTCCTTGCAGGAAAAATTATTTTCTATAAATGTATAAACATACAAATTATATCAAATTAAAGAACACACCCTCTGCTTTCAAACAAACAATAAACAAACAAACAAAATGGGGAAAAAACTTTTCATTATATATTTACTTTTTCTACTTAATTTAACCACTGAAATATGGATATTTCTCTTCAAAAATACAACATTTTGAGCAAAAAGCTTAAAAAATTGCGTTTTTGTAAAGAAATTTATGTTTGATAGTCATTCTGAGTCTGATCTCTAACATAAAGGCAGTAAAAAATAATTCATTAAATCTTTTTAACTTCCGTTTTTGATAAATTCGATCTAGTGGATAAAAGCGGTATTACACTTTCACTTTGAAATTCGTCCAGAAAAGCATATTTATTAGTTAAATATGAACTCATAAATAACGAGATAACTCGTCAATGGCGGTGAATGAGTTAAGTTTTTAAGAAAAACATTCCAGGATTTTCTGAATTTAATAGACTTTATTGGACCTCAAAAGTTAACAGTTTAATGCAGTTTAAAATTGCAGTTTCAATGCAGCTTCAAAGGGCTTTAAACGATCCAAACGAGGCATAAGGGTCTTGTCTAGCGAAACGATTGTCATTTTCGGAAAGAAAAATGAAAAATATGTATTTTTAAACTACAACATCTCGTCTTGCACTAGCCATTTGACACGACCTCATGTAATGCGTCATGACTTCGAAAGGTCAAGCATGACTTTATGCAAAACTACCGCGCTAGTGTTTACAAGTGTGGAGAAGAGGACCGTTCTGACGTTGTTGTATGTGGAATGATACAATTTAATGTCCTTATGTTAGTTTTTTGTTTAAAATGGTCTGCAAATGTGCATTTCACATATGTAACTCGTGACCTTTCAACGTGCTGACGCATTACGTGAGGTCGCGCTGGCGCGTCACACAGATAGTGCAAGAAGAGAAGTTGTGCTTTGAAATTACGTATTTTTATTTTTATTGCCAAAGATGGCAATCACTTTGCTAGATAAGATGCTTGGTTGAGATCGATTGGAGAAATTTGAAGCTGCATTTAAACTGTTGGGGTCCAATAAAGTCTATTAAATTGAGAAAAAACTTAAATTACTTTTTGACTGAACAAAGGAAGACATCAACATATTGGAGGACATGGGGGTGAGTAAATAAAACTATGGATGGCATCCATATAAGACATACACTATAATACCACAATAAAATGTGACCCAGTCTCTGAAAACCCAGCTAAATTTTACCATGTTGCCAAGTCATTTATTTGTGATTTAATGTTTTCTACATTAAAGGCGGGGTCCATGATTTTTGAAGAACACTTTGGAAAAGGGAGTCGGGCCGACTACCAAAACACACTTGTAGCCAATCAGCAGTAAGGGGCGTGTCTACTAACCGAGTGGGCGGGTCTATCAATTGAAGGTCCACATTCTATTGGGGTGGGGCGTATTTGTTTAGGTGATTTCAAATGTCAACATTGGCTTTCAGAGATCATGGACCCCGCCTTTAAATCATCCTACATAATGACATCCTACAAAGAACATTCTGTGAATATATAACTTTGATATCTTTAATGGTCATGTCAAAAATTTAAATCAATGTGAAATCAATGAATGAAATCAAACTTTGTATTCCCTCTTTTATCATTAAAGTAACATTACAGTAGATTGAGACTTTAACCTGGATTTCACAGACAGGGTCACAAATGTCCAACTTTCAAACTGCATTAAAGCGTTTTAAACGCTTAAAACATTATTACACATGTTAGCATGAAGCTGTCTTGATTACTAAACTTAACTTGGTTTAAGCCAGTGCTTCTCAATTATTTTCTGTCACGCCCCCCCTAGGAAGAGGTAAACATTTCGCGCCCCCCCCAAACTCTCTGCCGCGACTGTAAATAGTATAATTTGTCTATAAAATTACACATCTGCAAATCATTGTATCCTAAAAACACAAAAAAGAATAACTTTATTAACATTGTTTTTTAGTCTGTAACAGAAAAGACTTAAAATGCATCAATTTGCCTGAAATAAAAAAATCAATCCTTATTTAAAGTATAATATTTTTTGACCATTTGATGCTGAAAAATTAAATATAATCAATAAATAATAATAAAAAACACAAGCGGCTTATCAGCGTGATTGGGGTGTAATCTCTTTAAAAATCACTTCCTGAATAAGTATTTTCCCTGGGGTCTCGCGCGCCCCCCCTGGTGTCGCTTCGAGCCCCCCCTGGGGGTCCTTCCCCCTACTATTTGAGAAGCACTGGTTTAAGCAAACCAGAGAGGGAGTCCAAAATAGTCTCTGTAGTGTTTGACAGCGCTTCAAAGATGTGCATTCATTTTGTGACCCCTAATCTTCCTTTCATTAACCAGCCAATTCATGTGAGGCTTTTCTTCCATGTTTGTATGTTGCTGTCTTGTTTGTGCAGAAGCGGGAGACAGTGGCTTTATTGTCAGCGATTCTGTACGAATGTGTAACACAGGAAAACCCAGAAATGCTGCCGACACACATCTCTATTGACCAGGTCAGTTACAGTAAAAGCAAGTCACACATGAGGTTTCACACGCTGCTAATGTTCACACAGAGTTTCTGGAATTAACATGTTGCTAATTTAACAGCCCAAACCACTAAAGACTATAGTTCACAGAAAAGTGTTTTTAACTTCAATAAATTTCTTTTAAGGGGACACTGGACTTTTTTTTAAAATATGCTCATTAAGAGTTAAACATTTTTATTCTTACCTTTTTGGAATCCCTTTAGCTGATCTCCGGGTCTGGCGGTACCACTTTTAGCATAGCTTAGCATAATCCATTGAATCTGATTAGACCTTTAGCATTGCGCTAAAAAATAACCAAAGAGTTTGCAGGAGGCAAAATAATATTACGCAGAAGCCGAAAATGGTCCTCTTAGTATCTTCCAATAGCAGGGGACTGTTTTCGGGCAGTGCGTAATATCATTTCGCCTCCTGCAGCCATGTTATAGCAGCAAAGTCCTTGATTATTACGCCAGAATGAGAGGATAGTTCTTTGCCATATCTGCATAGAAAATCGCAACTTTTAATTTTTCGTCGGCCTTAGTACACCATGTAACTACCGAAGAGTCAAGTTTGAAATAGGAAAAATATCCAAACTCTTTGGTTGTTTTTTAGCGCGATGCTATTGGTCTAATCCGATTCCATGGATTGTGCTAAGCTATGCTAAAAGTGGTAGCTCCAAACCCAGAGATCGCCTAAATGGATTCCAAAGTGTTAAAAACCAAATGTTTAACTCTAGGGGAGCTGGAAATGAGCATATTTTTTAAAAAGTGAAGTGTCTCTTTAATTAAAGATTTTTTGAAGAATGTTTGTAACAAAGCAGATCTGGGGCACCATTGACTTCAATAGTAGGAAAAATAATACAATGGAAGTGAATAATACCCCAAATCTGTTTGGTTATTACCATTTTTAAAAATATCTTATTGTTCAGCAGAACAAAAATTTCATAAATGTTTGGAACAGCTTGAGGTTGAGGTTGCGTAAATGATGAAAGAATTTTTTTTCTTGAACTATCCCTTTAAGGATGTCGCACCACTGCAGTTCTTTCAGTCATACAAGACTAAACTCCTATCTACTTGAATGGGGCAAGTCATATATTTCTAAAATCCTGTGCTAAAGTTACAATTAAACAACATATTTTGTAGCAAGTTGCTTTGGCTACTGCGCATGCACACTAGAGGTCTTCACGGGTCCACTTAGATCCGAAAACCCGAGGTCCGACCCGAGACCCGATCGGGTTCGTGTCTAAAAGTTTCACATGTGCCTCGGACACGGGTCGGGTACAATAATAGCGACATCGGGTCTCGGGTAATTTAAAAATGAATGTGTTTTTTCTGAACGGACCCGAGAAGACCCGAACTCTCTCGCCTGTGTGCGTCAATGTCCTTTTCAAACCTCTCATCTGTTTGCCAAGAGCGCTTGCGACATTGTGTGGTTGTCGGAAGGTTCATTTTCGTTGAGACAAACATGACAGTCAATTATAAATGTACATTTTAGCGGTTACGTTGGTGTCGTCGTCAGATAACAAAGTAAAACGAATGGAGCAGCTCGCCAAATTGGTTGCAAGGCCACCGGAGTTTCTTTCTGTCTGACTGCTGCGCGTGGGTCTGCAGAATGCACACACGTCAGTGCCGTTTACATTCGGTTCCAGTCGGTTTAAAAAAAAAAATTCACTAGTTCGGGTCGGACTCGGGTCTAATTTTCTCGGGTTTGTCTCGGGTCGGGTCTTTCTTTAAAAAAATTTTATTTATGCACGTCGGGTTCGGGTATGAAGTGATTCGGGTCATTTCGGGTCGGGTACATTTCTTTGGACCCGAGAAGACCTCTAATGCACACGTGACTGTACAGAGCCCCTCCCCTAGAGAATCATCAGATGTTATTGATTGATGATTGGTTTTTTAAAACTGGAGATGGGACTTCCGTCGCCAGAGTGCCCATATTGATCTTCCCCTATACCTACAGGTTTCCCACGGGTCCTTGAAATTCTTGAAAGTTTGTGAATCTGGGGGGAAAAATTCAATGCCCTGGGCCATTTTTGAAAATATACAAACATAGATACAGGTCATTGAAAGTGCTTGAATCTATATTATGCAAGAAGTTTTCTGAAAAAAAATCCATATTATTCCCTGTGTAGTGTAGAATAATATCATAAAAATTCTAGACTTTTTAAGCACACGTGCTAAACTGTTTGCTTTAAATGCTTATATTTTCTGTATGTGAATGTTGATTCATACCAAAATGCTTTTTTGCATAGTTGTGACACCTGAAAACGTCTCGGGTTACGTATGTAACTGTTGTACCCTGAGAAGGGAACGAGACGCTGCGTCTCCCTTGCCATACTTCCTGCGTCCCTGTAACGCTGTCTTTAGCAATATTTCAGATAGCGATATACTTCCTGGCTCCCGCGTCACCTTGTCTTTGTCGTTAACCCTCACCATTGGTTGAATTTGATATACACATTCAGATGCACTTACCCTTGAAGGCGTCCCCAAAGTGTCACCGCAGTGACGCAGCACGAGTTCCCTCGAAAGGGAACTGTAACAATGTATCTTTAAAAGTAACACAATGTTACCTCACTCTCACTTGAAATGTGTCCCTACATTTAATCCTTGAATTTGAGGGTATTGGACCTGGAAAGTCCTTGAAAGATCCTTGAATTTAAAGTTAACTAAGGTGTGGGAACTTTGTACCTAGTTAAAGCAGTGCTCTTGTTATATCCAAAATCTTTGTTTATACCCACACAACAAATGCCAACATTCTGAAGTTATTAGATGGAAAATATTGAGCAACATATACCCAAACTTGCCAGTCAGTTGGGCAACAATTTTACTGAGATTTTGCATGGGTAAGCACATTTACTTAAGAGCTTGTTTGCCTTCCTACTGTTTGCAGTATTCATTGGAGGTAGGCAGCACATTAAAACTTAACCACAGTCAGAGTGATGCTATAAATGAATGAGATTTTGTTTTAGTATACTTGGGTGATTCTCACGAAAATTTGGTTTTAAAAATGTCAAGCATGGAAATGTAAAAATTGCTAAAATTTACTTTTTTCCCACCAGACATTGAAAAACAAAGTCTGGAGTAAATGGGAACATTAATTTAAAAACTTTTACTTATCATTTAACACTTTTTGTAACATAATTTTAAAAATTAGTCCTAAATAATCTCATTACCGCAACAGTCAGAAAACATCAACACCGACATATTTTCAAAATGACATGACAAACCTGAAAGAACATCATTTGGAGATTCTGCACATGCATTTAAAATCAAAGTATTATGCTTCTATTAATTAAATTAACATTTAATAAGCATCTGTTGCGGTAATGATAATCAAAATGTCGTGTAAGCATTCTGACAAGACAATATTTCAAATTAACTGTAAAAAAAATGATCTTACCTGGTAGCCATCTTGAAGTAACTGGTCCATGTGCTTGGTCACTCAAAATCAAACTTTATTAAAATTCTGTATGTGTGCTTAAACTGTTCTCAAAAAGTGTTGCGGAGGATGAGAACATCAGGCATGGACACATCAATTTCCTAATTTTTCTTCATTATACATGAATATTCAGTAAATATTTTTTCTGTCATCTAAAGTAGTCTAGCAAAACATCCATTTATTTTTTTTCTTAATATTTTTGTGTTAATTTGATTAAATTACAACATAACGCAAATTCAAACACAGCCGGACACATTGCGGTAATGAGAATTTCAGCAGAAAATGAGATAAAATTTCCAATTATAAATTCTTATGTTGAAATCACACATTGTGCAAGGTAGAACACAGTATTGTGTTAATTCTGATGCTTTTTAATGTTACTATATTACACATTTTAAAGCTAAAATCATTAGTGATGTGGTGTTTCAATGGTTTCGGTAGAATCACCCACTTCATGTTTCTCTGGATTTGTGTGATTGTGTTCGCAGGCCGTGCGCACTCTTGAACGGGACGATCTTTGCGAGACGTTCAGTCTTTGGCAGATGAAGTTGGTTCTTGAAGTTTGTGAAAGCAGAGTTTTGCAGCAGAGACTCCGAGAGGCACCCGGTCGCGGCCTCCTGCTCACTTCAGAGTTTCTGCCCGTCATGAAGAGCGCAGCAGATCGAACCCTGGATCGCTGGCTCTGTGGTGAGAAACATCTAATGCATGATTTCAATATGCTGATGTATTAAGTATGTGTACATGTTAAACTGTGTTTTATATATCCATCTTTTTACACATAGATAACAGTGGGGTACTGCAGGCGTACTTGAAAGGGCAGCCAATAAACAATGATAGTGATGTCAACATGCTCGCCTGCTTTTTGGTCTACCATTCCATTCCCAGCCTTAGGAAAATTATGGCCTCTGATCTTGAAGGTACACACAAGCTCAAGCACTAGCTGTATAACTATAGGTCTCTCTCAGTAGTCTGGCTCCTCATGTTGTCATCTAAATAATCATGAAAATTCTGTCCTCGTCTTTACCCCAAAAGCTTTAATAGGCCATCCACACAGAAACGCATTAAGATTTTGTATCGTATCTGTGGGTCCCAGAGTGAATAAATCTGAACAAGGCACTCTTGCGGTTTCTTGTGTACTGCCAATCCGTATATCCGATTGTTTATGATGAAATAGAACAGTTTTGACTGAAATTTGGACATATGATGCTGGCCCGAGAATCCTCAGGTGTTTCTTGTATCACCTCCCACCTCTACAATGGCTGTATAGGTGCACAAGAACAATCCTTTCTAAAATGCATTAAACTTTCGTTTACAAAGACGTGAAACTCACCGAGTGATCAGGGGTGTTCACCGATACGCCCACACAAAAATCGCCGCAAAACACGCACTCCAACAGGTTTTATCGTAGTTTTGTCCAACTCCATTGACTTGTATTAGATGTGCTGTGAGGTACGGTATTACTCCGCGCCGGGAACGTTGTTTGTATTCTTGCAATTGGCAAAGGTGGATTATCACCACCAACTGGGCTGGAGTGTCTATTATTCAAGCTCTTAGCGGAAGAATATACGGGTGTGAGGCGTTTGGAAAAATAGGTCCACAAGTTTTCAACGAATGCTAAAACACCTGTTGGAAAGCATCTTTTGCAGCGATTTTTGTGTGAGCATATCAGTGAACACCCCTGACCACTCGGTGAGTTTCACGTCTTTGTAAACTAAAGTTTAATGCATTTTGGGAGGGATTGTTCCGGTGCACCTGTGGACCCATTGTAGAGGTGGGAGGTGAAACAACAGACACCCGAGGATTCTCGGACCAGCCGCATGTGTCGAGATTTCAGTCAAAACCGTTCTATTTCACCGTGAACAGTCTGAAAACAGGGCTTTGAGTGTAAAATACAGAACTTGTCCATGTTTAGCATATGAGGAAACGACTATTAAACAGTGTTAATAAGTCAGAATGCATGAAATACCATTGAACCACCCACCAATTGGGGGTGCCAAATTGCCCCCTAACATGCCAGTTCTCGCCATGAATATAGCCATAAACGCTGTATTGGCGTGAGCCATTAAAAAAAAAGAAAGAAAGAGGCCATCTGACTTGTAATGCAATCCGATCATAGTTCGGCCTTGTTTCCGATCTACTAATCTTTTCTTTCTCATGTGTGTCCAGGATGTTCCTGTTTTCCAGAGTTGCTCCTCAAAAGCAGTCAGTTGGGCGTTCCTGTCCGTGCTCTGCTGCGCTTGAGTCCACTTCTTCTGCAGAATCACATTTCTTGAGTTCTTATCTTGTAAAAACTTCTGAAATCTGAACAAACCACCGACTAACAGAAACCTTCTGTAGCCTCAACACTTTGTGTCGACTTTTAACATGTATGTATTATGTGGAAATGATATAATTCAGTGTCTTTTGAAGAGCCAATGTCAATGTGAGTATGCACAGATGCTCTTTGGAAGCATAGCTAGTCATCTGTTTTCAAATGTAAATAGTCTGTATCTATATTTGTACTTATGAGGCAATAAATATAACTTGAAGGAATGTTTTGATAAAATATGCACGGATTTGTACTAAACATAACTTCATGTCTGGTTTTGTCAGAGGTGTCTAGTATTGTTTTGCTACAACAGACATAAATGACAGCTTTAAAGAGCACCAATTATCCGATTTATAAATTTCCTTTGGTGTGTAGGTGTATTAGTACATGTAAAGATATGCAAAAGGTACAAAGCCCAAAGTAAACGATGACGCGAATATTGTCTCCAACGTAAATCTCTTTTCTTGGACTACAACAAACACACGGATTGTAGGCAACAGTTTACTTCCTCAGATCGGTGACGTAGACAAGACCGACATTATCATATTCCTCCTGCTTTGGACTCAGCCTGCAAGTTAATTCCTGTTAGCATTGCATTGTGCGCGAATCTTACGAACATGGTAAGGAGCGTCACATTTCCATCTCACATCAGAGGTATTCAGGCCAATCACAACCAATCAGGGACACAGAGCTTTTCAAATCGATGAGCTTTGTACAAAATCCGTCTGTTTCAGGAATATAGGGAAATCTGGAGTATGATTGCCGGGTCTGGCAGTACCACTTTTAGCATAGCTTAGCATAATTCATTGAATCTGATTAGACCATTAGCATCACGCTCAAAAATAACCAAAGAGTTTCAATATTTTTGCTATTTAAAACTTGACTCTTCTGTAGTTGCATCGTGTACTGAGACGGACAGAAGGTTGAAGGTTGTGATTTTCTATGCAGATGTGGCTGGGAACTGTGCTCTCATTCTGGCATAATAATCAAGGACTTTGCTGCTGTAACATGGCTGCAGGAGGCGCAATGATATTACGCAGTGCCTGAAAATAGTCCTCTGCTATTGAAAGTTCAATTCAATTCAATTTTATTTATATAGCGCTTTTCACAATTGGTGATTGTTTCAAAGCAGCTTTACATTCATAGAAGCAGTGGAAAGCACAGAAAAACGACAGATAGCACAACATAATACACGATAGCACAAGCAGCTAAATTTGATGCGGCTATGAATCAACATTATAAGCGTGCGTATTGCTAATGTAACGTAAAGAAGAGGGTGCTAAGTTAAGCCCAAGACGGCTGCCTCCCCGGGTTGAAAAACCCCCTAGGAGAAAAAAAACCCCAGGCTCAGCCGGGGAAGTAAAAAAAAGTCATAGGAGGGAAAAACCCTTGGGAGGTACATTTATATATACATTGAAACGATTAAGGAGATTAGGCGGAGGTTAAGCGGGTTCTGCCGGTGGTCGTTGGTCATGCATCAGCTGGGCATCACGTTGAAGGTCTGCCGGTGGGTCAGAGGTGTGCCGACTTTCAAATTTTCCGGAACTGGGTCTGTTTGTCTCATTGTCCTCGGAGAGAAGGACGAGACATAAAGAAAGAAAAACAAAACCCAATTAGCGTAGGGGCCATTCATATGTATACACATGTACATATACACAAACATATATCCATATATATCCATATATATCCACAGATATCCATATATACATATATATATACACATACACACACACATATATATATATATATATATATATATATATATATATATACATATATACATATACATACACATACATACATACACATACATACACATACATGTGCATATACGTATTGAAGATACAACGTCATCCTAGTGAAAGACTCTGCACAGTTTGGTTTAGGGAGAACGAGAAAAATGCACGGGACGGCAAATGTTTTGGAAATGGGTGCAGTGACACCCTTTTAAGGACTGAAGTCCCGCCCCCGACTAGTGGGCTTAACACCACAAATCTATACCCATCGTGCTTTATTGAAATCCGGACGAGCAAGGGAGTAAAGGGGAGACGGGGACGTGACTGCGCCAGCCATCTCCCTGATGCCTGTCTGGGCTTCACAGTACTCCCCTACTCGACTCAGAAACCTCAGGAGAAGGGCCGAGCAAGTGGTAACATAATTCCATACATAACTTTCAATCACTCCTCTGCGCTTGGCAATTAATGGCCCGATTCGGGGATTTATTGGTGTAGTTTTGAAGTTTTGGCCTTGTATTGTGGTTTGTATGTGCACAGAGTAGCGTTTCTTTTCCTTGTATGTAGCCTTTTCTATTTTATACGTGACATTTGTTTTTAAAAGTTTATGCCCGGCTCATGGTTTGCTGCACATATGTAAACGAGTAAGGAGAGATTAAACATTTTTCTTAAGAATATTAATAGCATTTACCATGCTTTAAAGTGTTGATGAAAATGAGGATTTAGTTTATTTATTTATTAGGTTGTTCAAGCTATCTATTGTGAGATGAGTACCATTAATAAAAACAATTATGTGAATGCCTTGTTAAAGAGAAAAGTTTTAAGTCTAGATTTAAAGGTATCTATTGTGTCTGATTTTCGGACAACGGTTGGCAAATCATTCCAGAGCTTAGGGGCTAAGTAGGAAAAGGATCTTCCACCTTTAGACACTTTTGATATTTTAGGGATAACTAAGAGACCAGAATTTTGCGAACGCAGTGCACGTGATGGATTGTATTCTGATAGTAATTCTCTAAGATATGAGGGTGCTAGGCCATTTAAGGCTTTGTAGGTGATAAGTGATATTTTAAATTGTATGCGATAATTAACTGGTAGCCAGTGTAAAGATGCCAGAATTGGACTTATGTGGTCATACTTCTTAGATCGAGTAAGCAGTCTTGCAGAAGCGTTTTGAACTAGCTGCAGCTTGTTTACCTGATTTGCATGGCATCCCCCAAGTAGCGAGTTACAATAGTCTATTCTAGAGGTCATAAAAGCATGGATAAGCTTCTCGGCGTCAGATGTAGACAGCATGTGGCGAATTTTTGAGATATTTCTAAGATGGAAGAATGCTGTGCGGCAGACGTTGCCGATATGACTATCGAAGGATAAGTTGCTGTCGAACATCACACCTAAGTTCCTAACCGAGGAAGATGGCACCACAGTGCAGCCATCTATGTGCAACTTGTAATCTGACATATTATGTTTGTAGCGATTCGGTTCAATAATAAGCATCTCTGTCTTATTGGAGTTGAGCTTAAGAAAGTTATGTGCCATCCAGTCACTAACATCGCTAATGCAGTCTGTTAGCTTAGAAAACGTGTGGGTTTCACTGGGATGTGAGGAGATATAAAGCTGGGTATCATCCGCATAGCAGTGAAAACTTATGTTATGTTTCCTGATAATTTCTCCTAGTCCTAGGGGTAACATATATAACGAGAACAGGATAGGACCTAAAACTGATCCCTGCGGTACACCATATTTGACCAGGGAGTGATATGACTCTTCCTCATTTACATAAACAAAGTGATAGCGATTGGTTAGATACGACCTAAACCAGGCTAACGCCTGACCACTGATACCAACATAGTTTTCTAGTCTATTGAGTAAGATTGTGTGATCTATTGTGTCAAAGGCTGCGCTAAGGTCTAGTAATATAAGGATTGAGATTTCACCACGATCGGATGTTAACATGAGGTCATTTGTAACTCTAAGCAGCGCTGTCTCTGTGCTATGGTGGGGCCTGAATCCTGATTGGAACTTTTCATACGTACTATTATTTGTCAAGAATGTGCATAACTGGCTTGCCACTACCTTTTCTAATATTTTCGAAAGAAAATGGAGATTTGAGATTGGTCTAAAGTTATTAAGCTCTCCCTGATCAAGCTGTGGTTTTTTAATCAGCGGTTTAATAACTGCTAGCTTGAAAGCTGTTGGAACGTATCCTATTTCTAGCGATGAGTTAAAGATTTGTAGTACCGGGGTTGACACTACAGGGAATACCTCTTTAAGTAGTTTTGTGGGAACGGGGTCTAATATACAGGACGATGATTTGGATGATGTGACTAGTTTAGAGAGCTCATCTATTGTAGTAGGTTTAAATGAATCAAGATGTTCGTATGGTAATCTAGTGTTTAGTGAACTAATGGGTAGAGTGATGGCTGCTTGGGTAGTTACGATGTTTTCCCTAATAGTCGTAATTTTGTTAGAAAAGAAGTTCATGAAATCGTTACTATTGTGTTGAAGTTTACTATTGGTTTCTGTTTGTTCTTTGTTTCTTGTCAGTTTTGCGACTGTGCTAAAGAGGAAGCGAGGGTTGTTATGATTTTCTTTAATAAGCGTACTGAGATAGGTTGATCTGGCCGTTTTTATAGCCTGTCTGTAGTGTTTAACACTCTCTTTCCGTGCTGCACGCCATACCTCTAACTTTGTGCTTCTATAATTTCTTTCCATTTTTCTAGCTGCCTTTTTAAGAGCAACGGTGTGATGGTCATACCATGGAGCTGGCGGTTTTTCTTTGATTTTCTTTTTTCGAATGGGAGCAACGGCATCCAGTGTGTTATAACAGACATTGTTCAGGTTTTCTATTACAGTATCTAGATCGTCACAGTTATCTGCTACATGTTTCATTTGGGACAGGTCTGGAATAGTGCTAATAAAGCTATCTTTAGTGGTGGAAATTATTGTTCTGGCTAGTCGGTAGCATGTTGTGGATTGAGTGATCCTATCTAGAAGTACAGTGTATGACACAAGGTAATGGTCAGAAACTGCATCACTCTGAGGTGATATTTCGATGTCATTAAAATTGAGTCCGAGTGACAGAATTAAGTCTAATGTGTGCTTACGAGTATGCGTGGGCCCTGACACGTTTTGTTTAATACCGAGAGAATTTAGAACATCCATAAACGCACGTCCTAATGCATCTTTTGAGTTATCCACATGAATATTAAAATCACCAACGATAAGAGCTTTATCTACAGTGACTACCAGTGTTGGGGGTAACGCATTACAAGTAACTTGAGTTACGTAATAATATTACTTTTCAGAAGTAACGAGTAAAGTAACGCATTACTTTTTAAATGTACACATTAATATTTGAGTTACTTTTTCAAAAAAGTAACTCAAGTTACTTTTTTAGTTTAATTAATTTGATTAAAAAATATGTACTGAAATAAACTAAACGTATGCACTCTCTGTGCCTGTGTGGAAACAGTTTGAGTCAGAAACTGAGATGGCAAGCCGGAGCTAAACATTTTTGTGATGAAATATGAAATTTCTGAATGCAGAACTTTTCAGTCATAAAAACACCTGCAAGGCCTGAAAGAGATCAAGCTTTAGCCACGAAAAAGTAACGCAAAAGTAACTAAAAGTAACGTAAGCATTACTTTCCATGAAAAGTAACTAAGTAACGTAATTAGTTACTTTTTTGGGGAGTAACTTAATATTGTAATGCATTCCTTTTAAAAGTAACTTTCCCCAACACTGGTGACTACAAGCTCAGACAGGAAATTTGCTATTTCTTTAAGGAAATCTGCATGGTGGCCCGGAGGTCTATAGATTGTAGCTAAGACAAAAGAAAGCTGTTTGTTGTTACGATCAGTTATTTCCATATTTAATAACATTAGTTCAAATGAATTAAATTTTAGTTCAGATTTTTGGTTAACTTTAAAAATGTTGTTGTATATTGTAGCTACACCGCCCCCTCTCCCCTTTAATCGAGGTTCGTGTTTATAATAATAGTCTTGTGGGGTGGATTCGTTTAAACTAATGTAGTCGTCTGCTTTAAGCCAGGTTTCTGTTAAACAGAGTGCATCTAAGTTTTGGTCATTAATTATTTCATTAACAATAGGTTCTTTATTGGTAAGCGATCTAATGTTAAGAAGGCCGAATTTTAACATTTGAGGTTCATCTGGTAATGTATTGTTTTCTAATTTTATGTTAATCAAATTTGTACGTGATGTGGCAAGCGGTGCTCTGTATTTGCTTGTTCGGGGAACAGATACAGTTGAAATGTGTTGAGTTTCTGGTGAGATCGACTCGAAGTGCTGGGATATATGTGATCTTGACATATCATGCCATCTGACAGACGGACGGTTAAGCTGATCCGTCTTTTTTCTGACCTGGGCCCTGGATAGTCAGACTATATCAGAATTAAGAATTAAGTTACCAAGGGGACTATATTTTCAGGAGCTGCATAATATCATTGCGCCTCCTGCAGCCATGTTACAAAGTCCTTGATTATTATGCCAGAATGAGGGTATAGTTCCTAGCCATATCAGCCTAGAAAATCCCAACTTTTAATTTTCCATCGGCCTTAGTACATGATGTAACTACAGAAGAGTCAAGTTTTAAATAGGAAAATTATTGAAACTCTTTGGTCATTTTTGAGCGCGATGCTTATGGTCTAATCAGATTCAATGGATTGTGCTAAGCTATGCTAAAAGTGCTAGCGCCAGACACGGAGATCAGCTGAATGGATTCCAAAACGATAAAAATCAAATGTTTAACTTTAGGAGAGCTGGAAAAAGAGCATATTTTCAAAAAAAAGTGGAGTTTCCCTTTAAGTGATCATCCATTTGCGCTTAACTGAAGGAGCAATGACATAGAGACCCAGGGGCTCTTTTGACTTAAAGCCAGGGTAAAACCCTTGCAACATTTCAAAACCACATCAGGTTTTGCATGGGCATCACTCAGGTTTTATCTAAATGTCCAGCTTGCACATTTTTCTATTCCCCTCCTTTTCTTTATTTGCTGTACTGTAGCAAAACAAGTATCACAAGAGCATTCCTCTATAAATGAAAACCATCCTACTGCCAGGAACACATCGCCAAACACACCCTCTTACATACCACGCTATTTGAATAGCCACGTTGCTGTTTCAAAATAGTTCAGGCCCCTCTGTGCTTTGAATACTGCTTTCTTTTCCCATCTAGCTATTTTACTAAATTTAACCACACTGAAGTGAAAGTTCTGTGAAATGAGAAAATGTGAAGTGATATAAACTTTGCAGATGTTGAAGCAATGAGGATATGTGACATGTTTGAAGGTTAATATCATTGAATTTCCCTAAAATGGATAGTTCACACAGAAATGAAATCTCCATCATCTAATCGCCCTCGTGTTAGTCATAACAACCAGTAGGTTTTTCTCTTTTCACTGAAATGACATTAGGTGGAATTGGACAAATCGACTCTGTGTTAAATCAAATAAATTAATGTTATTAGTTTCCCTGTAACTGAATAGGTTTCTATGTGGAGCAGATATCACATGAATACAACTTTAACCAGATTCCAGTTGTTTCTTAATTGGTGCTTTTACTAAAAGTGTTGTTCATTCAAAGTCCATTTATACACTATGTACTAATTTATGTGTTTTTGACAGTATGGTAAAGCGTAACTGGGCATTAGTGCTGTGTTCACGCCACCTCCATCAAAAATGAGAATGGTGTTTACCGAATGCTTTATCAGATACTTTCGCTTTATATCTGCTTAAATGGATAGTTCACCCAAAAATGAAAATTCTGTCATTTACTCACTCTCTGTATACATTTCTTTGTTCTTATGACCACAAAGGAAGATATTTTGAGAAATGCTCGTAATCAAACCGTAATCAAGCCCCATTCACTTCAATTTCTCATTAAAGCAATTATCTAATCAACCGATCACATGGCAGTTGCTTCAATGCATTTAGGGGCGTGGTCCTGGTCAAGACAATCTCGTGAACTCCAAACTGAATGTCAGAATGAGAAAGAAAGGTGATTTAAGCTATTTTGAGCGTGGCATGATTGTTGGTGCCAGACGGGCCGCTCTGAGTATTTCACAATCTGCTCAGTTACTGGAATTTTCACGCACAACCATTTCTAGGGTTTACAAAGAATGGTATGAAAAGTGAAAAACATCCAGTATGCGGCAGTCCTGTGGGCGAAAATGCCTTGTTGATGCTAGAGGTCAGAGGAGAATGGCCCGACTGATTCAAGCTGATAAAAGAGCAACTTTGACTGAAATAACCACTCGTTACAACCGAGGTATGCAGCAAAGCATTTGTGAAGCCACAACACGCACAACCTTGAGGTGGATGGGCTACAACAGCAAAAGACCCCACGGGTACCATTCATCTCCACTACAAATAGGAAAAAGAGGCTACTATTTGCATGAGCCCACCAAAATTAGGCAGTTAAAGTTAAATGTTGCCTGGTCTGATGAGTCTCGATTTCTGTTAAGACATTCAGGTGGTAGAGTCAGAATTTGGCGTAAACAGAATGAGAACATGGATCCATCATGCCTTCTTACCACTGTGCAGGCTGGTGGTGGTGGTGTAATGGTGTGGGGGATGTTTTCTTGGCACACTTTAGGCCCCTTAGTGCCAATTGGGCATCGTTTAAATGCCACGGTCTACCTGAGCAATGTTTCTGACCATGTCCATCCCTTTATGACCACCATGTACCCATCCTCTGATGCCTACTTCCAGCAGAATAATGCACCATGTCACAAAGCTTGAATCATTTGGTTTCTTGAACATGACAATGAGTTCACTGTACTAAAATGGCCCCCACAGTCCCCAGATCTCCACACATTAGAGCATCTTTGGGATGTGGTGGAACGGGAGCTTCGTGCCCTGGATGTGCATCCCACAAATCTCCATCAACTGCAAGATGCTATCCTATAAATATGGGCCAACATTTCTAAAGAATGCTTTCAACACCTTGTTGAGTCAATGCCAAGGAAGTTCTGAAGGCGAAAGGGTGTCCAACACAGTATTAGTATGGTGTTCCTAATAATCCTTTAGGTGAGTGTACATAAGAGTAACCCCTAGTAAATAAGAATAAAAAATAAATAGAATACAATAAACATATTATTATGATATATATTAGAATATTGAAAAAATGTTGAGCTTTTTACTTTTTTCAGAAAGGACAACGAAGAGTGACTGGACACTTCTCTTTTTTTTTTTTTTAAAGAAGCAGAGAATTTTTTTTGCACTTAGAGGGTTTTGCAGCGAAAGACAAAATGTCCAATGTGTTAAATCCTAATGAAATATCTAAAATGGAATTTGTGAAAATAAGGCATTTCAATTACTGACTATTAACCGTTTCATTGCCATTAAAGTAAAATTATTAAACCTAAACATAAGCCTAATAAAAAATGCTCATTTACAAGAAAACATAGAGGCACTTTAAAATGTGAACTCTTGAAATGTAAACCTGTTTAAAAGTGAGAGGAACTCAGACACATTCACAAAACTAAAAAGCTCAAGCATTGTTTTTTGTAGATGTCACTGGGTTTATTATTTTAATGCAATGTTTACTGTAGGTATGTCTGTATTTGATGTTTGATCATATCAAACTGTGTGTGTGTGTGTGGCATGTGCTCAAAAGCATTATTTTAGTTCGTTTCCCTTTAGATTTTGTTAAATCATCACATCCACAGTTAACCATCACCCCGGATTCCGGTAACCACTGAAAGGCCAAGTATAAAGACAAAAAACTGCCCTGGAATAACCTCTGCTCACGTGTCTGGACATTCCTGTCTGCTGATGCTTCTGATTACTGAACCTAAACCAGCATGAGAACTCATGGTTTGAAAGATTAGTTTTATGGCAAAAATTGCACACTTCTCTTTAAACGTGTCACGTTTTCCTGAAAAGTTTTGGGTTCGTTTTTAACTGTTGCTCATTATAGCTTGGCTATTCAGGAAGGAAAGCGAATTAAGATTTCAGATATGGGATGTTTGGAATGTGAACAATGATGTTGTGCAACTTTGAGGAAAAGGGGCGGGGTGGTGTTTTCCCACACGTCTGGCTTCATATAGTTTTAAATTCGACATATTTATATATTAGCCTTGAGCTTTGCTGTCGAGTCTTCTCTGATGCAATCAAACGTGCTCTGTTTAGACACGATCAGACATCCCCCCCGATCTACAGACCCACGTCTATATTTGGCATGATTAGTCAAAACATAACTTCTTTCAAGGACTTCTGCTGTGAAATCACAATGCACTGATATTCAGAGTTTCAGTGTGTAGAATATATGATAGAATATATTGACTGTATATGTTTGAATTTAAGTGTTTGCATGACTTGGCAAGTCTGATGCTTTTAGTTCCTCATCTATGACCTTCACTTTGAATGACAAGCATTTAAAACATGCAGGAACAGGCCTTATTTGGAAAATCACACTTTGAAGTTCCATTCACACCCAAATTCTTTTAAATCTTTTTTTTTATCACAATCCTGGCCATTAAACGAACTTTTTATTGTAAGATTTTAGATTCAAATGCATATGAAAAAGTATTTATTTTAAGATGCCCATAATGGTCATGTTTTGCATTTTATTGCAAATAACTTGTTGTAATTATTTAAAATACTTTTCAAGAAAATGTTTTAGATTGACATTTGTAAAAATGCTGTACTCAATGTTTGACCCATCTACCAATGCTGTGTGCATTTCCTCTTTACTTTCAAATTTGTTTACATTTGAAAATCTTAGCTTATTTGCCAGGACACTTAACTTGAACCACAACTTTGGCACACATCACAATAAGCACGTTGAGTTCAATGCACCATGGAGTTATTAAAGAGATTATTTTACTTGGGAAACTGAAGTCACTGCTGTCAAGGCGTTGACTGAGACTATTCATTCACAAGCTCTACAGTACAGAGCGCGTTTGAATCGTTGCGGCGAGCTCTGTGTGTCGGATGAGGGGGCGTCACCAACCAACTGAGCTTAAGGGAAAGTCTGTATGCGGACCTGTGACTCCACATGAATGAGTCAAGTGAAGAACATACATGAGAGCACTATTGCAAAGAGATTAAGAAGAGGAAGAAGTGGGCATTTTGAACACACTCAGTGGAACTTGCTTGTGCGCATTTGCGCAAACTCTCCAAAGTCACTTGGTAACTTGCGCAGATGCGCAGCTCCAGTCTTTGGGTAAGTCACACTAAACTCACTAACGCACAGACTATCAACATTAAGTAGGTTATTTTTTAAAAAACAGGAATGTTTTGAGTTCTACATATGCTTGCGTTCATACTTTTTTTTCATTTTTGAAACTCTTCCTGTTGAATGCACCCTTATCTGCTCTGTCGTATAGAAATGAGTCAAAATTTGAACGGACACTAGTGTGTTCCTCCAATCACCGAAGACCCACCATTGCATCTATATGCTATAACTATGAATATTCATGATGCATTGCATTACACTGTCATTTAGTGACAACTTAAAGAGATGCGTGAGACAAACGAGAGAATGAGTTATTCGGGTCATTTTATTCTTATTGAGCGCTCGATGAAGATAAGAGGAAGCCTGCGGTGGAAGCATGAGATAGTGTTTCTCACTTCCTGTTCCTCTTCAGAAAAGACACTTAATTGGAATATGTGTACGGCAACCACACGCGCGTGCTCGCGCGCGCCACATGGAGTAGAGCAGCGTGTGCGCGAACGCTTCCCAAGAGACCCGTTTCAACTTTCATGTAAAAAGAAAGTTTGTTATCCAGCTGCGTGGCGTTTGACCCGTTATGAGAAGCCCGTTCTGTGGTTAGTTAGTGTGTCGAGTCACGTACTTACTAGCTCCGTGCAACTACGTCACGGCGAGGGGGGCGTGATCCGCGACTTGTCAACGCAACATCTGCGCGTTTGTATCTGGGTAGAAAAGCGCGCGCGAATGGGTGTGTGCACTGCCAAAACTCGATGAGCTGCATTTGTAGATGGCACATTATGGTTGATGATGTCCAGTAAATATTGTGCGTAAGGCGCGTGTTTGTTTTTAAAAAACAGTTAAACGGAGCGTAACAACACGAGTTTAGTTTAGTCAAGCGTATAATGAAATAAGAATATTAACAAAATTAAAACGAAAACGAAACTGCAATGTTTGACCGTTTCCATCTCGACACGCTGAAAACGCGACGCTAGTGACGCAAAAAAGCATGACGCGACGCCACGACCACTCACGGTGTGCGTTGTATGTTAAACACAGGGCAGACATAAGATCGACCCTTAAAGGGATAGTTCACCCAAAAATGTAAATCCTGTCTTCATTTAGTCACTCTCACGTTGTTACAAACCTGTATAATTTTTTTTTATGAACACAAAGGAAGATATTTTAGGAATGTTTGTAACCAATGAGCCTCATTCACTTCCATAGTATCCTTTTATTTTACCATAGTGAATGGAGCTCAAATAAATGTATACAGGTTTTTAACAACATGAGAGTGAATAAATAATGACAGAATTTTCATTTTTTGGGTGAACTATCCCTTTAAGAAAATCAGTGTAGTTTTATTATAGTAAAACTGTTGCTTTTTTGCAAATGTATTACCATTTGTATTAGTTTTATTACAAATAGGCCTATCGTGGTTAAATTATAGGTAGTGAGACCATTGTAGATTTGTGGTTAGTATGGTTTCATAACAAATATTCTAGTTAAACTATTTTATGTAGTAAAACCATCATTTAGTATGGTATTAGCATCCAGTTCTGCGCCTGTGCGTTTTGTAAGGGAGTTCTTATGAGTTTCAGTGTTTTTGTTATGTTGCTTATTTAAATCTCTAAACTAAAGAAAGTCTTGTATATTAGTTTATAAGTTAACATTTGTACACTGTCATTTTACACTGCCCCCACATCTACTTTTAGTTAGGCAACTTTGGTTTCCAGTAAAACCTGTTATGGTGGCCGTAGAGAGACGGAAGTGGTGACAGAAACTTACATTCATAAAAAGTGTCGGTGTGTCTATTGTTCTGCTTCAGATGGGTTTGAAATGACTGTACTCCGATCTAAAACTGTTAGAAACAGTCTGGTAGTTGAAGGGATTTAGATCACACATCTTGTAATTCAAACTCTCGTGCGATTCATTTTGGCTCCAAGTTTGACTATGTGAGAGGGAAACCTCAAAATCACCCGGTCTGATTTTTCTTTCTGATTTGTTAGGCACGAGAAAGAAAACAAAATTTGAGAAACATACATAGCAAATGATGAATATCTGATGAGGAATGGGTGATTAAAATAAAAGATATGTGGCTCTTGTGCTCTTACCGCGATGAACTCTGCATAAGGGCCTCGTGTTCCTCCTCTTAGCTTTTTGCGCCATCTGGTGGACATTTTACTACACTTCATTTCAGGTTAACATATAGTTTATCTGTAAATACATTCTGGTCTTCTGCAGTATTAAAAAAGTAAAAATACAAAAGCATTACTTTAAGCTTTATATATTACACTCTGTTTTACTTGCAATGTACAATAATGTTAATTTAAAATATATAAAAAAGTTATTATATGTCTTATTATGGCAATATACTATTTTAAGACGTTACTTCAGTTTGCAGTGTTTTACATTTAGACATTTAGCAGACGCCTTAATCCAAAGCGACTTCCAAAGATTTGGAAACAATAGGGAGGCAATAATACAAGAAGTACATATACCAAGTTTAACAAGTTTTTCCTATTCCAAAGCAATATCTAGGTGGTGGTAAAGAACCCTTTTTATCCAGCCACATCATTTTAATACAATTTATTTTTTGTTAGAATTAGTGTTTATTATGTTAATACACAATCAAAACAGTGTACTATTTTATGTCTGATGGTCATGGTCAGCAATAAAAGGAAATCAAATTAAGGCTTCTGCACTGTGACGATTTATCTCTGGTCCACAAGGTGGCGGTATTTACAACATTACTCTCATTCGATAGCAGGCTTTAACCCAGCTGACCTCTTTCAGCTAACTGTTGTTATTAGGTTCTCATTTATGTATAATGGATATACATTTTTCTCTCCCAGGTCTTTTATTATGCAACCAACCGTCCCCTTGTGTCTTTGCCACACGAGTAAAAATTGGATACAAAATATTTATTGTTTATATTTTTGCGGTAGTTAGGCCTATTTTGTTTATGTCATCATGAGAAAATAGAGCGGAGTGATACATATCATACATTAAACAAGTAGCGGTCGATACCGCGCAGTAATATCCGGGTAAGCAGTGCGTTGTCACTTTTAGCGGCGGAATTTGCCTGATTTAAGTATTCCAGATAGCTCTGTAATAACTTTATATACTAGTCTCTTGGATTTTGATTCACATTCGAATAAAAGTGAAACTTTGTTTTATGCGTAAACGTCCTCAACACAAGACACCAAACCTTCTTTGAGTCTATAGAAATGTTTGCTGTAACACGTGCAGGATTAAATGTAGCGGTCACATGAGCCTTCTCAAATAATTATTGAGCGTCCTTAGAGGTCTTTTGTGTTTGATGGGATACACTGCAGTATCCGAGTCCCTAAGGAGTGTGTAATAGGAGAGTATTGATCAGATGGTTTGTGAGGGTCCGATCACATCCAGTGAGAATGAATATAGAGTGCGTTCTCACACACAGAGAGAGACGCAGGTGCGCGCGTGACACGGTCGGCATGTCTTAACTGATGCGTATTGATTGATGCATTCACTGACTTAAAGTTAGTTCTAGGCGTTTGTGCGTGCCGTGCAAACGTTGTAGGCAATGCATTTGTGTACATAAAGCATGTGGTGAACGAACAGTAAAATTCACTCTCATCCCTCCAGCCTGTTTTGTGATGCAAATCATGTTGAGTTTCTGTTTGATGTCATTGCTGCTGCTTGTTCAGTCCTGCTCAGTAGCCACCCCAGAATGTTCCAGTTTTACGTATTACGTTTTAAATCAATTAACCAGCTAAATAAAGTTAGCACGGATTAGTATTTTAACTAATAATAATGGTGTGGCTTAAAGTGTGAAATGTCTGGAGAGCAAAAAATTGGGGATGCTGGCCTGGTGCTGCAGAAATGACATATTTTACTTTTTGGCTCATCTCTCTTACCTTACCATGCTTTCTTTATGCTATAAACAGAAACTGAGACGTTAATGTTTAAAGGAGACATATCATGAAAATCAGACTATAATTGGGTCCCCAGTGCTTCTATTAACCTAGAAAATGCTAAAAAAGATCAACCAAGTAACTTAGTTTTGGTAAACCATTCTATGCAAGCATGTCAAAAATAGGTCATTAAAATTTGGCTCCCCTTGTGAGGTCAGAAGGGGATCTCATTATAATAATTCCGCCCCTTAATCTGCACTATCCAACCACGGCACTGCCATTTAGTGCAAAGAGAGAGAAAAAATGACAGCACAATTGAGGCCCTGTTTATATTAGAGCATTTGCGTTTTAAAAAGTTACTAAACGAACTTGAAGCAAAAATAAATTTCAGCAAATGCAAACTTCAATCAAACATAGTAAGAGGTGAAGTATTGCTTTAGCCTACAGAAATGCTTATTGCATTAATTTTTTAAAGTGTGCGAGGTCCGTGCATGTACTCCGCTAGCAACACAGAAATAGCTAAAAGCGCAAGCGGCTAAACGAGCATTAAATATTAATGATGTTGAGTTTATTGTTTTTATTAATTAATATTCACAAAACTTATCAAGAAAACGTTGATTAAAATTAAGAGACAAATTATCTGAAACGAAATTAATTTTAAAGTAGAAAACAAAACTTAAATTAAGCTCGAAAATAAGGTCTGACCCATTACTTCTCCCTTCATTGGCCTTTACAACGCCCTATATGGCGTTTAAAATTACAGTGTATCTTTCGTAATAAGCTAACTAAATTTAAACAAAACATAAACACATTACAACAATATTCAAACCCAACAATACTCAATCATAAATATAAAACAGACATTATCTATAAGGATACATGTTAAAACAATCCGATATAGCGTTTATAATAGCTGGTTGGTAGATGTTTACTATTTTTGGCAAAACCTACGTTGCAAACCTCCATTTACCTGAATAAAATACTTTTTACTTTGAAAATGATGCGCTGTCATGTTAACATCAGCTGTTCGTTAACATAAGACTCCGTCTACGTTCATTTACACTCAGAGCAACGTCTGAGTTCTCAAACTAAAACAGGGTCTGCAGCGTTTGCGAACAAATCCGTTTATGAGGGTCGAAAACGGTGATGTAGTGTAGATGAAAGGCGTAAACATAGAAAAAGTAGCGCGTTTTAAAGGATAAACGCATTAATGTAAACATAGCCTGAGTTTCAAGTTGAACAAACCACCATCATGGTGATAAGTGTTTGCATTTCATTAGCTCATTTGCATTTAAAAGCACACCCAAAAACGGCACATTTTGGGGAATTTCATGGGAATTTCTGGGAATTTCTATTGTGTGCATTAAGAGGGACCTGTTTCCTGGCTTTTTCTTTGTACTGTCACATGACGGTGACTTCTCTTCCGAGGGCAGTGGGTTCAAAATATGTGTGTCATGTTTGAGGTTTGTCATGTCAAAATATGTGTTCGGTGCGTCATGTGGACCTATATGCATCACGCGTCAAACACATATTTTGACATGACGAGCCACACACATGATGCCCTCGAAAAAGAAGTCACTGGCTGACCCTGGTGCTGACAGGCCATGAGAGTGAAATATTATCTTATATTTGCTGTCCAATGTCATTATTTTTAATGATTTATTTTAATGCTTGGTGATTTTCGCGAAATTAGACTTATGAGGTGTCATGAAACATTTTGATAACAAAAGTAAATGCTATCAAAATAAGAAGCATACAGTTACAAACATCTCTTCACGTACTATTATGCACATGATTGACATCATACAAACCAATTTTGTTGTTTTTTCCACATTTAAGGGAAAAATTATCATTACCGCAACATGTCCATGACTGGATTTGGGTTGTTTGACATGGAAATAATTATAATTAAAAAATCTTAAAAATTAAAAGCTTCAGTGCATGTTATACTATAAACATTTACAGTAAATAAACAAGTGGTATTTGGTGATCATTGGTAAATGTAGAGACAATAATAAGGAATATAAATGTGTCCAAGACCAATTTTCTCATTCTTCGCAACAATTTTCAATCATTGTTTAAGCTCTCAAGGAACTAACATTTTCAAATAAAAATTTGTTGGAAGGGACATAATTGACTGTGACACTAAAGATGGCAACCAGGTAAGCGGTTCTTATTTTTTTTCTCCAGATAAAAATTGAAATTTTGTTTGTCATAGTACCCAGACAACTTTTTAGTTCTCATTACCGAAACATGAGTTTGTAAATGCATATATTTAATGTAATATCATGTTGCGGTAATGATCATTTTGATAATGATAATCAAAAAAAGTAAATAATTCTATAGGAAATATTTTTTAAATCCTCTAAAAATAATGGTTATAGTAAGTTCAGACCTTAATCTTATATGTTCAAAAAAAATTTGATGCTGGACACCTTCAAAATCTGGATTTAGTGAGAATCACCCTTATGTATTTTTTATTATTTTTATCATTTGGTACCCTTTTTCATCTTTTTTTTGTACCCATTTTGGATCATTGGATGTTACAGGCTATAAAAATATTCAAAAAAATCTGAAAATTAGTACACTGAATTAGTAACAAAGTCTGTTACCAAGGTAGAATAACAGTGTTAACAGTAACAGGCAGTCATATACAGCAGTGGTTCTCAAACTTTTTCAGCGTGCGGCCCCCCTTGTGTACGGTGCATACCTTCGCGCCTCCCCCAAAGAAAATGTATGACAATTTTGTTCTAAAACATAACATTTGAATTAGACAAAACATATTAAAATATACAAAGTAGTGCTGTTGGTTAGTAGGCTTATTTTATTTTAGGTTTAATTACACAGAATTTATGAAAAATTAATGTATTTTATAAAATGTCATAAAACTTGGGCCCCCCTGGCACCATCTCGCGGCCCCCCTGAGAACCACTGATATACAGAGAATCTCTCTCTCTCTCTCTCTCTCTCTCTCTCTCTCTCTCTCTCTCTCTCTCTCTCTCTCTCTCTCTCTCTCTCAAATTATTGACTATATAGTGATTATATTATCACACATCTGCATTGCTGTCAGGAGAGATGACTTCTAATTTCTGACTGATGACATTTTATTCTGGGAAAAACGCCCACATGCACAGGAAAAGATCAGATGAGTTTACTTCATTCATATCTCTGATGAATTATTGAATGTAGTCGGTAGCATACAGCGTGAGGTGATGCATACGTGTACTGTAAAAGTTCATGTGACCCTAAATGACTCTGGTGTGTCATAGCAGTGTGTGATTGTATGAAACTGAAACAGAGGAGATCTTCTGGGGAGGGGGTGGATAAGAACCCACATGATAATGAGTCAGAAAGTACAGTATTCACTATTGCATATAGCCTGAAATGTGCATGTTCATATAGCAGCGCTTTATCAGTATTACGTTGCCTTTTCGTTTCAGCTGTCGATTACTTATATCAATATCTTGTTTTTGTGCGGGTTAAAATGTCGTTGTAATAAAAACTTTGAATGGTAACTTTATATGAAGTTAAATATGAAGTTAACATGCTTAATGACATTGTCAATTAATAAAGGGGAATAACAAATTTTAAAGGTTAAATATTCTTAGTAAATGTACCTGTTATTACTATGTAGTGCAAGCATACGGTATGGACCTAGTTGCAAATCTGTCTCTTTAAGTAAACTTATATGCTTATGTATAGGTACTGATGAATAGTATTTATGTATTTCCACTATAGTGTAGAGCTTGTCTGTGCAGTGCTTGCTGCAATGATGTTAAGTTTTGGGTGGTTGCCATGAGGCTGCAAGGCAGTTGCTAAGGCGTTCTGAATTGTTATTACGTAGCATCTTTCTGTGTGGCCCTTACAAAAATGAACCATGTTTTTTGTTGTAAAAGTGTAAAATTAGCAAAATCCTGCTGGAAAAACCAGCATACCAGCAAGACCAGCATATGTTGTGTTTTGGTGCTGGTATGCTGGTCACCAGCACCAAACCAGCATGGGTTGTTTTTCAGCCGGGCATGATATTTTGTGGTTACCAAGGTTTTACTACAGTAGGTTTTTTTAACTGTAGTAAAATCATAGTTAATTTCATAAAGCTTTCTGAGTGGTTGTTAGTACATTGCTTGGTGGTTGCTACGGCATTCTGAATGGTTGTTAGCATTTTCTGTGTGACTGCTACAGTGTTTTGAGTGGTTGTTAGTACGTTGCTAAGTGGTTGCTAGGTTTTTTTGAGTGATTGTTAATACATTTCTAGGTGGTTGCTATGGCGTTCTGAATGGTTGTTAGCATGTTTCTATGTAATTGCTTGCTAAGGTGCTTTGCGTGGTTATTAGTACATTGCAAAGTGGTTGCAAAGGCATTCTACATGGTTAGCATGTTCATGTGTGGTTGCTAAGGTGTTCTGAGTGGTTGTTAGTACGTTGCTAAGTGGTTGCTAGGTTTTTTTGAGTGGTTGTTAATACATTTCTAGGTGGTTGCTATGGCGTTCTGAATGGTTGTTAGCATGTTTCTATGTGATTGCTTGCTAAGGTGCTTTGCGTGGTTATTAGTACATTGCAAAGTGGTTGCCAGGTGGTTGCTAGGGTATTCTGAATGGTTGTTAGCATGATTCTGTGTGACTGCTAAGGTGTTATGAGTGGTTGTAAGTACGTTGCTCTTGCTCAGTGGTTGCTAGGGCTTTTTGAGTGGTGGTTAGTACATTTCTAGGTAGTTGCTAAGACGTTCTGAATAGTTGTTAGTATGTTTCTATGTGATTGTTTGCTAAGGTGTGTTGAGTGGTTATTAGTATGTTGCTAGGTGGTTGCTAAGGCATTTTAAGGGGGTGTTAGTAGTACATTGCTAAGTGATTGTGAAGGCATTCTAAATGATTATTAGCATGTTTCTGTGTGGTTGCTAAGGTGTTCTAAATGGTTGCTAGTACATTGCTAGATGGTTGCTAGGGTGTTTCGAGTGGTTATTAGTACGTTGCTATGTTGTTGCTAAGGTTTTTTGAGTGGCTGTTAGTACTTGCTAAGTAGTTGTTAAGGTTTTTTTTTAATGGC
Organism: Misgurnus anguillicaudatus; assembly: GCF_027580225.2. NCBI lineage: Eukaryota > Metazoa > Chordata > Actinopteri > Cypriniformes > Cobitidae > Misgurnus > Misgurnus anguillicaudatus. The sequence continues at coordinate 30,924,278 of NC_073347.2, read as the reverse complement.
TGTTAGTACATTGCTAAGTTGTTGCTAAGGCGTTCTGAATGGCTGTTAGCATATTTCTGTGTGGTTGCTAAGGTGTTCTGAGTGGGTGTTAATATACATTGCTTGGTGGTTGCTACAGCATTCTGAATAGTTGTTAGCATTATTCTGTGTAACTGCTAATCTGTTTTGAGTGGTTGTTAGTATGTTGCTAAGTGGTTGCTAGGTTTTTTTGAGTGGTTGTTAATACATTTCTAGGTGGTTGCTTCGGCGTTCTGAATGGTTGTTAGCATGTTTCTATGTGCTTGCTTGCTAAGGTGCTTTGCGTGGTTATTAGTACATTGCAAAGTGGTTGCAAAGGCATTCTACATGGTTAGCATGTTCATGTGTGGTTGCTAAGGTGTTCTGAGTGGTTGTTAATATACATTGCTTGGTGGTTGTTACGGCATTCTGAATGGTTGTTAGCATTATTCTGTGTAACTGCTAAGCTGTTTTGAGTGGTTGTTAGTACATTGCTAAGTGGTTGCTAGGGTTTTTTGAGTGGTTGTTAGTACATGTCTAGGTGGTTGCTATGGCGTTCTGAATGGTTGTTAGCATGTTTCTATGTAATTGCTTGCTAAGGTGCTTTGCGTGGTTATTAGTACATTGCGAAGTGGTTGCAAAGGCTACATGGTTATTAGCATGTTCATGTGTGGTTGCTAAGGTGCTCTGAGTGGTTGTTAATATACATTGCTAGGTGGTTGCTACGACATTCTGAATGGTTGTTAGCATTATTCTGTGTAACTGCTAAGCTGTTTTGAGTGGTTGTTAGTAGGCTACATTTCTATGTGGTTGCTATGGCGTTCTGAATGGTTGTTAGCATGTTTCTATGTAATTTCTTACTAAGGTGCTTTGCGTGTTTATTAGTACATTGCAAAGTGGTTACAAAGGCATTCTACATGGTTATTAGCATGTTAATGTGTGGTTGCTAAGGTGTTCTAAAAGATTGCTAGTACGTTGCTAGATGGTGAGTGGTTGTTAGTACGTTGCTAAGTGGTTGCTAAGGTTTTTTGAGTGGATGTTAGTACATTGCTAATTGGTTGCTAAGGTGTTCTAAATAGCTGTAGCATGTTTCTGTGAAGTTGCTAAAGTTTTCTGAGTGGTTGTTAGTACATTGCTAAGTGGTTGCTAAGGCAATTTGAATGGATGTTAGTATGTTTCTGTGTGGTTGATAACATTTTCTAAGTGGTTGTTACTACATTTCTAGGTGGTTGCTAAAGCATTCTATATGATTGTTAGCATGTTTCTATGTGATTGCATGCTAAAGTGTTTTGAGTGGTTATTAGTATGTTGCTAGGTGGTTGCTAAGGTGTTTTGAGTGGGTGGTAGTAACAATTAAACCTGACATCAACTGTACCATAACTTTTGTTTTATAAGCACAAATGCATTAAAAGCACCAGTTTTCAGCTGCTGCGCAGGTTGGCAATCACGTGACTCTGTACAGAATCAGTTTTTATCAATTGAAGGCAGGGCTTCTGTCGCCATATTGACAGTTGCATTGTTCCCTAATTATAGTAATAGCATTGCTCAATCTTGTTATATTCAATATCTTTGGCTTGACTCAGGAAGATCAGAGATCCCAGCAGTCTTGTGCTGAACATTGACAATGACTTTCAGAAGAAACTCTCACCTCCTACAGACCAATGATCTTAAAACCAACAGGCTGTTGCCCCACGAATATCTCATAAAATAACTTGAATATAAAAACATGAGTCTTAGCCTTTGTGACACACATTCATAAGACAAGATGGTTTCTGTTAGTTTCATTGAGTTTTAATCTCTCCCACAGACTCTCTCTCATTCTCGACCCAGGGGTCACCCTGTATGTATCTCCTCTGGGGTCTGGTCCTTCGAGGCCCTCCCATGCAGTTCTGTGGGAACTTGACCAGTCATCTGAGCAGATATGAGAGGCATGTGGGGAGAGGAAACGGTGGTTTGGTGACTCAGCGTCATGAAACGTTCCATTGGCCTTTGGTTCTCCTTAGCTCTTTGAGTCATCTGCATCCCTGTGGTCCTGTGAGATGGGTGTGTTAGTGAGGGGGAGGAAAGTTTTGCTTTCTTCTGTTTCTGCTCCATTCGTTCCGGGCTTGTATTGTTTAGTGCTGGGCGTGCGTCTGTCAGGAGAGACAGTGAATGGTAAGTCAATATCTAATCAATACTTACAGCATGGCAGAGGGCAGGGACGGGTGCAAATTGTAACGTACAGCTGATCTCGTGGCACTTTCGCTGTAGAAGAATGTTTGGTCAGATTATGACATCATTTTTAGTGTGTTGTGTCTGCATTTCACTTGATATGCTGGGTTTGTATGACAGAAGTGTGCAGTTTTGGTTGTTTGGCTTGGAAATTGTACTAGACCTTATACTTGATGTATTTAAGTATGTTTACCAAGTATTTTATGTTTGAATGTGAAGTCTTTAAATCATCCGCTTTCAATGTGGGGGCCAAATCAGACTGACATTACAGTCACTGATATATTCTGCGCTTCCAGTGTCATTGAAACGGATATATTTCATTATGAAAGTTTTATTATGGTCACTTTTATAAATACTATAGAAGTGTGTTTCTATTAATATTCTGTTCATCTATTTTATCTTCTGTTTTTTCTTACTTAAAGGGACAGTTCACCTGAAATGATAATTTTGGCAGTATATCCCCCATGTATTTCTTTGTTCTTCAGAACCCAGCTGGAGATTTATCATCTTCCCTCTCTTTCAATGCACAATCCCTAAGTCGGAATTGTTGTCTAGGCAGTTTTAGGATGTTTACTTAAAAATAATGTGTAACAACTGAAACAACGGTGATATTCACAAGAAGGAAGTAGTGAGGTAAATGTCTTCAGGACACCTAAAATATATGACATAAGTTAAGTGAAGTTATTTATTACACGTTTAAATGACAAAATAAGTAAATGTTATGCTGTTCTGCACATGAAAAACAACATTTTAAAAACAGTATTTTTTGTTTCAGTCAGCTGACTATCTTAGTAATATTGTTAGTACTTAAGCAACTTCAGCTATTTTTATGATATATATAAAAAAGATATATAATTTTACATTGCATATTATCCATAATTGATATTTTCCTCGCAAAAAAAATTCTAGTAAGAAAACTAGTAGATACAATTTTTTATATGTATCATCTTAATAGATTTGTTGAGTCAGTGTTGTACATTTTGTAGTTCCGCATGGAGTTTTTTGTCTCTCAGATGAGAAAGGAAATCAATGTGACCTTCTGCTTTTCCCAGAGACCTCTCAGATTTTTCCCATCACAGTGTGGGAATACAGCATCATTTTATGCTCTATCTTTAGCTTTAGTGTAGGCCGGCCCATCATGTGGTCCAAACTGGCAGCATCCCAATTCACATACCGCCTGTTTTAAAGTTTACAAGATTAGAGTTAATGCATCATAAATCATACAGTATATGTATGTGAAACTAACATGCTCGAGTGGTGTTATTTTCAGGCTTTTTGTAACACACCCTGCATGCTCCTCTCATGAATGCATTGGGCAAATTTCTCCCACAATCTTTTGCCCTGTGGAAGAATTTAGAGATGCACAGATATATCTTCCAATAATCTTTATCGGTGTAAAAAATGTACACTATCGGTAATATATAGTCAAGGCTGATATAACCTGTAGGGGGAGCTAAGAGCAAAAACTCTTTAGTGTTGCTTTAATGGGGCTAGGTTAAATGCTAACACATTCACAACGCGCTGGATTAAGTGCCCGCATTGAAAAAAGATAGGTATGTATTAATTTGTCTAAGTTGAGGTAAGAATGTAATGGTGTAACGGAAATAAAATCACCATAAATTGTCATGAATGTGATTTTCTAGGGGTTTTTTTTGGTCGTTACAACAGGCAGACATGTATTTAGCATTGTGTCCAGAAAGAAATTAAAGTTTTGATATTATGAAAATCTACTTTTTCTAACTATAATGCATAGTGCTAGTAGGCCTAACATCCATACGCAGCACAAAAGTCCGGCATCGTCCATGAATTCGAAGTATAGGCGGAGATAGTTAGCCTGGCTCCGCCCTCCTACGTTCTTCCGCTTAATTTTCATTTTGCTTCAGAAAAACGTCTGGGGTTGCTGTGTAGAGTTTCGTTTTCTCCGGCAAAAATCTGCAGTTTCAATCAGCGAACATCGGGGAGTGGCTAAGAACGCAGATGTTGAGGTCGTGCGCCAGACTGAGTGACATACGTCACGACCAAACGTTAGCGATTGGTTATGGCAGATTCAGAGTGACTCTGGGCAGATCCAATAGTTTTAAACTTCAACAGAAGACCCTGAATGGAAGTAACGCTTTGCAATGGAGCGTGGCCAGACTCTCTGTACAAATGAAATGAATGTACGAGAGTCTGGTTGCACCAGGCTAGGAGATAGTAGCATTATCTATGTACTTCCTATGACAAGACCCCTGTTCCAAGATGGCGGCGGTTTTGACGCATGCTTAGAACCCCAATGCGACATCTACGCTGCGTCCGAAAACTCAATGCAGTGACTCGTTGCCTCGCTGCCTCATGAGGAAATGACTTCGGAGGCATGAAGGCAGCTCAGAGAAAGACTTTCGGACACACTTCAAAGGCAGCGTGTTTGAAATTTAAACAGAGAGCACCTTTGTGATAACTAATCACATATTTGAAAACTACAATACTAATTTCTCGCTAGAAATGCAATTAAAAGGTGTAAAAAGTGAAAATCTACCTTTATTTACACTAAATTGGTGGTCCAGTCGCGTCCTTGGCCGCCATTTTGTTTTTCGAACTCGACTGGGTTTGACCAATCACATTCTTTATGTACGTCCACGCATAGGTATCTCAGGAGACAGGAAGTAAACCAAACATCGAATTCGGACATGCCTTGATGCCTTCCTGCCTTGGAAAGCTGCCTCAGAAGGCAGCAATTTAGAGTTTTCGGACGCAGCCCTAGTGTATCTATGAGGAGTGGTGATGTTACTGCGCACAGAGGTCGAAGTGCTGCAAACTAAGTGCTCTTCCGCCAAACAATATAGTTCTCATTTTTTACTTTTTATTTTGTGCCACCATACTTAGTCATGTAACTACTCATGTAACAGTCTTTAAATAAGGAAAACATGGAAGTGTTCGGTGGCTTCTAAATTCATCCCTGTTTGGATCCTAAGGAATTAAAGAAACACTAAAGAGGTTTTTTTAACCTTAAAATAACGTTTCCAAAAAAGTTTCAGTGGTTCATCCACTCGAAACGTGGTGAACGGCACTTTCAGATTCGCTTTGCAGCCCTCTATCAGCCAAAACCGCACTAAAGAAGTTTCCAACCGTCGGGTTTCAAGTAAAAACTACAAAACTTGCTTTACGGCAGACCTACAATCCAATCAGAGCCAGCTATGCTGCAGTATATACGACAGTGGTAATGGGCAATTCCGCTTCTAACCTGTAGGGGGAGCTAAGAGCAAAAACTCTTTAGTGTTGCTTTAATGGGGCTAGGCTAAATGCTAACACATTCACAACGCGCTGTACAAAGATTAAATGCACGCATTGCAAAAAAAGGTATGTATTAATTTGTCTAAATTTAGGTAAGAACATAGTAAAATATTGAAAGACGGTGGTGTTTTTCTTTTAATGTTCAATATTAATGGTCATTATATAAATGAAAAGCATTCAGAAAATGTTATCTTCAGAATTTAGTTAATGCAAGTTAAGATTAACACCAAACTATCGGCATCAATATCGGCAGATATCAGTCTGAATAGTCGGCTATCGGTATCGGTTGAAAAATTGTAATATCGGTGCATCTCTAGGAGAATTTATTGCTAATTTATTAGTGCATTAAAATGAATGCTGCCACACGAATATAATAAATATAATAAAAGTAAGTAAATTAATCACATTATTGAGATGCTAATGCCTACATGCAAACTGTTTATTACAAGAGGGTCCGCTGTGTAAAATACCTTTAATGACATTGTAGTCTATCCAAATAAAGGTGTACTTTCTCATAACCAATGTGTAAAAAAATGCAGTATTTTTCACACAATTTACTTATCTGTATAGCGCTGTTTTCACTGTCCTAAAAATGGGCTGATGTCTTCCTTGTTCTATGAAGTCCCTCCTTCAGAAATACGTATCGAGTTTTGATTGTGTAGTTTGTTTAGTGTGTTTTGATTCGATAGCAGCTTAGCTTGCCGTTAGCTTAGCTGGCGACTGATGTATTCCTGTGGGCGGAGTTTAGTCAAAAAACTGTTCTAGTGACATCATTAAAGCAGGAAGTAGAGGGCTGTAGTCCAAACCGGCCGTTCGCTGTAGGCTTTGAAAGAGGTATTCTGTTAAAGAAATTATATCGCCTGGCAGTGAACTTTGAGCTTTAGCATTTTACAGGTATATTTATGCTCTAACAGCAACATTTCACACTAACTAGGGTTTAAAAATGGGATCAGAAAGAATGTGACCTTTAAAGGGGATTTTCCCAATTTTTAAATTTTTTATTCAAGATTTTCAAGTAGTTTTATCTCGAACAAATATCCAAAATGTCATAACCATGCATGAAAAGCTGATTTATTTAGCTTTCAAATAATTTACAAATTTCAATTTTGTATCACAGACATCACAAACCAGTCCAGTAGTGGCCAGCAGTGCAAAATGAGTTTTACAATAAGCTTGAGCAGTTTTGCAGAAGTGTGAGCAGGTTTTTTCATATCGACGTGCAGCAGCGTTAAGAAGCATGTTAAAATAACCCCTTTTTAAAGGCATGTACCCCACACTAGTGTACCATTTACAGTAAGTGCAGAACGTCAGATATGATAGCACAAACCGCTGGCTCCAGGGACCATGATGCAGTAAGACTGTGCGTGGGGTTGTGTGGGCTGTTATGACAGATTTGACTCAGCAATCTTACCCAGCAAAAAAAAAACGAAAAAAAAAAACTATTAGTCTCTCTCTTTAAATCTTGGTCTGAAACGCGGCAAGCCTGACAGAGACAGGTTTAAACAATAGCATTTGAAGTGAGAAGGAGGTTTGTTGTGTTTTTTATTTTTATTTTTTAATCGTGATAGAAGGTTAAGGCTCAAAATGGATGATGGTAAGATATTACATATTTTGACAATTAATATATGCACTGATATGTATGCATGCCTTATTTACATCTTTTTGAGATTCTATAGCATTCTTGCAGACGATTTAAGTCTTTATGTGATAGTATTTCCGATGCAGTAGTTTCGGCAATTGATACCAAATGTTTGTCACTGAAAACTGCAAAACTGCGTTTTTCATTCTCTGAGGCAAGCAGGAAACTAGCATTCACAAAAGTAGTATATACAACGTGATCTTATTTTTATGTTTTTCATTGATATAGTGTATAACAAGTTGATCAACTGCGGTCCTGGAGGGCAACTGACCTGCCAGATTTATTTACAACCCTCATCTAACACCCCCCTGTTAGTTTTGAGTAATCCTGAAGACTTTGATTCACTTGTTTAGGTGTTTTGGGTTTGACGTAAACTGTGCGGGACTACCGGAGCAAAGCTGACAAGACTTGTGGTATAATGTATATATCAAGTGTACATTATAGTCATGTTTTAAACACTTTAGTGTAGATATAATAGATGTTTTCTGATCAGATGATGCAATGAGTGTATTTATACTTTCACTCGACAGCATGATGATGACCACGTCATTTATTTCAGTGACCTGACCGCTTGATTTTGCACACGTCATTTGGTGACCATAATTGTAACCTCTGGTATAATAGTAGTAAAATGATAACCATTCCATAGCACACAAAATAGGATTTGTAGATTATAAATATTAAATGTAAAATGACTTTTTTTTTGTGATGAATTGTTTTTACTTAAGGCATTTCTTAAAGGGGACATTTCACAAGACTTTTTTAAGATGTAAAATAAATGTGTGGTTTATTTTTAGCTCAAAATACCCCGCAGGTAATTTATTATAGCATGTAATTGTGAGAAAAAATTAGCTGTTTTTGGTTTGTCCTTTTAAATGCAAATGAACTGATAAAATGCAAACACTGATCACCATAATGGGGGTTTGTTGAAATCCAAACTCAATTGTGATGTCATTATTTACTTTTCTCTCTCTCTGCACTAAATAGCATGCCGTGGTTGGATAGTTGCAGATTAAGGGGCGGTATTATTATAATAAGATACCCTTCTGACATCACAAGGGGGTGGTTCTCGCGAAATTAGACTTATGAGGTGTCATGAAACATTTTGATAAAAAAAGTAAATGCAAAGTAAGAGTATCCAAATAAGAAGCATACAGTTATAAACATCTCTTCATGTACTATTTTGCAGATGATTTTAAATGACATCATACAAACCAATTTTTTTTCACATTTAAAGAGGAAATTTTCATTACCGCAATGTGTCCATGACTGGATTTGGGTTCTTTGAAAAAAAAATCTAAAAAATAGAAAGCTTCAGTGCATGTAATACTATAAACATTTACAGTAAATAAACATGTGGTATTTGGTGATCATTGATAAATGTAAAGACAATAATAAGGAATATAAATGTGTCCAACAAATTTTTTCTCATCTTCCACAACAATTTTCAATCATTGTTTAAGCCCTCAAGGAACTAACATTTTCACACAAAAAAAATTGTTGGAAGGGACATAATTGACTGTGACACTCAAGATGGCAACCAGGTAAGCAGTTCTTATTTTTTCTCTCCAGATAAAAGTTGAAATTTTGTTTGTCATAGTACCTAGACAACTTTTTAGTTCTCATTACCGGAACATGAGTTTGAATGCATATGTTTAATGTAATGTCATGTTGCGGTAATGATCATTTTTTATAATGATAATCTAAAAAATGTAAATAATTCCATATGAAATATTTTTTAAATCCTCTACAAATAATGGTTATAGTAAGTTCAGACCTTAATCTTATATGTGCAAAAAAAAAATGTCTTCAAGGGCTTTTTAATAAAATCTGATGCTGGACACCTTCTAAGTCTGGATTTCGTGAGAATCACCCAATTAATTTCAATGACCTATTTTTCACATGCTTGCAGAGAATGGTTTACCAAAATGTATTTCACATTCACATTTTCTAGCTTAATAGAAGCACTGGGGACCCAGTTAAACATGAACAAAGTCATGATATGTCCCCTTTAACACAATGATAGTTTTTATGTTTGAGATATTTGATATAGCACTTTTTTTCTCAAATTTATATTTCTGTCATGCTCATCGTTACTATCTGCTGAGATTTTTGAATATTGGCAAAATTAAAGCCAACTTTAAAAAAGCTTAAAGTTTATATGAGTTGTTATGATTTCTGGTAAAGATGATGTTGAGCTGGCAAAATGTCAACTTAATGTCACAGGAAAAGGAGGAGTATCAGTTGTTTAAGTAGAATCAGGTGCCAAATGACTCTTAAATTACCTATTTGATCATCAGAGCTTGGTTTCGGTTCGATTTACCGTCATACCAAACTAGCCAAATTACGAGTCATGAAATGTTTGTGAAATGTTTTAGTCATTTCGACTGGTCTCTTTTTTTAGTAGTAAGATTCAGCACATTTTTTACGGGTGCAGGAATGCAACTGCATGATGATGTCAGATGCCCTGTAGAGATCTGCACGGTCGCTGTCCTTTTGAGTTATTTTGCTCTTAGTCAGCTCAGCAGATTCACAAGATTGTAGATAATAAATGCCTATCGCTCCATCATGAAAAAGTCATCTTGTGGCTGATATTATTTTTACTTTCACTTCTTAGAAGTGTACATTTACATTTCATTTTATTTATTTACTTTTATGTGCTTTAAAACTCTTAAGACTTTTTTTCCCATTAAACATAAAGAAGATATAGCAGAATGTTCAACCTGCTTTGTTCTGCATCCCTAATGCTCAGCTGTCTTTTAATGCAAAGTCTTTAGTGATTCGTACAGTTTATTTCTGTATCAATTACTTTTATTATTAATTTTATGTTCTTTTTTTAAAGAGCACCTATTTCATTGCTAAAATTTACATTTTTACATTTTTGTAGCTCCAGATTTCACTCTCTTCCTGAAATGCAGGGATTTAAAAAAAGCACTGTGTCTCTGATTGGCCAGCTAATCTGTACGTTGAGATTCGTGTCGTGCCGCATTACCACCTTGGGTGTGCATTATTTTAGAATAATTCAACGGCCCGTCGTCAATTATTCCTACGTATCCTTACTTTACCAACCTGTTACGTTCTGCTCAAGCAGCGCTGGCAAAGTTAATCGATCAACTTGGTCCTCTGCATTTTCTGGATCAGATTCAGGCTCGTATAGCAAAGATATTCATATTATCTCATGTTGGGAGCTGAATTTCCAAATATGGCAGGAAGCATCACATTTCCGTCGCACATTTGAGGTATTTGGTCAATCACAACGTACTGGATAGCTGGACAATTGGAGTACTCTGCATTTTCAGAACAACAAGCTTTGTACAAATCAATACATTTCAGAAAGGCGGGGCATAGAGGAGCAGCATGTATGGCATGTGGAAAATAATGTGTTTTTTGAACACATTGCATTACACCAAAAACACAAAATAGCGTTCTTTTTAGCAAGGTAATAGGGGCTCTTTAACTAGATATGGGTAGTTGTCTTTTCCCAAAACATTTCAAAGACCCTTCAGACATTAAGTTTCTTTGATAATATATTTGTGTGATTCTCACGAAATCCAGATTTAGAAGGTTTCCAGCATCAGAATTTTTAAAAAGCCCTTGAAGCCAATTTTTTGCACATATATAAGATTAAGGTCTGAACTTACTATAACCATTATTTTTAGGGGATTTACAAAATATTCCCTATATGATTATTTACATTTTTTAGATTATCATTATCAAAAATTATCATTACCGCAACATGATATTACATTAAATATATGCATTTACAAACTCATGTTTCGGTAATGAGAACTAAAAAGTTGTATAGGTACTATGAGAAACAAAATTTCAACTTTTCAACTGCTTACCTGGTAGCCATCTTGAGTGTCACAGTCAATTATGTCCCTTCCAACTAATTTTTTAAAATGTTAGTTCATTGAGGGCTTAAACAATGATTGAAAATTGGTCTTGGACACATTTATATTCCTTATTATTGTCTATTCATTTACCAGTGATCACCAAATACCACATGTTTCTTTACTGTAAATGTTTATAGTATAACATGCAATGAAGCTTTAATTTTTTAGATTTTTTAATTATAAATATTTCCAGAACCCAAATCCAGTCATGGACACGTTGCGGTAATGAACATTTTCCCCTTAAATGTGGGGAAAAAAAACAAAATTGGTTTGTATGATGTCATTTGAAATCATGTGCAAAGTAGTACATGAAGAGATGTTTGTAACTGCATGCTTCTTATTTTGATAGCATTTACCTTTTTATTAAAATGTTTCATAACACCTCATAAGTGTAATTTTGCCTGAATTACCCATTTATATTGTTTTTATTATATTTATATCACCCACCTATTACCTAAATGACATAGTAAAATTGTAGTATGTTTACGCAACTATGAATGTATTCCCTCTACTGATGACTTTGATGTGCAAAGCTGAATTTGCTTTATGAACCTAAACCTGTTCATTTTTAATATGCAAATGATAACTGTTCACTTGCTCAGAGTGAAATTAGTTTATTTGAACGTTTTTTGTGTTACTCAAACAGTGACCACTACAAACATTTGCAAAAGCTGTTGTGATATTTTTTCTAATTTTTACTCATCAAGTCAGTTGTGTCAGTCATTCAGGTGTAAAAATCAAAAGTGTAAGATTAGACCTTGTCTGACTAAAACCAGTAAGCCGGAGACAGATGTTGCTTAGTCAGAAGTCTACAACAAATTATGTGTTAAATTAGCCAAAACATTTACTTTTTAGTGTCAAACATGTCGAATTATCATGAGCTTTTTCACTCACATTCAGTTATCAAAATATGCACAAGTTATACTTTACCCTATAAATATTGTTCTGTTCTCATTAATGGTAGTTTTAGTGCTGTCTCGCTGTTCTCCTCTGATTAATAATAGTTGTCTGTTCTCCTGTTTTCTCTCATTGATTACAGTTGTAGTACTTCCAATTTCCTTATAGGCGGCGCCAAATACTCATTGAAACATCAAAAATTCAACAACTTATTATTGAAAGAAGTTTTCTTGTGAAGTTTCGGTGCATGTATATCTCTCCACATTGACACAAATGAGTCATTTTTCGTCATTTTGAAACAGAGAAAGCTCTGAATATTATAGTTTCATTTACAAAAGTCCAATCTTCACCACTTCAAAAAATCTCGGATGTGATAATGGACTCAAACACGCAGATTCTGACCAAAAGCCCGCGTTGTGCGGTTCATTCAGACACACGGTGCAATAAAGGCACTCTTTTTATTATTATAATAAATTAGGCCTACTTACAAACGACTTTACAAATACTTTAAAAAGCTTATGTGGGATTTTGTACTGTTTGGTTTCAGACAAACACAGTAATGTCGTGTTCAAATAAGAAAATTAAGACATAAGGACGTGGTAAGTTGCTCTATACAAACTTTATTGACTTTACTTTATTCACTTTATTTTTAAAAAAATGACATAACTACCTTTGCAGTTTATAATAGCTGGAATGAGATTACATTTTATGTAGTGCACATAAAGTTCACAATCTTTTTTAGTAAAATAATGTGTTTGTCATAGATTAGGCAACATCTGTAAATTAACAGGAATAAAAACAATTAGAAGTTTTGTTGTCATTTGATATTTGTCACCAAATATTTATTAAGTTTATAGAAATTTAAATTAGAAGTTTAGAGGTTTAAATTAAATATGTTTATGTTAAATATAGATGATGAAAGGTATTTAACACAGTAAAATATTCACTTTTTTCTTAGCAAAAGTTAAGATATACAATTGTTTAAGCACTTGATCTGACCTAATGTAATCTAATGTTGTCATGTTAATTTAGTTATATTAAATAATATGTAGGCTCCAAACAAAGTTGCACGTTATCAAGTTGATGCTTAATATAGCTAAATGTTTTTATTTAAAACCTCTTAAATTTACCCATGCACCTGCCACAGACTAAACCCATAAATGTAATTTTTAATATTTTATATGCTGGGCCAAATATATATATATATATATATATTCGGTTTACATTTGCGTCAGATATCAATTTAAATCTGGAAACATTACCTCATTAAACCTGTCTTTTGCGCAAGCATTAATAACGTGATAATTCATAATTATGTTCATGACATTTGTAAAAAATAATATTGTTTTGTCATCTTTAGGTCCCTAATAAAACAAAATAAATACATTTCACAACACTGAAGAGATGCGGATAATGCAGTTGTGTAAAATGTCCGTGCGCGTGCGCGTCATTTAACCACCGCCTAATTCATAAGATCCATAAGATTTTCAAAGCAACAATCAATGTATGACATCTCAGTCGTGTTTACCTCAGTGACATTTGTGTCATGACTTTCACACACATTGGGCGTTTGAAGTAGTTTCAGGAGCATTATTAATTCAGCCAACACAAAATCGTATGTTTCACTAAAGAAGATAGCAAATCAGAGTAAATGAATAAATCAGTCAAATTACATTTGCATTTGGTTATTATAAGCTTATTTGCATTTTACAACTCATATTTTTATCTGATTTTAGTCCATATCCAATCTGAAATCAATAATGAGATAATAACCCAAAGATCAAATTTAAATTGTGTGTTTTCTTACCGTGTGCTCTTTCCTGTTTATTTTATTTCTGAGTTTATCTCGGCTTATTAGCTATTTAGGCTAACTGATAACATAAAAATGATGGGAAACCTTGTTTTCAACGTTGTGTAGCCTATGTAGGTTGTGGTGTTATATAAAGAAGTTTTAGTTCACAGTCACACACTGTGGGTGGACGAAAAAAATAATGTTTAATTTGCCTTCACAAATGCTGGATGTTAAGGGCGTTGTTTTTCCATGATTGTAGGCTGTATACTCCTCAATATGAGTGACTATTGCAAAAAGTTATAGTTTGATAAGAGATAATGATCATTTCAGTATTGCTCATTGGAAACTCAGTGGGTATAGCCATGTAAGTGTTTCTGCTTCACATTTTGTTTGTCTGTCGTAGAAGATTTGAAGACACTGCACACAGCCCGGTAACTTTTTGTTGTCCATCATGTTTTTATATTGGTAACTATGGAGGCGAGTTGTTTGCTTTTGGGTGATGTTGTTTTTCTGTCATAACTGTGAGGATTGTGTGGTGCTTTAAAACAATGAAAGAAATGTGATATCAGTGACTCAGGTTGAATTTAAATGTCTTGTATTTGAATAGTGTATGCGTTGAGATTTGTGTATATACATTAAATGCTCGCGTGATGTGTTTTTGTTGTAGGGTGTAGTTTGGACACAGATGTATGTTTGTGTATGTTTGTGTATGGGTGTGAATGTGCGTGGCTGCATGTGGCGTGTTGAGTTTAAAGGAAGCGCTTTGACAGACGTTCCCTTTGTTTTGAAGTATTGCAGTGCTTCACCGCCGGTTGTGCCCCAGGACTACGTATTTGACCCAACACTGTATCCCACCAAAATGATTTATTGCACAAAAGTAACCATTTGACCTTTATCAAGTATTATAATGTCTTAATATTGGTATGGGCAGTTTAAGGAGAACAATATAATTATTAACATGACAGGCAGATGTAAATAATATTGGTTTAAATTTTGTTTATACATTCTATTTTGGATGCATTTTCTTTGACCTTGCATGATGTTGTTTGTGGTTTTTGATAATGAGGGCATGTCATGCACCCTTGTTGTATTGCTGTCTGTAAGGTCGTCTATGTCAAAAGATAAGGAGACTTAAATGTTTTTCAAACCTGTTCAGCAAAAATAAATGGTTACATGCATTTTTTGTTTGGATTAAACATTTGTTTTTCTTTATTTTTTGCTCACATCTGTGCTCTTTGTGAACAAACCACCGAGTTGTGAGCCAAGCTGTGCTGGATTAAATAAGTAACAGAACTACCAGACATAATGGTGTTTAATTTTTCACCAGTTCATCTCATTTATCCTTTCTTCACCATTTTTAAAGTTTTTATGTATCAGCAGACGACCCCGGGCGGATTTGCACGGACATCGGCGTGGTTCCGGAGCGGATCCGGCCCGGAGTCGTCTGCTGTCTGGGATTGGCCGAATGCATGCTTTGGTGGCCTAATACTGCCTAATATAACATTGGAGCTTTTCAACAAAGGAGGAACCGAAAGAATATGATGTTGATTGAAGCAAACATCCATTATTCACCGAAAATACCAGTCAGTAGTACAGACAGGAATAGGTATAATATCTATTATATATAAAGAAAACCATGCTATCAAGTTTTGCCCCGCTGATGTGCATTCAGCTAAAGTTTGTGAAATAGATTGATTTCATAGCAGTTGTCCTCAGGCCTTATACTGCGTAAACGCGACTCCTCATATGGTCGCCGTGGGCTCCGAAAAGTTCGAATATGACAGCGATGATGACACAACAGTAGATAAGAGCAGATTCTAGCGCCTGAAAGGCGAGCTGGTGTTAAAGGACTATTGTAAATTGCACATGGCTGAGACAAAGTGAAACTTGAGTGGACTTCCACATTGTAGTTATTTGAAAGCAGCCTTGATGGCACAATTGTTGAGGAAATTAAGCAAGGGCGCTTATTTAAACAGTGCCAAGGAAATACATAACATTCTTGTTCAGTGGCCTAAAAGTGACACCGTCTGCAAATTTTGTTTAGGATCGCGTAGGAACTATACTGGTTATTTTTATACAAACCTATTTTTACATTTACAATACGCCTAATGCATGACCTAGAAAACATTTAGGCGTGATGAGACGAAGTTTATTAGTCGGGTTATTCATAAATCACTTCATGTTTGGGTCTTTTTTTGGCATTTAACAGTAAACAGCTGTTTCTAAGTTGAATGTGAATTCTTCAGGATATTTAATTCCCAGAGTCTTTTTAATTCCCCGGCCTGTTTCAGCGTGACCTTTAACCTTTTATTGGTTTCTTTGAACAGCTGCAGTCTTGCCGCAGCTTTGACAAAACTCGTCTTTTGTGCCAAATTGACAGTCCTTTGTGTTTTGACACAAAGCTGCAATACCAGTCAGCTACAATATTTGCAGTTTTTTTTATGTGCACATTGAATGTGATCACGGGCTGTAATACTGCATGCATGCATGCTGTGAACTGACACTGAATTATGTACTAAGGAAGTAAAGAGAAAGAGAGAGATCGCTAGGCTGCGCGTGGGTTTGAATGCCAACCGAAAGCATAGGATGTTTAAATGTCAGGCAATATTTATCCTCCACAAAATATTGTACAGTGTCGGCCTAAATAAATCGTGACTTTTTCTATTCTCTCTCTCTCTCTCTCTCTTTTCTAAAAAACCACAAGACTTTTCAGTTTTGTTTTTCGGGCGTAATTTGGTTGATCTTTAAGTTCATCATCTTTGAGTTAAGACAAACAGTCCAGGAACCTCCTTTCAACATCAGCAGGATTATTCAGAAAACCCGTCGCTCTTGGCTTTATGTTGAGTTCTGTAACACGTGTCAAACCTAAAGTCACAGATATCAGTTTACAGACCTGTATTATTACTAGTTTCAATATTAAAGTATAGCTAGGATTACATCTATGTATGACCGTACTGATACTCCAGATTGATGTGATTGTTTTTATTTGTGATCTATACAAACTGTTTATGCATGAAATGGATAAATTAACAAATGTAATATTTTATATATATTTAAAGCACCTTAAAATATGCATTTGATCAGTTTGTATGTTTTCGAATTAAACTCATGACTCTGGTGTGGCTACATTGTAAAATCCAAACTATATACTGTAGTATAGCTGGGATTATATTATAAATAATTCATACAGTAATTTATAATAATTGTCCTGAATTAGATTTTTTTTAAATAACTCACAAAACTGTTTATTTGTTTACCTTGTTAAGTTTAGCTTGAAATAATCTGTTCATCGAGTCGACTCTTAAAACCAATAAATCTGATGGCCATCTCTGATGCAAAAACAGGTCACGGCTTGAAAATTGTGCGTGGACATTTGTGTGTAGATTTATATCACTGCATTTTTGCTATATGACACTTTTGTTTCATTTTATATTTAAATTTGCATGCATTAAAATAATTTTAAAGTATTAAATTCACCTTAATGTTTATGTAAGTGTGTATTGTTGAGTGTGTGTGATTGTGTATGTCTGTGTATTGTTAAATGTGTGTGTGTGTTTGTACTCCCACACCTGTGGTTGTGTGTGCTGTTTTGCTCAGACTGTAGGAGGGCTTCAGACTTTTTAACGGCAGTCTCATAAACGTTCCCACAAAAAGCACGAATGAGAAAAAATACCCAGCTGCACAAAATGGACACTTCAATTTTGCTGAATTTGTTTACTAGTGTTTGTTTTGTTTAGCTCAATGTCGAGACTCTCTGTGTTTTGCTTAAAGGATATGGGCAGATATAATGACATCAAAGTTTCCATGTTTACATAAACGCCTTTCTTTCACCTAATGACCTTTATACAGTTAAATAAATTATTCATATTTGCAAAAAAATATTCTTTATAGAAAAGTGAAACACATGCGATTACACAAAGATAATCATCTCGGATTAATGTGGGTTTCTGTGTCTGTTAAATGCCGATTTTCAGACGTCCTTTCAGACGGGTCAGACATGACTAATATAAAATTATTATGGATTTAATTATAAACTTCAGTGGGCACATGAGATGTGTTGAGGGATCGTCTGTGTTGACTGTGAAAGTTTCAGTATTAATTGTCAGCGTGTGTAGGTGTAACTTGTTATCAGAAGTCGAAAACACAACGCATGATTTTACTCAAACTATACGTATTAGAATTGTCATCATTTGTGTTTCATTTTGCACATTAGCTACGGCGAGTTTTTCGTGTGATGTTCGAGTAAAAACTGCAGCAGTTGTGTCATGGGTAGATGTAAACAAGTGCAACAGAATAATATCAAATTTTGTATTAAAGAGCTTATCTGAGCACATGACATTAAAGCATTAAATTGTTTGATTCATTCCATGATTTTTCAAAAACAGCAGATATGAGATAGAAATCAAAAAAGGCCAAATTGTTTTTTTTTTTATTTTTGTGAGGAAGATGTGCTTGAGCTCACTCAGAACTGTTGCATTTGTTGCAGTTAAATGTAAATGAGTTGTGTTAATGCATCTTCTCTTAGACTTTTATATTTTTATTATCATCTTTTACTTACTTTGAGTGATGGAGGACAGGAAAGACAGGGAGAGACTTCAGCCCACGGCTGTCTGTTCCTCTCTGCTTAACCACGGAGACTCATCAAACACAACGCTGCTTTCTTCATCGCCTCAAATGACTAATTTTGATAGAGTAGAAATGCAGAGTAAACCGTGTACGTGTGTGTGTGTGTGTGCTTCGTGTCATCTTTAGTCGGCTCTAATATGTCGGTCTAAAATGTGGAAATTGAAATTGGGTTTTAGGATGAAATATGTTGGAAGGTTTAGCTTGTTTTGGTTTGTCACACCATAAAGCCTTGATATTCAGACATAGTTCAATTATTTCTGCAATGTATATTTTATTTGCTTTTGCACAGAAATATCCAAGCATGTTTTAGCAACACATACGATGTTATGCATCAGTAATTTCAGAAAATCTCAATTCTCTGAAGGTTTGCATGCTATTTCCAGTATGTAGTTTTTCCTCATTGAAATGATTCATTTAAAAATTAATGTGTAAACATGAATCTAAAGAAATATTTGTCTTGTAGTTGTTTTTATATAAATAAATCTTTGTCATTTTGAAACTGATGGTTTAGGTGATATTATAGAGACACAAGGGGAAATTTGTTGATGTTCTCTCAACCCACTCAGTTTCGATAGGAAAAATCTTTAACCTTTTCTGCGACAACAAATGCCCATCAAAAAAAAAAAGAAAAAAGACACAGAGATCGAGCTGTTTTTGAGGCCACGTATCATTCGACACACACTCACATCTTAAGGACTCCATTTGTGATATTCATTTTTGTTATGACTCAGTTTTCACTCGTCTCAGTGAATACTCGCTGAATATTTCTTTGATGAAAATCGCTTGTGTATAGGAATGCATTTTAGCTATTATTTGCACCACGGTGTGCTTATTTAAATTGAAGTGTTAGATAATTGTCAGAGGTTGGTGTGTGATCAGCTGGAAGCCATTTTAGCATTTGAACATTACTTAAGATTTGTTTACAATCAATTGTTGTTTATTTGGTATTATCTGGTTTATCTTTCATGTGTATTTCAAACAAACTACACATAACTTGCCAGGCATCTTAAAACTTGATTATATATAACAGTAAGTATGCAAATCTGGCATATATAAAACTGAAATAATTATAATTTTAGTAATAGTGACACCGGTTTCATATCTACACATCAGCATTGTGGACAATTCATGTTTTTTTTAAACAAGTTACTCATTTGAAGATCAAAAGATTTTTCAGGCTCTGCTAGGCCTTACCTCGACCTTTTGGCACTCTTAAGGTCATCTTCATTTTCTTTGTGAAATGTCGAGAGGATGACTTACAATAATTTACTTTGTGTTTTTCTTGTGAAGTGGCTGTAAACAGGCACACAGATATTAGTCTGTCACTTCCTGTTTAAGCAGTTTTGTTTACCGTTGGTGCTATTTTTACCTCGTCACCAGCGGCCGTTCAAGTGCTTTTTCTTGTGTCCTATATTTCTCTCCTAGTGCATATCTTCTGTTTTAAATGAAACATTATTTCACAATATCCATACACCAGCTCTGATGTCAAGTCACTCAGTTTACCAAAGCTGCGACCCATGAAACAAACACCTGTTTGTACAATGTGTGATAATTTATATATTAAAAAAACAACAACAAACAGCTTACGCTAATACGGTGCTGTAGACAATAGTGACGGTGTATTAGCGTCGTGAATGCTCTGGGAAACCGCGCAGTTACTCTCTCTTGCTCTGACTAACTCCTGTACTGTTATGTGGTGAGTTAATTCAGATGCTTCACAAATTTGACTATAACATTGGCATAAACTTGACTTTAAGTTGCCGGTGTCCTTCTTGAGAAGTGTGTGTCATAACCTCTAACTTTCTGTCTTATCCAAATGAGTAAGCGCACATTTTGATCAATATCTCGCAGGAACCTTTGCACATGAAGAAATTACTCGCCTACTAGCCACCTACGAGACTGACACTTCTTTAAACAGCTGCTTCCAAACAGAAAACAGGATAACTGGTCACCTTCAGCACCGGTTGCCAAATTGGACCTTATTGATTACAGGCCTTCAGTAAGTGATGTCTACCGTGGGACTAAGCACAAAATTGCATTATAACACAAAGACGTTCAAGATTCCCATGCAAGTTTTCCCTTTGAATCAAGTGGGAAATTTTCAACGGAAAAGCCACTAAATTACAGATTTGGCAACGCCGTTGTAATGCTTTTAAATAGACACACTATGCATACTACAGTAGCTGTCTCATACCCATATCATGACAGATTTGATCAAATGGCTTGAATGTTACAATACTTTTGAGTCATCTTACACTTTTTCATTATAGTGTTTTTTTACCACAACAAACAAGTCACAATATATGAGAAAACTCCCAACGCCAGCTCTCGCACCCCTCCCTCTTCATTAAATATTCATGAGTGTCCGCCTGTCACTGGACAGAGAGCCTGAATTGATGGACGCGAGAGATTAACATCTTTGCAGTTATTCTTTAAAGATCTGAATGCAAACAAACTGTGTCCGATGAATGCCGTACGGAGAGACGTTGGGAGTAGCCTCTCTCTCTCTCTCTCTTTTCTGTAGGCATTCGTTCAGTTTCTGTTCGTCACGTACGTCGACTCAATCATTAATCATTAATTCAGTCTACGTGGAGGAGCCTTAGATGACCTGATATATACGTGTTGTGTAGGAGAGAGCGGGCAAGAGACGGAGGAGAGGTTAATAGACGGTGCAAACCTTTGACTCTGAAAGTAAAAGTCGTGGATGAAATGCATCCCAGCCATGCTGATATTCAGTACGACAACCCTTTTGCTCTTGATGTTGCTTAGATAAGGTTATTTAGCTATCTACTAAAGTGCCATAAATTACAGACTGTAAAAGTGGTATTTAATGAAATTGCTTGATCAAATATTGTGCTTGGAAAGCAATGACGGACATGAGGCCGTGTCCGTCCTATTAACTATAGAAAACAATATTTTGCACAAATAAAGCCAGTTTTTATTGTGACATTATTTATGAAAAGCTTTTAACCCCAAATGTTCTTGTTACCGTAATACCTTCATGTTTATTTCCCTTTATTCTCATATATTCCTCTCACTACTGTAATACAGCGATAAGCACAACCGCAGTAAATTCATTATACTGTCGATTGTGAATGTTTACCCCATTGTGAAACAAGAATGTTTGACATTTATATTTTGACATGAAATGCTATGAATCATTCCAATAGTTTGACTGCGTGAACTGTTTTGTGTTGTTTTCGGTCTGGTTGGTCTTGTACATAGTCTTTGTGTGGGCTCTCAAATGCACACACTTGGTGTGTGTGGGCCTCTCTGTGTGTGTATGTGTATAGTGTTAGGTTTCACATCAGGCCCCTGAGAGCCTCTCTGTCTCTTATCTCTTTAGTCACGAGCAGCTCGGCCCCTCCAGGTCTGTAAAAGACACTCGACTTCGCTCCTGTAACACCATCAACGATTCATTCTGCAGTCATTCTAGATTCTCTATTCTTATTTCGATATCTGAATTATAATAATTCTGCAGATGAAAGATAAGAATCGACACAACAGCCGGAGGTAGTTGGTATTTCTCAGAAGTTGCTCAGTTTTTACTCAGGAGAAGTTCGCGGTGGTGCAGACTTTTCTTAAACGTGTCCTTTCTCTGAAAATGCCTCGTAAGAAAGCACAAATGAAATGCAAATGAGCATCAAAGGATAATTTGGTCTTGAAAGAATGTCAAAAGAAAGTGTAGGCATATTGAATCTGTGTATGTCAAATCGCTGAGATTTCTTTGCATACTTAAAGTGCACCGTTTGAAACATCTCTTTAAAACTCTACAATGGACACATGATGATATCAAATTAACATATCATTTTATGTTACTTTAACTTAACAAATTAAGTTAAAGTGCACCTGTTTTATTGCTAAAAAAACTACATTTTTTGTGTATTTGGTATAATACAATGTGCTTGCGTGGTTTATGGTTAAAAAAACACATTATTTTCCACATACCGTACATTTTTGTTGCTCCAGATTTCACTCTCTTCCTGAAACGCACGGATTTGACAGAAGCGCTGTGTTCCTGATTGGCCAGCTAATCTGTACATTGTGATTGACCTGAATACCTCTGTCATCAGCCGGAAATGTGACGCTCCTTAACATGTTTGAAAGATTTGGTTGCTAACAGGAGTTAACTTACAGTCCGAAGCGGGAGGAATTATGATAATGACGTTCTTGTCCATATCAACAGCCCCAGAAAGTAAACTGTTGCCTACAATCCGTGTGTTTGTTGTAGTGCAAGAAAAGAGATTTACGTTTGGAGACGAAAACTTGCGTCATCGTTTACTTTGGGGTTTGTACCTTTTGCATATCGTTAAAATGTGCTAATACACACTTACACACCAAAGGAAATGTAAAAACGTGAATCGGACATCCTCTTTAAACAATTTCAATTTGTTTTAATAAGTTATTTTAACTAAGCACAAGTCAAAACTTAAAATAGAATGTTGAATTGACTTGCATAACCAAGTTGTTTTAACTTCATATTGCATTGTTTTACAGTGTAGTAAAAAATACACTAACATAATTCAAAGTGCTTTGCACAAAGAAAGAAAGGTACAAGAGCTGTCACTGGGGTGGTACCTTTTTTAAAAAGTACATCTAAGTGTACATATTAGTACCTTAAATATACACTGTATAAAACACAAATCAATTCAATACTGTTTTAAAGTGATACTTCAGCCAGATATCAAAACTACCCCATGATTTACTCACCCTTAAAGGTAGGGTATCTAATTTTAAAAATGCTAACGGTAGCCAACAAGCAATTAAAGGAATATTCCATTTTCTTAAAAGAAAAATCTAGATAATTTACTCACCACTATGTCATCCAAAATGTTGATGTCTTTCTTTGTTCAGTCCAGAAGAAATTATGTTTTTTGAGGAAAACATTGCAGGATTTTTCTCATTTTAATGGACTTTAATAGAGCCCAACATTTAATACTTAACTCAACACTTTGAGTTTTTTCAACGGAGTTTTAAAGGTCTATAAATGATCCCAAACGAGGCATAAGGGTCTTATCTAGCGAAACGATTGTCATTTTTGACAAGAAAAATAAGAATATGCACTTTTAAACCACAACTTTTCATCTAGGTCCGGTCCACCGCGACCTAACGTAAATGCGTAGTGACGTAGGGAGGTCACGTATTACATATATAAAACGCAAATTTGCGGACCATTGTAAACAATAAACTGACCCAAAAATATTAATTAGTATCAGTTGACATACAACAACGTAGGAACGGTCCTCTTTCAACACATTTGTAAACACTGGGGCGGAGTTTCGTGTTCGTCCTCTGTGACCTCTTGACGTCATGACGTATTGCGTGGGGTCACGCTGGCGCATCACGACTGGATCTAGACGTATATTTTTTATTTTTGGATGACGTGGTGGTGGGTAAGTTGTCTGGATTTTTCTATTGAGAAAGTGGAATATTCCTTTAAATCACAATCCCACCCTCCATTCAAATTGCCATCCAAGTCACGCATCTATTAAAAACAAATGAACACGACAGTCACATGTCATGTCTTATTCACCAGTGAGAAAACTTTGCAGTACAAAGTGAATAACATTACCAAAATTACCAACATAAACAATTGGTTTACATCAGAATTAGTTAAAGCACACTTTTGGTTGTGTAGACGTACTAACTATATTGTTTTTGCTCTTTGCTGATCCAGGCAGTTTTTGCTGTTGTTGTTATAAAAGATGTCTTTGATTTTGTGGCTCCTGTGCAGGTTGTCAATTCAGCAGCAAAGTTTGCCATTCTCCCTCGGTTTACAGATGGGAGGTGAGCGCACGTGAACATACCGATGACGTATGGTGTCTGTGTGAACAAGCTGCGCGGTGGCATTCAAATTACGCTGACGGATGAGGGACAAAAAAGGCAACGTCCGTTCGGACCAAGATCTATGATTGGTTGAACATTTTTTGGTCCTACGCCTTTCACAGATGACATAAATTTCTACAAATACATTTAAACAACTTAACATAGTGATTGCTATCAGGATGTGAGGAGACTTTTAACCAGCATAACTAAAAATGTTTCTGGATCAAATCAGATACCCTGCCTTAATGCAATCTTTTGATAGACCCGCCCCACACATACGCAACCCAGGCAACGATGCTGATTGGCAACAAGTGTGTTTTGGTAGTCAGCCCGACTCCCTTTTCCTAAGTGTTTTTCAAAAATCATACACCCCGCCTTTAACAAATTACGTTGTTTTATAATTTGTCAACTTATCACAAGCTAGTTATTATAGTTTATAAAGTTTAAAATATGAATATTTTACTTACAAAATCGCATCGATTACCCACAAAAGATCTTTATTAACCCCTTGGAGCCATGTGGATTACTTCTGTGAAGGATGGATGCACTTTTTTTGAGCTTCAAAGTCAGAAGTCCTGCTTTCTCCCATTACAAGTTTGGAAAAGCAAGAACATTCACTAAAATAACTCCAAATGTGTTCGTCTGAAAGATGATTGACATATGTATCTCGGATTACTTGAGGGTGAATTTTGTAGTAATTTTGATATTTAGCTGGTGTATCGCTTTAAGTTTTTACTTGTGATAAGTTGACAACTTGTTAAAGGAAGCGTGGTTTGTTGAAGGCGGGGTGCATGACTTTTGTAAAAACACTTTGGAAAAGGGAGTCGGGCACAAACACACTTGTAGCCAATCAGCATTAAGGAGCATCTATTAACCAACATCCTTGCCTGGGTTGCGTATATGTGGGGCGGGCCTATCCAAATAAGGTCAAGATTCTATTGGGGTAGGGGGGTGTTTGTATAGGTGCAATTTAAATATCAACATTGGCTTTCAGAGATCATTCACCCCGCCTTTATGTTGAAATAACGTACAATCTATATTGTTTGATATAATTTTTGCAGTGTACATTTTGGTACCATATGTATACCTACTGTAAATGGTACATAATGGTACGCTTTTTTCACTTCTTTGAATCTCATTGCGCTCTAGGATAAGTAATTTTGAAGATTACTTATAATAATATTTCCTTATTTACAAAGGATATAGCTACATCAGGTCGGGTTAATTTACTGTACACAAACTCTTTTCCTGTAAAATCTGTTAGTTTCGTCTTGTCGTGTATCATATTTATTGAGGATGTGGGCTGTTATACGTTTCTCAACCATATTAAACTGCACAGTTTTGGGTATCAATGACTTTGTACAGGGGATTAACACAGAAGACCCTGTGGTTTAGGTAGAGAGGCCATGAACGCCGTTTAGCCATGCAGAATGCAAATTTAAGAATATGTGTGGGTTAATATGTATTTGTTTTTGACATCGTTTTCTAGCACAAGTTGTACCGCTGATTTTCATTTGAATCTTAAATAGAGCAGTCGATTTGTTTTTGGCACATTAGGTATAGAAACTGGTCCGATGTGATTTTTGTATAACTGTCAGGTGTAAATGTGATCTGTGTTTGTTTGTCGCATAACAGAAGTCACAAATAAAATCTCTTCAGTGTTTTTTTTTTTTTAAGCGGTGTGATTAAATGGCGAGCAGGAATGAGTTTGTCTTAGGCTTTCTTCTACTGAGAGTAATCTCATAATGTGCACAGATTTACCAAAATTCAGTACTAAAGTCTTCAATAAAAATGTGAGATTTCAATATGAATTCAACCATTTCTTATTAAGTTACATTTATTTGAGCTCTGTTATGCATATTAAGTATTCATTTTATAGCTATATACTCTTACTGTACACTTGTGTCAAAAAGGGAGTAAGGCCGTTGGATTACATTAAATGGACACTCCACTTTTTTTGAAAATATGCTCATTTTCCAGCTCCCCTAGAGATAAACATTTGATTTTTACAGTTTTGGAATCCATTCAGCCGATCTCCGGATCTGGCGCTTACACTTTTAGCATAGCTTAGCATAATCCATTGAATCTGATTAGACCATTAGCATCGCACAAAAAATTAAACAGTTTCTATATTATTCCTATTTTAAACTTGACTCTTTTGCAGTTACACTGTGCTAAGACTGACAGAAAATTAAAAGTTGTGATTTTGTAGGCAGATATAGCTAGGAATTATACACTTATTCTGGCGTAATAGTCAAGGACTTTGCTGCCGTAACATGGCTGTAGCACACGCAATGATTTTATGATAGTCCCATTGGTAACTTTTAATAGCAGGAGACTATTTTCGGGCACTGCGTAATATAATTGTAAAAAAGTATCGAAACTCTTTGGTTATTTTTTAGCGCGATGCTAACGATCTAATCAGATTCAATGGATTTTAGCTATGCTAAAAGTGGAAGCACCATACCCGGAGATCAGCTGAATGGATTCCAAAACGCTAAAAATCAAATGTTTAACTCTGGGGGAGCTGGAAAATGAGCCTATTTTAAAAAAGCAGAGTGTCCCTTTAAAATTTAAAATGTTTATATTTGACCCAACAATGGGTTAAAACAACCCAGCATTTTGAGTTTAAACAACCAAGCATAAGTTAAATTACAAGGCTCTGCCTTTTTTCTTTTGTTACTTAGCGCTGGGTTGGAAATAATCCAGTATTTTTTTAATGTGTAGGTCAACAAATGACCCATTTGTGTTTTTTATTTTTCACAAGACAAAGTGACTTAAGTGAAACACACCTAAAACTTTTTTTTGTTAGCAACACTGTTTTTGCGCAACACTTAGATAACACGTTTCATGAGTCTTTCTTTGGTGTGTAAATCTTTTTAAAAGTTTCTAAACTCTTTTGACTACTGTAGTGCAAGGTTCAGGGATTGTGTTTCTAAACAACAATTTCTCATTAAATTACATTTATTTGAGCTGAGCTCTGTTATGTATATTAAGTATTAATTTTATACCTATATACTCTTACTGTACACTTGGATCAAAAAAGGGGCCCAAGGCCGTTGGACTATATTAAAGTGACACTCCACTTTTTTTTGAAAATATGCTAATTTTCCAGCTCCTCTAGAGATAAACATTTGATTTTTACAGTTTTGGAATCCATTCAGCCGATCTCCGGGTCTGGTGGTACCACTTTTAGCATAGCTTAGCATAATCCATTGAATCTGATTAGACCATTAGCATCGCACAAAAAAATTAACAGTTTCGATATTATTCCTATTTTAAACTTGACTCTTCTGTAGTTACATCATGCTAAGACTGATAGAAAATTTAAAGTTGTGATTTTGTAGGCAGATATAGCTAGGAATTATACACTTATTCTGGCGTAATAGTCATGGACTTTGCTGCTGTAACATGGCTGCAGCACGCGCGATGATTTTATGATAGTCCCATTGGTAACTTTTAATAGCAGGAGACTATTTTCGGGCACTGCGTAATATAATTGCGAAAAAGTATCAAAACTCTTTGGTTATTTTTTAGCGTGATGCTAATGGTCTAATCAGATTCAATGGATTATGCTAAGCTATGCTAAAAGTGGTAGCGCCAAACCCGGAGATCAGCTGAATGGATTCCAAAACGCTAAAAATTAAATGTTTAACTCTGGGGGAGCTGGAAAATGAGCCTATTTTAAAAAAGCAGAGTGTCCCTTTAACATTTAAAATGTTTATATTTGACCCAACAATGGGTTAAAACAACCCAGCATTTTGAGTTGAAACAACCAAGCATAGGTTAAATTACAAGGCTCTGCCTTTTTTCTTTTGTTACTTAGCGCTGGGTTGGAAATAACCCAGTATTTTTTTAATGTGTACGTCAACAAATGACCCATTTGTGTTTTTTATTTTTCACAAGACAAAGTGACTTAAGTGAAACACACCTAAAACTTTTTTTTGTTAGCAACACTGTTTTTGCGCAACACTTCAAAGATAACACGTTTCATGAGTCTTTCTTTGGTGTGTAAGTTTCTAAACTCTTTCGACTACTGTAGTGCAAGGTTCAGGTATTGTGTTTCTAAAGCAATGCACACAAAGGGTAAATTCGCCATTTGTCTAATTTGAACCCAGTATACACTAAAAAGCAGTAATCTGTTGCAGTCATTATCTTCCTTGCATTTGTGTAATGAAGTCCGCCCGGCCGTCTCGCACAAAGAGATTCCTCCCATGACTGGCTGTAGATCATGGAGGAGGGGTGGAAAGGAAAACACACAGAAAAAGCAGAAGACCGGGGCTGTTGAGGGCACGGCCTCGGGCTCTGAAACCTCAGACCTGCTATTAGTTGCTCGTCTGTAGAGAGCAGTGTAATGCATACAGACAGGTGCCAAAGCTTCAGGCTCTTTATCGCTCTCTCTTTCCTGAGCTTTACTTTAATAGGTGTCTTTCTGAAAGCTTTGTGAGCTCTATTAACCAAAGTTTATGTCCCCTGTGTGCAGGTCACATTGGAAGAGACTGTAAACGACGACTTCCTCCTGCAGAATGACATCTGACATGAACCACAACGCTTGACGCCCGTCGTTCAGTGAGCTCAAAGTTTTTATCCTGCCTTCATCCTGGGGAGTTTAATATGGTTGGAAAAATAAGAACAAAGACTGTGTGCTTTTCGTGAAATCCTTTGTAATTAAATGAGTCGATAAATGCATGCACTTTCTGTGTAAATACTATTACAGTTTTGTATATGCCAAAATTTCTATGAATGCATTGAATTCTTGATATCTTTTCTCATATTTTATAAACCAATAAGCCACTTGAAATCGTGCATTACATTGATTATAAAAGGGGATTTGAGTAATGCAAAAGAAAACCCCCGATACCCCAAGCTGAAAGTCAGATCTTTATGAAATTGCAACCCTGCGGTGGTTTTCTTCTGTAAATACAGTCATTACTCGACCTAAATTTGAGATATTTTTGAATGCACAATTATTTATTGTCACACTAAACTCATTCGGGTTTGTAAATGCAAACAGCAGCCCGGCTGTGCCCGATATCACTGAAGTCAGTGAAGTTCAAATGAACACCGATCACCAGCAATAAATAAAAACGATCAGTTTGACATTTGTCTGTTTCTGTGGTCAGACTTGTGACTGTTTGTTTTAACGGTGTGTTTACATCTGTCCTCCTACAACACGTCTGCCAGTCGCTGGTTGAACTGTGGTTAACATGCGCGCACTTTATTCCCAGACTGTGTGTGTGTGAGGACACGTGAGGCTCTTAAATGTCACACACACGACATGAGATCTGCACGACGAGGTTGACATACAAATACTGACTTTTGCAAAAAACATTGGGTATCAATTTAGATATAAAGAGGTTTTTTAGTGAAGAATGCATTGGATGCATTAATAAACAATGCTGCTATTAATTATAAATTATTATTTATGGCTGATTACATAACAGATACTTGATTTATAATTTTTTTGTGCAGATATAATTACAAAATGTTTCAAGTTTATTTTGATTAATCTTATATTTAAAGCAGTCATCTCATTGCATATCTCTGCTTTAAATGCATACTCCAGTTTGGAGAAAATGCAGATTTGCAGAGATGTTGCATTCAGATCTTCCACTAATAACACTCTTGGGCGTTGTGAGCGTTAGATCAGACGGTTGAATCATGCATTTTGCATGTCAGAAAGCAGCGTGTTGGGTTATTGAAGGTCACAAGAATATTTGTGATGATAAATAGTGATTTCAGAGTGAGTCACGGTTGATTAAAATAAGTCAACTTGTGTAAGATTGAGTGGTTTTCATAGCATCTTTATGAATGATTCTTAACCCAATATAAAAATGTTGCTAAAATCTGTAGGTGTGCAAATAAAAAACAAATATAAATGTAAATCATTACTTTCATAATCATTCATTAATCTGTGTAGTGCTTAGGTTAATTTTTGCATTATGCATGCATGTTATTAAAATAAAACCAAGTTAACCAAGTAATGTTAAAACAAAAAGATTAAATGATTGTATAAGTTAAAATTAATTTATAACATTACATATTACAAATTTTGGGTTATTTCGGATGTTTTTCATTCTATCATAATATCTTGGTTTCATATAGCTAATGTTGACATTTTCTCAAATGTCAAAACATAAGATGCGTGATGTTATTGAATGATAAGAAACATGTTGGGCTGATAGTGAACAGATGTGCAGAGGGAGCTGATCGGGTAATCATAGGATAGGTCATTTAAGGTTAAAGGTTTGAACCTGTGCCAGGATTACGACCTACTAACTTGATTGGGGTCACATGATACTGTAGATATGTGTGACTGTTTACTCAGCATCAGTAAACAACACGCATTTAAAGAAAGTGTTTATTGTCATGTTTTGATCTTATTCACTTCCTAAATTTAAAAAGCAATTGTTGTTGAAAGATAAACTTTGTAATGAAAAATCTAATGTGTGATATAATTAGATATATTTAGTGTTTATCATTTTAAAGAGTTATATTTTTTTAGTGCACATGTGCTTTTATCCAATGCATTTTGGAGTTGAAGCTATACATTTTTCAGTCTTTTGCATTTGTAAACTAACAAAACAATTTTATAAAATGAGTCTTTAGATTGCAATCAGCTTTTTATAGACAGTATTTCACATGCTGTATTTGATGTAAATAAATAATTTCTAAGGTATAAAAAGATAGTTCTGTATGTTTTCTTTAAAAAAAACACACACAGTGGAAGTTTATATGAAGGGTGTAATTGTTTGAATCATATAAAGATATAAGTAAATGTATAATCATGTTAAACCTTAAAATTCAAATATCTTGGAGTCAGGCCTGCATCTACACTTCTCACATCTGTGTTACCTCTGTGTTCTGTTCAATTTCTTTTAATGTCAAGATCGAGTGAAGAACAGATTTTGCATTGAGAGACAGAAATCACACAGCTGTGACTTTATACCTAAAGGTCAAGTCTTTTCTAGACATCTCTTACTTTATCTTAATGTCATAAGCAAATAGATCACAAGCTCCAATTTCTGTTTTAATACATTATATGACTTATTGTAATCAGGGCTGGAAACGGGGGAACCCCGGGGGGACGGCGGCCGGGGAGTTAATTTCGAGGGGGGGTGTTGTTCCAACTCAGACTAGTTTTTGAAATGCATTATTTTACAATGCATCATCAAGCTTGCCACGTGACACTACACATTCACAGAGGCACAAAATCATTCACGATTTTTCCTCCTTTTTAAAATATACATTATATACATAATTTCACACTTTACACATATACACATCTTTAATTTGAGGACGATTTTATTGTTAAACGTTTGTGTAACTATACTCAAGAAACCATACTTAGGAGGAAACATAATTTTTTTAAACGTTATTTAAACCCATCTAATTTTAACTTTATTTTAAAGTAATCTAAAATCACCCCCCTCCCCCTCTCCAAACCCGAGTCCCCCAGTGAATGTCTGCTTTTTCCAGCCCTGAGTATAATACAGTAAAAGCAGACTGCTTTAATGATAAATTATCACAGTTTGTCAAAGGTGTTGTTGTGTTTTGGCTTTTAACAGCACGGATAACATTTACTGTGTTTACTAATTCAGAAATCACACATTTCGGCTGAATCTGTCACAGGTGTATAATCTGAAGTCTCTGCTCAATAACTTGCAACACGACATGAAACTTGAAATAAAATCAGGAAGTTGCTCTACTTTTAAAAGCATGGGTAGCGTCTCTGGCAGTGGAAAAATTACATATGAGAAAATAAAACCCCCTGAAATTACCGTCAATAGGTTATATTTAATATTTTAAACCTTTAATAAGTCTACTGTATAAAGCTGTTTACAGGTAGCTGAGATGTCAGTCAGTGAGAGCAGTTTACTGTGGTGTTTTTTATTAAAATATATGCATTGTTTTTGTATAATGATTCATTTGATTCAACATCAAAACTTAAAAAAATAGTCCACAAAACAAAGAATTAAATATTTAATGAAAAAATGATTGATAAAACTTTACTGGGGGGGGGGTAGTAAATGTATTAGTTAACATGAACTAACAATATTTGTGACTCTGAAGCCCTATGGGTAATTTGAGATTTATATATATCATCTGAAAGTTAAATAAATTAGCTTTCAATTGATGTATAGTTTATTAGGATATGACCATATTTGGCAGAGATACAACTATTTGAAAATCTGGAATCTGGGTGTTCAAAAAAATAAAAAAAAAGTCCGAATGAAGTCCTAAGCAACACATATTACTAATGATAAATGCATTTTTTATATATTTATGAAAGGAATTTAGAAACTATCTTCATGGAACATGATCTTTATTCTTTACTCTTTGCATACAAAAATATATAATTTTTGACCCATACAATGTATTGTTGGCTAGTGCTACAAATATAGACATGCGAATTATGAGTGATTTTTTGGTCCAGGTTCACATTAAGCATTATTAATCATTGTTAATGTTAGTTAATGCCAATACCATTGTTCATGTTAGTTCATTGTGTAACTGATGTTAACAAATAATTTTTTTTAACAAGAACGATTAATAAATGCTGTATAGAATTTATAGACTGAAGTATTGTCCATTGTTAGTTCATGTTACATAATAAATTAACTTATGTTAACTAATTTAATCTTATTGTAAAGATATTTTGGTCATATGAAGTCGGGTGTAAAGATATTTAGGTCATATGAAGTCGGGTGATACTAAAATTCATGTTTGAGAAGATGATTATTTTAATCACTTTATTAGGGCTGTCAAAAGATTAATCGCGATTAATCGTATACAAAATAAAAGTTTTTTGCATAATTTATGTGTGTGTAATATATATATATATATATATATATATATATATATATATATATATATATATATATATATATATATATATACATATATATATATATACATATATATATATATACATATACATATATATATATATACATATATATATATATATATATACATATATATATATATATATATATATATATATATATATATATATATATATATATATATATATATATATATATATATATATATATATACACACACACAATATATATATATATATACACACACACACACATACACACACACACACACACGTTAATGATTGTATTTAAGAAACATTTACATGTATATGTAAGCAATAAGGTACGAGAGGCTGTGCTGCATCGTGAATAAGCAACGGCCGAAGGGCGTTGTTAGACACGACGCGAAGCGGAGTGCCTGCAACCCCTTCAGCCGTTACTCATCACGACACAGCACTTGCCTCGAGTACCTTATTGCTTTTATAAAACGGTTACCACACAATATTAAAGTAAAAAATATATTAATGCAACTTTCATGAAGTTAAATCAATAAAAGCATTCCTTCCGCTAGAAAAAATAGTCCCTGAATGCAAACAACAACATGGAAGCTCAAATAAAAACAACAAACTGCTCTCAGACTTTGTCTCATTATATGTTTATGTGTTGCTAAGGGTGTTGCTAAGGGCGCAGTGATATTAAATAGAACCGTTGGGTGAAGCGGTCATAGCAGTGTTTTATTGTGAATAAAGCACACCTATTGACCAATCAGAATCAAGGATTGGAACTAACCGTTTTATAATTATATATATGTTGATATATTTTATATTATAAATAAAAATATACCTAAATAACATTTTTGGTAACACTTTACAATAAGGTTCATTAGTTAACATTACTTAACTACATTGGTTAACATGAATTAATAATGGACTGCACTTATACAGCATTTATATATCTTTGTTGATGTTATTTTCAACAATTACTAATACTTTATTAAAATCTTGTAAACGTTAGTTAATGCACTGTAAACATGAACAATCAATTAAAAGCTTTATTACTATCATCTAATATTAACAAAGATTAACAAATACTGTAACAAATGTATCGCTCATGGCTTGTTCATGTTAGTTAATACATTAACTAATGAACCTAATTGTAAAGTATTAGCACACACACACACACACACACACACACACACACACACACACACACACACACACACACAGTACACATACACATATTCAATGCAAACACAAACTTTTGTTTTGTATGTGATTGGTCGCGATTGGTCTTTTGACAGCCCTGCATTTTATATTTCACTCCAGTGATTGTTATACTGGGGGGAAGAGAAAACAGATTTTAAGCTCCTGTTCACTTTTGTCCTCCTGACCACAGCCACACCCTTATGTGACTCAGCTAAAAAATACAGGAAGTTGACAGATTATATGAGGCCGCTTGCTTACTGTTCCCTGTTCTGTCACACCGTAGTAAGTCCTTACGGAAACCCATTTGCTTTTGTTCTTATCACATTTGAACATCGTCCCATAAATGCATGTCAAACACAATCCTATACGATTATCATTATCTCACCCCTCTCCAGAGACATGAGGTGAAGTTCACCTGAGTCCTGGAGATATCACATCAGGACTGAAGAGAAGGGCGAGCGAGACGCATGACAGGGATTGATGGAGGTGTCGGAGCCAAACCTCGTGTGATACAGATATGATGAATATCTGTTTACAGGCCGGCAGGAGTCACATCACAAAGGTTTGTGGTGACTCATGGCAGTTTGAGACGGGGATGATCTTTTCGACTGGGGCTGTTAAGTCATGCATTGGCGCCTAAAGCAGTCAGACCATCAAACGGCCTGCATTTAAACCAACACGTCACATTTAACCACCAGGATCAGACTCTTAGAAAAATGCATTAATTTTACCCTAATACGTTTTTATAATTAAAAGTAACTTTTAACATTAGTTAATGCACAATGAACTAACATGAACCATTATATTGATGTTAACTAACATAAAGATGAATTAAAGCTGATATTGCTCAGCTCATGTTAGCTATGCATTTATTAATGTTAACAAATACAACCTTATTGTAAGGTGTTATCAACTATATAGTCACTATAGCAAAACCATGGTAAATTTGTGGTAACCATGACTTAACTAACTGTTTTAACCATGGTTAATATTTTAGAATGGCTCGAAGGAATAAGACCACTAAAAGTGACTTTCAAGACAAATTTTACGTATTATTTTTGTCTTGTGTTTAGTAAAAATATATAAAAAGATTAGCAAAATGACTCAGGAAGGTGGGTCTTTTCAGACCAAGAACATAAAGTTTGGGTGATTTTGTGCATAAGGGGAGCAGGAAAAATCTGCCAATGGGGTAAGCAAAAAATCTTGAAAAATTTTCTTAAGCACTTAAATAAAAAAAAAATCAAGAAAAATTTGCTACCCCATTGGCAGATTTTTTTTTGCTTGTTTTGTGCACAAAATCACTTAAATTTGACATTTTTGGTCTAAAAACTAGACTTATTTTCTTGGGTTGTTTTGCTGATCAAAACAAACAAACAAATTAACTGAAGAATTTTTTAAATATTTTTACTGAAAACAAGACAAAAATACTAAGTAAAATTTTTCTTGAAAGTCATTTTTTGCAGTGTAGCACAAATGTTTAAAAGGCAGAAAACCCTGAACCCATAACATCCCAAACTGGTATGATTTAGATTTATTAAGCTGAAATGTTTTCATAATTGCATGACATTGAGACTAATATGAAAGGAGGAAAATATGCAGTAACGTTTAAATCAAAGTCATGCAAATGAATGACAACAATTTAAGAAAGTTAATTTCAGACACTCCTGTATTACACCCTCCTTATGGAATTACATAAAGGAACAACATTTAAATGGTCTCAAAATGAAAATCATAAATCATGGAGAATTATTTACAATAGTTTAAAACTTTGTTTGTGCGTCACATTTGATGTTGTTTCACATGAAGACTGTGTGTTCGTCTTTCTACTTAATCCTTCACTAAAACCGTCTGTAACAGATTGTACCTGACAAACTGATATATATATATATATATATATATATATATATATATATATATATATTAGTATTTGTACCCAGCATACCGTGACAACTCGCCCCCAATTACTTCTGAGAGGTGCGGTCATTATCTCCAGACAACAGTCTGCCTATTGTTTGTTCATACGTAGTTATGACATTAAGAGAGAAGTTTGTCCGGACCCTGCTGCTGAACAAACTCCATGTGACGCGAGCGTAAGACTCCCCGCAGCAGATCCGCCCCGACATGTTGATCTCCAGCA
Organism: Misgurnus anguillicaudatus; assembly: GCF_027580225.2. Lineage (NCBI taxonomy): Eukaryota > Metazoa > Chordata > Actinopteri > Cypriniformes > Cobitidae > Misgurnus > Misgurnus anguillicaudatus. The sequence goes on along the minus strand of NC_073347.2, from coordinate 30,887,954 downwards.
CCCTCTTCACCCTTCTTTGTCCAGCGCTTGTAAACAAAAGACACGAATCAGATGGTGAGATCAGACAAAGGAGCACATACTGATAATCAGGCATGTCTTTACATTTACTTTACATAGACGGATTAATCCAAAGTGACTTAAAGTGCAATCCCCAGAGGAAAATGTTACCCAAGTCTCAGATGTTTCTACTAAATTTGCTTATAAGAAATAGAAAAAGAACATTTGTTAACCCCTTAGTATTCCTGAAAAGGCTAAACAATGCCTAAAAAGGACACAAATTGTACCTCCTGTGTTGATTGTATCTTAAATCTTCATTCGAATTTCAGCTTTCCAAAGATATGGGACCTGTTTAGCTTTTTATTTAAGTTTTAAGTTTTCTCTCAAATAATGCAGTACACTGGAATTTAATAATGTAAATTGTATAAATAAAATAATCTGGATTTGTGTAAATGATGAAAAACTGTTGTATTGAGTCGATGTTAAAATCAGTAATATTGACTTTTGATTACAGACTTGGCAAATCTGAGCTCAGTTTGTGTCATTGTTGAGATCTCTTCTGAATATCTAATGGAGACATTTGTGAAATTTCTGGGTCTTCGATATAAAAGCTCATCTGTGATTTCCTTTTTTATAGGTCAAGCTGAAAGTCTTGGGAATTAAACCCATAAACTTTGCACTTTGACCCCTACATTGCAAAATATGATTTTCAAGAAAAAAAATTCTTAGTATTTTTGTCTTGTTTTCAGTAAAAATATCTAAAAATTCTTAAATTAAGATGCGTTTTCTTGATGAGCAACAAGCTACGTGATTAGCTTAAGCCAGGACTAGACCTTAGTTTAATTAGAAAGTACAACTAGTTTTAACAAACATGCCTTACACTGAAAAAAATGATTCATTGAATTTAATAATTCCTTTCAAGGTAAGTGGCTGCAATCAATCCATTTAAGCTACATTTAAACAAAAAAGATTATTAAAGTAAAATAAAATATAAAACTTTTGTTTAAATGTAGCTTAAATAAATTGATTGCAACCACTTACCTTAAAAAAATTAATTAAATTCAATGAATCATTTTTTTCAGTGTACTAAAAACATTACTCGTGTGCATTTTGAGGCAAAACTAAGGGCACTGATGTATTTTAAGATATGTCAGTGCAAGTTGTTTTAAGTTTGTACAGCTCTTACATTTATTTTACTCTAAAACTAGTCTAATCCTTGTCTGGGAAACCGACCCATAAAGTACTTAATTACATAGGCACTATGAATGTAATCGTTGATAACAAACATACAGACAAATATATGTAGAGTTAGTATTGCAAATGTACACCAATGGGGTAAGCAAATTTAGTGAATTTTCAAGATTTTTTTGCTTACCCATTGGCAGATTTCTTTGCTTGTTTTATGCACAAAATCACTTAAATTTGATAATTGCGAGTATCTGGCAAACGCGAGCATCTCTTTTATCATAAATCCTTTAGACGCGTCTGCAGCAGGCACTTATTTTGACAAGACACGTGATGCACACAGGATCTCTCGATGCGCAGAAAACATATTTTGAAAAAAAAGGAACCACACACATGACGGACTACATACATGTTGTGACGAACTTCACATTGAGTGCCCTCGAAAAAAGAAGTCACCGGCCGCCAATGCTTTTTAATATGTTTATTGTTTCTCCAAGTCACAAATTAAATGGAGAGGACATGGAGACATCTCAAATTTTTTGACATCTTTACCCCAGTAATCTCATGTGCCTCTTCAAGAGATTCAGAAGAGTTGTCAGTGGTTCTGTGATATATATGTGCTACAGTATATATGTTGCTATTATAGACTCTACCAGATATGCCATCTGTAGTCAAATGTCAGAAACCTATTTATAAAGTCACACGTCTTACATGCAGATTATCTGTGCTGTGATACAAGACTATACGCACTGTGTGTCAACAATTCACAGGCATTTTAGAGGAAGCACGTTAATGCTTCAAGTAAACAACAGTGAACTTCATTAAAGAGATAGTTCACCCAAAAATGAAAATTCTGTCATTTACTCGTCATGTTGGCACAATGATTTATACATTTCTTTATTCTGATGAACACAAAGGAAGATATTTTGAAGAATTCCTTTCCATAGTATTCTTTTTTCCTACTATGGAAGGAAATGGGGCTCATGATCAATTTGGTTACAAACATTCCTCAAAATATCTTTCTTTGTTTTCATCAGAATCAAGAAATGAATACAGGTTTGTAACAACATGAGAGTGAGTAAATGATGACAGAAGTTTCATTTTTGGGGGAACTGTCCCTTTACGTCTCATTTTACCTCACAGACAATAACAAAACATCTTTTGAAAATTTAATACGCATAGGAATGGTTTCCCAGATCGGGATTAGCTAAAGTCAGGACTAGACCTTAGTTTAATTAGGAAATATAACTCGTTAAAAACATTACTTGTGTGCATTTTGAAGCAAAACAAAGGGCACTGATGTATTTTAAGATATGTCAGTATAAGTTGTTTTCAGTTTGGACAGCTCTTACATTTATTTAGTCTAAAACTAATCCCTGTCTGGGAAACCGCCCCATACAGTACTTAGTTAAATAGCACTATGAAGGTAATCATTGATTACAAACATACAGACAATTATATGTAGAGTTAGTAGTGTTGTAGTTCTCGAAACTTTTAAAGGTCTTGGTCTCGTCTTGGAATCGACCGCATTTTTACTCGGTCTCGTCTCGGTCTGAGACAAAGAGGACTCGGAATTTTATTTCAAGACCGGTCAAGACCTCAACTGATGGCACATCACAAATGTATTTTTTATCATTAATTTTATGCAGTTTATTCAGATTTGGCATATGATGTTGGCATTGTTTAAGTTTCTCCCAATGACAATTTTATTACTAAAAACACCTGCATTGGTGTTAAGTGGATAGCAAGCCATGAAAGGACAGTTCAGAATAAATGGTTAAGTTGATTTCAGCTCTTTAGTGTTTGTTCACTTTTATTTGCTTATAGACAAAGATAAATTCCCACATATCTGCAATGCCTTTGATTATTTTATCAACTTCTCTGATGGCATACACACACACACACACACACACATTCTGGTGAACTTTCGTGGTGAACACGTAACTTCTGGTAAACTCCGCTAAGAATAAATAACAACAAAGTCCTTTTAAAGTAGTTCATTTATATAACAAGCAAAATAAACAACACACAGATTACCTAGGAAACCAAAACATTTGTTATTTTCGACATAGTATTTGTTCAAGAGTTCAGTTTAGCAACTAGTCAAACAGAAACTGGAAGTAAAGTTCTGACCAGACGCGTAATCACGTCACCACACGACGTGCGTCCAATGAAATCGTCTATAGTAATGCCACTTTGCAGCAATTCAAACCAAAAGCACTGTAGAAATAAATAAACTTGAACTAAATAAAAAAAAAATGAAAATGTGCCATAGTCAAAAATTATTTTCTAATGGCCCTTTCAACATCATCTGAATTTACAAGTGTCTGTCTGGTTAACAAGTGAATACACGTCGAACCAGAGAGAAAATTATAGTCCTTAACTTAATATCACTAAAATCTCACACTTAAAGGCGCTCTAAGCGAATCTGTGCGACGTCACTTTTTGTTGACGTTTGAACTGTTTTCAAACAAACGGAGCGTAGCTAACTCCTCCTCCTTCCTCTCCCTTCTGTGCTTTCATGAACGTGCCCAACCCCCACCCCCAAATCCTTCTTGTCGTTTATTAGCTGGAACCCTTTGTTATGTTTCGTGGTGGTAGGTTTGGCCACTGTGTTTTTATCGCAGTTTGTGGAGCCTGGGCTGTATACAGAGATCGCGTTTTTTACAGTTTAATCAGCGGTCAGGTAGCAAGCGGATAGTGAGGAGATGTTTGCTGGTATGTAACAAAAAATGTTTTATGGTCTAAAACGCGTGAATTCGCTTTTAAAGGGATAGTTCACCCAAAAATAAACATTATTTCATCATTTACTCACCCTCATGCGGGTAAAAACCTGTATCAGTGATGAACACAAAGGAAGGTATATGTAATGAAGCAGAAAAAACAGAAGCACCATTGACTTCCATAATATGAAAAAATAGTACTATGGAAGTCAATGGTGCCCAAAAATGGTTTGCTTACAAACATTCCTCAAAATATGTTCCTTTGTGTTCAGCAGAAAAAATAAATACAGGTTTGTAACGGCTCTCCTGATTTTGCCAAGTAGTTGGAACATTGTGTTGACCCTGGGACAACATTTCAATCAACCAATCAGATTTCAGAAATAAGTTTACAGTTTGTTTTAAGTTTAAGCTTACAACAAGGATTAGCTGTTTCTAGACCATTGTTTTTCACTTATCATGTCCCTCTGATTTTAGGGTTTGTTTATGGTTAGGGTTTGGATTTGAGGTAGGTTTAGGTTTTATTTAGAAAAATGTTGTCCTTGGGTCAACACGATATGTTGCCCTGGGGACATCAACCACTTGGCGGGATCAGTTCGAGCGGTTTGTAACAACATGACGGTGAGTAAATGAATTTTTTGGTGAACTATCCCTTTAATGCTCTATGACCAACAAGACAAAATGTCCTACATGGTGAAATCATGGTTTGATTGTAACATGCATGGTTAGCATGCGTTTTTTCATACAGCAATTCATGCATATTTTACAAGGTGTCTTTCATAATAATTTGTACTACCACATTTGTACATTCTTAAACTTTTTGCAGTCGTCACTGTGACATTGGGGTAAGGGCCGCGTTTCAATATTGTTCAATTTCTAGTAAAGTAGAGTACAATACATACACATTCCTATGATATCTGCTGAAATACACTACCTGTTTCATTATTAACTCTTTCTTACTTTTATGACTCATTTTTGGAGCTGATCAGCTGATAGTGGTGTAAAGTTTAATTGGAAGTTGCTGTTTCACTTTGTTGGCCTGCATCTGTTCACCTCTGTGGAGGAATCTGGGGAAGCCCGTGTCCCAGGTGAATACAGTAAGGTGGTTTGTGATGCAGGCTGTGTTGTTTTCTGATGGTGGTTTAGACAGACAGAACGAGATGTACAGACATGCGTGATGTTCCTGATTGGTTATGATGGGCATTGTGCTGTAGTCGTGTTGGTCTTATCAGATTCTGGTTCATTACTGGTTCATTACTTTCCTGAGAACCGCAGGGTCATAGGAACCGAGAGAAGACGACACCGTGTCAGATTAGCACCAGACGGGAACGCCTTCACTTGCAGTATTACTCAACAATAATATCAGTGATTTATTTCAGTAAGGTTGTAAGTCTGAACAACATACATTTTATTTTATTTAATTTACCGTGAATTAAAGCTGAAGAGGCGTCATGAGGAAAAAAAGGAATTCGATTTGATATGAAATATATTTCATTAAACTTAAATAAGCATTTTGTAATGCTTCTGTGATGCCCTATAATTATTTAAAGATGCTTTTTAATAAAGAGAAGTGAAAATGTGAGCGTGTTGAAACGTCGCGGCTCCTGTGAAATCAGACTGCTAACAGATAGTGATGACTCATGTTGTTGGTCGATTGGACAGGCCTGTGGCTTCATACCAGTCCTGCGTTATAACCAGACCAACAATACAGTACAGTAAATTACTGTAGGTTCGCAAAATCAAGTCACGAGTCTCCTCATTACATTAATAGGTGATGCTTTTAAACATCTTACAAACAAACTAGTTAGATATAAACTGAGTCCCTTGGTTTGATATCAATGACTTTAATGTAAATGTTAAATATTGTTGTGACATTTCACGGATGCTCTGTCTTCCTGTCTCTGAGCTGAAGTTTCACCTGCGCTTGCTTTATATACCTGCTGAAAATAACTCTGTCCAGAACGCCGGGCCACACCTCATGACTCACACCCGCGTGAGAGACAAACACACGCAACTTCACACTCAACCAACCTTTAAAAAGCCACTTCAAACACACTTCACATGATTTAATACTGTAATACGTAAAAGTTACATGTGCAGATAAACTACAGTAGGAGAACAGAAACAATAGGGCTATTGAGCAAGATTTTATTTTTTTAAATAGTGCATATTTTGTTCAGGGTCAGCATTGCTTTATTGGCTATTTAATGTTAACATTAAATGTTATGGGGGGAAATAAAAGTAAGGAATAAGTTGTACAGTCCTTTCATAATACACATCGTAAAAATAAACCGTGAAAGGATCGTATGAATACACTTTTAGGTTCAAAAAAGCGTTTATCTTTTAAAATCATTTGACTGAATGTTTCCTTAGGGAACCAATAATGGTTTTATAAGAGCGTATGGTGACTTCAATCAGTTTTTAAGCAGGCGAACTGTAAGACTGAGCCATAGATGATGAGGAAGAAACCACCTCATCGTTCCAGATTGCATTCACAGACTGTTAATGGTAAAGATGATGTTGTCATGTGAGTGGCGTATCTAAGCCTCCCTCGAGCGCACCGCTCATGTTTACACTTCCTGAGGGGGAATTTTTTAGGAGGGGTTGAGGCGAGCGAGTGAAAGGCCTGTAGGATGACTAACTCCCCCTTGGAAAGTACACAGAGCTCCTGAAGGGTGAGGGAGGCCGGAACGCAGGTGTGGCAGGAAGCCTGGGCTGGAAGTATCCGTTCCGGGGATGAGGAATGGGTTCGGATGGTGTTTACCAATGGAGGTTACAGCTGGAAATCTTTGGATGTTTTTCGCTCAAGAAAATCTGGGAATGGCACATGTGGATGCGTTTAGACGACTTCCTGAACTTTTAAGAGGTTTGATGGTTAGCGGTTGGTCAGCACATTCTATTAAAAACATTAGTCACCCGAAATTAAAAATTATGTCATACTTACCCTCAGGTCATTTCAAACCTGTTCAGGTACACTTTTATTTATTTTTTGCAGCATTTAAAATTATTACTCTCTTTTTGTAAAAAAATTAACAAAAAAATTTAAAAATGTATATTCTAAGTCTTCTAAAATGAATGCTTGTAATAAAAAACAGACTTAAGAAAATTAAAATAATCCTTTTTTCCATTATTACTTGACTGCACGTCACAATCGTTTGTGAGACATGTAACAACCAATGAGCAATTTCATGCAAATGTTAACCTTTCCATGGAAAAATAATGTTTTTGCCAAATGTTTTTAACCGTACTGATATCTCAGATGTCTGTTTAAGTTTTTTTTTATTTTTATTATTTAAGTGCAGGTCTCAGGATTGTTGATTGTCATATCCATAACATTGTTTTTCCCTCATAAATGCACACACAAAATGAAAATGAAAATAAATATTATTTGTTCTATGAAGAGCCGTCCCTTCTCCATTTGTTGGGTATTTTTGCTTTTGGTTTGAGCATTTTAATTTTTTTGACCTACTTAATTTAATTATGTACACCAGTTGAACATGATTGAATCAAGTTTTCTTAGAATAAAATGAATATTAATTCATTTTAATTTCAATCTTAATTCAATCATGTGCAACCGTTGTCTACACGTTTTTTTCAGTATAGTCTGAGTTATATTTCCAATTATATTATAATTTTTTAAATAAAAAAAGTCACATCAATAAGGCTGGAATCACTCCAAAAGTTTTAACCACCATTTACAAACATTTAAAAACCTTAGACTTATATTGTTTCCGTGTTGTGGTCACGGAGTATTTTGCTCATTTGTCCGTGTCGTTGTCGCTGATCTCCGCATTTTTCCGTGTCCATGCCGCTGACTTTCTTTTCCGTGTCAGTTTCACGTATTGGTTGCTCAATTATTTTTCCTATTTTCTTACAATTTTCGCTTGGGTTTGGGGTTAGAATGACTTTCTGTAACATAAAATGGCATCCTAACCCAAACCCAACTCTAACCCTAACGTCAGGCGACAATTGTTTAAAAATCTAGATAAAAATAGTATAAACCAATACACTCTTAAAAAACAAACGGTGCTATATAGCACCAAAAGTGTTGATTTGAATCGTAACCATAAAAGAACCGTTTTTAGTGCCATATAGCACCGGTGAAGCACCTGTGAAGCACCTGTGTAGAACCATATAGGTGCCATATAGCACCACTATAGCACCACATTTGGTTCTACATAGCACTATATGGTTCTACACAGGTGCTTCACTGGTGCTTCACCGGTGCTATATGGCACTAAAAACGGTTCTTCTATGATTACGAGCAAAGAACCACTTTTGGTGCTATATAGCACCGTTTGTTTTTAGAGTGTAGTTAAAGTGACATCCAAAGCCCAAATCTAACCCCAAACTCACTCGAAAATGGTTTAAAAATAGGAAAAACAATTTAGTAACCAATACGTAAAATTGACACAGAAAAGAAAGTCCGTGGTACGGACACGGAAAATGCGTAGATACGTGACAATGACACGGATAAATGAGCAAAATATTCCGTGACTATACCACGATCTTTGTGAGATCATGTTGCATATAGTAATTTATTCGTGTTCAGGACACCATTTTCCGCTTTTTGGTACCATTGAGCACACATGTCTTTTTCGTGTCACTCAGCACGAATTTCTATAAATAGTTTTTCTTGTCCGTGGCACGACTTTCTTTTCCATGTCATTTTATGTATTGTTTTCTCATTGTTTTTTCCTACTTTTAAATCATTATCGCTTGGCGTTGGGGTTAGATTTGGTGTTTGGGTTAGGTTGTAATTTTATGTATTGGTTTCAACATGTTTTTCTTCCGATTTCAAAACCATTTTCGCTTGGGGTTGGGGTTAGAGTTGGGGTTAGGATGTCTGAAATGTAACAGAAAGTCATTCTGACATTTGAATCAATTTTCTAGTTAAAGGGGACATTTCACAAGACTTTTTAAGATGTCAAATAAATCTTTGGTGTCCCCAGAGTACCTATGTGAAGTTTTAGCTCAAAATACCATACAGATCATTTATTATAGCATGTTAAAATTGCCACTTTGTAGGTGTGAGCAAAAATGTGCCATTTTGGGTGTGTCCTTTAAAATGCAAATGAGCTGATCTCTGCACTAAATGGCAGTGCTGTGGTTGGATAGTGCAGATTAAGGGGCGGTATTATCCCCTTCTGACATCACAAGGGGAGCCAAATTTCAATTACCTATTTTTTCACATGCTTGCAGTCAGAGAATGATTTACCAAAACTAAGTTACTGGGTTGTTCTTTTTCACATTAGCACTGGGGACCAGTCAGATAATTACGGACAATATGTCCCCTTTTAACTAAACAAATTCCATTTTCAAACAACTTCAGATGAGTCCGAATATATCACACTGTTACTTAATCTTGTTGATGTGGCCCATCAAAGAAAATCATATGAGTTTGAAATGACACAAGGGAAATTAAGACTGAATTTAAAGTTGAGAACACTTCTTTATTCCTCGAATTTTATGAGTCGATTTTCAAGCAGATGCATCTGCAGGTGGTATCTCCCAAAGCAGGCAGATTTACTGCCGCCACATGGGAAATGGAGGTTTTTCGAACGGGGCCGACCAATAATGCTGGCGATCAAAGCTGTGTGTTTATTCTTCTGAAGGAATTGGGTGAAACACTTTTTCCATGACTCTGATGGCCAGCTCATGTGGTCGTCCTCCATAGAGAGCAGCTCAGACTAAAACTCAAACCCAACTGCCCCTTCCTGGAAACAGCTGCGAGGAGAGAGAAAGACAAAGAGAAAAGAAGGAAGGCAATAAAGTTTAGGGCTGGATGCATTTAGTTGGTTTTGGTCTAGATTACCAGCAGCGCAAAGTTTCTCTTCCTAATAACACTTTACCATGAGAAGTCCCCTGACGGATGGAGTCCGGCATACTACAGTAAACTCAACCACATTGCTTTTTAGACCCAGTTGAGTCACATTCTGTATTCACACACTGATGAATCTGTACTCTGTGTTTTATTTGTTTCGACACAAGGAAGTAAAACTGCAGAATATAATAATAATAATGTGCTTCTGTTTGTCTTTTGAACAACAGATACATTGGACTATTATGTTTATTCTATTATATAATCCCAGCTATGCAGACACGTGCCCAGGCTTTGTTTTGTGTGCGAGGACAGAGAAATCGGCAAAGCATTTTTTTATGTTATATCAACACAGTATTGACATTTAAGAATGTTTCAATGGCATTGCATTAAATATTCAAATATTGCAATCAGGGTTTTTTTTCAAACTAATGATGCCAAAGCTTTTCTCAGAAGTAACTTAAATGACTTGGTGTGGATGTGAATTCTGTGGATGTCAGTTCCCATCATGTTCACACAGGTGTCCAAACAGAGAGGTAGTTTGGGTTTGTTCCAGTAAGCAACCACAAAGATTCCCGGTACTTTTTGCTGTCATTTTGAGTTATATCTATTGTTGATTTGATGTTGTATCTTGTGAAATGTTTATTGTTGCATCTGGGACACCTGAAGTTCATTGACCTGTATAACAGCAGCTCCATCTCAAAAATGACGATTTAAAGTCGTAACCAAGAGTTCATGTAAGTGCTTCATCAAAACGTCAACTTTTATATTTCCAACAATTTTATGGGAATTTGTACATATTTTATGACGTGGGTTCAGGGGCAGGGAATCATTATTGTTTATGTTTTTCTAAAAATCTTATGTTTTTGCATGATTCACTTTGTACGAATTAGCCAACTGTTTGATATTACTACACTTTAACTTGTGCATGGGTGTGTTACTTCTGTTCTAGTTTTACTGTTTATTGTAACAAAAATTTCTGTAAAAATGACAGCATTGCTGACAGCTGCCGGTAACTTACTGCATATTTGAGGGTGTGTTACTTGCTGGTAACGGTTTGTTCAAAAGTAAATAAACATTAAACATTAACAAGTCTTTATCTTTGCAGAATAAAACTAAAATAGGAGCCTCATGCAAAGCATTCTGGGATTTAAAATCTGATGCAAAAAACTGAGAAAATTTGTTGAGGATTTCTTGTTCCCAGAATGCTTTGCATGAGGCTGTTATTTTATGGTTTGGTTCTGTAGAGGTGGAGATTTGTTGATGTTTAATGTTCGTTTAACATTGAACGGATTGTTGTCAGTAAGTGGCATACATTTAAATCTACAGTAACTTACTGGCAAACAGTTGCATAACTACAGCAAAATGTTTACAGTGTAAGCCAAGAAACGTTTTTATAATCCACATTACCACATATGACATGATGATAGAGCTTTTTCAGTATATGCATAACTAACAGTTAGTTATAATAAATCATAGTTTCTGTTTGATCGTATTATTACGGTAGTTATTTTGCATGACTCACTGATTTCACAATAAAAAAGATGAGTCAAAAGCAGGTGTCAGTACCTGTTAAGTTAATCTATATGCCTAACTTTTGATCAAACACACACAACCTCAACCATCAGTCCATCACCAACCTCATAAAGCTAAGCTTGTGAAACAAGCACAACAGCATATTTCTTCTTCTTTTTCATTGTCACACTTTCCTTGTCTGCGCAATTACTTTACGTGCCTATAATTTTACGACATTTCTATCTGATTTATGCCAGAACTGCTCACATGTGTTTTGGTGTCATCTGAGGGAAGATATTTTGACAGGTCACATCAGTTCTTCTCAAACCTGCCATTCAGGTTACTGCAATAAAGCCTCGATGACATGATGGGTTCGTGTGGAGGACTTTTATATTTAGAAGGTTGGGTATGACAGTAAAGTATAATATTATCTGTGAACTCATTCTACATCATTTATCATAAAGCAGAAAACAGATACAAAACACAAAAATCACGATAAACACACATGATGTATGACATGTGTAAATGGAATGTGCTTATACACAACAATTAATTCCCGTGTCATTATTTAGAGTTGTTTTGTTTGCTTGTTTGACGTAAGCAGGCATTATGAAAATCTTGTTATTGTAACGTTTATGGGTCAGTCCTGTATTGCGGGATTTTCCTGTATTTTTGTGTTCCTGTCATACTGTATGTTTTAGTTGAAAGGGCAGCTGAATTGGAAATTTATTTCAAAACATACCAGGTGTATCATGTTCTTTGAGTAAAAATTCATCTTTTTTGGAAACTGTTTTATTTGGTATTTAATTACACTTTAAAAAAATAGTTGAATTATGCAGCTGGTTGCCAGTAACTTACTGTAGAAGATAAAGACTGAAAATGTTTCATGTTCGTTTAACTTTGAACAAACTGTTGACGGTAAATAACATAAATGTAAAATCTACAGTAAGTTACTGGCAGTTAGTTGCCAGTAATAATTCCCAGTAATACTGTAATTTCTACAGAAATTGTGTATATTTATATCCTTAACTAATAAATGTATATCCTTAGCTAAAAAAAATTCATGACTTCTTCATGACAGAAATGAATGTTTTGTGGTACTAGTTAGTTTGTCCCAGTCTAAAATGTGAATAGATAGACGGAAAAATGTGACCATGGACCAGAAAACTAATCATAAGGGTCAATTTTTTGAAATTGAGATTTATACATTATCTGAAAGTTGCTTTCCATTGATGTATGGATCGTTAGGATAGGACAATATTTGGCCGAGATAAAACTATTTGAAAGTTTGCAATCCGAGGGAGCAAAAAATGTAAGAAAATCGCCTTTAAAGTTGTTCAAATAAAGTACTTTGCAACTGCATACACTCACAAAAATAAAGTTTTGATATATTTACATTGGGAATATCTTCATGGAGCATGATCTTTACAGGGACACTCCAGGTTTTTTGAAAATAGGCCCATTTTCCAGCTTCTCTAGAGTTAAACATTTAATTTTTACCGTTTTGGAATCCATTCAGCTGATCTCTGGGTCTGGCGCTAGCACGTTTAGCATAGCTTAGCACAATCAATTGAATCTGATTAGACCATTAGCATCACGGTAAGTGCCCGAAAATAGTCCCTTGCTATTGAAAGTAACATATTTAACTTTCCGTCAGTCTGAGTACACAATGTAACTACAGAAGAGTTAAGTTTTAAATAGGAAAAATATCGAAACTCTTTGGTTATTTTTTTAGCGTGATGCTAATGGTCTAATCAGATGCAATAGATTGTGCTAAGCTATGCTAAAAGTGTTAGCGCCGGACCCGGAGATCAGCTGAGTGGATTCCAAAACGGTAAGAATCAAATGTTTAACTCTAGGGGAGCTAAAAAATGAGCATATTTTCAAAAAAAGTGGAGTTTCCCTTTAATATCCAAATTTTTGGCATAAAAGAAAAATCTATACTTTTGACTTATGCAATATAAAGTTGGCTATTTCTACAAATATACCCATGCGACTTAAGAGCCCAGGGTTACAAATCTAAACATCTAATTTTAAAATAAGCTAATAGTCATTCCCTCGCTTAAGCCTTTCATTTCCACCCTGTTATGCTTCATCTTACTTTTCAGTCATCATTAAAGTTGAAGAAGATGTATAACATTTTTCTAAAAATCTCATTAAATATTTATTATTTTTTATTGCATCACAGTCATATTCAGTTTTTTATTTACTATTGCTGAAATGACTGCATTACAGAAATGAGTGCTACCATCGCAGTTATTGCTCTCTTTGAAGTTTGTTTGGTTCATCTTCATGCCGTACAATAACAAAGCGCCATCAAATGAAACGTCAGCCTGCATGTCAGCAGTTAAACCTCCGCTGTCTGCTGCAAATCTGCTGCAACTCCACAGCACGGCCTTGATGGTCGAGGTGATTTACAGCTGGCAACAAGTCAATAGAAACTCTTTATTATGAGCTCATAATCTCTTACTGTTTACCAGCACAGTAAGCTCTTATTATTTACCACCTGAACAATAGTGTTGAATAACACAGCACGTACAGTATTAGAGTATTAACTGGAGAAGATGGATGTATCTTAAAGAATAGACTATTTTAAGGTGATATTTTTTAATCAAACACATACGCAACTGCACAGACACACACAATATTATTCTTAGGAACGCCAGCTGGGACTAAACCTGCATCTCACAACTGTGTTTTTCACATTAGAAACCTGATAGATGCTGGACTGGTTGGAGGTTCTGACAATGTCAAAACCGTTGCCTAAAATTAACTGGCGTACTGTTTGGCTTGCGGTTAAAGGGACAGGTCACCAAAAAAACTGTATTCTTCCAATGAATTATTCACCTCAAATGAAATTTCTGGCACCGTTGATTTACCTAGATTTAAACCTTTCTTTCTTTTGTGTTTGTTAACCTCTGGAAAGGAGAGTAAAATACTATAAAATGATCATAATGCGTCCAGGTCTTGTGAAGGCATTAGATATATCTGTGTGAAGAATAGGCCTGAGTTATGTCTTATTCACTGTGCATCTCTTAAATCACGTCTGCACACTTTCAGTCTAACATCTCTATTTGTGTTTCGCAGATTTGGAAGAACCTAAGGAGGAGTAAGTGATTTTTGTGATATTTTCTTTTTTTTTTGAATGATTATTTTTTAATTGATGTTGCATTCTTCTGAATCTGTATGCAGTCAAATATTAACATATAAAAGTCTTTCATGACCAGATTTAACCCTGCATTCCCATAAGGACAATATCCCTTTATTTATCTTTCAAAAACAATTAGTTCCAGCCCTTAATTCTGATTGGTCTATAGCTGTGGTTTATTTATGATAAAACACATCTATGATCGCTGCACTTAATGACTTAATAACATTCTGTTATGCTTCATACACACCAAACGCAAAGCATCAACATTCCTTGCTCTGGATTACTTGCGGGATTTAATTCCGCGTCATGCTAATTTTCCACTTTGGAGTTGAAGACATGTATACGCACCACCCAATTCGCGTCATTCGCATCGCCCCATGCGAATTTGCATTAACTTTTTATGTAATCTACTAGCGTAAACCCTTCTTTAACTGGGATAGATGTACTAAATGAGAGTAAATTTGATTAAAAAAATAAAGCGATTTGTCATACACCCTTAGAAAAAGGGTACAAAAGTTGTCACTGGGACAATACCTTTAAAAAATACTGTATAGATAGATAGCAGTGGCGGCCAGTGGCTTCTTTTTTCGAGGGCGCTCAATGCGAAGTTCGTCACAACATGTATGTAGCCCGTCATGTGTGTGGTTTGTCATTTCAAAATATGTGTTCTGCACTTCAATTGATCCTATGTGCATCACGTGTCTTGTCAAGGTAGGTGCCTGCTGCGGACGCGTCTAGAGGGTTTATGATAAAAGAGACGCTTGCGTTTGCCAGATACTCGCATAATCTCGTGCGTAATCAGTGTTTACTGTTAACAATGCAAAAAAAATTTTTCAAGAAAAAAATGTCTTAGTATTTTTGTCTTGTTTTTAGTAAAAATATCTAAAATTCTTAAGTTAAGATGATTTTTCTTGATGAGCAAAATGACCAAAAAAATAAGTCTAGTTTCTAGACCAAAAATATAAAATTTAAGTGATTTTGTGCATAAAACAAGCAAAAAAAAAATCTGCCAATGGGGTAAGAAAATTTTCTTGAATTTTTCTTGAATTTAGTGTTTAAGTAAAATGTTCAATTTTTTTTTTGTTTACCCCATTGGCAGATCTCCTCGCCTGCCTCATGCACAAAATCACCCAAATGTGATATTTTTGGTCTAAAAACTAGACTTATTTTTTTGGGTCGTCTTGGCTAAGAATTTTTTTCTTGAAAAACATTTTTTGCAGTAAAGGGAGTGTCTTGCATGTGTTTTGTGAACGTGAGCGTCTCTTTTGTCAGAGACAGTTTGGACGCGTGTGCAGCAGGCATTTGTTTTGGCAAAATACGTGATGCACATGGTTCACATGATGCAACAAACACATATTTTGAAAACAAAAGCAACACACATGACACTCCCAACACATACTTTGAATTAGCGCCCCTCGGATGAGCATCACGAGCCGCCACTGATCCAGATCCAGATTTCACTCTCTTTCTGAAACGCACTAACTTTGTACAAAACTCATTGATTTGAAAAGAGCTGTGTCCCTGATTGGCCAGCTAATCTGTATGTTGTGATTGGCCTAAATACTTCTCACATCAGCCAGAAATGTGACGCCCCTTACCATGTTTGAAAGATTCGCTGACAATGCAATGCTAACAGGAGTTAACTTACAGACTATGAGTCTGAAGCGGGAAGTAAATTATTGCCTACAATACCCGTGTTTGTTGTAGTCCAAGAAAAGAGATTTACGTTGGAGATGATAACTACCACCATTTTTACTATGGGGTTTGTACCTTTTGCATATCGTTAACATGTACTAATACACACCTACACACCAAAGGAAATGTAAAAACATGAATTGGCCCATAGGTGCCCTTTAAAAAACAAAAATATAAAAAAATTCCACAATAAAGTCACAAACTCTGATTCAGCAGCCTAACTGTTTCCTATTGCGATGCGTCTCTCCAGTCTGACGCAACCTTTGAGTTAAAGTGACCTAAAAATGGAAACTCTGTCTTACCATCAGGCCATTTAAATCTATATGATGTGTTTGCTTCCAGAGAAAACAAAGGAGTCAGAGTGAAACAAAATGGCGAGGAAGACACCAATATTCTGTCTAACATCTACAGATTAAAACATGTTCAGGGTGAGTAAATACTGAGGCTGGATAGCAAGCCTTGTGAATAATAAATGACACAGTAGATGCCACAAAGACCGCAAGTAAATCAAGTGGTGTACCATTTGGGACAAAAGCATAGTTTATTACATATTGTCTATTTATGTTGGGAAGCCTCAATCACAAGACAATTTCATCTGCATAGCTGAATTTAAAACATTACATATGGTGGGATTGTGTCATGTCATGGAGATTTCTCGCTTTCGGCGAGGGCAGTAAATGTCTTGCTTTTTATTTATTATAGGGTAGCTTAAAATCTGAGATCATATTCTAAACCTTGTTTGTTTAAAACCTGGTGATTCATGAACATCTGCAACATGCCTTTAGTTCCTCTGGTGACTTTCTGCCATCTTCTTTCATCACAGTGAGCTTCACAAAGACCAGATAGTGAAGAAATGGCATCGCTCAGGTGAACCGCATGACCGCACGCTGTACCGGAGCCAAAGCTTTCTCCCAGGTGAGCCGATAAGCACGTTGAGGTGTTTGCTCGATGGAAATTCTCAGTGTGAATGAACTCAATAGAGGAAGACATTTGTCTGGGGTCTTAACCACAATATCCTGAGCTACAGCCTCTCTTTTGCACAGGGTTTGGTTGTGTACAGTCGAACACCTGCATGCGCACCCGTACTGCTGATGGCTGTTAATTTCCTGAAAGATGTGGCTTTGCGCTGAAGGGAAACCAGCGATGTACAACACAGTTTACACTGGAGCCCAGCTGCCTGTTTGGAAACCACACACGCAATGAGGATGAATTGTGTTTAAACATAGGACAAATACCGTTTGCTTTGAGCTATGCCACACTTGACCCCCCTAGAAGTCTTTAAACCATCATGATGAATTCTAGCACATTCAAATGAAATGGAGCATCTGACGTATTGTGAGTTTAAGGGGAATTTTGTTGTTATCTTCACAAGTACTTCCTCATACCAACGGCATTAACAAAAACAATACAAGAAAATGATTTTGACTTTTTGAATAGATAAAAAACAAGCCTGTGTGTCTTAACCTCACATCCACCAGACGGGAGAATGAGATTACGTATGTCATTATTAATAATTGTATGCACTTGGACAGTAACCATTGCATTACAGTAAATAAATGTTTCTTCAGCAGCCATTCAGTACGAGATCAAAAAATCAGTGTTAATGTAAGTACGATAAGGAAAGATTTGCAAATACAACAGAGATATTAAACATATTACACATATTAAGTGATATTGAAGATTTTCCCAATTAACAATTCATGTCACAGCATGGTTAACTGAGTCATGCAATCACATGCACACAAGCTGAATGACTAAATGTAAAAAGATATGGAATTATGCCACAGTTTACGGCAGGTTGTGGAAGGTACCGTACTTTCCATCTACTGATGAACACTGATAGGTTGATCATTTGGAGGAAGAGAGAGTTTCCAGTTCTCATGCAAAATAAATGAATTCTTTGTATTGTCTCGGGCATTAATTCTCACCAAGAGGTTTATAGCATATGATACCTGCCTTTACACTTGGTGTAATCCAACATATATTTATTGCTTTTAAAATAAGATGAGGCTTAAAGGTAAACATCTTCTCATGATACATTGCAATAATGGTTATTTTCATTGTAATGAATGTGTAAAGTACCTAAACTTTTATTAACTGCAAGTTTCCTTTCTGTATATTTAACAAGACAATATTTGTACTTGGTAAATTGCTTCACATTTGATCGATTCTTTGTGTCTTTACATTACTTTTTGCTCTTATTTGTTAGGTACATGTGAATGCTTCATGCATTATATGAAGAACAGTTTTATGCACAATATTTGATGCATTTTCTCTGTAATTTATTGCTCACATATCTTTGGTATTTATTTTATGATTTATAGGATCTGTTGTTATTGTTCTAACTGATGTGTTAATGGTTTACTTTCAGCCAATCAATAAAGTTCAATCTAATCTTAATCTTCATCAAATCTATTCATTTCAGTCAAATATGTTAATGATTTATTATGCTCATAAACAAGTCAATAATTAGAAAGGTGAAAAGGTTGCTTTATTTACAGCAGTATTGCACAATTAGCACAGAAATGAATCAGTGCAAAATACAAAAAGATGCATTTAACATAAAACAAACAAACAACAAACAAACAAAAAAATGACATTGTGCTACAATGTACTGGGTCCTGGGTGGCGTCGGGTCAGGGTTATGCGGACGTTCAGTGCAACTAAACTGAAGATGTTCAGTCAGAGGTCCAGTGAGAAATACACAGGTTGGCCTGAAATTTTATGAATTTTTCCCTAGAATTTTTTTTGTTCTGGAATCACAGGGCTAGGGAACGAGAACGCTGCTGGAAAACTTCAGCGGCACAGAGACCGACTACATGGATGATGACACATTATACAATGCATGTACGATACCGACAGTATTGAAACATGAGGTCTTTGGTATGTGGTAAACCTGCAACAGTAAGGCAGACTAAAACAACTATCATTTTGGCAAAGTGAAAAAAAATGTAACCGATATAGATATAAAAACACACGTTATAACACAGGGCCTTTCATTTTCCACTTTATGGAACGTCTAACCGCCAAATCTTTACACACACAACGTATTATCGAAATATTAATTCAGCAATACCTTTCATGGTAGATGGTCAATACATCAGTCTATATTTACTTGAGTTTTTAATAAACGTCATTCTTAAAGCAACATACATGGAGACTCATCCTGAGCCCTGTGCAATGATTAATGAAATACTGAGTTTAACGGTAATAAACAGGCAAAGCCACAGAAAGAGATGCTATGTTTGGAAGACTGTTTTGTTCAAGAATTTTCCACAGGTATTATTTCCTACAGTCCCTGAGGCTTGTTGAAGGACAGGCCAGTTTTTTTTAAACTCAGGTAAGGCTGATATTAAACAGTGGTTGTAATGTGTGCTGATGGTCTACAACACCATCTCCACTAGTGGATACAGACAACCGACAAATTCATTCCCGAGTTTGGTGTAACCAGAGTTTCTGAGAGTAAAATCATTTAGCACTGGGTCCTTGAGCAAGGCACTTAAAATTAGGTTCCTCCATTGAGAAGAAAACTGTCCACAATTGCAAGCAACTAAATTATAAAATCCAGGTAATCTTGATTAACAGAAACAGGCTGACGGACATGCAGTTGGAACATGTATGGAATTATATGCCCAGAATTTCATTTTGTTCTCATTTCTCATCCCTAATAAACAAAATAACAAACCAAACAAAAAGAACTGAACAAACCAAAACATTTCATCTGGAATGTTTACAATGTCCAAACAACTATGCCCACGTTGATTACATGAACTTACTATTTGCCTGTCCCATATCCCACATGAAAATACTGTAGTATACTTTAGTATTTACTACAGCACACTGTAGTAAAATTCCTAAATACTATAGTGTTTTAAATCTTTACTATAGTAAAAATTAAAGTATACTATAGTGGACACTTTATCAAGCTATAGATAGTAGCCTACTAGAATACTGTAGTATACATTAACAAGTGTACACTGTTAAAAATTATTCTTGTCATGTCAACATGTTTTATTTTTTTGTTACTTAAACTAATCAATTTAAAAACTGTAATCAACTTTAAAATGATAGCAACTCATCACTAGTCATTTAACAAATTTAAAATTGGAAGTGGAAAATCAATGGTCAATTTGATTAAACTTAAAAAAAAATAATAACATAAAACTCACTACAGTTTACTATGATAAATACTACATTATATTTTTTTCATGTGGGATGATTTATTTAGCGACTAGTAAAAATAACGTTTTCACAATGTTGTTCTACTAGTAGCTCGATGTGATCCTGGCGACCTTTCACACGACTCGCGAGAGAAATTGAAGCGTCGCTGCGATAAAGCTGAGAAAAGTAGGAAGTGTTAAAAGCAATGGTAATGTATTAGACCTCGGAACGGATTAAAATCTTTTGATTAATTCAACATCTCTGATCCCACACAAAATAGCTCAGATTTTTGGAAAATATTCTGAAGCCAGCATTGCTAGGGAGGACTTTAAGACCATGCGGAAACCACTGACAATCTGGCGCGTTCCGTAATCAGTAAGCGGGAACTCTCTGATATAATTTGCAACTAAGTGATGTCTGCTTACTGTCGGTAAATGAGTTGTGATTACTGGGCAGAGAAAATAACACGTAATGCGTGAGTTTTACAATGTATTTCTCTACATTTACGCGTCCTTGATTGAAAAGCTTCACCTGCCCTGCGTATCAATCAGCAGCACTGAGGCAGCACGCGTTGGTCCATACTTTTCAACTGAAGGCAGAGTCGTGTGAAAGGGGCAAGGACGTTTATTCAAAGTGAGAAGAATGTTCTTCTGGTTTAAAAGACGATGTCAAAATCCACGAAAGATTATCCACAGGTAACTTAATTCATTACGCAGATGGTTTGTGACTATACAAGTTGTTTACATTTCCATATGTTTCTGTCATGTTTTTAATCACTGTAACTTCATTTATGGAGAGCTGTTTATGTCTGACCTCTGTAATGGGACACTTTTATAAAATTTTATGCCGTTTGTATATAGACTATGCAAGTGCAAACTGGGACAGGCAGAAATACTGCGTGTTTGATTTCACGAGGTGCTGCGCAGACCGGCCAGTGTGTGACGTCAGCTTCTCGCGAGGTCGGTCTGCGCATGGCCCCGTGCAGTCAAACACGCCTAACAACTTCACCGCTTGACCGACCAACGTCCACGTTCATTAAAATATACACAAAACTTACAAATTAAATATAGTGAAAATAAATATAAAGTAAGGCAAGCAAAGAAACAGACAAGATTAAAAAAATCGATAAGACAAAAACCAACAGAACAGAAATAACAAGAGACATTACAACGGCACACAGACAACGAAGGCTTCATATATAAGAGCTGACGTCATAGTCACGTGCACAGCATCTAATGGCTCAGCTTTCCACGTGAACGCAGGAAACTCTGCTGTGAGTCAACCCATAGAGGGCCATGGATTCCCGATAGGCAACAGACGCCTGGAGAGGTTGCGGAAGAGCAGCACTGCTGTCATGTCTTATTATGTACATATATACAAGGAAGAAGAGGGTTGGGGTTGCTGCTACATGTCTGCTGGGGGTTGAATGTGTCAATCATCTTCTCCGAAGGAAAAGATCCATTAACCATCCAATAAGGTCGTTCATCCACACGATGACGGCGTGCTCGTTGAGAACGGCGTTGTTGTTGCCACCTAACCCATTCTGTCAAAAAAGAAAAAAGTTTGAGTAGGAATCATAAATAGATAGCCTATAGAGATATGCAACATTTTAAAGTTAACAAGTTGGTGGGTTGCCTAAACTAGTGAGTAGCCCTGTATAAAAATGCTAGTTTATCATCCTTGAAAATATTACTAACTGGATCAATTCACTTTGCAATCTCCGGAATAAGCAAGTGTTTTTTTGAAGGACAAGTTGATCATCCTGACACATCCTCAAAACATACACAAACACATGCATTTACATTAACACACAGACACAAATACATGACTCATAAGCACGGATCTTTACAGTTAGGAGCTCATGTAATCCAGCAAAAGCCTTCAGCTTATATTGTAACACCGTGCAACATGTTGACACATGAAATACCGCACTGAGACCTTGGTGCTCTGAGGGGTTTACAGTATCTTTGCGCTAGTCAGAATTACAACAAACCCAATACAGGAACTGGCATCTGCCTGGTCATCCGGTGAGCTCTACGTCTCAGAGACTCGGCAGCAGATGACCTGAACCAGGTGGCCTGTAGCTCTGGGCTGCATTCACTCGGCGTGCTGAGTGACTGTGATAAGCAGCGAGGGCATTTCCCTCAGGAGACTGGCAGGAACTCGTGAGGAAACACACTAGAAGTTAGAAAAAAAAAGACGAGAAAAAGCCTTTCCTGTAGAGAATGAACAGTGCATGAAAAACATCAGGCCTGTTCGTCCACCACACCGCCTGTAGCTCCCTTCTATAGTACAATCAAGTGGCTGGATAAACCTCATGAAAACATATTTCACCCCATTTTTTTCCTAGATCATTATTTTCTTGCATTGTGAATTTATTCACATAAATACATGTAGTTAACATTTTACTGTAGACAATAAAAAAGCTAGAGGTCCTAAAATGCGTAATTTTCAATATTCTTATTTATTTTTATTTATTTTGGGGTTAAAGGGCCACTGTGCATTTGACGTTGTGACGTCATGTTAACTGAAACAGTAAGGGGTGGATCACACAGAACGCATTTATGGCAGTGGCAAGTGCCTATTTTTAAATGGTTTCTATGGACAGTGAGCATTATGCGTGCTGTTTGTGCACGCTGAATGCCTCGCATTTTGCCGCCTTCTGCGCCATGCGTTTTTGCAGGAGCGCTCTGAGCACCTGCAGTTGAATAGTCAACTCTGAGCGGAAAAGCGTGCACTATCATTTGCGTTTTTCCATTGTCAATCGAATGCGGGAGAGGCGGGCCTTCCTGTTTGGTGACAGAAGTTTACAGTGGCTTGGAACATCCAGAGACTGCACTAACTAACTAGCTGCTTTTCCATTACATTTTGAATTGCGCAAATTGACATTGCGAATTAAAAATATGGTAAATGAAAACTTTTTCAAGCGTTTAAAACGCATTTGTGTGACCAGCTGCAAGTCCCTTTTTTAATAACCAATAGCGTTTAGTTTATGGCACAGTCTAGTAAAATAGACCTCGGACCATAGATGTATATGTGAATAGATGCTACATTCTGCAGATTAAGACACATACGTCCAGTTTCACACAATGCATACGTGAAATGTGTGTTTGCAGCACTAAATCTTTTAGTGTTGATGTTAACAGGTTACAGCACTCACCCTGCACATGCGAGTATAACAGAAGCAGAGCTGAAGCAGCTATGCTGCAATTGTTTCAGCGCCGAGTCTATGCATCCATACATCTATTTTTAAGCGCGGGAATGAGATGTTTCCAATTTTATTGAGAAAATACCCGGCAATGGTGTTGAATGATGAATTTGCACATGGTTTGTCTTAAAAACACCACATAGACATATAAACAACAATAAAACTTTCACCACAGGGGGACTTTAAGAGTGTAGGGCAGGTGTGCATGTAGGAATAAAATAAAAAGGAAACGCATGGTTCCGTTGACGAGCAGCGTGTGGTCTAAATTTGCCTCCCTTATTAAACCGTTTCTTTCCAAACAAATGCAGAAGGTGAAAAAAGAGTTTTGATTCAGTAAAAGTGGTGCCAAAAATCACAACGTGCTCAAGAAGGGATTGTGTGTTCAGTTAGAGGAAACAGGTGAGAGGGAAGTGGAGTCGAATGGAGGGAGGATTTACTCGGTGTGTGTGTGTGTGTGTGTGTGTGTGTGTGTGTGTGTGTGTGTGTGTGTGTGTGTGCGCGTGCAGGACAGAAACTGTGACTCAGTTGGACTGCAGCATTCAAACTGAACGTGCTACAAAGAGGAGGAGGGATCTAAAGCGCCGCAGATGACGTCCATGAGTGTGAGTCAATGTTAAATCATGTGTTCACTACAAAACAACTCCTAAGGTCAGTGGGTTCAGGTGAACCCAAATCAGGGGGCAATTCACAGGAAATCTGTGCCAAATGACAAAACTGAAGAAAGCGACTTATTTGAAATACTACTACTACTACTACTACTACTACTACTACTACTACTACTACTACTACTACTATGGATTTTTAAAGACCGGTCCTGAAGAATAGAGAGCAGGGATATAATGCGATATCTAAAAATGGATTTATTGAAATCCGTATCAAGATTTAGTTTGCCAAGTAATATAGTTCATTAACTTTAAGCTGTTTATATCTACCAAGCAACAAAGCAATTTGGCACACCAGTGGTCTTGAAATGGCCAAATAGCGGCAGATTTATTGGCGCTAGTTTACGTAACAGTTCACATTCAGTTACTAAAGACAAACATGCAGTTGCACCCGTGACCAAGTCAGGTCATTAAAAGGCTCATTGTTATGATGTGGTGAGCGCGTCTTTAAAACCAGCATGAAACTACAGATCGCAGTACAACAACAGCGACGCATCCCTCTAATCAAGCACAATTAACTTACGAGCTGCTGCAGAATTCAGACAAACATCGACTGACTTATTTACGGTTTTGTGCCTGGTTTGAGTCGACACAGATTTGCACTCGTCTCCTGCATCTGGGATCAATTTATCGACACTAGGTTTAAAAACAATTTGGATGTAAAAGGTGGTGTTTATCTAGTGTCCTATCTGAACCACGATGGGAAGAAATCTGAGAGACGGAGCGAGACAGAAAGAAGAGGGGCATCCTTTACTCGTCGCACAGGGACAATGAGGTCTGGCGTGGCAGAAGAGTGAGCAAAACCGCATACAAGAAAAACAGAGCAGCCACAGCTGAACAAAGCAAGAGCGCAGCAAAACAATCCTCACGGACTGGGCGCTCGTACCGAGCTGCTAATACATTCACAGATGGCTGCTACGCTGATGCCAGAGCTGGTAAAAATGAATGTAATACAACACAAGTGCATGTGCTTTCAGTTTGCATGGAAGAATAGCATGTGACAAACTCGCAGGCACGCACCCACGCGAAATAGAAAAACACCCTCTGTGCATGAAGCAACAAAAAATTAACCACATTAACTGCACGTCAGAAGGCATGATGGGATATGTGTCATTTAGGGAATCGGTGCATGCAATAAAAATGTTAGAGAGAAAAGAGGTACTGCAAGAGAAAAAAGTCTTTTTAAGACCTTTTGGACTGCAGTCAGGTGGAGACCATATTTCATTTAATGTGGATGAAAATGAGGCTTTAAAAAATAGATATACAGCCTGTGAAGTACGCTGCACTGATGAAATCAAAACCGTCACCCTATTAAATCTAACACTGCATGTTTTCCAGAAAACATTTTAGTAGGGATGCACCGAATGTTTGGCAATCAAAACTTTTCGGACAAAAGTAGCATTTTCGGTGTTCTGCCGCATAATTAAAAAGACTGAATTTATTTACCGAACAATGACGTTTTTTGATGATGTGATTAAATTGCAACCAGCATAGAGTAAAGTTGCAAAGCTTGGGACTTTTGGAAATATTCCAAAAGTTGTAAACTTAAGGAATTAAATGAAATTATTTGTGCATTTTGTGTAATTTACACAAACTGCACAAATTTTGGGAATTTTGGAAATATTCCAAAAGTTGTAAACTTAAGGAATTAAAGGAAATTATTTGTGCATTTTGTGTAATTTACACAAACTGTATTAAATACAAACATAACCTTCCAAATTGAACACATTGTTTTCTACGAGTATACGCACACCGGTGGCGCCTGTCCGTGCCGCCCAGCTTTGACTCAGGAAGTTGCTCAAATCCCTGTCACGCCACTCACATAGTTTAACATTAAATAACATCATATTCGATTAACATTGGCTGCTAACGTATATTTTGCATTTTGAAGTAGACGCTATCCGACGAAGCTCGCGCTATTTAATGTGCACTTCCGGTTTACGATACTTCCGAGTTGTCCTAGATGCGACTCGACACGGCGCGACGCTGAGCTGCGCGCCGGTGTGCGATCCCCTTAAGAGGCGTGCACATATTATAAATGCAGCGAACATGTTAACAATGTGGAAGCATTTTAAAGTGTCTGAAAAAGATGCTTTTTATATTTTGCTATATGCACCGAACAATCAGTGCAACATTTAAGTACAGAAAATTAATGCAAAAATCAATAAAAGTATTCTGCTATTGATTCATGTAAGCCAATAGCCACTACTTAGGCAGTGTTTTCACAAACTTACATCCAGACCTGACTCTTGTACGAACTCCAAAACAGCTGTTTCCATCATCAAAATAAACATTTGAGTCGAATAAAAATTAGTGACTAAAATCCATTTGTGCATCTGTTCTATTCGTAAAGGTGTCCAAGTACTTATTTCAGATGCGGTAACGGTCGGAGTTGTGACTCTGGTAGTTTATCGTAAAGCGCAAACCCTCAGACAGACAGTGGATTTGCAGCATGCTGGTGTGCAACATGTTGGGACAAAAACGCATGCGGTCGTCTCCTGAGAGGTAGCCGCATGACTCAATAGAAATTTCATCAACGACAATGGACCAGACTGTTCTATTTCTCCAGGGAAAATGCATGCAACAAAAGAGCATTGATGCACAAGGCTGACAAAAGTCCGTCATGTGCAGTTTTGCAGGACGAGATGCAGACATTAGCAGGGCTGGAACAACGAGCGCGCTCTGTGGCCAGACATCTGCTGCGCATTAGCGCACTGCTTACTAACAGAGTGATAGCATGTCACACCAGCACTTCTCAATCGTCGCTGGTGCACCGAGAGCCAGCGGTGGAGAAGTGCTGAGGAGAGGGAACAATCTGGAAACTACTTTACAAAGCTTCACATCTAGGACAATTATATGGTCTCAACCAAATCCCAGCTGAAATCTCTTTCTATTTATGAGAGGAACTGAAATAGAAAGCTAACGCAGGGCCTTTAATAAACTACGCTGCCAAAACAAGATCTGATTGCCCAAGTCTTACTTAATTTATTCTTTATTAGCGGTGCTTGCTAAGGAGATTTGAACAAATCCCAAATACCTCTTCAACTTTGGCATATCATCATGCACTAAGTCAGATACTTAGAGAACTGTGATGATATTTGTTTGGTGGATTATAAAATATGGGGCAAGAAAATCATATAGCATTTCTACCTAGCAACCAACCTAAAACCACCCAGAAAATCCTTGTAACCGCATGGTAAGCAAATGGCAATGTTTTGGTAACCACCTACAACACCACAGCATTGTGATGCAATAATCAGATGCATTACCAAAGGTTTTTTTCCATTACCTGGTTTAATTCAAGTCACAGAACTTATCTGATTCCTAATTAAACCTATTGGGTTACAGCGATGAAAGTCATTTGTAAGTGTTCAGTTCAGTTAAAGCCGAGTGTTTAGTTCAGTTACTGCATTCAGTTCTCCTCATTCAGTTACTACAAATACACTGGCCACAGGCCAAAGAAATGAGATGCAAATAAACACGCAAAAGCATTCACCACGCAAAACAAACCTCTGCAATGACATCACAGACATGTGAGAAGTGAAACAAACAAAAGCATGGAGCCAAAGCCCATCATTTGGAGTGCTGGCCTGCTAGTTTCTCTGACCCTTACTGAGAGCGACTCTCACAGGGTTCGAGTGAGTCTCCATGGCGCTGAAGAGAAGGACCCAGCACGTAATTACAGCTCAGAGTCTAACCGCAGGGTAAATATCATAAAACGGAGCTGTCCCAGGCGTATACAGCTCATACAACCTTTGCTTTATTTCTGTCTCTCTCTTTTTACGTGACCCTCTGCCCATTAGCATCCCCACCAGGGCTATTAGAGGGTCGTAAACAGAAATGGGCGGTTTAGAAGACTCTGTACGTGGCGGTTGTGTCATCTAATGTTAGAAATGATTGTTGAGATACATTATAGTCTCCGTGAAATGTCTGGTGTTTCATGTGCATTTTAAAATGTTGCAGTGGGACATATTAAAGAGCTCATTGCTTTGT
The DNA here is from genome assembly GCF_027580225.2 of Misgurnus anguillicaudatus. Classification (NCBI taxonomy): domain Eukaryota; kingdom Metazoa; phylum Chordata; class Actinopteri; order Cypriniformes; family Cobitidae; genus Misgurnus; species Misgurnus anguillicaudatus. Next base: position 30,859,846 of record NC_073347.2, on the reverse strand, counting down.
TAAATAGCCAATAACCTTAATCTAGTTAGTCCACAAACACACACCATAATAGACTATTTTCTATTAAAGGTGCAGTGTGTAACTTTTAGGATGATTGACAGAAATTCAATAAAATTTACATAACTATACTATCAGTGGTGTATAAAGACTTTACAAAATAAACTGTTATGTGTTTATTACCTTAGAACAGGGGTCACCAACGTGGTGCCCGCGGGCACCATGCCCGCACAGAGTCTGTGAGGTGCCCGCCAAAGCACATTCTATTAATAGTCTCAACTGTATTATTTATTCATTACATATTTTTTTATATTAGCTTGGCTTGGTTTACGTACGTTAAAATTTTAAACAATACTGAAACATATAAACAAGTCAAATAAAATAAAATAAACAAGTAAAACAAAAAGTTTTAAGTAGACTATATCAAAAAGTAGCCCTCCAGATTGTTTTATCCATTGTGGTAGCCCTTGCTCATAAAAAGGTTGGAGACCCCTGCCTTAGAATAAGCAGTTTTTTTTCTACATACACCACGGGTCCCCTTAAATGGAAGTCGCCATTTTGTGCCGCCATGTTTCTATAGTAGCCCTAAACGGACAAACTGCTCTACAAAGCGCGTTTTGTCACTACTGTATTTTGTTGTAGACAACATGTTTGTCCTGTGGCGGCTACCATAGCTTCTCTATGCATTTTGGTGAACGGTGGACTGAGCCGTTGGTTGCAATTCACAATCTCACTGCTAGATGCCGCTAAAATCTACACACTGCACCTTTAATAGTTGTTAGCATGTGTTTTTTACTGCATGCGTATTTAACAAAATATTCATTTAAAAAATGCTGGGCTAAAGATGACCGAACACTGGGCTGTCTCAAACCAACTTCTGCGTTAGTACTAGGGATGTGCGATATGACGATATTTGATCGTGAACGATTAAAATGTCTCCACGATCCACTTTTCGGAAATATCGGTGTGTCGTGCCTACATCAAGTACGCGACAAGGGGCACGCTAGCAAGGTGACGTAAGGGCCGGGTATGCCTAAAGTATACTGACCGCAGCTACGCACGGATGGCCATGTTCCAATACAAAAGATTTCTTATTCAAATTATTACTCTACCAGGCCGTTAGGGCATCACTGACTTGCAACATTCACAGTACATTAAAAAATGTAAGATAAGTGAAGAAAAGTAGTGGAGAAAGCTATCCACAACTTTCTGTTCTTCGAAGAATTGAAAATAAAAGAAGAGAAAACGATAGTGTTTGTGCAAATGCTGTCTATTTCCTTTGTGTAATTGTTTGTAGTGGAGTGTCCTGTCTCAATATTTTCTCATGCATGCGCTGTTGTACGCGTACTGTCCTTGCACTTTCCGCGCATATATTTGTTACCTTTTAGGATTGCATTTTTAAATGGGGGCATTAGTATGGCTGAATTAAGGCTAAGTAATGGCTAAATTTTTTTAAAAAACAACATGAAAGAGAATCACGAAAAAATTGTGAAATCCCGATTTTGCCTAAACCAACCGTAATATGATATTTTCCCCTAGTTACTACAATTCATGGCTGGGAAACAACAACCCAGTATATGGTCATTTTTAACCCAGCAGTGAGTTCTGTCTAATATTTACCCAGCATTGGTTATATACACAACCCAGCATTTTTTAGTGCTGGATAGCCAATGAGAATAATGCAAGTCCTGACAGTTGTTTCCTTGAAAGAAAAAGACTACACATTTTATATGGCCTCAGAACTAGCAGACATGGATTATTAGGCGTAAGACTCCAATTGAGTGCCACAGAGATGACACATTTTGTAGGCCAACCCGGAAGTTAGCGGGACACTTATTTCCTCGCCAAAACCCCCATTTATTTTTTCCATGGAAAGTTGGAATATTGCAAAAAATAAGCTCTTTTTTTAACAAAAGTTTAACACTTACACGTTTTGTCCAACAAGATAGTCTTCACAGATGAACACAACTTTTATGAATTTTGATGTCTAAATGCGTTTACTATAAAAAACTGATCAGGAAATACTGTGATCTGGAAATACTCTGTGGATGAATCTTTGTTAGGAATTGTGCTCATGTTGCATTGTTTTGAGATCGCCATGCGTGATGACGTTTAAAGTCCCAGACAAAGTCTGTAGTCCCATGTAGCAGCTGCTCTTTTTAAAGACACTTTCAAAAAGAAAAAAATGGGAGTATTACTGCTGTTTGCTATGTCATAAACGTAAAAATATTTTAGGTTTGTTAACCCAAGATCTTATTTAAGGAGAAAACCTCATTAAAAAAAACAACAACTGACTTTTTGAAGATTGAACTGGAAGTGCTAAAATGCTAACTCGCTTCCAGGTTTTGCCTACAAAATACATCATCCGTGCGGATGAAACCAGAAGCCCTGGACTGTTATATACCGTGTTGTGTTGCTTAAATTTATTGCAGGGTCTAAAATTACACTTGCATGGTTATAATTTTGCGTGATGACCCTTCAAGCCTATTAAAATGAACAACGTGTTCTCCTTTAAACTTTGCTACAAGACTGAACAGTTGTAAGTTCCATTGACATGTAAAAGAGTTAATATCATACACCTGTTGTCCTCGGGCCAGGTCAGTGATCACTTTTTTATGGGATCTGACAGCTTAATATCCCCCTGTTGGACTGTTAAGGCCACAGGGTGTGCCTGGAGAACCAGACAAACACAACACATCCAGTAACAATGAATCATTCCAGCACTGAATCAACTGTACTTGACTCATTCAGCTTCTATAACAATACTCTTCATATATGACAACAACATGCACGTCATGTGGAACACAAAACATTTGTGTTACACTTTTAGTGCGCTGTTCACGAGTTTGCATTAACATTTAATAAATAGGGTAATGAGATAAATCATATTGGGCGTGCTATCCAAAGGGAGGGTTTTGAGCTCGGCATATTATCCCAAACCAGGAGTACTTCCCCCTCTTTAACTGGGATAGCAGCTAGTGAAGTGAAGAAGTGGAGGAGGGATACTGCAAAAAATGTCACAGGACAGAGGTGAGGGACGGCCATATATAGAGACTTATTCGTGCTGATTGTAAGGGTTACATGACCATGCTCCTCCTGAACTTAGTTGAATAAACCTAATTTCTAGAAAGATATTTTTTGACAATAACAAAAACAGAGATAACTAATAGTCGGTTTGACCAGTCAAACTCCCTTTAGAGAAGTTGCGCCACTAGGCAGCCATATTTGAAACGGCACCAAGCTGTTTTATCAGTCATGCAAAACTAGAGTCCCATCCACTTGAATGGGGAAATACAGATATCTCTAAAATTCACATGCTAAAATCGCAATAAAACAACATATTTTTGACCAACAGTTAAACCTGACAACTGTATCATATATTTTGTTTCTTAAGCTGAAACTGCGCTTAAAACTGCGACTTTTTTGTCGAGGTCATTTCAGCTACCGAAAATGCGTACAGGTTGGCAAGTGCCTCAGATGACTCTGTACAGAGCCCCTCCCCTAGACAATCTTTCTAGATTGATGATTGGTTCTTTTCACTGGACACTGTGATTTCCATCGGCAGAGCGGCCATATTGAGCATCTCCCCTATTCATAAGTTGTTTCTCCTTGTCAAGGAAGGATCCTTGGAAGCCAGAATTTCGAGGATGCTATGTCATCGACATCCGTTGAAGGACTGTTCCAATGTCAAGGATCCTTGGAAACTTCAACCAAGGACTGAGTTCCCATATATCCCATATACAGAAAAGGATGCATGTGTAGCCTTCGTGCTCTTCGCGCTCTCAAATCACCCACAATCCTATGCGCGTAGCACGAAAGCACACCTTTTCACTGACGTAATGACGCAATGAAGTGCACTTGCTAGCCTGTTCCATTTACGAGTTCTCCGAATGCTAAAGAGGAGCCTTGCCTAGCCTCTGAAAGAAGTGACTTGGAAAGACCAGTCCTGCCAAGAAAGTAACCTTTGACATTGAGAAACACCTATAGTAATAGAAGCGTCCAATCTTGTTATCCAATATCTTTGAACCAGTACACATTTTTTCCTTAAAATGTCTCGGGTCTTACCCTTCACCCACCCATAAAAGTAGTTTCAAAAAACCAAACAAAATTAACTTAAGTATCGTTGATGTCCTTAGAACAAACAATGCAGGACAAATTAAAGTTTCATATCCCTAACCACACAAGAGAGCAATATTAATAGTGCTGGTTTCCTCAAAGCGCTAATGTATTTCGAGTTGTTTACGAGCACGTCTGGACTCTTGCCTACAGGCATATATCTTTCCAGAGCTTTCAAGCCCTATTCATTTAAACAATGACTAAGGTAATTTTGCACAGCAATAAAATCAAACAGTGATAGCTGGATAGATAAGGTGATATTTGCACGCCGAGCTCTCGGTTAAACCTGCGGCTGTTTACATCCCCACACAGAGAAAGACGACAAGAATATGTTCTTCAAAAGTCATATGAACTAAGCATCTGCGAAGAACCGGTTTATAAATATAAAAACAGCCAATTTAAAAGCTTAAGTAAAAGCAAACCTCTCACTTAACATAATAAAAACAAACACCACTAGACAAATACCATTACAACCTCGTCCAATTGGATGGGAGCCCAAATAGGAAGCACGACTCTCCACTGGAGTCAACGAGGCGCGAGTCATTCAGATTGAAGCAATACAGTAACAAAATCTTTTCAAAACACAAAACATCACCAGACAGATGGAGCATTTACAGAAAACATGATGATCAATAATCAAAGCTGGACGTAACGTGCAAGCACAGCTATATTACTGTCAACAATACACAGACCCATCTGATAAATACGTTGACGTGAGTCATTAAGCCTTTAGGCTATGCAGACGTTGTTCATTTCATATCTAGACAGGTCATATTTACATTACACGCACCTATTATTTACTTTATTACACATTAGGCTCATTAGATTAGTCTTGTGACAATAAAAGGCAGACTGCACTTTATACCCAAGCTAAAACTGGCCTTTCACATGATCTGACACTTCACAATCAAATGAAAGATTAAAGATAAAACACTATCAGTACAATCTGTCATCCTTTAAGAAGAACTTTGATTTCTGACAGGGCTGATGCAACTTTAAGAAACACAAGTTATGAAAATAAAGCTCTTTTTACTGCAAGGAAACACTTCTCTCATTAACTCCCTGATCTGCAGAGACTCGTGAAACTCTCTCATGTGCGCACTTTATTCCCTAACACCTGATAGAAACTCAAATTCAAACCGACTCCCTCGGACAGACGAAGAAAGACGTTGCTCTACGGAGTGAAATATTTCATCATGGTAGATCTCCCGAGTTGGATCCTTTGGTCTCACCAGCTCTCTCTCTCTCTCACACACACACACACACACACACACACACACACACACACACACACACACACACACACACACACACACACACACACACACACACACACACACACACACAAGCACACACATGCACACCTAACTAGTACTCACCCCATGAAAATATAGGCGATTGAACTCGTCTCCAATGCGTCGCAGCTCTCGAGCGACCGACATCTCCTCCGGTCGCATGGCTCCGGGTGCTGCTATTCGCGCGTGTTGGTGGTTAGGGTCGGCAAACCATACTTCTGTAAAAGAGGAAACGTGTTTTAAAATGCATTCAAGTTAACAAGATATAAGCATGCAAAATATTTATATAACACATTTATTACAACTGCAAAAGTGACTTAAATCTAAGATGTAATGATAACTCGAAATAAAAGTCCTGACTAGGCCAATCTGATATTTTATTTGAACAGCTACGTATGCACACTGTTATGAAACATCAGAATGTACAATAAAAACAACTGTGGTGAAACAATTAGCAGCAAAGGTCAGGGGTTAAATTCCCTATGTAAACATGTACTGATAAAATGGATAGCTGCATTGTAAGTCGCTTTGATGTGTCTGCCAAAAGCATAAATGTTAAACAGCACATTCAGCAAAGGATTAAATTGTGAAATTATTTTATTCTTCTGTATTGATTGGATGGTGAAAACAAAGAATTGCAAGTGTTTGGAGGGGCAACATTTGTGATATCACCCAAGAGGTGTGGTTAGGCAAAAGTTGTACATGTTTATGAAACTGCACTTCAAGATACAAAAATATACACATACAGAGTTAAATTTTGAATAGCAAAACCAAAAATGTGCTTTACAACGGTAAACATGGTCATTTTGATTTTTAAAAAAGAAAAATACTACTCCACATTACATGCTATGCAATAACATAGGCATAATCACAATAGAAACCATAAAAGCTGACCACTAAATGCATGTATTTTAGAGCTAACCCAAATAGGAGACATGCATTAAAATCTTAAGTGTAACTAAGCAGACTTTGGGTAAGTTTTCTGATGCACAAAAAAAACACCTTTGCAAAGCTTTGGTTTTCCACGGCCATTATGCTAAAAAAATTGTCAACAGTACTAAAATGAATGCGACAGTCGAATCGATTGAGGTTATTCTGGGGCCAAGCGCTAATATCACCCGAATTCAGCCCTGAACTCGAATTGATCTCGTGCTATGACTCAAGTGAGAAACTGTTTTACTGTTATTTCTCATGCTCAATCATATTAGGACTATTGGATATTCATTTCCTTTCACAACTCCACTAGAACCGTACGACTTAAACCAGACGATATCACAAATATCACTTTGCGTTTTAGTCAACACTTTCACCTCCACTCTTTCAGTGTTAGAAATACCATCACAACAAAGCCTCACCAATGCAATGTTATGCATCTCTGCATGACATTTCCAAAAACCTGTTCTGGGCAAATAATGCAGTGGTTCGATGAACATGACTTTATCTTCATTATCTACAGTAACGCAGCCAAGTCTGATTCACAAACACTAATAAAAAACTTTGTCTGGTGCACGAAAAGGCGCACAAAGTTCATACTTGAAAATCCCAAGACCTCATGCCAACACAATCCATCAGCTCCACGTATAAACAAAAGGCCGCTGGCGGACAAGCTCTCCTGTCGAGGAAGCAACAGATGAGGGCTCTGATAAGTTATTGTTGTTTCTCTTTGCCATTAAGAGCAGGTTTTCAGAGTCACTGCGATTGTGAGGCGCTACAGGAAGACAATTATCGCCATCTCATATCTCCTGCCTCTCAATAGGGAAAACAGAGATGGTTGGATCTCGTGTCTAGGCTTTACAATAGAAGGGCTAGTCTATTTTGACTGGATGCACTAAGGCTACTCTGACTGCTTTTCGGAGGCCTCAACGACGGTGTGGGTAAACAAGAAGACAACAAGCAAATCAGCCCTTTCCATCAGAGGCATTATGAGAAGATGGGTCACACGGTCATTTGTTCTGGGTCCACTGGGTTTAAGAGATGTTGTGAATGGACCAAACCACCCAAACAGACTCGCAAACCAAAAGATCATTCAAGGACACGCTCACTTCCAAACACGTGCACTCACTACGTAGTGATGTTGACATAAAAGGAAAGCAGGATATTCCTTTTAGAGAAACTGACACAAAGACAAATGAGTTGATTTGGCTTCAGGCAGCACAAAAGCAGATACGTGCTGCTTCGAAATAAAAAGACCATGTTTTCTGGAAGAGATTATCGAGAGAAGAGTGCTGCCAAGCATCAAAACATTACACTTGTCACGGGTGCTAATGTTAAAAACTGAAAGCCAAGCAAAACATCCCAGGCACTTTCATGGATCACATGCATAAGCGAGTTGTAATTATATTAATATTTGCATGCAACTGTGTATTGTTTTCTGTCTGTTACAATCTGCATGCCCAAAACCAAACAGCACCGTTGGGGATTCATAAAGTGCATTGTTATTTTTACTATAAACGATCGCGTTAAGGATGCATAAAGCATGCAATTTTTGCGATTAGCAATATGGGATGCACAGCCTCAAAGGTGTGTAAGTTTTATTGAAAGCAATTTTGAATAGAGATAAGAGTACGTAAAGCTAATGTAAACTGGGTCAAGACAGTGGCTTTGATCTTTCAATTTAAAATAATCAATTTCATCACGAGCTATTACATTATAACAATACATTTAATTTTCCTCGTCGCGTCAGTGATGTGCCAAATTTCTCTCCAGTGGCTCTTACCATCATTTTGGTTGTCTTGCGCTTCGGAAATATTAGGCATTAGAGGGGAACTTGGCACAGAATCGCTGTCGACTGAAAAATAGCCACTAGAGGACCTGGAGAAGGTTCGGGACATCGGTGACCTCGACTGGTAACCATGAAGACTATTCGACATGGAAATCCCTGACCTTAACGGGTCCCCATCGTTCGGCTGCGGGAAGGCAAAGTGCTCGGAGCGGCCGCCGGCGCTCTCTCCGCTTCCCTGCGTCTCCGATAAGGAGGCCGGGCCATTGGCCGGCGTTTGCTCTCTGCGGGACAAATAAAACACTCATTACTGTCTTTGCAAACGTATCGAAGAGGAATTCTGTGCTTTTCGTGTTCAATGGGCTTTCATTTACAGCCTCCCGCCGGGGATTTATATCGTGCGCGCGTATGGCCCGGTGAAGTGCGTCACAAGCGAGCCGCGCTTCAACTTCCTATTTCTCCCTGAGAGCTAAACGCTTGGGAGTTTGCGCTTAGTCATTTTGGGATGGAAGTCTACTACGCGTTAAACCGTAAATTCAGCTGTCCACGCGTTGTCTCGCAGCTCACTGTTGAAAATGAAAACACATCCATGTACACTTCTCCGTAAGACTTCAAGACGCTGTCCGTGGGTATAGATATAAACCGGGTCGCGACGATGACAAAAAAGTAACACATAAGCAAATATATCAAGAGAACAGAAAGCAATACCTTTAACCCAAAATACCACAAATAACTCTCCGTCATGCGTGTCACCTACCCGATACATTTGTCGCGCGTGCACTTGTCCGCGAGTCTTGAGGTGCTGTAATAAATACGAAGTGCCGCTGTCAGCGCACAAACGTGCGCGCCGGGTTTGACGCAACTGGAACGCGATTTGTTTGTTCAGTTTATTATTATTATTCCGACTTTACGGTCAGAAATATGTGCGCACGCGACCATCGCACTCAGTGCGATTTCTTTGGACCGAGAGAGCGGCGGCCAAACAATATCTTGGGCACCAAAACAAAGTTTCCTATTTATAGGAGCGCGGTGACGCCTCCTGACGGCAAACAGACAGCAGACAATAGAGCAAAGTTACGACTATCAGACGCACTGTTTTCGGCGATAACAAAACAAAACGCGCATCGCACCGCGTGCTTTTTAAATCCACGTCTTTGCCGCGAACATTTCGAGATAGATTTCGAAATAAAGCGCGGTTGAGTACGATTATCAATCGTAGGTAAAGGTATCGGCTTGTTAACACCTACAAGACTTCAACAACAACAACAACAACAACAGCAGCAGCAACAATAACAAGCACGGGTTTATTCGTAATTATTTTGACTAATCCAGCGCAGTAACAGAAAACAAAGCAAACAGGTGTCGTGTCTTTATTCTTTACAAAAAACGATTAAATTATTCAGTTTGGTTAAATGTCATCGCGTTTAGGCGGGGTGGGACTCCTACTACATCAACTTTGTTGTCTTTGCGACATTGTTTGGCTGAGCGACGCGCATCTGAAATTTTCTTTTCTCTCTCGCCGCTGCGCGTAACTGTCTTGCGCGTAACAATTGACTGGAAATTAAATATTATCGCGGTGTAAAACGCAAGTGGAACTTGACAAATAAACAATTTGAAACTAAACATCTAAGAAATGATTTTGTGTTTTAATCACAGCGATTAAATAAGACAAACGGGTGCGTGCTGTTGTAAGGTAGCCCTATTTGAACTATTATAATATAGAGATGGAGTGATTAAATGGTGTATAAAGTTGTGGAAAGAAGCTGTAAAGTTGTCCTAGAGAAAGCCGGCATACTCCCGTATGAACTCACCTGGACGTGTCAGACATATCCGCTTTGGCTTATACGCCTAAATCATCATAACAGCGATAAAAACAACACGAATGGAGAATTAAAATATCCAAGAGAGACGATATTTAAAAAGTAGCTTTTGTTGTAAAATAACAAATCCAATGGCAGACAATCGATGTTTTCAAATCTCTGGATGAATTTTGTTTCCTTAGTGCAGCATGCACATAATAAGATCCTGTTTGAGAAACGTCCACAGGATTGTTTTGGAGTGTGTCTTTTGTCTCCTGAAGTATACTTCCTCGCCGGGCTTACTCAGTAGCGTCTGCTAAAATTCTTTTACAGAAGCGAATACTGAGATGAGCACCAGCATGGTCCCGCCCGTCGAGGGGTGGGATATCAACTAGCCCCGCCCATTGGGTTGGGCTCTTATCACTACATCATCACGTACACTAACACTTCAGATTAAACATCACACTGTGTTTCTGTTGCGTAATATTTCTTATTTGACGGGCTCCTTTCATGGTGTAGCCTATTTTGTAATACATAACGCAACATAATAGTAATATAGGCAGTTATCAATTGACATATTAAGCGTTTTGTATAGATTTAATTCTATATTAATTCAACAATGACACAACTTCAAAATCTGCACAAAAATGACAACATGTATTTTTAATGATAACAACAACAGTATACTGAAAATGAATAGGTTTACAGGTGTTGTGTGTGCAGTGCATGCAACTTAATGCAGCTGGTACCAGTATCTCTAGTGTAATTTCAGCTTTAAAACTATCACACTGAATCTTGACCTAGATGCAAAAAGCCATTCACTAAATTGACTAAATTTATTTATTAGCTGCACAATGAAAGTGTAAAAAATCTATTCACAGTAACTTGATGAATTTAACTAGACAGCTGTAAGAAACTATTACAAAGCCCCTACAGTGTTTAAAAATGTAATAACAATGTAATGCAAAAATTAGTTTGATGTTGCATGTCCCAAAGCCTGGCTTGATTTTTGTAGTGTCCTGGGTTGACAAATATCTGGCAACACCAAAATGGATATGGTTTATAAAACGTGTTTATGGTGTATTAAATGTATGTATAGTTAAACTACTTTCACAAAACTCATTACAAGTTTATCTTTAAAGATGAACAAGTAGATGGATTTTGTGGAAGGCAGTAAATGGAAATAAACAATTATATAGACAATCATTTTGCATTTGCAGCAAAAACACAGAGAAACAAACATTGCATCACATTTTAATAATGACATCATTCAAGTTAAATTAAGACATATATAAATACAAGATGAATACGATTATTATAAATTTGGTCCATACTAAATATATTAAGTGTGTCATTTGGGATGGGGTCGATTAGTGGTTAGTATTCGTTTAGGTTTGGCAGGTGTTAATTGGAGATCCCTGCATCCCATTTTAAAGTTTTAGAAGCATAAATGAATGATATAACTCAAATTAAAGACAAAATATGCAGCTCTACCCAACATCCCTTTGTCATACACAAAATACTTTTCCATTAGCATGCCATAGCCGTTTCTTTTGGCACAAAGCATGATACTTCAATCACAAAATAAGTATTATTACTTTCTAACTCCAAATTATTCCAGACCCATTAATTCCAGCATCACTCGATTGAGACCAGTGCAGCGTCACGGTGCTGATGGTGACCCAAACACTAGCTCAGAGCTTTGATAGAGGTTGGGTGATGCCGGGCCACTCTGGCTGTGCGTAGAAACCCCATTCTGCCCTCGGGTTGGCGACTCCTGCGATGGGGGCCTGTATGCAGCAGGATGGGATGTTGAAGTCTGCGACCACCTTCACTGCATCATCTTTTACTGACCTGCACAGCTCCAGAAGCTTCAAAACAAGCAGACCACAATCACATGAGGGTTGATCGAGCGAAACCGTTACACAAGCATAAAAATTAAGCAACATCAAACATAGCGGGACTGAATATCTGCATTGTTTTAATTCAGCTGCAGTTAATCACAGCTGTGCTGATAATCGGTATTCAACACGACTGCCTTTATACAACACTTCTATAAACAAGTTAATAGGGAGTCGCAGACTTTTTTGAGAAACAATATGCGGTTTTGTTTAATTCAGCACCATTAGAAACGAGAGTTTGATAACAGTTTTATATTAAAATTCAAGTTTAAAATGATACTGCGTTAATGCATTTATAACATAAACTAACATTGAAAATAATACATTGAAAATAATAGCATTTAATAATACATTTTAAACTTAAAAGTTATAACTTTAATAGTTATCCACCATGAACTAACATGAAGGAATAACTGTAGTGACATTAATAAATGGCGAGGTTATTGCATATGATTACTTCATGTTAACTAACGCATTTACTAATGTAAACAACCTTATTGTTTAGTGCTACCAAAAAGTTAATAACAGTATTGTTATTAAAATACGATCTTGTAATGCTGCTTGTCTAATGAAGAAAGTAGACTGAAACTAAGCTTTTGTACTGTAAAATGACATTACTGTAAACAAAAAAGATGCATTTAAGCTGATAAGCCAAAAGAAAGATCTGGTAAAATAACCACAATTTTTCAAGATTCGAGAACATAGTGTACTACATGTAATTGTTACAGTTGTGTAACAAGTCTAGTACATCTCCCTCTGGTGGAAGTATTACAAAATACAACAAAGACAATGCAATAATAGAAAGTACATTTTTCTCATTAATGGACTATTTAAACTTTAAAATAATGACTTCAAGACTATTAAAGAGAACTGCAAAATTATTTACTTACCTTTCCACAAAAAATAAAAGCGCACAATTTTGTATTGCCTGGTTGAACTATTTTTAAATAGTTTTAGTTTAACATTTATTTAAACTTTAACCTGACATACATCAAGTTATGTTAAGATTCACCGTGAGAATCTGCTGCCATCGTTTTATAAAGGCGTGAGTCACCAAACCTGCAACCTTCTCCCACATAACCTGACAAAAGTGTTAATTTATCGTCCTGACACTTCAGATCCTGCTCAAGTAGTCCACAGTGCAGATGAAAGACATGATCACAGCCTGTCACTCTTCTTGTGTATTATGACTTTTATAACCTCGTACTGTGAAACCCCCTCATTGTTCTGTTTGAGAAACACTCACTTATCTGTTCAGCATTTACGGTTGAAATATGTTTGGACACGTCTTGCTCAATAGCCTTCTGTCCAATGAAGAGCCTGAGGTACGTCTGACCTCTCTCTCTACTTCTGTCTGTCTCCCCCCACCTTTCTCTCTTTCTTTCAAGCTAAGATAAAAAATAATTTCATGAAAAGGAGACATTGATGGACAGAGATAAGGAAAGTGTGTACACACAGAGAGCGAGAGAGAAGAAAAATAAAAGTGGGGAGGTAGATGGAGTGGAAAAGTTTCATGTATTCTGCTTACTCACGATGGTGCATTTGTGCTGACTGAGATGTACAAAATACAGAGAAATTAAAATGCAAAACTTAAGAGTAATGTATTTATTGCATCATACTGAATTGCAAAAATAATGACAGGGTGTTGTGGGTGGATGAGAAGCTGACTGTTATGTAGTGCTATCAAAGCTTTTAGCATGTTGTTGTGAGGCTATCAGGGCGTTGTTATAATGTTCTGTGTGGTTGTGTTAACTGGTTGTCTAGCCCAGGTAAAAAACACCCAATCATATGATATTTAGATTTTAAAAAGCCTGATATACCTTAATAGGATTTTACACTTGTTATTTTTAGCCTAGGACTGGGTAGAAACAGACTAACATGTCCCACTGGGTTGTAATTTAACCTTAAAGTATGGATGGGTGACCTCCCTACGTCACTACGCATTTACGTTAGGTCGCGCTGGACCGGACCTAGACGAAAAGTTGTGGTTTAAGAGCATTTTTTTTTTTCTTGTCAAAAATGACAATCATTTCGCTAGATAAGACCCTTATGCCTCGTTTGGGATCGTTTATAGTCCTTTGAAACTCCGTTGAAAAAAACGGTTAAGTGTTGAGTTAAGTATTAAATGTTGGGCTCTATTAAAGTCCATTAACATGAGAAAAATCCTGCAATGTTTTCCTCAAAAAACATAATTTCTTCTGGACTGAACAAAGAAAGACATCAACATTTTGGATGACATGGTGGTGAGTAAATTATCTGGATTTTTCTTTTAATAAAATGGAATATTCCTTAAAGGCACTAACCTTGTGTATTAGCATTAGTAATACTGATTTGTTACACCATTAATCATAGTCTGACCTCACACATGCATCAGTCTAAAACTAAATTAAACACTTATCTAATGTCCATTAAAGTGAAACAGGGTTATGTCATTGACACACAGTTATTGATATGCTCTTTCACAGAAACACAATAAACTTGTCAAAGACTATGAGGGGCATGAGGGTATTTTTAGAGGAAATAAACTCAGACGTAGCCTCGAGAAAAGAAGAAACCGTGTTATCACAACAAAAGCTATGTTATTATATACATTGTTACTAAGGAAAAGGGCTCACATTGAGATGAATTCGATTTAAACACTGTGAATTATTGGGTGGGAAAGCTCATGCGTTTATTAAAATGAAAAAAGTCTGTCTGTACAAATTAGCAGTTTAAGACAACTATTAAAAAGTTGTGTTTAAATTACTAAAAATGCTAAATAAGATACTTTGGCATTATTTTATGTTCTATACTTTTCCTATGAACAAATTTTACGAATATCAGTAGTTGTTGGGATGTTACGTTAGTTAAAAAACTTTGGATATTCTCAATTGTCAAGGTAGTACAACCACAATCATGGGCCATTTATTAAAAAGTTAACAGGTATGAGCAGTAAACATGATATCACATCACCCAGTGAACCCCATATGTTTTATGGCTAAATTAAAAGTGTACATTTCTGTCAAATACTGTAAAATAGCTACTTTAAAGTGCACCTATTTCAACGTTATTTTGTGTATTTGGTATAATACAATGTGTTTGTGTGGTTTATGGTTAAAAACACATTATTTTCCACATAACGTAAATTTTTGTAGCCCCAGATATCCCTGACTTCCTGAAACGCACTGATTTTGTACAAAACTCATTGATTTGAAAAGCTTTGTGTGTTTGTTGTAGTACAAGAAAAGAGATTTAAGTTGGAGACGATAACTCGTGCATCGTTTACTTTGGGGTTTGTACCTTTTGCATATTGTTAACATGTACTAATACACACTTACACACCAAAGGAAATGTAAAATCGTGAATCGGACCATAGGTGCTCTTTAATGTAATGGTTAGGTACACTTTCTGTGTCAGGTGGTACAACCAATGTAAAACTAGAAAAAAGCTATTTTATTAAAGGGGTGCTTCAATGGTATTTCATGCATTCTGACATATTAACACAGTTATAGAGTTGTTTCCTCATGCTAAACGTAGGCAAAGTGTCAAAAAAGCAGCTGGGCGTGTTACAGAGTATTTCTGTGCCGAATCCACTACGGTTCGTACAAGTTTCGGAAAGTTTTTTCGATTACGGGTCCAGCTGACGTTTTGGGGGTTTCTATACGTATCACTTCTTTTTATGGGCACTTCCCCTGGAAAACCCCGCCCACCCATCAATCACCGGGAGACGCTAGATCTTACAAACATCACATCACGCGACAGCTTTGTTTAATTTCAAAACTCGACAATGGCACGAAAGAAGAAGTGTGTTTTTGGAAGAAAGCCAGCCTTATGAAAACAATGAATATAGTTTATTATCCGGAGTAGCAGCGGAGTTTTGCGTGTGTGTTTGATGCGCTGGATTTCATTGAAAAGTCCCAACCGGGTCATGAGTTGCATGCAGTAAGACTTCTGTCTTATGTTGGAAATAGACGCGTGCATATTATATAAATGACACGAACATATAGTGAATCATAAGTTAAACAGTGTTGTATAGTGTAGCATGACTCGTACTCGCTCCTCCCGTGGTAGTAACTCCTCCTTCTTCATTTTCTCGTACGTTATCGGAAAGAATCGGTAAAGCTAATCTTCTTTTATAAATCTGATTAAACTAAAGACTCTTCAGAAATATAAAGGATGTGATACTACTCTATAGATACTCCAGATTAACATCAGAACAGCATGTGTTATGTGAGCTTTAAACACATTTTAATTGCATTTAATAAGTATATTTGTGAATTTGATATCACAGGCAAAAGCTTATACCAGCATTCAAGTAGAAGTCGGTTAAATGTAAATTCATTGCAGAGGTCAGGTGGTGCAACCAGAAAGTCCCTTATGAAATAAAAAACATTAAGCTAAATCATTTAATAAGCTAATTTATAGCTAATAATTATAGTTTTAATAAATGCAAGCTATTGTTTTAATAAATGCAAGATTTAAAAATGTAAATGTTTTTAGGAGCTTGTTTTGCCATTTCCAAAAGTGAATCACATTCACATGTGGGTCAATGTATTGGGCCAAATTAAAACACAAATTACAGGAGTTTTTCTCCTTACTCTTTAAACATTATCTTAGACAACGCTGAGGTCAAACTGAGTATTTTGTCAACATATCAAAGTCTTCAATGGAAAGAAAGAAACTGCACAAACTCAACACATTTTATAGCTGTATAGCATCTAGGCATCTAAGTAACTTGCAAATGGTCTTTACCATTATTTGATATTTTCATACTGTTGTATATGTCCACAACCACCCCCCTCCCTCAAAATGACTCATGACTTTTAAGAAAAATCCCAAAGCTTGTTAATGAAAATAAAAAAGCAACAACCCAGCCTCTGTGTGTGTGTTTGTGTGCGTCTGTGTCTAGTCAGTGAAGCATGTAAGTCTGGCTCTAATGTTGACAAATGAAGACAGTCATTCTTAAGAGCTGGACCCACACACAGAGATATCACACGTACATGTTAGTACATCATCTCAAAACACACAGACCCCACACACTGACAATCTTACACAACATACACTAACACACTACCACACACACGCTATACAGAATATAGTATAACTTGAACAAGGCTTAAACAAGGAACATTCTTGCTGTGAGGCAACAGTGCTACCCGCTGAGCCACTGTGCTACCTCCCCATACTGTTCATTTAACGCTATACTGTAAATTCCCACTGTCATCACTAATCTAATTGCAGGTCTTGACAGCTATACTGACACATCTAAGATTTTCTTGAGCCATTAACTCTCAGAGCAACAACAACATTGTGTCAATCAAAGCTCGCCAAGCGCATGACATTATTTGCATAATTACTTGGTGGCTTGGAAAAATGCAACGATAGGCAAAGATGGTCCCTCTTATCTTTCCAAAACATGTTCCCATCTTGTCCTAGCCATTTATCTTTTCTTAAACAATTCCCACCCAACCAAAAATACAACAACTAAACTTGGACAATGTAGTGACTCTCAATATAAATTTTGATCCAAACTCGACAGAAGCCTAAAGAAAATGCCAAACGTTTAGAAGTTGGTCCTTTATAGCTCAGGAAAATAAATAAGAAAAATGAAAAATAAATGAGAACTATGAGTATTAATTTTGTTCCAAATGTTTCCTAAAATTCCCTTGGAGAAATAAAAGTCTTATTAATGAATGAGTGTCATTGACGAATAGTAAGGCTGGCCTCAAACGTGAAGATTTTAAGCCAGTTTTGCACCCTTAGTGATCGGAAGTGGGCGTGGACCAAGTAGGGTTTTACTGCAGCCGATTTTCTCTGAGATCTTGCGTCACTTTGATATCGTTACTATAGTCATCGTGTGGTCATCGTGTGTGTGGTCTCGTAATCTGGTCGAATCATCTAGCGTGTGTGTTCTGAGGATTATGTTGTTCAAATTTTTGTTATAACCTATGTTGTTTTTGTTACTTTTTGTTATAGGTCATATTTTAAAAAACATGTATTTTCAAAAAAGATGCACACATCTTGTATCCAGTATTTTGCATTTTAATAACTGAAAACTCATATTTTCTTTTTTAAATATTTAACAGTAAAAACAAGTGCAGTTTAACATTGTAAGAGACAAATGTTAATAGTTCAACTATGCACACTGTACACTACATTCGGACACGACTGACAGAGTTCGCCCTCTAGTGGCAGTCGTAATGAAATTTCAGTTTAATCATAAATCCGTGTCAACATGGGAGAAAAGCTCATTTCAGCACAAGAGGGTTTAATCTATGAATGTATTTATACTTAATTTACTTATCAGTAATCAATCGTTTTTTAAAGGATTTAAGTGTAACTAATTAAACAAAAAAAGGATTAATAATTTTCACCTTGCACAGATAGTTTTGATTGGACTTCCGGTTGATGTGTCACACAAGTTTATTTTTTAATGCATCCAAAGCTCAAACTGGATCTGAAAATTACGCACCCACAGATGCTTGGCATCCCATGCTGCCCCTTCCTACTCTCCTTCTGGTTTATCGGCAGCCATTTGGAAAAGCAGCCTAAAAGTAACCATGCTTATTTTAAATCGGACAAAGATGACCGTTACACATTATTTTGTGTTGTGCTATTTAACACATTATGTGTTACTACATTTAAATGTGTTGTCCTTAACTAGACACAAAATGTGTTGTTTTAACAACTGTTTTAAGAGTGTACACAATGAACATGCTTTTACTAAGATTTACTCAGAATTTAAGAATTTGATGATGAATTTGACAATAAAATGGTAAAGAGCACCCATTTCATTGCTAAAAAAACTACATTATTTTGTGTATTTGGTATAATACAATGTTATGAGTCACAGGCTATGAGTCCGAAGCGGGAGGAATTATGATAATATTGTTCTTGTCTACATCACCAATCCCAGGAAGTAAACTGTTGCCTACAATCCGTGTGTTTGTTGTAGTCCAAGAAAAGAGATTTATGTTAGAGACGATAAGTCACCTCATCGTTTACTTTGGGGTTTGTACCTTTTGCATATCGTTCACATGTACTAATACACCGCACACACCAAAGGAAATGTAAAATCATGAATCGGACCATTGGTGTTCTTTAATGTATTGTATCTTTACACACTTTGAACAGTTTAAGACCTTGTTGAGGTATTTTTTTGTCAGAAGCAAAAGATTTTGTTAAAAGTTTGCACTCTTAAATTACAGGTAACTTCATATACTTTGCACTAGGGCTACACAATATTCAATGAAAATACGATAACTTGCTAAATGAAGCAATATGCAATACAATAATGCTCTAAGTTTGTAAAATCTATTTAAATAATAATAAAATATATTTTTTAGTAAAAATTATATAACAACACAAAAGTTTCACATTCTTTCTTAGGAAAGGAAGTATCACTCTCTTTGTCTCCCCAGTCGCTCTGCTATCTGCCTCAATCTAAAACTTTATACATAACTTTTTGAAGTATTAAAATAATTCAGTTTTGCAAACCTTTGCAATATGCGTACTAGTATGTGACCATTTGTGATTTAGGATGTATATGTAAGGAATAATTGGCAATGGCAGGGCTCAACATAAAGGACTGCCCGGTGGCCCGGGGCAAGCGTGAAAGACGTTCGGGCCAGTAAAAAGTATTGTTAAAAACGACGGAAGAATCGCTGCAATATTTTGCACAGTTTGCTGTCAGTCTACGTGTAAAGCAGAAAAGTTGGGAGCCTTTTTTTGTTGGAACATGTCTGTAGTATATGTACACAGTTATATTTGAACCACTAGCCCGACCAGACGAGTATAAAAAATTATTTGCGTTGAGCCCTGAATGGGCCATTGAATTATTCGAAAATAATGCACACCCAAGGTGGTAATGTGGTATTACTCTGCAGGTGTGCATTGTTTTCAAATAATTCAAAAGACCAGAGTCAATTATTCCTCTTATAACAGTGTTGGGGAAAGTTACTTTTAAAAGTAATGCATTACAATATTAAGTTACTCCCCAAAAAAGTAGCTAATTGCGTTACTTGGTTACTTTACATGGAAAGTAATACTTGCGTTACTTTTAAGTTACTTTTGCGTTACGTTTTGTTACTTGGTTGAGGCTTGATCTCTTTCAGGCCTTGCAGGTGTTTTTATTACTGAGAAGTTATGCATTCAGAAATTGCATATTTCCATTACAAAAATGTCAAGCTCTGGCCTGCAATCTTTGTTTCTGACTTAAACATTTCCCGCTCAGGTTCGCACGCATAGAGTGCGTAATTCTACGTGACTTCGTTTAGTGTAATTCAGTAATTTTTTTAATTGAATTAATTAAACTGAAAAGTAACTCGCATTACTTTTTTAAAAAGTAACTGAAATATTAATGTGTACATTTATAAAATAATGTGTTACTTTACTCGTTACTTTAAAAAAGTAATATTATTACTTAATGCATGTTACTTGTAATGCGTTACCCCAACACTGCTTATAACACGGTTACCTCAGACATTGTTCTGGTGCTTATTTTAAGACATTTGACCGATCAGATGTGCGTTTATTGAAAAATAATGCAAACCTATGGAACATTTCTCAATCAATCAGAATAAAGCATTCAACAGCCCGTCACCTGCTGTTTTTCATTATCTTAAAAAACAGTTTTGTGTGGAGAAAATATAATTGTAAAATACTAATTTCTTTGATTACAAAAACAATGTTTCTGAAATGCATGACTTGGACTGAAAGATGAAGAAATACAGTCAGTAAGAGCTCAAAATAGATGTAAACTTTAATGCTGTTTATGACTTATGACTGTACTATTATTCTAAAATGTAAAAAAAATAAAACCTAGAAATAATTAAAATGAATTGCTTTCAAACAATATTTTGAGATCTCGCATGTAATTTTCCTATGGGCTTCTTTAAATCAACTAGAGAGCATCTAATTATAAACCTACAGTAAGTGATCGAGTTATTTTTGTGTGATGTCTGCAGCCTGTCACATGATAAATGATCTTCAATAAGCTATTGAAAACATGACAATAGTTCATATGAGTGCGCTGAAAGGAACCGTAAGCACATGCCTTCAGTCACGTGTGGCGGGGCGCTGTAGTCGGTCCGGGGCTGATGAGAGAACAGAGGGGTTTGTTTGTACAGAGAGAACGGCTGTGTTGGGTTTGTTTAAGTGGTAAACACGCGGTAAAGCACCTGCTGACTGCATACTGACAGACTGGTGTCGACTCGGCCGTCTTCCCGGTTTCTGCTTGCTCTTATGTGTGGGAGAACCCTACTGAGGGCGCTTGACTGTTTAATCACAGCTAATTGTGAACAACTGGACACTTTATGAGTGTGTGCCCGAGGTGAACGGCAGGGTGCTCTGTCAATACAGTCATCGCTAATGTTCGCATTCTGTTGCTCTCTGTAAACTGCAGATAATGAGCAAAGGGGTTAATGAGAGATCTGATCTGAAACAGCTTCAGATGGGCAGCAGATCTCGAGTGTCTGAGGACTGACTGACAGCGTGTTGATAACCTATTGATGAAAGTCTAATGTGCCCGATTGGCTTGTTTACGTGCGTGATGGTTTGTTTAATGAGTACCTGGCTGCGGATCTGTCGGCTGGTGTTCGGGGTCAGGTAGTTGTGCTCCAGGTACCACCCTCTCTCCTGGTACACCAAACTAGTGCCGTGAAGAAGGCAGAACTGAAAGTGAAATAAGAAAATATGATACAGAGCATCAAAAAAGATGCATAAGTCATGTTATTCAGTATATGTTTTACATGCCGAAACTTTTAAATGTGTTGACCCAAGGGAACACTAATAGGGGTGCACAGGGCAAAAACTAAAGTGGGGTTAGTTGTAACACGGACTGTTTACATTGTTGCACAAGGTTAAAGGTGCAATGTGTAATTTTTAGAAGGATCTCTTGAAAGAAATGCAAAATAATATACAAAACCATATTATCAGTGGTGTATAAAGACCTTTTAAAATAAACCGTTAAGTTTTTATAACTTTAACTTTACATACACCGAGGGTCCCCTTACATGGAAGTCGCCATTTTGTGCCACCATGTTTCTACAGAAGCCCTTAACGGACAAACTTTTTTACTAAGTTGACTCCGACAATGAAATGTTTGTCCAGTGGTGGCTATCGTAGCTACTTTATGCATTTCAAAAGCGAGGGTTGGGCAGTGGACTGAGCCGTTGGATGCAATTTGCAACCTCACCACTAGATGCCGCTAAAAGTTACACACTGCACCTTTAAGCGTTTGGTTTTTCTGGTATTTTTTCACACTGCCAAAAGACGATAACCCGCAAATTATTGGAGGTGTATAATGTTTTTCCAGAGAGTTATTGATGAACGAGTGTTTTGGTGGCATGTAAGTAAATTTTTTCACCATGTTTTTTTTGGGGTTTCTAAGTTGGGTGTGTAAAATACCAAATCCAATGCTATGTCATATTAATCAGTGTCTTGTTGACAAAAACATAGCATTGTTTTAAAATATGTCTGAAGCTCTTTGCAACTTTTTTGGTGGGCTTAAAAATATTTTGACCTAGCGGGGTTAATTGTAACGCTGTGTTACAACTAACACCTCAGCACTTACGATATCGCTAACGTTAGTGTAATTCTTGCCGTTGTTTTGAATAGGCTACAGACGAATGATTGCTGGCTGCCAACAAAATAAATGTGCCTGTCTTATCAAAACTCGTGTGTCAAATTTATTTTTGTTCATATCTTTAATTTTGATTGAATAAGGTCACGTCAAAGATTGAAATCATAATGAAATGAATGGCTAAAATCAGACTTTGATGCTCATTATCTCAGAATTTGAATTTTTGAAACTGTAGTATGTTTTTTACAGACTGGGTCACATATAAAAAAATGTTTTGTCATAATTGTGCTGCATTTTCTCACATATTTAGACATTTGTATCCATTTATAATTTAACTATTGTTAGAAAAGGACTGAATGAATGAATACAGTGTGGATACCTGTCTATTATAGACAGATATATAAACAATATCAACTTTAAGTATATAGACAAAATAGTATTGAAATAATTGCCTGCAAAAGTGTAACAACTAACCCCCTGCCTGTTACAATTAAACCCACCTATGGGGTAAGTTGTAACGTTTGCACTTCTGTCACGTTTGGTGTAATTGTCCAAGAATGGTAAGTACTAGAAACAAACTTCAAAATTTAATTTGTAGCAGAGATGTGTGGGTTTTCTGTGTAAAAATATAATTAATCAAACTCAAATATTTTTTGAATTATTGAGCCAAAACCAAAAAGCGTTAGAGTTGTGCCCCGCTCTCTCCTACTTTGTAATGCACTGCAAGTCGCTTTGAATAAGTGTCTACCAAATGCATAAATGCATATACAATCGTGGTTGCTTTTGTAATAGGCAACCTATAATGTTATAAGGGGTAATTTTGAATTAACAATGAAAATGGTGCGGGCAAGACCCCATGCAAAGTTAAAAAAAGCCCATCTCCAGGTCTCTCTGATTAAAGCAAACGGAAATTTCTTTGCTCATTCTGTGTGCTATTTATTTTCCATACGTAAAGTACCCTATACGAGCTCAAAGTTGCTTCTCGTGTGCGCAGCTCAAGTGAGTGCAGGAAGTCGTAGAGAAGATGAAGGGAATGGAAAAACTGTAGTGGTACGAGCTAATATCTTCTCCACAGAGGTGAGACAGTAACCAAACCACCCAACTACATCAAAGAGCTGGACAGGAAACAACAGATCATGCAATGCATTTAGCTCGAAAGCCTGGACATTAAGAGGAAAAATATGCCTTTCACCTTTAAGTTTAGCAAACTGCAACCCAGCAAAAGATTTGTTACGAGATGACCAAAGCAATGTAAACGTAAAGCTATTGTAGTTTCGTACAATCTCTGTCTCACTTATTCTCTTTGTATGCCGCTCTTTTCCTCATATGCAAACTAAAGAATTGATGGCTTATCATCACAGAGACATTATGTGTCTTATCAGTCTGGGCTGAATGAGGGTTTGGTAGTGATCTGCTCTTGTTTCGAGTTTGGGAACTGAAACCAGGACCATCACGCACGTCGTTGAGCTGTCATTATTAAAGTCTAATGAAATGACCACCACAATGAATAATGGTGAATAAATTTCATCACATGCACAGCATGAAACAAGATTTTTCACGGGTTTTGAAGAAAATGTGAGCTCTGCGTAAGTCACCGTGGTTGCCAGAGTTGCACTTTAAAATTCAAAAAGGTAAAAATATTTAAAGGGACACTGCACTTTTTTTGAAAATATGCTAATTTTCCAGCTCCCCTAGAGTTAAACATTTGATTTTTACCATTTTGAAATCCATTCAGCTGATCTCCGGGTCTGGCGGTACCACTTTTAGCATAGCTAAGCATAATCCATTGAATCTGATTAGACCATTAGCATCACGCTAAAAAAAAATAACCAAAGAGTTTGGATATTTTTCATATTTAAAACTTGACTCTTTTGTAGTGACATCGTGCACTAAGACCGACAGAAAATTAAAAGTTGCGATTTTCTAGGCAGTTTATGCTAGGAACTATACTTTTATTCTGGCGTAATAATCAAGGACTTTGCTGCCGCAGCAGGCGTAGTGATATTACGCACTTCCATTGAAAGATACTATGGGGACTATTTTCAGCTGCTGCGTAATATTATTGCGCCTCCTGCAGCCATGTTACAGCAGCAAAGTCCTTGATTATTACGCCAGAATGAGAGTATAGTTCCTATTTAAATCTGCCTAGAAAACCGCAGCTTTAAATTTGCCGTCGGACTGGTCTTAGTACACAATGTCAAGTTTTAAACAGGAAAAACATCAAAACTCTTTGGTTACACCTGTAGCGCGATGCTAATGGTCCAACCAGATTCAATGAATTATGCTAAGCTATGCTAAAAGTACTAGCGCCAGACCCGGAGATCAGCTGAATGGATCCCAAAACGGCAAAAATCAAATGTTTAACTTAGGGGAGCCTGAAAATTAGCATATTTTCAAAAAAAGTGGAGTGTCCCTTTAAATATGAAAATAAAATTATTATTAATATTTTGACCATAAGTTAAATTAAAATTCACTTCATTCAACTAACATGACACTTCTGACAGGGAGTCCTGAGAAAACATAAAAACACAAATGAAAAGACAGTGCACCTTTAAATTACCAACAATATTAACATCAACGCGACCATGAGGTGGTTTGTTCATGCATTCAGTCAGTTTGGCACATTAGAATAAGGACACAAGTCACATGACTGTCAATCATAACCTCGCTCCTTATCGCCAGGGCTTTGAAGAAACAGGTGGAAGTGAGGTTTTCCTGTTCCTTAACCTTGTGCTCTCTCGATCACAGGATCGGCGTGACAGCGCATCTCATGACCTGCCAAAAACTAGGTCTTTTTTTAAATGTATTCACGTAAGTCACACTCTAGGGGCCGCAGATCTCAGTCAACAGATCTCAGATCAGCGCGGTTCTGCTCTGCTGCTCGGCAGTTAATCTGTCGCTCATATGACTGCACTGCACATCCTGATGATACACAAAAGAAATTTGTTGCTGTGTCATACCTGTGCTATTGAAAGTTAGTGTGTATAACCGCTTGTAAGCCACAATGACTGACTCTCTACCACTACTATAAAGCTGTGGCACAAACATATTACTAGAGTACTTTACCTAACTTTTTTATTTACTCATCCAACAATTATTTGACCACATACACCTCATGCCATAAGAGATCTTTTGACTGGTAAGCAGAAACACCTTAGCAAGCACACATCAGCCCACAACAGCACCGTAACAATGAAAAGAGCAAACACCAATAGAAAATGAAAACAATTGCATTTCAGAGCTCACATGCACCCGGTCCAAGAATCTACATAAATATATAAATTTGCATTTATGCATTTGGCAGACACATTTATCCAATGTGACTTACAGTGCATTCAAGGTTTACATTTTATTAGTATGTGTGTTCCCTGGGAATTGAACATATGACCTTTGCACTGCTATTGTCATCGTAGGTGCATGTCCACTGCGAGAGACATAATCTATAAAAAAATCCAGAAATCACAATGTATGATTTTTTTTAAACTATTTATTTACATGATACAGCTGCAAATAAGTATTTGAACACCTGTCTATCAGCTAGAATTCTGACCCTCAAAGACCTGTTAGTCTGCCTTTAAAATGTCCACCTCCACTCCATTTATTATCCTAAATTAGATGCACCTGTTTGAGGTCATTAGCTGCATAAAGACACCTGTCCACCCCATACAATCAGTAAGAGTCCAACTACTAACATGGCCAAGACCTAAGAGCTGTCCAAAGACACTAGAGGAAAAATTGTACACCTCCACAAGGCTGGAAAGGGCTACGGGGAAATTGCCAAGCAGCTTGGCGAAAAAGGTCCACTGTTGGAGCAATCATTAGAAAATGGAAGAAGCTAAACATGACTGTCAATCTCCCTCGGACTGGGGCTCCATGCAAGATCTCACCTTGTGGGGTCTCAATGATCCTAAAAAAGAAAAATCAGCCCAGAACTACACAGGAGGAGCAGGTCAAGGACCTGAAAAAGAGCTGGGACCACCGTTTCCAAGGTTACTGTTGGTGATACACTAAGACCTAATGGTTTGAAATCATGCATGGCACGGACGGTTCCCCTGCTTAAACCAGCACATGTCCAGGCCCGTCTTAAGTTTGCCAATGACTATTTGGATGATCCAGAGGAGTCATGGGAGAAAGTCATGTGGTCAGACGAGACCAAAATAGAACTTTTTGGTCATAATTCCACTAAACGTTTTTGGAGGAAGAAGAATGATGAGGACCATCCCAAGAACACCATCCCTACTGTGAAGCATGGGGGTGGTAGCATCATGCTTTGGGGGTGTTTTTCTGCACAGGGGACAGGGCCGTGTATTGCGAGATTTTGGGGAACAACCTCCTTCCCTCAGTTAGAGCATTAAAGATGGGTTGAGGCTGGGTCTTCTAACATGACAATGACCCGAAGCACACAGTCAGGATAACCAAGGAGTGTTTCTGTAAGAAGCATATCAAAATTCTGGCGTGGCCAGAAACCTGACTGACCTAGAGAAGATCTGTGTGGAAGAGTGGGCCAAAATCCATCCTGCAGTGTGTGCAAACCTGGTGAAAAACTACAGGAAACATTTGACCTCTGTAATTGCAAACAAAGGCTATTGTACCAAATATTAACATTGACTTTCTCAGGTGTTCAAAAACTTATTTGCAGCTGTATCATACAAACAAACAGCCAAAAAATCATACATTGTGATTTATGGAATTTTTTTTGATTATATCTCTCACAGTGGACACGCATCCACGATGGCAACCTCAGACCCCCCCACGATCTCCAAGTAGGAAAACTTGCAAAATAGCAGGGTGTTCAAATACTTATTTTCCTCACTGTAAATGTAGTATTTCTGCTGTTTAACAATTGATTTTAAAACTTTACAATAAGGTAAAATTATCATAATGCATCATTAACATATAGTGGCAGTTTCCCAGACAGGTTTTATCAATGCTAAAACAAAGTTTTGACTGTTGAGTTAGCGCTATATGCTAGTTAATGCTAAATGCTAACGCGTAGCCTGAAGTTCCACTATTGATGTTACAGTTACGTTTTCCATACTGAAAAACAAAACTTAACATTTAGAAACGTCCATTAAGAATCTCCAAACAATTGATCATTCCTAATCTTCGTCTAATACAGGCATTATTTCAATGCATTCTTTAAAATTAACATAAACTAATATTAATAAATGCACAAGTATTGCTCATTGTTAGCTCATGCTAACCAACGTAGTAAACTAATGCAACCTTATTGTGAAGTGTTACCAATTTTACAAACACGTGGTCAAAACTGGCATCCTTTTGAAACTCCCTATGAAGATGAGAGGGTTGTGCTTTTGTTTTCTTTGAGTGGGCAAGAAGCTTCTGAGAACTTTCCATTGGAACCAAATGATGAGTCAAAAAAAACAGAGTGTCTGCTACTGTGGCTGACAGGAGCGAAGAGGTCGAGCTTCACATGTACCTTAGTGAGCAAGGCATGGTCCTCTTTGATGTGGCATTGTTGAACAGCCAGGGCAAACTGCTCCAAGGTCACTAGTTAAACAAAATAGAGAAATTCTTAGCATAAAATGCAGTTAGAATAGCTATGTTTTATTTTTCTTCCTCATGTCCACTTACCATGTTTTTTATGAGGTTTTTGCACCAAAAACCAAGCAAATGTTGTTCACTAAGACTTAAAGGGATAGTAAATCCTTTCAAAGTTTACTCACCCTCATGTTGTTATATACCTGTTTAAGTTTCTTTATTCTGATGAACACAAACAAAGATATTTTGATAAATTATGGTAACCACACATTGACTTCCATAATAGGAAAAACAAATACTATAGAAGTCAATGGATACCGTTAACTTTGGGCATACCATTGTTTATCAAAATATGAAGAGTTTCGTTGCAAAACGAGATAACCACCATTTTTTTTAATTGTTCAGAAATCTCGTTTTTTGGTTGTGCATTCCAATTAATTTCAATGCAACTGCAGTTGGTTTGTTTTGATTTAAACCTTCATAACTTAAAAAAATACAGCTAAGAATCACCATAAAACAAAATAATAACATGATAACATAATAATAAACATGTTTTGACAAAAATGTTAAAAAATGGATTTATCTCGTTTTGCAACGAAACTCTTCATATCTTCTTTTGTTGACAGCAGAACAAAAAATGTATACATGTTTCAGGGTTTCCCGCAGAAAATTTGTTAGGTAAGGTGGTAGGGTTGGGCGGGGGTGGCGCCGGGGGAGTGGCAATCAAAAGGACGGGGCGTACGTGTTATGATGAAAATTAAAATATTTTTCTTTAAAACACTCAAATAAAGCTTAATTTTGAAGAATCTATGACAGAAAATTAACACATACTAGATTATTAATGAATTTAGTGTTTTTTTACCTCTAATGGGAATAGCTGCGTGATGAAGTAAAACTAAAGGATTAATAAACACAAACTAACACCAACTAAAGCAGATGTTGTAGAACGTCTAGCGAACGATAGAAAGCGCAAAAATTGTAAAAGTGGATTATTTCCCACTATTAATTACATTATCTTAAAGGTATGTAACTACTGTAGCATGTAAATAATGCACATAAATAACGTGAGCAAAGCGCTCAACAATTATATCTAATCAACAGGCATGTGAAACAGGTTGCTCAAACAACAAAATCACCAGCTAACTTACATTAAATTTACAAGAACTACAGACTAATACAATAACAGGCTTAAATAAACCCAAAACATAAGTCCACTTACAGTTCTCACGGACATGCGTTTTCTCTCATTTTGGCCGTGTGGCGCGCGTGCACGCTCGCGGTGTGAAACGCGTCCGCACTATTCTCCGAGATGTTTCATCAACTGGCTACCAGGTATCCTCCAGACAGTGACGGTCTGGACCACGTCTTTCTCATTTTGAACGTGTGGCGCGCATGCCCGCTCGCGGTGTTTAGAGCGTCTGCGCTATTCTCCGAGATGCACTTGACGGCCTTTTTTGGAGCTAATTTTTTTTTTTTAACGACCTAGTTAAGACGGTAGGGTTTCCCAGCTTAGTCGGGCCACCCGAACTGAAAAGTGCTGCGGAAAACCCTGTGTTTGGAATAACTTGAGGGTGAGTAAATGACAGAAGTTTATTTTTGGTGAACTATCCCTTTAAGATTGAAACGGTGATTTTATTTTTGCCCTTTAGCATAAGAAATAATACAATTTGATCCATGTATGCTGTTGGGTTTAGTATTATTCTGTAACAAATCCACCCTTTAAAGCGTAAATAAACCCCTGGTCAGAGCCTGACTCCACCCAGTGGCAATATTTGAAAAATGCAAGAAAAGTAGGCAGATCCCAACAGAGAAAAAGGGGACGACCTAAGCTCGTACCAAGTGTGTGGTGAGATCGTAACAAGGGCGTGGTAAGCTTGAACCTGCTTACGTCACAGGTCATTTTTTGGACCCAACATCCAATAGGAAAATTCAACTGCAGTAGCCACCGTTTAACCTGAAGAGGGCAGCACTCAGATGTTTTTACACCATATATTGTAGTATTGAAACACTTTATATCCAAATGTCAAAAAACTTACTAAAATCAATGAACAGCACTAATAAACCATCATTCTTACAGATCAGAAACTAAAAAAAATTGGATTGGGGTTTAGTTACTCTTTATTATTACACGGCTCTCTGGAATGCTTGATTCTGATTGGTCAGTTGAGACATTTGCAGGTTCGTTCTTTTCAAATAATAACCGCTCTAAAGTAATAACGCATAGCCTGTACTACTTGTACGATTAAAATCGCTCCGCGCCAATAAAGACCAATAAAGATTACTGTTTGGCACCATCTTGTGACAAACACTGGACAACCACAATTAAGAATGGAAAATTTTGACATTAATTTTAACATGTACGGAAAAAACAAAACATTTAAACAGTGGATAAAAGAACGAACAACGACAAGACACAGAGAGCTTACTGAGACTGAACTTGACAAAATAGAACATGACAGCTACGAAGCCAACACAAAAAAATACAGAATGGGCATTAAAACTTCTCAAAGACTGGCTAAAAGAGAAAAAAATGGAGACAGACAAGTATGAAGCAGAGGATCTTAATAAGGTATTACGATCATTTTATGCATCTGTGCAAAGTTTCGCGGAAGGATAAAAATGTTAATTTAAAACAAATATGCCAATAAAATGTTTCAAATTCATATTCATGTCCGTTTTTTTTTCTTATCTGACAAGTAGCCGTGTAATAAGCGGGATAATGTAGAGGCAGCCGGTAGTTATCGGGAAAATAAGCCCCTTCAGTGTGATACAAGACCCTCCGCTTCGCGTCAGGTCCTGATCACACTTTTGGGGCTTATTTCCCGATAACTACCGGCTGCCTCTACATTATCCCTTACATAACAGATTCATCAAACCCATCATAAATGAGACAGATAAGCTGAAATATCCGACTGAAATAGTAAGAACAGACCTGACATCTAAATATCATTATTGCAGCGCAGTAGGGATGCAAACTGAAATTATTCGGCTGAAAATAGCAAAAAACAAATTTTCTGTGTTCGGCTGAACAAGTAAAAAGGCAGAATACATTTAACCGAACAATGAGGTCTTTGATGATGCGATCAAAATAACCAGCGCAGAGTGATAGACGCGCAAATGCAGCAAACATGTTAGTAAAAGCATTTTAAAGTGTACGCGAAAACATCCAGCACTACAAGGTTCATTCATCATCATTTAAAAAGACATCCTGAACACCATGCAGCGTATGAGTAAGACACGGTGGCGGCGATGGGTATTTGTTTGATGAATGCACAAGCACAGAGACAAGAGACTTTAGCTCTTCATCTCATGTCATAGGAGCGACGAAGAGCGTCAGCAGTATAAAAACTTCATAGAACCAGTAAAGTCCTACAAATGACAAACTTGATATATTGAACAAGAAATAAAACATTTATTAACAATAATCTTTTTGTAAGAGTGCTTTGTTGAGCACTTTTTCCCCTGCCAATCTTGTCGCCGTCTCTCTCTCTCCCTTTGCTCGTGCTTGACCGTGCACGCAGGTGCTCAACATACAGTGCAATATCAGCGTTGTTCCAAGTTTCTTAAGGCATACAAATGAATAGATAATTTGCATTTTGCGCGAAATAGAAGATCGGATTAATATCACTTCAGCCAAGACTCATTTATGTGGTCGAATGTAAATGGAACAGTTTTAACAAGTCTATCTATAGCAATCTATCTGATCAGAGAAGTGACCAGGTGTAAAAAGGCCATATAATGACTGTTGGAATGTTAAACAATTTTCATTGTTAAATAATGTGAAATAAATATAGTAAAAAGGAGGACATTCTGAAAATGTAACTTGTGCAATGGTGAGAAAATTGGCGAAATAATTTGGAAAATGAAAAAAAAATGTTTGGTCGTTCTGTATTTGTTTAGGTTTTCATTTTATTCGGCTTCGGCTAAGTATTTTCATTTTTGTGCATCCCTACAGCGCAGTTAATGATTTATTTTTTGTGTTTTAGTAGAGTTCTTATCTTAAAAGATCTTAAAAGTTGATTCATCAATGCATGAGCCCTTTAAAGCAAACTTTGTTTGAGAGCTGTGCAGAGACAACAACTTATTTGTGTTAGCATGGAATATTTTAATATTTCCAATGAAGTTTCCAATGGATGGAGATCTGTATCTTTATCATGATAATGTGCCATGCATAATAATAATAATAATAATAATAATAGTGACAAAAATACAACTTAATTATATATTCATTTACTTTAAATCCTCTCATCACCTCTACTTAAACTCTTTATCACTGACTAAATATTGCATGATCGCTTTCATGTTTAAATTGTAATTGTTAAGAATTAATATCATAATTGAAAGCTCAGACAGGAGGCACTTGTTTTGAGGTGTGAATGAAAGCCACATCTCAATGTTATCAGCTTCATCTAAGAGAAAATTAGTGCATGTGTGTGTCTGTGTGTACGAGTGTGGGGGCGAGGAGTGTGAGAGAATGGAAATTTGCTATCAGGGGAGAAAAACATATCTAGACACACAACACTGAGTGTGTGGAAATACTCTCTGCTAGCACATGAGATGCTGTGCATATGCACCACATTTCTTTTACATTTACTAGCTATAAAAGCAATTCAGAAAATCTAAAGAATTTGAACTTGATGATGAAAGATATGGTAATAGGTTTATGAATCACAATGATCTAACACACGCTAACCAAACAAAATAAACTTTTACACATAAACTGCTGTGTGTTTTCTTTAAGGACAAGTTATGTAATGTAAAATGCAGTAGAATTGCACTCATCCACATACTGTACAAATCATTTAATTTATTGCATTTACAGTACACAAAACGGCTTTTTGGTGACAGAGGTCTATATCCGACATTGGTTATTATGAGTATTTAGCAAACAGTTGTTTATGACATTTTGTATGAATGTTAAAAGCATTAATAAATGCTTAAGTTTAAAGTGTGAAAAATGGTTTACCTCTTTCTGAGGTAAAAAATATATAACTATATAATATATGTTTGTGCTGCTTTTTTTAAATATCAAACCCGTTTTTGTATGTAATGTTGTTTACTGTAATTATACCCCATTTGGACCATTGTGTAAAAAGTCTTCTAAAA
This sequence comes from Misgurnus anguillicaudatus, assembly GCF_027580225.2. Classification (NCBI taxonomy): domain Eukaryota; kingdom Metazoa; phylum Chordata; class Actinopteri; order Cypriniformes; family Cobitidae; genus Misgurnus; species Misgurnus anguillicaudatus. Next base: position 30,826,850 of record NC_073347.2, on the reverse strand, counting down.
CAAAGCGAGTCTGTGTAAACGTGTAGATATGCATAAATTCATTCAAATGTAATCAACACATGGGTTGCAAATAAAATAAGGTGTGACTGACCAACTTCCCCATTCTTACCTCTATGTATGTGTGCCATAGCTAAAGTGGTCACATGATGAAGACAAGCGTTCCAAGCCATGAAAAACTCTTCTTTGTTTTTCTCCACCTGAAAAAATTAATAATATAAATACAGATGAATTGTTTATAAATTTAAATTATATGCTCAGCTCAAGAGACAAAATGTTAAATCCAGGTTAAAGGGGCCATGGCATGAAAATTTGACTTTTCCATGTTTAAGTGCTATGATTGGGTCCCCAGTGCTTCTATCAACCTAGAAAATGTGAAAAAGATCAACCCAGTAACTTAGTTTTGGTAAACCATTCTCTACAAGCACATGAAAAATAGGATGTTGAAATGTGGCTCTCCTTATGATGTCATAAGGAGATCTTATTATAGTAATACCACCTCTTAATCTGCACTATCCAACCACAGCACTGCCATTTAGTGCAGAGAAAAGCACACTTGAATTTTAATTGCAACAAACCACCATCATTGTGATCAGTGTTTGAATTTCATCAGCTCATTTGCATTTTAAAGGACACACCCAAAACGGCACATTTTTGCACACACCTACAAAGTGGCAATTTTAACATGCTATAATAAATAATTTAAATGGTATTTTGAGCTAAAACTTCACATAATGTGCTCTGGGGACACCAAAGATTTATTTGAAAGATTATTTATCTTAAAAAAGTCTTGTGCCATGGCCCCTTTAAAGTCTCAATCTGTCTTTGCAACGTCAAAGTTTGATTTCATTTATTGATTTCGATCTTTAACATACTCAGTCAATATTAAAGATATCAAAGTTATATTTTCACAGAATTATCTTTACAAAGGGTGATTTTTTAAGCAACAACAACAAAAAAAGGTAAATCACAAAAATAACTTGAGTTGGGTTTTCACAGACTGGGTCTTTTACACTCACCTAAAGGATTATTAGGAACACCTGTTCAATTTCTCATTAATGCAATTATCTAATCAACCGATCACATGGCAGTTGCTTCAATGCATTTAGGGGCGTGGTCCTGGTCAAAACAATCTCCTGAACTCCAAACTGAATGTCAGAATAGGAAAGAAAGGTGATTTAAGCAATTTTGAGTGTGGCGTGGTTGATGGTGCCAGATGGGACGGTCTGAGTATTTCACAATCTACTCAGTTACTGGGAATTTTACGCACAACCATTTCTAGGGTTTACAAAGAATGGTGTAAAAAGGGACAAACATCCAGTATGCAGCAGTCCTGTGGGCGAAAATGCCTTGTTGATGTTAGAGGTCAGAGGAGAATGGGCCAACTGATTCAAGCTGATAGAAGAGAAACTTTGACTGAAATAACCACTCGTTAAAACCGAGGTATGCAGCAAAGCATTTGTGAAGCCACAACACGCACAACCTTGAGGCGGATGGGCTACAACAGCAGAAGACCCCACCGGGTACCACTCATCTCCACTACAAATAGGAAAAAAAGGGCTACAATTTGCACGAGCTCACCAAAATTGGACAGTTGAAGACTGGAAAAATGTTGCCTGGTCTGATGAGTCTCGATTTCTGTTAAGATATTCTGATGGTAGAGTCAAAATTTGGCGTAAACAGAATGAGAACATGGATCCATCATGCCTTGTTACCACTGTGCAGGCTGGTGGTAGTGGTGTAATAGTGTGGGGGATGTTTTCTTGGCACACTATAGGCCCCTTAGTGCCAATTGGGCATCGTTTAAATGCCACGGCCTACCTGAGCATTGTTTCTGACCATGTCCATCCATTTATGACCAATATGTACCCATCCTCTGATGGCTACTTCCAGCAGGATAATGCACCATGTCACAAAGCTTGAATTATTTCTAATTGGTTTCTTGAACATGACAGTGAGTTCACTGTACTAAAATGGCCCCCACAGTCACCAGATTTCAACCCAGTAGAGCATCTTTGGGATGTGGTGGAACAGGAGCTTCGTGCCCTGGATGTGCATCCCACAAATCTCCATCAACTGCAAGATGCTATCCTATCAATATGGGCCAACATCTCTAAAGAATGCTTTCAGCACCTTGTTAAATCAATGCCACGTAGAATTAAGGCAGTTCTGAAGGTGAAAGGGGGTCAAACACAGTATTAGTATGGTGTTCCTAATAATCCTTTAGGTGAGTGTATATTGTGAGTGACAGTTTCATTGAACGCACCCACATTGTCGCTGTTACGCACCAGCCCTGAACTGAACTTAAGGTCTGTTTATTTATCAGTCTGGCTAGTGGCTAAACTGATCTTTGAAACAGCACTTTGACTTCTGTACAGCACTTTGGTCAGCGAGAGCTGAACTTTAAATGTGCTTTATAAATAAAATGTACTTACTAAACAGATACCTTGTCGAAAATAAAATGTTTTGGTTTGCTAAAGGCGAGGGGAGGGGACGAGGATGGATCATAACTGTGCGAAGAGGTTTGTCAGCCAGGCAAGAATTTAAGGATTTGTAGCTAACATTGTATACATTAATTTTACACAGTAACATTAGCTCAGTTGATACGCGTTAGATATGATATATAAACAAACGTAATTTACTTATCATTTATTTTCTTTGTTATCAGAAATACACTACTGTAAAATTGCTCTGTTGTTATTGATTCTATGCGCAAGTTGCATTTGGTCCACAAAAGCCGTTTGTTTATGTTGTTGTTGCTGCTGAAACCGTATATATGATGATTACAAGAAACAGGCAACTTTACAGAAAATAAATGCTCACTAGTCACACAGTAATAGATTATTTGTTGCCTTGTTGGCCCCTTAACAAGATCAAAGAAGCAACAATAAAAAAAACTAAAGAGGAAACAGGGTTTGCATGTAATGGTGATGTGAGGGGCCCGTGGAGCCACTGACCTTACTGTGAAGTCGACTTGCTAGACTACGTTGTAACACCCTTTCTCTGTATCTCACCGCCTTCAGAAGGAACGTTAGGTCTCCTACTTTATCCACACTGAAGCCAAGAGAGCTAGAACAACACAGAGACGCCAAAGAAAATATAAATTAACTCAGTCAGACAAAGAGATACTGTATACAGTCACAAATCACTTTCTCAAATCACATCTTGAAAAATAATGGTTTATTTTATTCAACCTATGACTAATCATTAAAGATCTCAGTTTTGGGAACTGAAAACAATAACACCTATGAAATTGTCCTCTTAGTCAAATAACTAAATTGGATACCTAATAGTAAAAATAAACACTCCTGAGAGTAAATGTTCTGTGCATGGTGGTTCTGAAAGACTGCTGTCTAGACAAAGAGGACGTACAGCGACCGGGCTTGGACTCCAGAATGAAAGAGTTAAATGTTACACACAAAAGCTATTCAGGTTTCTGGACCAGTTTTTACCTGGTTCTGATTCTGTCTGTGGCTGAGCTGGTCCAGTTTCTGATCAGTCCCATAACCAAGTTGTTTCCCATCTGTTTGGTGTACTGAGCCAACAGCTCTCGTACCACCACCTGGAGCCAAAACATAACAATTACTATTCATTAGTATTTCCATGAACAGGAAAACGATGTATGAAGAAGTTTTATGAAGCTGACACGGGTCTGCTGTCCAAAACGATGGTTGTGCTGCTGGAGCATGTGACGTCACAGACCAACTAATCGATGTTGACATTAGTTAACTATGTTCGATTATTATCGAGATCTATTAGTTGTTGGAGCCCTAGTTGCTAGGTAGTCTTATTAAATACAATTATTAAAAAAAAGAATTTTAAGGCAGTTTGTTTATTTGAACAAAAAAAGGGGGAACAATACATATTAATGTACATTTTCACAAATGTAAATATGTCAGATTATAGCCTTAGGCTAATTTCCATCTGCAGACCCCTTGGCAGATTGCATGCCAGTAAATATTTACATACAGAAACACTAATGTAACACTATTATGTTAGAACAAACAATAACAACAACAAGAGTGGACAACAAAGGACATAAAGAAAACAGGAAAACATCGACTATAGTGCACAAACCACAATTTTACACATGCCCCAACTGTCCTGATATTGCACTGACGCATATTACACCATTCTATATTGCACGGACCCGCATTACACTAGCCCCTATTGCACTGATAAATGTATACCTTTTTGTAATGCACTAACTTTGTTTTACGTCTGATATATAATGATTAATTAAACATGATCACATGTTTGTATGTCCCTCAACCACACTTTTAAAGGGATAGTTCACCCAAAAATGAAAATAATGTCATTAATTACTCACCCTCATGTCGTTCCAAACTCGTAAGACATCCGTTCATCTTCGAAACACAGTTTAAGATGTTTTATATTTAGTCTGAGAGCTTGTTGACCCTTCATTGAAAATCTAGGTATACAGTCCATGTCCAGAAAGGTAATAAAAACATCATCAAAGTAGTCCATGTTACATCAGTGGGATAGTTAGAATGTGTTGAAGCATCGAAAATACATTTTAGTCCAAAAATAACCAAAATTACGACTTTATTCAGCATTTTTGTTGTTTTTGGACCAAAATGTATTTTCGATACTTCAACACATTCTAACTTACCCACTGATGTCACATGGACTACTTTGATGATGTTTTTGTTACCTTTCTGGACATGTACAGTATACCGTACGTAGATTTTCAATAAATGGACAACAAGCTCTCGGATTAAATATAAAACTGTGTTCTGAAGATGAACGAAGGTCTTACTAGTTTGGAATTCCTTTAAATGACTCCTAAAGGTAGAAAGACTTGTGCTGTGGAAGACTGACAGTGGAATACTATTCCAGAAGCTCACTCCCTGGTATGACAGAACGTTCTGTGAAAAGGCGGTCCTCCTAAATGCCAAATCACAATCAGCTCTCATAGTGGCTCTAGTGACTTGAGACCCGGCAACACTACTAGCCTTTTGTTTAATAAAATCACTCAATGGTGGAGGTGCCAGACCATGTATAACCTTGTAGATTAGACAGGTATCTACAAGATATGACGAAGGTTTCTTGTCTAATATTTTCAATGCTCTTTTGTAGCATGCTTCGATTGGCCCAATAGCAGCATGATTCGTAATAAGACCAACTTGTTATACAGTACTCAATATGAGCCAGTATCATAGGGTGTTTCTCAATATGCGTTCTTCAGCGATCTTGTGTCCTTGTGTTCTCACTCCACGTCATCATTAAGTTCAATTCCAATTCTCAAGAACGCAAGTACAGAGGACGCATGAAAATACCCGGATGTGTTCTTGATATTGAGCCTGAGGATGCATCGAGTGCAGACTTAAGGGGGCTGAAATTGCTTTACGCCTTACCATGGGTTCACACCAGAAGCGTTTGAGGCATCAAATTCACGTCTGCCGTGCCTAGTTTGCCACTTGAACAGTTTGAGTCTACTCGCTTCATTCGCGCGTGAAATTCTAATCATCGAGATTCATGGGGAAATTTTGCATCATTAGAGGGGCTTCTGCGTCTCCGCTCGCTTTCTGTAATGACGTCACTACTAGAGCAAGCTCCTGATTTGTTAATGCAGCGCGTTTTCCTCCAAAGTTAAAATTTTTCAACTCGCATGTTTGCCGCGGCAACGCTGAATTCGCACCATTCGCGCGAACTAGACGTGCAAATAAGGTGAAATCGTGTCTAATGCACTGCACTAAATGCCTCATTCGCGCCGCGAGACCCCCAGATGCACGTCAACGCATCTTCACATTGACTTAACATTGAAATCACTCGCACTTGACGCCTATACCGCGGTTGGTGTGAACGCAGCATTAGAAGTCATTGCGGCAAAACAGTGGTGGAGGTCAGGTGACCAACTGAAAGATCGCACACATCTCCATTCTCACAAGTGCGTTCTGTGTTCTCGCGACCTTCTGAGTTCGTTCTTCCAAAATCGCCTGGCAAGACCGATCTCCACAAGAACGCAAGGAATTGTAAATGTAATCGCTGCTGTATCCGTTAATGATGTATAAATATGTCTAAAGTTCAGTATATTAACATTAGTTTTATAGTTTTCACAAATTTTTTGACGTATTTTTAAAGGATAATTTTGAGTCTATTAGCACTCCCAAATACTTAAATTCCTCAACATTAATTAATACTTGTCCACCCATGCAAACTTTTACTGTGGTCACAGCTGTTTTAGGTTTACTAAAGAACATTGATACGTTTTTTTTTACATTAAGGCACAGGCATGAATTATTCAGGAACATAAAATTTTGATTTTAAATATTTTATTTGATCATTTTTAACAAATACAGACCTTTCGCAAGTAAAACGTTTTAAGATGAGCCAAGACGTTTAAATGTCACGAACACACTATTTTGTTTAATCATTTGTAAATATAATGTCATATATGTTATTAAAAACATATTTATATTTAATTGATGTGTAATATTAAACTGCGCCTGTCAAAGTGATTAGCAGAATCCGTGTTACTGTATGTTATTATAGTTTTGAGCAGTTGTTATATTGAAATAACCTACAAATGTCGCAACTGGCCAATCAGAATCAACTATTCCAATGAGACGTGGAATAAATATTTATTAACATCTCCTTTTGTGTGGCCGAATCTCAGTGTCTATTGTGGTCACGGCCCTGGTTTTCAACATCAGCCAGTTTCCAAAGATGTGATAGCATGACTTTATTTTGATACTATGGGAGCTAATCTAATTTCAGCAGAAAATCCATTTCTTTAGGCCTCTACAGACTGTGAATACAGACCTTGTGTGTGAGTTTATGTGCGTGTTATGTGTTCATGCGTGTAGTCTTATGTTGTTCTTTCACATCGTGTTCAATGCTTATCGATGTGCTACTAATTAGAAACTGCTAAAATAAAGCACTCCAGATTATTTAATAACCAGCAACTGTGCCCAATTCACTGGTGTATTAAAGAATAGAAATCCCTCTATTCATAATCCATTTAAATGAATTTAGCTTGTAAGGCACATTTTATATTATTAAAAGAATTGCTGTTTGTTTAGTTTCCCCTCTAAGCGTCATCTCGTAGATATCTCTGTGTTTTCTGTTTACACGCTGTTGTTTGTGACAGCATGGGCATTTAAATGTGATATCGGACTATATAAAGCAAACGTCTGCAAAATAAGCAGGAAAACAAATAACAACCTTAAGGAAAAGACATTTATAAACATGACCCTTGTGACCAAGGGGTTTTCTCTTTTGACTTGTTGACCATTTTCAGAAGATTTATTGTGTTGATGTATGTGCTGTTTATCAATACCTGCAGCATGACCATGTTGTCCCCCTCAAATGTGACAAAGACGTCAGAATCGCACTTTAGAGACGGTATTCGGTTTTCCATCATAAAACCCTGCAGAAAATCAAGCATAACACATCGGTAAATGTGAAGGCAAGCAGCAATAATCTTGCTCGTGTGAACTCAGATTCTATTAAAAGCATCTCAAAGTCAGTGTAGGGGAAGTTACTTTAAAAAATAATGCATTACAATATTAAGTTACTCCCCAAAAAAGTAACTAATTGCGTTACTTAGCTACTTATCATTACTTTTGCGTTACTTTTTCTTATTTGGCTGAGGCTTGATCTTGTTCAGGCCTTGCACATGTTTTCTATGACTGAGAAGTAGCAAAAATATCAAGCTCAGGCCAAATTTAAAGTTCAAATCTGTTGTACTGCTATATGCGATTAACACAAGTCACACACTCACCATGCCGCCGGTACATTCACGGCAGTCTTGCAGACACGTGATGTTCTGCCACGTGCTGTACGCTTTGAGTCCCGCGACAAGCGCCTGTAGAGCGCGATTGCTTTGAAGGTCTTGCCCCTGATACAATGCATCATCCATTAGATCAGCAGCATATCTACAGAGAGATCAAACAAAAAAAAATATATACACAAATCAAGGTCTGCACGCATACAGTTTATACAACATATTTTACTACTGTGCTTACTGTAAATATTAATATTAGCATTGTTTGCTCAGGCAGACATTATTGTTACTATTTCTTAAACTAACCCTTTTAACATAAATATCTCAAACTCTTTGGGGCGGTTTCCCGGACACGGTTTAGGTTAGGCCAGGACTTGGTCTTATTTATATTAGGACATTTAAGTAGTTTTTACAAACATACTCTACAAAAACAATACTGGTGTGCATCTTGAGACAAAACAAATAGTGGTCGACCAATAGACCTTTTGCGTGTTTGCAAACAGAGATGACTTTTTTGTGGGCGGAGCCCAACTGGTGGCAGAAAGTGAATGCTTCTCAATAGCTGTGTGAAGTGTTTTAGCATTAAACTGTGATTTTTATGTTTCCCCTATATTTCTCTTAAGTGTAATGTTTCTTATAACATTTTCACCAAGTTACGTTCATTTTTTAAATAAATTAAAAGTTTAAATGGCTTGGCTACCAATTGTGTGCATTTATGTAATGTATATGTATTGTTCTTTATTGGTAAATCAATTATTTTTACAGTATGAATCGCTGAAGTACTTATAAGAGCAATACTATCATGTATTCTGTATAATATCATTTATTAAATATTTCATCATTTCCTGTTTTCAATTTCTTCCTTATATTTTAGCCTACGTGTTTGATCTAAAACTATTATGTTTACATACAAATTAATTTGTATAGGCCTGTTTATATATTATTAACACTTTACATCGTGTGCGTGTGTGCTATGTTTATATATTTATTAGTAAACACCATAATTTAGAACAAACAGGAAGAAGACACAGTCTAAGATATAAGGTAAAAAGAAGTAATAGAAAACGAAAAAAATACGAAAACTTTAATAAATGGTAATATTATTAATATTATGAACTAATTCAAATCTTTAATCTTTCTAAATAAATTATAAACGTAACGTGATGAAAACGCTATAAGAAACACACAGATGGATCAGACTTCGACAGGAAACCGTATATCTTCTCTAATTATTTTCTATTCAAATTATTAAAAGATTTTCAGATGATTTCATCACTCCAGTCTGTCCAGTTGAGGGCTTTTATTGTAACCATAAACACCTACGTTTATCTTCAAATGGTGTCTTCGACGACGGTATATTATATAAATGAAGGTCATCTATTTTGGCATTCCTATTCTGACACTTAACAGCACAACAAAACATTTTCTAGTGAGTTATATTGTTCATTTCACTCGTGTCTCATTCATTTCCAGTGTTTTTCTGCCACCACATGCGCGTGTGACGTAACTGTGACGTCGACTCGCAAAAGGTCTATAAGGGTTTTTTTAATGGCCAATGCAGATATTAACTCTTTCCTCGCTATTGACAAGTTATCTCGTCAATTATGAGAAACACTTCCCTGCCAAGTTTTATGACATTACATATTGTCCACTAGGTGGCGGTCTTACCCAACTTATAAAACACCAAAGCATCTACTGATCCAACTCTCAGCGTATGTTTTGATCATCATTCTAAATTTTTCCAAAAATCCAATAATCGTAGCTTTTTGCTCAAAATTTGGTATTTTTGAAGAAACCTACCCCCCCCCAAAAAAAAAAAAATCGCTGGTGGGAAATCGCATGGCTGATTGGCCGATATGAGGCTGATATAACAAATGTTTGTTTCTTATTTACTGTAATTACAAAACATTGGTAAACTCAATAAACATGTTATGAATAATATTTATAAATATACACTTTTAAAGTACCTAAAACATTTATAAGACAAAATTTATGTGGATCTGACATCTCACAGTACTTTTTGAATGAGACTTTGCTGCACACCAGAGTGTGTCATGTTATAAAGTAAATAATGATTGGTCATTTTACTGTCTGTCAGACTTTGGCTTTACATCTGAGTCTCGTTTCATTTCAAACTAAAAATTTAATTAACATAAAAATTGACTGGCAGATTAAAAGAAAATTATCGTCCGATGACGATAAAATCAAATCAAAATATCTGTCGATATATCGGCCACTGCAATATATCCGTCTATCACTAAAAACAGTGGTACTGAATATGTTAATATTTGTCAGGACAAGATGTTTTTAAATTAAGCCAGCTCAAATTTCCATTTAAGTCTGGGACTAGGATAAGCCTTGTCTAGGAAACCACCTGTGTGAGTTGTTAAGGAGAGCTCAATCAGATATGATATTTAAAGGGGGAAAATATGAAGAGTTTGGTTCCAAAACGCGATAAACGCCATTTTTGAAAAAAATGAGTTACTGCCAAAATCAGTATTATATCAGGTCAGTAGTTAAAAGTAAATAATTAATTTTACGCAAAATCCAATACCCGCCGTGATATTCTGTCATCTTTTCTCCCTTTTTTCCCAAAATGCGACAAACGCCACTCCTACTTTTTTACAGAATGCAATAAATCCATTTCTGATATTACAGCGGACCATTCACGCAATGTAAACAAACATGGCGGCGCGCTGAGTACACGGAGTCCTAGTTTTCCTCATCTACTTTGTACTTCGTGATCAACAAACAAAACAAAATAATACTTTAATAGCATTGCCAAACCTGTGATGGTTTTCTGTGACGGGAAAGAAACGTAAGCCATCAACAGCTAATAATTTCCGCGAGAGGCACTCGGTTGCTTGTTCTCCAGACAGCATCAAGCTTCTCATGCTAAAACATTGTGTTCTTAATATAACAAAGTAAGTGTTTTGGTTAATGCCATTAATTTTTATATTTTAATCATTGTATACCACTAGTCAACTAAATAAATATAAAATAGTAAAGATGAATGCACATTTATACATTGATTTAATAGATTTATAGCATTTTGAAATAAAAAACTGTCATGGATTTATTGCATTTTGTGGAAAAAAGAATTAGTTTTTATAATAAATCTTTGAAAATCAAGTTATGGATTTGAATTTTTTATGTTTTTATTACCTAAAGATGCTATGTGAAAGTTTGTAACAGAAAATAGTGGTTTTCATCTTGTCACTTTCTTGGTATAGAAAACACGTTTTTACCGAAATTTGTCAAAATGGATTTATTGCGTTTTGGAACCAAACTCTTCATATGCTCATTTTCTAGCTCCCCTAGAGATAAACATTTGATTTTTATCGTTTTGGAATCCATTCAGCTGATCTCTGGGTCTGGCGGTACCACTTTTAGCATAGCTTAGCATAATTGAATCTGATTAGACCATTAGCATCGCGTAAAAACTAACCAAAGAGTTTGGATATTATTCCTATTTAAAACTTGACTCTTCTGTAGTTACATCATGTACTAAGACAGACGGAAAATTAAAAGTTGTGATTTTCTAGGCAGATATGCTAGGACTAAACTCTCATTCTGGCATAATAATCAAGGACTTTGCTGTTGTAACATGCCTGCAGCAGGCGTAGTAATATTACGCACTGCCCGAAAATAGTCCCCTGCCATTGAAAGTTACTAGGGGGACTATTTTCAGCTGCTGTGTAATATCATTACGCCTCCTGCAGCCATGTTACAGCAACAAAGTCCTTGATTATTACACCAGAATGAGAGTATGGTTGCTAGCCATATATCTGCCTAGAAAATTACAACTTTAAATTTTCTGTTTTAAATAGGAAAAATATCCAAACTCTTTGGTTATTTTTTTAGCTTGATGCTAAAGGTCTAATCAGATTCAATAGATTATGCTAAGCTATGCTAAAAGTGGTACCGCCAGACCCGGATCGGCTGAATTGATTCCAAAACGGAAAAAACAAATGTTTAACTCTAGGGGAGCTGAAAAAAAGTGGAGTGTCCCTTTAACTAACAATAAAACAGGATAAAATAGCCTACATTGACGGGGATATTTGTTGATGGATCTCTGTTGATTTGGGCTAGTACTCAACCACCCAAAATGTCACCCTAATGTCACTTAATAGTCAATAAGTGCACAGTAACACCCAAAAAAAAAACACATCTCAGCAACCACGTTGCAACAACACACAACCCCTCAACATCATAAAACCACACAGACCAGACGCACAAAATATATAATGCTAGATTGTTGTCAAAATGTGAAAAATAAACTGCTCCTCACTACCTATTGATAACTTGAATGGATTTAACATAATGCAGATTTACGTGTCTGTCAATAGACATAAATCATCCTAATTCTTCAGTTAAAATTAATTTCACTGTAAATATTTTGTTCTTTTTTCATGTTTAGTCAAATGAAACTTTGTGACTTGATTTCAAAAGTGTCAGATAAATCGTCTTGTGCACTTGAGGTGGTTTTTCTGAAGGATCTCATTTGCTGTGGCATTTCTCAGAACGTGTCACGGTCTGAATGTTTTGCTATGTGCCACTGACCTGATTTACATAAAGACAGAGACCTCAAGTGGAGGAGAGTGAAAATGCCCTTTTGACACGTACACACACGAGGACAAAAAAAAGAAGTGTGAAAATTTGGTTTTGGACATAGACACTCCCCATGAATAGGATCAATTTTAATTTTTTAAGAATTAAAATGGCTTCAATCCAACTGATTTGTAAGGATTACTGTTATTTGATAACAGTATAAGATAAACTACTACTTTGTTACAAATTTAACTTGGCAAAAGTCCTGTAGATGCCCTGCTACCATAATTTACCCTTTGTTACACTTAATTGTTTATTTGATATAAAATTAGTTTCGGCACAATCTATAAACGTATTAATGAGTTTTTAATAAAAGCGGCCGTAAACCATAAACAAAAGCATAATAATAAAAGCTATTTACTGTATGCAGACTTAATGTTACCTGGTAGTGAACGTGAGCGCAAGGGAGGCAGCCAGGTGTGGCATCAATCTTAGATACTGCGTCTGGTGCTCTATGATCTTCACCTCATCCTGATGCCTTGGACCGAACTGCCTGCGACTGTAAAGCAGAAGTTATAAGAGACTGAAGTGTGTAGAGGAAACTTTTTATTAGTGATGTTTCACTATTACCGATGCACATACATTTATATATTTGAACAAACACCCACACCTTTACACAACATTATTTTGTCATAAGACTTATAAATTTCATGAAAACATCACATAGATTTACATTAAATTTGTAGCATATACCAGAAAATCTGATTCTTGGGGGTGAGCTGCTACTGTATGATGTGGACAAATTAGGAACCACCTACTGTAGGTACTACCAAAAAAAAAACCCTAGCCAACACCCAAACCACCTATCGAAAGCATATTAGTGATTATATAATTGCAGGTACATTCGGTGTCCAAAGACATTTTCATTTTCTGCCTTTTTCAAAATTATATTGTGAATACTTTGTGATCCATGAGTACCAAATTATTCAAATCCCAGTGTGGTGAAAATCAAGCTTTTATTGTTGTTTATATGTCTGTGTAGCTATCGAAGACCAGCCATGTGCCAATTCATCATTCAACACCATTGCAGATTATTTTATTCATAATATTTGAGTTTTCTCATTCCCATGGTTGGAAATCGCCCTGGTTTGCTATGTCATACACACGTAACCAATCATATCATTACATTTGAACTTTTGAACTGAACTCACGGGCGCTGTTTACACTTGGTATTAAGATGTGTTTTCATCGATCGGATCACAAGTGGACGAGAGAGACACATTACATTTACACCTGGTATTTAAATCCATCTCTTTTGTCCACTTTCGACCGCTTCTGTGCTGAATACTGTGAGGGGGTGGTCTGTGAGACGGTGGGAGAGTCTCTCCGCTGTCATTCAAACCCGAGCGGGAGTAATTATGAGTTTATATAGACGCAAACTAATATTATGTTGGAGTCCACTGCTTGTTTAGCAAGTATACATGCTGCACAGTGTTTTGTACGTGTGTATGTAAGAGCTTTCTCTGAATTTTCAGCGCAAGTGATGAAATAGGATCACGCAACTTTCACACGCTTTCAAAACGAAACTACGGATATCAGCCGCTTTAGTTTTATCAATGAAAGGCTAAAATAGTGCTGTTCACCGTGTGTTCACGCCAGAAGTCAAAAAAGATGTAAAACTTGTGTTTAATACCTCAGATTAGTTAATGGGCGGAGAGAAGGCGGTCGCATGTGGCTGTTCGAACGCATTCAACCACATGTGCGTTCCGCAACTCCAAAGCGATCCGATCGAAAGTGGTTTCGACTACCTCTGGATGTGGTTGAAAGTGGTCGAAAGTGGACGAGCTCAAAACGTTTTAAACACCATTTACACCTGGCACTAACGTCGTCCACTTGTGATCCGATCAACGAAAACGCATGTTAATGCCAAGTGTAAACAGCCTCTTACCTGTTTACATCAGCAATAAATTAGGGCTGCAAACGCGCAGTTCACGTATGTAAACCGGAGTTGGCAGTTATGTGTCGGAAACTACTGGACTGGACCTGAATGTAAACAGCAAAGGATTCGATGCACACACGCGATATAGTTCGAGTCGACTTGGCTCCGTTTGGCAAAAACAAATTCATTTTAAATTAGCCGAGACCAGATGCCACTAATATAATACCCGACCTGTGTCCGAAAATTACGCTTTATAATAAGGGTCCATGAATCGTAATGAACGAAGACATAAATTTATTTTTATTATGTCGAGTAGGGCTGTAAAGATTACTCGTGCAAAATGCGCGTTTTCTCAATGAATTCATTTAAATATATTATGGTGAAATCCCGGCACATCCCAAAGCCAGAGGGCGCTCTCGTGCAGAAACTCCCTTTGTGCCACAGAAGAAGTAGCATTACAAATACAAACGCTATTCCAGGAAATGTCTAAAGGCATATTTATATCGCTGTTCTTCAAATTGTTTTAGGTTTTTTCATGATAATCATTCATGGACTCTTATTATAAAAAAACTTTGGACACCAAATGTACCCGTAATTATATAATCACCAATACGCGCCCCCTAGCAATCACCTAAGGGGCATTTCACGTTTCGAGTCTAAATCCACACGGAAAATGCGACCGTCGGTGTGCTTGCGTCATTCTCGAAGTTGAAATGTTTTAACCCGATGAGGTGCGGACATGCCTGGAAAATAGGAGAGCGTCGCTTCCATTATAAGCAGGCATATGCGCACCTACATTTCAAATAACGAACTTGAACACGCAAAAGACGCAAAATGTGAATCGCTAAGATGACCTTGCAACCATTCAAAACATCTTGCAGATCCACACTGCTTTAATCCTTCATGATTTTTCCCATACTGGGATGTATAAACATGATCCCAGCTAAAATCCCTATCACATTGTAGGATTTTAGTTTAACATTGATTAACTCTTTCACCGCCAGCGTTTTTAAAAAAAGTTGCCAGCCAGCGGCAGCGTTTTTCATGATTTTCACCAAAGTTTAATGCCTTGCAGAAAATGTTCTTCTTTAAATATATAAACATACAATATACCAAATAAAAAGAACAGACCCTCTGCTTTTAAACAAAAAAAAAACGTTTCATCCTACCTTATGTGGTTCTTTTGTAATCAGCTTTTGAATATGGGTAGGTTTCTGCAAAAATACCACATTTTGAGCAAAAAGCAGATAATTCCATTTTTGTGATGGACTTTTCATAGAGATCCCATTCAGAGCGATCTTTAAAACAGACACGAACATGCAGCAGCTTGCCATAGGGCAATACTTCCGGTTTTAAAAAGTTGCGGAAGCCACCTAGTGGATAATAGCGGTATTGCGGAAAGACGGAAAATCTCGTCATTGGCGGGGAAGCGTTTTCTCTTAATTGACGAGATATCTCGTCAATGGCGGTGAAAGAGTTAATGTTAAACCTGTTAAAATGGACACATTATTGGGGACAAAATATGATTGCAATGTTTATTCATCAGCTATCTGCGAACTAATTAAATTAAACAAGTTAAATTGAATTAAACCAGCAATTGAAGACTACAGATTTTAAACAAGGATTATTGAAACTTTTCATCCCTGCTTTTATTATATTATATTGGTTTTATTAGGAATTTTATTGGTTCTGATGGAATATGGCCCAAAACACACTACACTGTATTGGTCTTTGTTGGTCTCTAATGGTATGTATTGGTTCTAATGGAATATTGCCCAAAACACACTACAGTGTGGTCTTTGTTGGTCTCTAATGGTATGTATTGGTTCTATTGGTTCTATGTATTGGTTCTAATGGAATATTGCCCAAAACACACTACAGTGTAGTGGTCTTTGTTCGTCTCTAATGGTATGTATTGGTTCTATTGGTTTTAATGGAATATTGCCCAAAACACACTACAGTGTGGTCTTTGTTGGTCTCTAATGGTATGTATTGGTTCCATGTATTGGTTCTAATGGAATATTGCCCAAAACACACTACAGTGTAGTGGTTTTAATGGTAAAAGCTAATGGTTTCTATTGGTATTTTAATGGAAACCATTAGAATTTTCTATAATGGTTTTATTGGTTTTTTTTTCAGCAGGGATGGTTTTCAAAATTTGGCCAAAATTGTACAGCGTGCATTCGACTTTAGCGACCACATAGAAAAGCTTAAGCAACCAGCCACATCACCTAACATTATGAAAGCAAGTTTTAAAACCACGACTCTGAACGCCTTACTCTTTGTTTTTGTGCAACTGAAAGATTTATGTACACACGTACTAAGGTGTTGCCATCCTTATTGAAACTTTCTCAAATATAAACCAAAAGAGACACACAGTGGGGTTACAGCACAGGTCAAGCACACCACAACACACCTGGATGACAGCAGCAGACGATGCAGTGTGGAAATGAGCCAATAACCTTCCAGGTAACCTATTTTTCTAACCACACGCCAGCTATGCGAGCGTGTGCATCTGTGTGTATTAGACTGTATCTGTGTGTGTATGTGTGTTTAGTGGGTAGAGGAAGACTTGCTGTGGTGGACGTCTGGTCTTGTGCTTGTGTTTGACTTCAGAACTGACTTCAGCAGAAATGTACAAAGTACACCTGTTACCCTCGAAGTACCACAAACTGTATCTCTACATCTAACATACTGCAGGTGGCTTCCCCACAGAACAGAAGAGACACGGGGAGGGCTGAGGAGTCTGCGACTGTGTGGTTTTAAAGGTGAGAAGCCCACACAGAAATCCTATTGTAACTTGCGTCATCCGCAGTCTTAAGCGTGTCCTCTTGTGAATTCAGTTTTATTCATTTGAGTTTTAAATCAAGTAGACGACATTACGTGCTAATTCGGGTACTAGTATTATATTTTGATAGTATAATCGCTCTGTAAAGCACACATGTGAAGTTTTAGCTCAAAATACCATATAGATCATTTATTATAGCATGTTAATATTGCCACTTTGTAGGTGTGTGCAAAAATGTGCAGTTTTGGATGTGTCCTTAAAATGCAAATGAGCTGATGAAATTCAAACACTGATCACAATGATGGTGGTTTGTTGGAATTAAAGAGGCGATGGCATGAAAATCAGATTTTTTCTACGTTTAAGTGCTATGATTGGGTCCCCAGTGTTTCTATCAACCTAGAAAATGTGAAAAAGATCAACCCAGTAACTTAGTTTTGGTAAAACATTCTCTACAAGCAGATGAAAAAATAGGTAGTTGAAATTTGGCTCCCCTTATGATGTCATAAGGACCTCTTATTATAATAATACCGCCCCTTAATCTGCACTATCCAACCACAGCACTGCCATTTAGTGCAGAGAAAAGCACAATTGAGTTTTAATTGCAACAAACCACCACCATTGTGATCAGTGTTTGAATTTCGTCAGCTCATTTGCATATTAAAGGACACACCCAAAACAGCACATTTTTGCACACACCTACAAAGTGGCAATTTTAACATGCTATAATAAATTGTTTATATGGTATTTTGAGCTAAAATTTCACATATGTGCTCTGGGGACACCAAAGATTTATTTGACATCTTAAAAAAGTCTTGTGCCATGGCCCCTTTAAAACTCAATTGTGCTTTTCATTGCACTAAATGGCAGTGCTGTGGTTGGATGGTGCAGATTAAGGGGTGGTATTATTATAATAAGAGCTCCTTATGACATCATAAGGAGAGCCAAATTTCAACGACCTATTTTTTTCATGTGCATGGTTTACCAAAACTAAGTTATTGGGTTGATCTTTTTCACATTTTCTAGGTTGATAGAAGCACTGGGGACCCAATCATAGCACTTAAACGTGGAAAAAGTCAGATTTTCATGCCATGGCCCCTTTTAACAACTTTCCCTGACACATGCAAATGGCCAGAAAGGCAGATGCAGGGGTCCTGCCCAAAAAAATTACATAACTGGTTTACTTTAGCCTTAAATTGACATGTTGGCCAAATAAAAAAACGGGTTGATGTTTGGAAATGACTGCAAATAGTTAGTTTACACACTTAAAGAGGTCAAGATATGCATCACTTGCATAGCTTTTGGAAAAAAACACTTGGAGATCCATATCAGACAGGAATTATATTTATTAAGTCGTATGCTTACAGCTGCACTTTGCACTAATTTTAACCTATCACATGGATAATTAGACAACTGACCATTCTGAATCACATGTACAGTAGTTATCGCCTAAGTAGACTAAACTAGCTGCATTTGACTTGACTGACGGCTTGATTGTTCTTTTTTTTATCTTAAACCCTTTATCTTTTTACGCAGCGACTAAAGTTAAATGGTGTTATGGTGTGTGATGTTGAAAGATGAACTCAAACCAAAATGAAGTGTGATGGGGTAAAGCTTATAAGTCGATAAGTGCACGAGTAAATGTGGTTTCTCCATCAGTCATTGCACCTGTTGGGCCTCAAGTGTTTTGGTACCAAACCCTCTGTGATGTGAGCGCGTGGGTGTACAGAGGTGTTTTGCAAATGGAAAACCTGCACGTATAGAAAGCAAACATTTCCTCTTTTTCTTTATTTTTCACTCGGGGGATACCACGGTAAGAGACAACCCTGCAGCCACCCACGCACGCACATACACAGAAAGCCACATGTAAGGAGGACCATGCAGTAAAAGCAAATGAGATTGTCCTGCTGAACGGGATGTTTTCTCTGCGGTGAGAAGAGTCTCCGTGTGTCACAGTGCTCTTATTTTGTTTTTTTACTCATTGTTTATAGTTACTCCTCCGTGACCACATAAATAGCTTTGTGCATCTTATGCACATTTCATATCAGCTGCTGTGTGTAAAGATGCACGGCTGCTAAATACTGATAAATCATTGTGGGGAAACATGCCTTAAGTCATCACAAATGTAGAGAGGTATTTAATACACACACAAACTTCACACACAACATGCACACAAAGTTTTGTGATGCCCTACCTGTGACTGTAGCGTACAGCTATGATGAGACCAAGCTGAGAAACAAACAAACAGACAGATACCAATTTAATCAATCGAGTTTGCCTAAAAGCACTGCATTGACAAAATAATACTTAAATGAAACATAAAAATTACTTAAAAAAACATTTCCTGCTACCGCATTAAATAAAATCTCTCAACCGTTTAAGATCCTATACACAACACAGTTTGATATAAATACAGTAAAGTACAGTAGATGTTCATTGTGTGCCGAGAGATCATCTGTTTAACCTGCACACATATTATCACGTTTAAAACATTTTGTAAAACAGTAATACGAACTATGTAAATAGATTTATGTCTCTCTCTAGTGGTGATAATGAAGTATAACATTTCAGTTTGTGTTATCCAACTGAGTAACACTGGACAAAGTATGTGGCAAATGTACATTTCTCATGAACAGGTGTGTTGGATGTGAGTCTAAAGGTTTCTGACCTTCATGGCGGCCATGGCCTGAACAGTAAGACAGAGGCGGGTTGGCGTCAGTGCAGCTAACATAGCATTAAAGCGACTGCCTTTACTCGGGATTGGAGATGTGTACACGCCATTAGCTGCTACATAACCAAACCTGTAACATAAACACACACATAATTGATGAGGTGCACACTTGCATACTGTAAAGTTAACACACATACAGCTATATAAAGAACCACGGTGTTATATTAAATGTTACATTAAATAATCAATTTTTTTTCTTAATGATCAGCTTATTCGTTTCTTTGAGGTCTATAAAAAAATAAAATTTGGGGTCAATAAGAAAAACAAAATATGTTGTTGTTACATAATGTCCTCTAGGGTGGTCCTTATTTTTCAACTTTTAAAAGTTCATGCTCTAACCCCACCAATACGTTTGAATAAATAAATAAAAAATTGGGCAAATTTTTTTCAATATTAATTAATATTTAGAGGTTGCTCAAGACCTTTGAATTTTTACACATTGGTGGTTTATGTAATACTTTGTGCTAGCATGTATAATTGTTTAATAATATATACTTATTGCAGCAATGGACTTATTTGACCACGCTCCATGCAATTAAAACTCCTGTTTTAGTTTTGATATGTCTTTCAAAGCAAGAAAGCTTCAATGTGAATGAAGCACAACAACAGACAATATACACCGAGACAATGGTTGAAGCAACATGAAGCAAGTCCGCTATATGGATATTCGGATCAGAAGAGAATAACTGGAACAAAGTTACCCTCCAAAAAGCAAGTTTTATGTGTGTTGTGCGTTTTAAATGGTACAATTTTTGCAAAAATGTGTGATTTTTGAAATATTCAAAGGCTTTGAGCAATATTATAGGAACAATTCCTGTTTTTATTGATATCCTAACACATTTAGGGGATGAGAGTTGAACATTAAAAAAAAAATTGGACCGATTATAAGGACCACCATGGAACTAGAAAAAGCAAAAAAATGAATCCATTTTTTAACATTTTTGTCAAAACATGTTTATTATTATGTGTTAACATGTTATTATTTTGTTTTATGGTGCTACTTAGCTGTATTTTTTAAGTTATGAAGGTTTAAATCAAAACAAACCAACTGCAGTTCAATTGAAATTAATTGGAATGCACAACCAAAAAACTTGATTTCTGAAAAATAAAAAAAAATTGAGTTATCTCGTTTTGCAACGAAACTCTTCAAATATTTTTTCAAAACAATTTTCTTGGTGTGACCTACAAAGTGTTAAGCACATATATAACTTTAACTTTTGTGTCTTGATAACATTAGAGGACTGTAACCAAGATAACTCCTTGATAACTCTAATGCAACTGCAAGTAAAGAGTTTTTAGCCTGTAAATCCGTTTTTTATATGATTTTGATGTACAATATGTATTAGATTGAAATAACCTGATGAACCTCTTGCATGTTAACCATAAACCATCTTATCTTAAGTCATTTTAAAGTTAACTCACTTGCTCAGCAGATTTTCCCGTGGTATCCGAACGTTATCAAATATCAAAATGCCATTGTCAACCCCGTTCAGACCTGTATACAATTACATGTAAATCAAAACAGATATAAATACGGCCATTCATCATCATTCAAAAGTCAATGTAAATGTCATTACATGTAAAAGTAAATGCAATGCAATGCAAATCTGTTATAATACCTTCCTTGTGTTTCATGTCAATCACAGTCACTCCTGGCCTTGTGACTCCATTCTGATCACGGATTGGTACAATAAAACAGTGAGGGCCT
Source organism: Misgurnus anguillicaudatus (assembly GCF_027580225.2). NCBI lineage: Eukaryota > Metazoa > Chordata > Actinopteri > Cypriniformes > Cobitidae > Misgurnus > Misgurnus anguillicaudatus. The sequence continues at coordinate 30,805,389 of NC_073347.2, read as the reverse complement.
GAGATAAATGGAGAAAATAATACGTATATACACTTCCTGTCATCATACTTCAAAGTAAGAGAATGCCCCACTTCTAAATATCAAGTTGCAGTAGGCTACATTGACATTGTGCTTTGGCTGAGTGTTGCTTTAGCATGACATTGGCCTTGTGATCAAATGGTAGAGCATTACTTTAACAAAGCAAAAGGTCATGGGTTTAATTTCCAGGAAACGCACATACAAATGTGTACTTTGAATAGAATGTAAGTCGCTTCGGATATTTTTGTTCATTATAACAAAATAAGATTTTTAAAGTTTGATCACTTAAATTAGGAAGAGGTAATGGCACATCTCACCTCAAACTTTACTGTTATGTTTGTCTACATAGCACAAACAGTGTGATTTGTTTAAATCACTAACATTTACATTATATCTATATCAGGGTTCCCACGCCTTAGTTAACTTCAAATTCAAGGACTTTTCAAGGACTTTCCATGTCCAATACCCTCAAATTCAAGACTAAACGTGGGGACACTTTTTAAGTGTTACATCGTGTTACCTTTTAAGATACATTGTTACAGTTCCCTTTCGAGGGAACTCGCGCTGCGTCACTGCGGTGACACTTTGGGGAACGCCTCCAGGTGTAAGTGCATCTGAATGTGTATATCAAATTCAACCAATGGTGAGGCTTAACGACAAAGACAGGGTGACGCGGGAGACAGGAAGTATATCGCTATCTGAAATATTGCCAAAGACGACGTTACAGGGACGCAGAAAGTATGGCAAGGCAGACGCAGCGTCTCGTTCCCTTCTCAGGGAACAACAGTTACATACGTAACCCAAGACGTTTTCATGTATCAAACACAACTATGCAAAAAAGCATTTTGGTATGAATCAACATTCGCATACAGTAGATATAAGTATTAAAAGCAAACAGTTTAGCACATGTGCTTAAGAGTCTAGAAATTTTATGATATTATCCTACACTACACAGGGAATAATATGGATTTTTTTCCAGAAATAAAATTCTTGCATAAAATAGATTCAAGCACTTTCAATGACCTGTATCTATGTATTTATATTGTCAAAAACTTCCCAGGGCCTTGAATTATTTCCCCCAGATTTACAAACTTTCAAGGACTGTGGGAACCCTGCTATTTATTTATCAAACGCTTTGATCCAAAGCGACTTACAAATGATAAAGAATTTAACATTTTGTCACTTACTTCAGCTAACATATAGTGCAGCTTACAAAGCATGCCAAAAACAAATATTTTTTCTCGAACCCACAGTTAACAATTAGCACACTAAATTATTCAGTACGAACTTACCCTGCGACTCTCCATTTATAATGAGTTGAGCGAATACAGCAGAGACGTGTCCTTTCGTTGCATTTCCAATGTACATTTTCTGAGCATCTTCAGAGGGAGTGTTGATTATAAACTCCTTTAAGACGAACGATCAGAAACATTCAAACATCACTGTCAAATTTTACAATGCTAAAGTTTTATATTAACACATTTTGAGAACTCATCCCAGATCGGCCAGTAGAGGGGAGTGTAGGGTGTGCTTGATGAGAATTACCTGTGTGGATTGGTCGTATCGGGCTTCAGTAAGAATGCCTCGTACGTTGCTACCGTGACCTCTCTCAGTCATGGCAAACATGCCTGTAAATTCTAATTCCTGCAATTAAACACATGAAAGGAATTGTTAAAGATAAAGTGTCTTAATTCTGTACCAAACAGAATGGCAAAAATAATTTGTACAATTATAAAAAGTTTCCAACACTACTTTATGCCGTTGGTTGAAAAACATCCCAAGGCAAACTTAAATCATTGGTTTAGCTAATGTTGTTATGTTCAGCCCAGCTAAACATAACAGACTGCAATTCTGCTACGTGTCACCAGTGATATTTTCCCATCTGATGACATGACAGAAATGTCACACTTTACCCAAACAAAAACATTTGTCATAAGATATGTTCCCCCAAATATGTGTGTGTGTGAGACACAAAATGGTCAGTGACTTATATGGCTAAGATCCAAAGAGGACAAAAGTCCCTGTAAAGATTTTTGTGGTTTGCAGAATAAAGAGAGAGAGAGGAAGAATAATGCCTGCTGGATAGGGTTGTGCCGATAAACAATACTATCTACATATGGCCAATAGCGGGCCTTCATGATGCTAGTTGGCAAGCTTATAGTTTTAAATAGTTTAAAATCATTAACATGCGCATTTCGTGTTTTTCCTAGCATGAGAGGGTTTGTGGGCTACACTTTTCGCTTAACTGTGGGTTTCCACCAGCCGCCTTTGAGGCGTCAAATTTGCGTCTACCGCGTCTAGTTTGACCCATGGACATTTTGAGTTTACTTGCTTCATTCACTCGTGAAAGCCACGCATGTAATTTTAGTCATTGAGACATTCACGCGGAAATTCGCGTCATGGGAGGGGCTTCTGCGACTCTGCTGGCATCCTGTAATCACATCACTCCTAGAGCAAGCTCCTGATTGGTTAAAGCAGTGCGTTTTTCCGCTCAATTCGCGTCATTCCAGCGAACGAGGCGGAATCGCGTCTACCGCACCGCGCTAAACGCCTCATTAGCGCCGTGAGACCTCCAGACGCGCGTCAACGCGTCTTTACATTGACTTAACATTGAAATCACTTACACTTGACGCCTCTACCGCGGCTGGTGTGATCGCGGCATAACAGTGCATTCACATGGGGCGTAAGCATTAACGCATCCCATTTGCTTTCAATTGGTTACGTCATGCATTGCCAAACTGAATTGTGGATCTGTCGGCGCCGCGTCAGTGCCGTTGCTCGCGGCAGAAGTTGAACATTTCTCCACTTTTCAAGCAGCAATGCGTGCATCAGCCAATCAGATCGGCTTATCCAAATAACCTAGGCCGAGCCAGCCAATTACGTTTATGGCAGACGGGAACACATGTCCCGGCCACTGTGATTGGCTATTGGCCACGCTTAAGATAAGCCTTCCATCAAGTGTTAACGCTTCTGTCCCGTGTGAATTTACCGTAAGAGCTTGTAACATGTGCGGCACGGATTCCTTTTCACATCTGAACTTGTAATGCTCGCGTCTTGAACTCTTGCTCAGACATGAAGGCGCACTGCATAGACTCCTTTTCGCACCTGAAATTGTAATAAGCGCGGCTCTGACATTTCCTTTCACTAGACAGGTTGTTAGGTGTGCAGGGGTTTAAAACCAGCGAGTTTGTTGTTCCCGCTCCCTGTCACACAGGAAATTTCATAGCGCCTGGGCTTTAATGACGCTCGGAGTGTTGCCCGTGGATTAAATCAGCTAGTTTTTTTTGTCCACCAATCAAGTGGCTTGTCATAAATGAGCAAAAAATGAACAAATAAATAAATAAATGAGTATACTATTGTGTATCGCGATCTCCCAGGCTGACGATAGGACGATCTTACTACGGAGCATATCTCCGAACACTAATGCTGGATTAACACGAAGCCATTATTGCAATAAGCAAGCAATACTTACGGGTTAGATTTTAACCCAGACCAAATATGAGTAGGACTTTGATTTGCAAAAATTTTGTGCAGAGTCAATATTAGGGACTTACTGAAACAGGGAGATACCATTTCTCCTTCTGCTCTGAACTCCCTAAATTGTTGACAGCACCTCCATACAATCCACACACGACACCGATCTGTTAACAAGAGATAAAGCAGTGTGACTATTCAAATTAATGATTCTCACGTGGACTAAATGCAAATGTGTAGTCTAATGCATGCCAGCATAACATGCAAATGCACTTGGGTACAGTGTAAATTCAGTTATATTCTATACAAAAGAAAAAATATTATATTTGCCCTATATCTTCATTGACTACTTCCTACATTACTTTACTAACATAGTCCACTTGACGTTTGTTATTGAAGTGCATCCTAGATTTTGATAATGTTCACAAGGTTTCGGAGACCACTTCAAATGACTTCCTATCAAATAGTGACTATGTAAAGGTATAGGGGGCTATCTCAGACACAGCCATGGGTCTTCAGTAGATAGTCATCTATAGAAAGAAGTGCATTAAATAGTAAATCAATGAAAAACCTTGACTCCTGTAGCCAGGTCAGCTGAGCAGATGAGCTCTGTCATGCTCAAACTCTTAGCTATGAAACCTTTTTGTTTCTCCTTTACCTACAAAACAACACAAGAACACAAAACAACACATTTACATTTATGCATTAGGCCAAAAGCTATACATTTTATCAGTATGTCTGTAAACTGGGTTCAAACCCATGACCTTTGCACCACCTATGCAATACTTTGCCAACTGTGCTACAGAAGGTTTATTGCACTCAACAAACAGAAATCTAATAATAGTACCAATATTTATTTTTTAAACATGTATTGTGGTGGTACCGTAGTATGCTTTAAAGTTACATGCTAATATACAATGGTGAATGAGCATGTTTATCATTAAAGTCATTAAAGTCATGCAGGAGAGTTATTGTACTTGATTTTTAAGGTGTTCCTTCATCAGTGGCAGTCTGAGGATATGACGTAGTCTATCTGCAGTCAGGTCTCTATGCTGATCCAGAGTCAGTTCATAACTGCAGATAAAAATGAGTTTGACATGAGAAAAATGGCTTCATTTACAAACACCAAGTGAGGTAAACCGCTTTCAGTTGCATCAAACACACACTCAGTCATTCACACACTCATTACATAACAACCCGTGCAATGAAAAAGCATCACTAATTACCATAAATGTTTAAACCAAGAGCGTTAAGAGATGTTATCACATATTTCATTGATAACACTACTATTTGATCTGTCAATCACATGTTCCTACCAGCTGCAGTGAAACAGTTCACATTTTGATATAGCTTCGCGTAATACATCTTTAATTTCCCAGTAATCGCCATCCAGATATCTGAGCAGGCTGCTTGTAGACCGCATTTGATCCATGGATGATAAAGTTGATGTTGATGATAACATAATTTCTCTTTGCTTGCTGCACGTAGCTATTTCGCTTTGACTGTAACTGTAGCGCTTCACTTCCGGGTTTCGATGACGTCACCGCGCTGAGGCGCAACACACAACAAGAAACTTAAAGATACACGTCATAATAATATACTTTTGGTCTCTGTGAAAAATAAATTTTATTTTTCCCGCTTCTTCAGTATATCTTGCATGGTAATGTCTCTTTTTGAAGTAATCTTTTAATGTCTGCTAAAATATTGCAATACTTAATTTGTTTCATTAAAATAAGATTAAAAACTGAGTTTTATGTGACACAGCATTAGTAAGAATTTAAGGAAAACAAAAATAAATTAAAAGTGTTTACAGCTGAAATATTATAAATTAGATAATTATGAAATACATTTATGTAATGTTTTAGCTCAAAATATCATATAGATCATTTATTATAACGTGTTAAAATTGGCACTGCCACTTTGTAGGTGTGAGCAAAAATGTGCCGTTTTTGGGTGTGTCTTTTTAAATGCAAATGAGCTGATGATATGCAAACACGGATCACCAGACACGCAAATCAGTTAATGAAAATCTCTCTCTCTCTCTCTCTCTCTCTCTCTCTCCCCACTAAATGGCAGTGCCGTGGTTGTTGGACAGTGCAGATTAAGGGGCGGTATGTTTATAATAAGATCCCCTTATGACATCACAAGGGGAGCCAAATTTCAATTACCTATTTTTTTCACATGCTTGCAGAGAATGGTTTACCACAACTAAGTTACTGGGTTGATCTTTTTTTCATATATTCTAGGTTAATAAAAGCACTGGGGAATCAATTATAGCACAAGTCTGATTTTCTTGAAATGTCCCATTCTCTGCAAGCACGTGAAAAAATAAGGCATTGAAATTTGGCTACCCTTGTGATGTCACAAGGGGATCTGATTATAATAATACCGCCCCTTAAGCTGTCCTATCCAACCACGGCACTCCCATTTAGTGCAGAGAGAGAGAGCAAGAAAATAATAATTGACAGCACAATTGAGTTTCAATTTCAACAAACCACCATTATGGTGATCAGTGTTTGCATTTCATCAGCTCATTTGCATTTAAAGGGACACATCCTAAAACAACACATTTTTGCTTACACCTACAAAGTGGTAATTTTAACATGCTATAATAAATTATCTATATAGTATTTTGAGCTAAAACTTCACATACATACTCTGAGGACACCAAAGATTTATTTACATCTTTAAAAAGTCTTGTGAAATGTCCCCTTTAAAGTTGAGTGTGAGATACTTCACATAAAACCGATAACAGAAAGAAACGAGTATAAAATAAATCAACGTGTCGATGATGGTGCATACAGTTAAAGTAAGTTTTTCTTTGAGAATTTTTATTTCATCCTTTCAAGGTTAGATTGGCACTCCGCCGCTGCTTATCAATGGCACAGCAGGCGATGGAGCAGACCGAAATAAATTATTGGCTGCTTAACACAGGTCATCGTGGCCTTACAAAAACATAACAGTTATTGCATGGATATTTTTGTTAACACGTTTACATCTGACCCAAGACCTTTTATGCACCAACCATCTCATCACATACCATTCATCTTATCTTATCCATCCATCTGTCTGCCTGTCTGTCTGTCTGCACTTTAAAAAATGCTGGGTTATTTTCGAGCCAAAAGGGGATGAACCCAGCCGTTGGGTTGTAATTTAATATATGCTGGGTTGTTCTATCCTAACAATTTTGGGGCTGTTTTAACTTTTCGTCCCATTTTTGACTCACACTCGGTTGAAAATTACCCAGAATTGTTTAGAGTGTATAATTGTCTATCTATCTACCTGTATGTCTGTGTATCTGTCTATCAAAAATATACATGATACGTCATGCTTTAAAGAGTAAGCACCGTGTGTGTGCGTAGCCTACTGGGTGGATTTGTGGGCGCGCTCGCGCACTCTCAGACTATTTCTTTAGTTTATGATGCGCATCCAGGTTTTTTTTGTGGTTTGACTCAAAATGTAAAGTGAAGTATCTCCGCTACACCACAGCGGTTTATCTTTACGCTCTTTCGCACATTAGCAGCATTAGAGGTGCTACATGGTAACGTTAATAAACTAATAAAAATGTAAAACACGTTTATTTTCCGCGCGCTCTCCAGACTAAAACCAGTGGAGAGGTAGAAGAAGATTTAAAAGTTTAAAGAGCGCGACACAGACGGAGCACGAGACAATGTGGAGCTCTCATCTGCTGCTCGTTTTTGCTCTCTCCATGCCTTTCTGCGGCGGAGTTTGTTTCGTGTGTCCGGATATCTGTCGTTGTTCACAGAAGAGTATCACCTGCAACAGTGCCACAGAGACGGGCAAGACCAAGACTCTTAGCAGACTGTAAGATAAACTTACTACTTATATATCACCTGTATTATTTAAGTGATTCAACAAGTATTGCTGTTATATAGCAGACTGTTAGGCTTCAAAGCTCTCCGCGTAATTGCGCACACTTGTGCCTCGTGTGATCATTCTCTTTACATCACAGTTTATGTTACACATATAGGAGACAATGTTAGTAACTAAGATTTTGAGCAAAAAGTCCAATTGCGTAATATTACAATAGCATGCAGTAGTTTTCTCCAGTAGTGTAAGTTGCATAAACACCTTGTTTAAAAGTGTTATATATAGTCAACACGTATAGCCTACAGTTAATGCATATATACAATTAATATGAAGTTTATAATTTACACAAAGAATGCTGAACAATTCTGCTTTTGTTTGTCTATATTTTACCCATGCAACCAAAACTTTTTATTGGGATCTCAGCAAAAGTGTTTTTACATAAATGTTACATTGAGGCAAGTTATTTGACTTTCATTTGACTTCGTATTAATGTTCTTTTATAAATCAGAAACTGTGGCTCAGTCAGTATTTTTCGACAACATGTTGTGCTGTACAGTCTGTGTGTGTTTAATGAGCTGTAAGCACCAGTGGAAAAGCTTGGTAGACATGAAATCACACCTTTCACTGATAATAATGAAAACTAAACTCAGTCTCTACAGGAGCCGCACAATTATATTTAATTAAAGATGAAGTACAGTACATTATGTTCATTAGTACACCTATTTATTAACACTGTACATTGAACATTGTAATGTGAAGTGTGATTCATATCAAAGATTCTGAATCCATATTACAAACTCCCTGGTGTACTTAAACTTATTTACTGAAATAAATGCTAAAGTTTATGTACTAACACATCATAATAATGTTAGCACAATCTTAAAAGGTCTGAAAATAAAGTTTTATTTTTATACTACTTAGAAACAGCTGGCAATGTTTCACTGTGATAACACATCTTCTGAATAGCATGTCCGTGGACGCGTTTATTATTACCCTTCACAGCTGGTGCACCCAAGTAACTTAAAGGGATAGTTCAGCCAAAAATGAAAATTCTGTCATCATTTTCTCATCCTCGTGTTGTTCTAAATCTGTATGAATTTCTTTTTTTTTTTTTTTTTTGATAAACACAAAAGAAGATATTTTGATAAATGATGATACCATTGACTTCCATAGTAGGAAAAACAAATACGATGGAATTCAATGGGTAACGTCAATTGTGTGCTTACAGTACCATCATTTATTAAAATATTTTCTTCATCATTAATCACAATACTTTCATAATATTTGTTTTCCTACTATGGAAGTCAATGGTTACAATAATCTGTGTGCTTACCATCATTTATCAAAATATCTTATTTTGTGTTTATCAGATAAAAGAAATTCATACAGGTTTAGATCAACATTAGGATGAGAAAAATTTTATTTTTGGGGTGATTATCCCTTTAACTTGCCAAATCAACTTATTCTCCATATAATGTTCGCTAGTACAATGTGATAAAAATGACACTTCTAATATTTGATCCTGAATGTTCAATAGCTGTATTTACAAATTATTTGAGCATCTGCTAATCACAGTTTCTTAAAATGTGTAATTCAGAAAGTTATTTCCATCCTTTTCCATTCATAAGTTTGGTTCCTCTAAACTCATAGTCCTTCTGTCCATCTCTGAAAACCCTTGAAGAACAATACAACATTATAACAACAGCAATCCAAACAAGATAACAGATTTGCTTATCTGTGACACTTTTTTATCCAGTCTCGTTTCATCAATAACCAACCCAAACATATTCTTAGCCTAAACACATATCCCTTTTAATCATCTCCGTTATCTACAATGTTACCCATTTAATATTTACAATAGAAGCCTTTAAAACTGCCCATGCTAAAATTTGTTTTAATGTATATTAATACTTTCATCACATGCATACAATAAACTTTTTTGTGTTTGGGATTTTTAACTTTAACATATAATTTCTATACAGGCTAAATTACTCATATATACTCCGTTATAGACACAATTTTATAGACACATTTGCTACAACACTCTAAAAATGGCTGGGTTATTTTTGACCCATAATGGGTAAATATTGGACAGAACACGTGCTGGGTTAAAAATGACCCGATGTTGGGTTGTTGTTATGCAACCATGGGGTATAATAACCCAGCAGTTGGGTTTAAAATAACCCAGCATTGGGTCAATTTCTAACCCAGAATATGTTCAATATTTACCTATTATGGGTCAAACATAACCCAGCCATTTTTAGAGTGAAGAAATGCTGTACATTGCAGTTGATTATTTATGGATTTATGCAGTGATTTAGAGCATTAAGACTCAGTTTGAATCTGACTAATGCAAAATGTGCAAGGTTAATCAATTCACCAAATTTCACAAGCACTTTTATTAACACGTTGTAAGCCCTTTAAAACACATTGGCACATTGCTTTATGTCAGCATCCTATCATTTTTAGAAGTAACATGATGATCATTATTATATATCAACGTTATTAATAGGGATAAGACAGAAATAAACAGCCATCTTCAGAATGATCGTCACTGCCCGAATATTGTGCACCAGTAGAGCTTCAGCTAGTATGATTATCACAACCTGCTGGTTTTCTTTGGCTCGGGACACACTAATACAGTAGACCTGTTAGTTGTATTGTGACTAAAGCTCTTAGCCCTGCCAAAGAACAGTCGTGATATGAAATCGGCTTCTCATTATAGTCCTGCTTACGCCTGACACGTCTGCTGTTGCTAAAAAAGCAGTCAAGGAGTTATTGACATGCGACAAACCTATCCGTAATAGACAGGTCAAGTAGTTTGCCAAAAAATGAACGTCTGACTGACTCTGACTGCCTTCTTATTCGAATGTTAAGAGCTTTGCTGTTGTCCTTGAACTCCTAAAATCAGCTTCTTCCTCTGTTACTTTGTGAAACCTTGAATCCTGATAAGAGTTTAATGCAATCAAGGGCATCAGATAAATAAGTAACGGCCTTAAAAATATAAAAACACATTCTGAACTTAATTACTAACATCTTCCTACTTTACTGTAATGTCTCATTGCTTTTGGATGATTTCAAATGTTAAAGAGCTGTTATGGTCCGATTCATGATTTAACATTTTCTTATGTGTGTAAGTGTGTATTAGTACATGTTAACGATATGCAAAAGGTACAAACCCCAAAGTAACGATGACGCGAGTTATCGTCTCCAACGTAAATCTTTTTTTTTTTTTGACTACAACAAGCACACGGATTGTAGTCAACAGTTTACTTCCTGCGATTGGTGATGTAGAGAAGAACGACATTATCATAATTCCTCCCGCTTTGGACTCACAGCCTGTAAGTTAACTCCTGTTGGCATTACATTGTGAGCGAATCTTTCAAACATGGTAAGGAGCGTCACATTTTTAGCTGACGTCAGAGGTATTCAGGCCAATCACAACGTACAGATTAGCTGGCCAATCAGTGACACAGCGCTTTTCAATACGATGAGTTTTGTACAAAATCAGTGCGTTTGAGGATGACAGGGATATCTGGAGCTACATGCCCAGATGTCCCATGTATTGTAGCTTACAAAACTTTATTTTGATAATCCGTGTGAGCTCAGCACAGAGGAGGGGAGGTAACTTCACAGCCTTTACTCAAACCTGCTAACAGGAGAAGAGAGGGTGGTCTACTCTTACATCATTACACCTGCAATACAAGAGATGAATCAAGCTGAGCTACACAATTACAAACTCAGAGCATGGTGACCTTCTCATCAAGACAAAGTAACAATTAGCCAAACTGTCAGATGAAACGTGTGTGACACATAATGTGATGTAATTACTTTGTTGCGTGCTAGAAATAGATTGTTGTTTAAAATATTAAAGTAAGTCAGCGTTTCAATGTGTGTGCGTGCTATACAGTTTATTTCTTTTAGTAACATATATGTCCTCAAAGCTAAAATACATTTATATATACAAAACTCAGATCGGTTTCATGAGGACTTGAAGTGACAGAAAAATCTGTGACAGAGGTCATTGTGTGCCTGTTTGATTTTTTGGACCTTGCTGGATGAGCTTTTATCTGTTCTGTCTCAGGGTGGAAATGTTTGTTGACGTAAACTTCCTTGAGGCTTATCAAACGGTTAAATTTAAAGTCATGATGGAAACTTTCAAACCTGTTTTTAAAATTGTTTGGACATGTCGCAACATGTTAAGGAGTAATCGTATTTAGTAGTAAACACAAAATAATACATTTACTCTACCTACTAAAAAACTGTTAACACTTACAATAAGCTTATTTGTTAAGGTCCCGGTCTTTCTGTGTTTTTGAAGCTTTGATTTTGTTTACAGTGCACCATATAACATGTTTCACGTGTAAAAAAGTGGTATTTTTCACACAATGTACTTATTTTCACTGTCCTCAAAACGTGCTGATGTTTTCCTTGTTCTATGAAGTCCCTCCTTCAGAAATACATATTGAGTTCTGATTGTGTAGTTTGTTTAGTGTGTTGTGATTCGTTAGCAGCTTAGCTTGCCGTTAGCTTAGCTTGCCAATAGCTTAGCTTGCCGTTAGCTTAGCTGGCGACTGACGTATTCCTGTGGGCGGAGTTTAGTCAAAAAAAATTTCTACTGACGTCATTAAAGCAGGCAGTAGAGGGCTGTAGTCCAAACCAGCCATTCGCTGTAGGCTTTGAAAGGTGAATTCTTTTAAAGAAAATATATCGTCTGGCAGTGAACTTTGAGCTTTATCATTTTACAGCTATTATATATGCTATTATAGCAACAATACACACTAACTAAAGTTTGAAAAATGGGATCAGAAAGAACGTGACCTTTAACAATTACACTCTAAAAAAAAATCCTTTGTTGTTTCAGCCCATGGTAGGGTCCAATATGGACAAACCTAACGGTTGGGTTTTAAATAACCTTATTCTGGGTTGTTGTTACTCAATTTTGGGTTGGAACTACCAACTGTTGGGTTGGTCTTGTCCATATTTGACCCAACTATTGGTTTAAACAACCCAACATTTTTCAGATTGTAGTTAACGCATTAGCTAAACTATCAGTGAAAATGAACAATACTTCTACACTATTTATTAATCTTATTTCAAGTTAAAGAGCACCTATTTCATTGCTAAAAAAGTTATTTTGTGTATTTTGGTATAATACAATGTGTTCGCGTGATCTATGGTTAAAAACACATTATTATAAAACGGCTCGTTCTGGTTCTTCATTCTGATTGGTTGAAACGCGCTCTAAGCCGTGATAAAATACCCCGGTAACCCCACGGTTAAGACCGCATTACATAAGTATCACTGCGCCGCTGTTGATGCGTACTGATTTATGAAAATAAACACCACATTCTTCAATCATATTTTAATTTGTCTACATTTGCACAATTAATAGTGATATCCAGATAAATGTCAATAAATATTGTTGTGTCATCTTGTAAAGAAAAAACGTTCCCTGAGGAGTTTCTACCTTAAATTCATATCTCTTTCAAAAGTTCTTCACAAAAATGGAATTATCTCAGCTTTTAGATGAAAATTTGAGAGGTGATAAGAGAACAAATGAAGGTAGGATGAAACTTTTTGTTTAAAGCGGAGGGTCTGTTTTTTCATGTGATATGTTTTATGTTTATTTAAAGAAGAAAATTTTTCTGGAAGGCACTAAATTAAACTCTTTTCCCGTCAGTGTTTTTTTTTAAGTTGCCACCCAGTTTAAGCATGCTTCCCTGCATATTTAATCATCTCTTCAAAAGTTATATACAACAGCACAATATAAATGTTAATGTATAAATTAGATGAATGTTGATTTATAAACATAAACACCACAGTCTTAAATCATATTTTCATTGTGTCTTTGCTGCATCTGTGTTGCTTGAGAACTACGCTCTGTTGCAGACACACTTGATTCTGAGGAACTACTTTGTTTGGCGGAAAAGTAATATTTGTACTACATTACAACTTTTTTTTCATGAAATCCGGCTATGCATATGAAGTAACCGTTTTATAAAAGCAATAAGCCCCGCAAAGCAGTGGGGTTACAGTGCATTTTATAACAGCTAAGGGGGTTTTAGGCACTCCGCTCCGCGTCTTCCTGAAACGCGCAGATTTTGTAAAAAACTGTCCCTGATTGGCCAGCTAACCTGTACTTTGTGATTGGCCTGAATACCTCTGATGTCAGGAAATGTGACGCTCCGTACCATGTTTGAAAGATTCGCTCACAATGCAATGCTAACAGGAGTTAAATTACAGGCTGTGTGTCCGAAGCGGGAGGAGTTATGATAATTTCGTTCTTTACTACATCACCAATCCCAGGAAGTAAACTGTTGCCTACAATCCGTGTGTTTGTTGCAGTCCAAGAAAAGAGATTTACATTGGAGATGATGACTCACTTCATTGTTTACTTTGGGGTTTGTACCTTTTGCATTTGCATATCGTTAACATGTACTAATACAAACTCACACACCAAAGGAAATGTAAAATCGTGAATTGGACCATTGTGCTTCTTAATTTCTTCATTTACCAATGTATTTTTAAGATGAAACATTACAACTGTTAATTTAATTAGTTAATGCATCATGAACTAACATGAGTAACTGTATTGACAATAACTAAATGCTGAAAAACTATATTGTTCATTGTTAGTTCATGCTTTTACTAATGAGTTTTACCAAAAAACCTTTTTCAAGTTACTTTATTATTTTTGTTGGGAGAACATTTTGAATTTGTATTTTTTTACAATGTAGAGCAAGCAAAACCAAGGTCATGTGTTCACGTTTCCAGGAAATACTCGCTTTGGATAAAAGTGTCTGCCAAATACATAAATGTAAATGATGCTATCTTGATTTGATTTACAGCGGGGATGTCTCAGTTGTTTGTTGTGGTTGTAAATTATATTTTAAATATGCTCTTAAAGTAATAAAGGTTGTGCAGTTTGATGATAAAAGACCTCACAACATGTTGAGGATTTAAGTGACATCATATTTTTAGGACTTGTATCTTTACCTCAGCTTTACCATCATTCTGCTGCATGATTGCACATACAGAAGAAAGAGATGTTGTGGGGTTTTTTTTCTTTATTGAACATTTAGTTATAGCATTACAGCCTGGGGTCTCATTTGTAAAACTATTCATAGGATCCTTACTAAAGGTCTACTTACGCACAAAGGCCATAAATGGCATATAAAAATATTAATACTTAAAAAATAAAGCAGTGGTCCCTTTAAAAGCAAGTGTGCATACATGAATCATCCTCAGATCTCACCCTGCAAGTCCATTCTCCCGTCTGATTTGTTTTTTATAGATCAAAACCTTTGCGTGGGAATGGCGATGAGACCCCAGAACATAACAAAAATTAGGATGAAAAATATAGGGGGAGCTGGAATGCAAAGCTCATCAAAACATGTATTTAGACCGTCATGTGTGTGGCTCGTCATGTCAAAAAATTTGTTCGGTGCGTCATGTGAACATATGTGCATCACGCATCATGTCAAAATACGTGCCTGCTGCAGACACTTCGAAAGGGGTTCTTTTTCCTATTTGTAGTGGAGATGAGTGGTACCAGGTGGGGTCTTCTGCTGTTGTAGCCCATCCGTGTCAAGGTTGTGCGTGTTGTGGCTTCACAAATGCTTTGCTGCATACCTCGGTTGTAACGAGTGGTTATTTCAGTCAAAGTTGCTCTTTTATCAGCTTGAATCAGTCGGCCCATTCTCCTCTGACCTCTAGCTTAAACAAGGCATTTTCGCCCACATGACTGACGCATACTGGATGTTTTTCCCTTTTCACACCATTCTTTTTAAACCCTAGAAATGGTTGTGCATGAAAATTCCAGTAACTGAGCAGATACTATGAAATACTCAGACCGGGACGTCTGGCACCAACAACCATGCCACACTCGAAATAGCTTAAATCACCTTTCTTTCCCATTCTGTCATTCAGTTTGGAGTTCAGGAGATTGTCTTGCTGTTAGCTTTAAAAATGAAGTGATTTTTTTTTTTTAAAGCATGGAGTCTTGGATCTGGACGCAGAGATCAAATCTAATGGATTTCTCATAATACAGTTAATAGCAATTCTATATTTGTATTTCTTAGTCATGCACTAAAGAAAAATATTAACATAAATTCAGGCCAGTACTAATGTGCATGGATACATCATTTTAAATAGTGAAACACTTCAGAGGACAGTTTTTATGAGTCATTTTATTTAATGGACAATAAAACGGGTAAAAAATATTGTCTGGACTACATTAACGGATGAACCAGAGTCGACTCAGGGTTGGGCTGTTTTTGACTTCATCCCAGTATTTGAATAGCAATGTCCTAACCCACTTGAACTGTAAAAAGTGAGTTTTTTACAGCAGGCACAGTTCCCTGTAATAATTAATTCTTTAAATCTTCATTTCAGAGCCTTGAACTACATCTCACTGAAAACCATCAGCAGTCGCAGCTTCGATGGCCTGAAAGGAGTTAAAAGAATGTGAGTAGATGTTTAGCATGAATGTATCCACATGACCCACCGATCCAACAGGCTCATCTTCACATCATGTGATGGATGAAGAAAATTTTTGATGTTTCTTCCCGTTTATAAAAACGCAAAGTTTTGCTGGTTTTCCATGAATCTCTTTAAAAAACTCAAAATATCCAAGTTAGGAGGAACAGTCTGAACACTTGCACAGATTATTCTTTGACATTAAAAGCAAGCTTTAAAAGAAGCGGTAAATCACAAATGACAGTTTTAATATCACACTAAAAAAAGCACTGCACTTAATTTCTCTCTTGGAGCTGAATTTTGGTGTCATTGGTTTAAAGAAGTTTCTTTTTTTCAACAAATATGTTTTTGATTATTCAGGCTAGGCTATATTATAATATTTCATCATACAGTATGCTTTTGATATAAGCCTATATTAACTACTCTCAAAAAAATGAAATGTTGGATTTACTTAAAAATATTTTGTCAACAGGTTCCACATAATTTGTTAAGTAAACTCAACGAACAATAATTAAGTTCATTTAACAAAAGAATATTAAGTAAACTTAACAAACAACAGTTGAGTTGATTGTACATAAAAAATGTATTAATGATGACAAAAAATTTGAATAATGCCATTTTATAAACTCCACCCCTTTTATCTAATAACTCCTTAACACTGAATCAATCAATCAATCAATCAATCAATCAATCAATCAATCATAGTGCAGCTGCTTAATACAACTAATCATATAAGCCTCTTAATTATAACTTATCAAGTACATCACAAATATATTTGAAATGAAATGTTACATTTCAAATCATTAATTTGTTTGTTTTTGTTCTAATAATATATCAGAACAAGTTAATTCACTCATAGTTAGCCTCAGATAGGTACAGACAGGTACCTATCTAATGGTGCTACACTTCTGCAAGAGGGTGGCAGAACAACAACAATTACCCATAATACACTGCAACATCATTAGCCAATGAGATGCCAGTCTGTATTGGTTTTATTAATCTGTTAATTTTACACAACACTGTTATGTTGGCTGAACAAATAATTTTTAAGTAAAGCTGACAAGACACGCCTTTTTGTTGAATAAACTCAATTAAATTAAGTTCACGTTGTTAAATTAATTTTTTTTAAGTAATCACAATATGAAAGGATTAAGTAAAACGGACAAAGGCGAAAGTTCATTTTTTTGAGTGTAAAGTAACTGTAAGTAAAATGTTCATAAACCTAAATCTAAATTACAAACCTTCAATACAGGAACACAATATAAAACTTGAAATATAATGTGCAAAAACCCAAATTATGTATTAAAAGATATAATGATGGGAATTTAGCTTTTTGGTAATATTTTGACAACTTTAAAATTCTGTCATAGCTTTATGTTCTCTTGAACATTAATGTACAGTATGTCCCATAAAGACATACTTATTTGGAAAATATTATGGTACTGGATCATTGTTTTGCATTATTCTTCATAATGTTTTGCTCTCTCATCATTCAAAAATGTTACATGGAGCTGGGATTCATTCTTCACAATCAAATGCAATCTCACAATCGGGTTGGTGTTATTCTGTAACAGACGGGCCATTTTCAACGTTCACTCTTTTACAGAAGTATAAAATCAATTCCAACCCTCTATTTCACTTCAAAAATGGCAGATAATTGAAACAGGTTGCAAGTGTTGACTTTAAGAAGGCATTTATGCAGAAAATGGTGTAGTGGTGAAAAGACTTATTGATCTCTTTATTTGTGATTTCAGTGAAATCGCCCAGAGCATCTCGGTGGAAACCATAGAGAAGGAAGCCTTTAACAACCTTCTGAATGTCTCTGAGATGTAAGGACCCACTCATGAATTAAAACAACAATTCAGGGATAATTGCCTGGCTTGATTGTCTTATATGAACGCCAGTTATAACAGACCAGAACAGATGTTTACCCTACACATTCTTTTCACAGTAATTGTTTGCAATTTCTTATATGAGAATTTATGTCACAGCTCAATTCAAAACACACGGAGCCTGATTCACATCCATCAGCGCGCGTTCAATCACCTGCCTAAGCTGAGATATCTGTAAGCAGACTATTTTCATCTACTTTTATGATATTTTTGTATTGTAAATATAAATGATGACAGTTGTTGAAGTGAAAAAAAAAATACAAATAGTTTCTATAGACAATAATATGACTATACTTGACTATACTTTTTGTTATTTGAAGTATTGCTCAATCGCTGCAATCTGTAACTTACTTTGGTTCAAAATGAACAAACATTTGGTATTGGGCATATAAAGTAACTCTTTACCTTACCACAGTTCACAATAGTAAGGTTATAATAATGACTTATAATTTGAGCTTTTGGGTATCATGGGAAATGTCAATTTGAATAGGAGTTGTTTCATGTTCACTGGAAAAAATGACTTTCTTACTTAGTATTTTTGTCTTGTTTTCAGTAAAAATATCTAAAAATTCTTAAATAAGAGATGTATTTTCTTAATTAGCAAAATAAGTCTAGTTTTTAGACAAAAAACACAAACTTCAAGTAAATCAGTGCTTAAAACAAGCAAAATTTTCTTGAAATAAGTTTACTTTTTTCATAAACACTTAATTCAAGAATATTTTTCTTATTCCATTGGCAGATTTTTTTTGGCTTGTTTTGAGCACAAATTCGCTTAAATTGTAAATTTTATATTTTTTGTCTAAAAACTAGACTTATTATCCTAGGTCATTTTGCTCATCAAGAAAATACATCTTAATTTAAGAATTTTTTAGATATCTTTACTGAAAACAAGATAAAAATACTAAGTAAGAAAGTCATTTTTTTGCAGTGTTGCACTGCAACAAATGATTTTCAAGAAAAAAATTCTTAGTATTTTTGTCTTGCTTTCAGTAAAAATATAAAAAAATCTAATTTTGATGAGCAAAAATGATTTTGTGCATAAATCAAGCTAAAAAATCTGCCACATTTTTCTTAAACACAAAATTCAAGAAAAATTCAAGAAAATTGGCTTACTCCATTGGCAGATTTTTTTGCTTGTTTTGTGCACAAAATCACTTAAATTTGATATTTCTGGTCTAAAAACTAGACTTATTTTCTTGGGTTATTTTGCTAATCATGAAAAAGCATCTTAATTTAAGAATTTTTAGAAATTTTTACTGAAAACAAGACAAAAAATACTTTCTTGAAATTCATTTTTTGCAGTGTGGGAAGCATCTACTGGCAAACAATGGTACTGCAAGCTTTGAGATTAGTAAGAGAGTGGTTTAAAGGCAGGGTGCACGATTTTTGAGAAACTCTTTGGAAAAGGGAGTCGGCCAGAGTACCAAAACACACTTGTAGCCAATCAATTTAAAAACAAGGAGCAGGTGGATTTGTTTCATCGTAGGGTGGTTGTGTTCACACACTGCCAACACACATTATATCCAAACACATTGTAAAAGTTAATTTTGCATAATAGGTGCCCTTTAAGTTTTCAAGTTTAAAAATGTCACTTTCTCTCTCAAAGTTACTGGTTTTTAGTTTATGTTTAACAAAATTTCCTCTGGCCACCATTTGGAGACATCAAGAATGACATCACTCAGTTGTAAAAAGGCTGATTTTAGACTTATGAGATACTTCACAATCCTATTAATATGTGTTCTGGACCCAATAAATAAGTTTAAACCATGAAAGAAATACGATTGAAGTGTAGAGATTGTGTTTTGTCGGTTTCGTTTTCTTTTTTAAGTCCCGCTGCTTTTCATTTTCCCAGGAGCATTTCCAACACAGGCATAACTGTGTTCCCTGACCTGACCTCCATCTTCTCCCTGGAGTCCCATTTCATACTGTGAGTTTACCCTGCGGCTGCTATTTCATTGATCTGGTTGAAAGATGTGGTGAGTGAGATTGCATGACGGATAAAAAAGTGCAACTATATTTTGAGCTTGCTACCATTTCTTATGAAATGGGTTATGAAATACTGTATTCACACACCTTCAAAGACATGTACACCATCTATGAAGTGTACATTTGTATAAGATGGTGACATACAGACAGTTATTGAAAGTTTTTTTTTGTGGTGTTGTTTAAAATACTAATGTGACTGTCTTTTTCAGGGATATTTGTGATAATCTCCACCTTCGTTCAATCCCACCGAACGCTTTCATCGGAATGACAAGTGAATACACAACAATGTCTGTATTTCGCATTATAGTAAAATCTTATAAGTCAGCAAAAATAGACTGCAAAAAATTACTTTTTTTTACCTGGTATTTGTCTTGTTTTTAGTACAGATATCTAGAGATTCTTGGATGGAGATGCATTTTCTTGATGAGCAAAATAACATAGGAAAATGGGTCTAGTTTTTGGACAAAAGATCCCAAATTTAAGTGAATATGTGATTTAAACAAGCAAAAAAATCTGCCAATGGGGTAAGCTAATTTTTTGTTAAACACTTAATTGATGAAAAATTCAAGAAAAATGTGCTTACATTGGCAGATAATTTTTTTTTTGTTGTTGCTTGTTTTATGCACAAATTCACTTAAATTTTATATTGTTTGTCTAAAAAATAGACTTATTTTCCTAGGTCATTTTGCTTATCAAGAACATATATTTGTTTTATGCACAAATTCACTTAAATTTTATATTTTTTGTCTAAAAAGTAGACTTTTTTTCTTAGGTCATTTTGCTTATCTAGAAGATACATCTTGATATAAGAAGTTTTATTTTTTATTTTGCTTGTTTTATGCACAAATTCACTTAAATGTAATATTTTTTGTCTAAAAAATAGACTTATTATATTAGATAATTTTGTTCATCAAGAAAATGCGTTTTTGATTTAAGATTTTTTTATATTTACAAGATTAAAAACAAGACAAAAATACTAAGTACACTGCAAAAAAAGTACACTGCAAAAAATGATTTTCAAGAAAAGATTGCAGTGTCGGCGCCAGAGAATACAGAATGAGGGGGCCTCCTATTTTACTGGTGGGGCACCTGGTTCATCTTATTATTTTATTATTATTATTACTACATGGCACTGTAAAATGCTTGGTACTGATTGGCCACTGGCCAGTCGCAACATTCAAAGGTATTTTATTCCTTGAACAACCGCCTGAAACACAGCCTCACCCGGGTACTGCGAGTGCGAGCGAGTCACGTTAACAGGGACAGTTTAATACCAACGAATTAATACAGAATAAATATGCATAATTAATAACGTATATGAGATTGTATTTACAATGATTAAACCGAATGTTCCTCTTTTGACTTTTAACTTGTTTTAACGCGTCTGGAAACGTTTTGCCAGAAGGTTTGCATTTCTTAAAAATAAGCTAATAAAAGACATCAAATCAAAATGTTATGTCTATATATTTACTCATATAGCAACTAGCCGTGAAATTAGCAGGATTGATACAGCCAGCCAAGTTGTTGTCGCAAATAAATCCCTCACTATAGTAAAACCATAACTTATAATGACGTTAAAGTGCAAGACTGGATAACTCACGCAAATCATAAAGACCAGTACACAACCAAATAACAGCAAAAGAAAACAATGTTACTGACATATCTAACACCAGAATTAATGCGTTTTACCTTCAGAAGAGCTGCAGGCGACGAGAGGACTTTTTAAAACTTTTTAAGAAGGTCCTTTTATTTGTCGTGAAATTTCTTCGTCTTGCTCAAATGCCAAGACTTACAAGTATCCATTATTTAGACAGAATATGAGTTGGCGATTGAGCCCCCGAATGTGACAGTAACTTTCAGTGCAGACAAAACACTGGGGATACCTTTAAGAATTTGTGTTGTTCAAATGTAGTGGCTGCGTGTATGTAACTGGCTGACTATGTTAGCATTTGTTACCTTTTATCATCCGCCTCGGCTATCGTGACGGTAGTTGTAACAGTTCACTCGGGTTTGTTTACACCTATGGTTTACACGCAGTGATGAGCAGACAATGTGGTTCCGAAGCACATTTTTTTTTATTTCCAACGAAACAGTCTCCATCGCTTTCTTATCAGGTTTACATCATCTGAACACCCGGGTGGCAGGGCAAAACTTGCAAATAAACTTGAGATAAACATGAAAACAGCTCGTATTTCCTTCTGTGTATCACTATTAACAACGCACATGCGAACACAGCGCTCCTCGACTACATTACCCAGAGTTCAGCACGGTCTGCACTACAAGCCCCACATTCTTAAACATTGTGGGTTAGTATTTTAATTATTATTTTTTATTAATTATACTCCGAATTTTATTCAGTATTCATTGTATAACCAAATGTATTTGCAGCACATTTTTTTAATTATTAAGTTCATTGTTATTTTGAGAAGTAAGGGGGCACAGTGACTCAAATGGCCGGGCAATGCCCCCTAGGGCCCGCTCGTGGCGCCGACACTGAAAGATTGTCTTAGTATTTTTGTCTTGTTTTCAGTAAAAACATCTAAAAATTCTTAAATTAAGATGCTTTTTCTTGATGAGCAAAATTACCCAAGAAAATAAGTCTAGTTTTTAGACCAAAAATATCAAATTTAAGTGATTTTGTGCATAAAACAAGCAAAAAAATCTGCCAATTCAAGAAAAAATTGCTTACCCTTTTGGCAGATTTTTTTGCTTGTTTTATGCACAAAATCACTTAAATTTGATATTTTTGGTCTTAAACTAGACTTATTTTCTTATGTCGTTTTGCTCACCAAGAAAAAGCATCCCAATTCAAGAATTTTTAGATATTTTTACTGAAAACAAGAAAAAAATACTAAGAAACTTTTATCTTGATAATCATTTTTTGCAGTGTAAGAATGTAATTTTTTGCAGTGAACGCCTAAACATTCAAATTACAAATATTGTTTAATGCTAAAATAAACTTATTATAAACTATGAAATAAGTTTCAAAATACAATACTGACGTGAATACTGATTTCTATTCTAAAGAAATCAGGACATAAGAAAAATGTGAAGTCCTCTCCAATACAGCTCTGTTATGGTCATTTTTTCTAGATGATAAAGCTGTTAATCTATATTTGCTTTGTCTGCCAAAATTTACCCAATACATAACCTTCAATCTCTCTATCTGTATGTAAACAAGATTGTTCAATTTGTAATCACAAATAGTCAGGCAAAACTATGTGCATTATCAGTGTTATGTTTGCTCAAAGTTTTTTTCCTGTCTATTTTGTACTTACTGTACTGTATAATAGCAGTGATAAGCAGCTAATGAACTTTTCCTTTCACAGGAATCTCTTTAACAACGGATTTAGAGAAATTGAGAGTCATGCTTTCAATGGAACGAAAATAGACAGGCTGTAAATATTATCAGACTTTATTACTCTATTTATAATCATCCTATCAATTTGGTGTCCACTTTAGCAAGAGAATTATCGAGACAAAATGTTTGTTTTGCAGGGTGTTAAAGAACAACAAAGATCTACGAATCATCCATGAAGACGCTTTCAAAATAGCCTTTGGTCCAACTGTACTGTAAGTACTGTAATTCTGTAGAACCTATAAACCTCAATTGGTTGTTTTACAAGTAACTTTAACTGAATGCAGTAACCCAAAGCCTGATAAAGGTAGATTACGATCATAGACTGGATAAAACATGGATGTCGATGACGCCAACAAAAGCGTTTTTGAAGCTCGTCACCATCTTGGCAAAGGTCGTTCAGGATTTGAAGTTTAAACTTCCAAGTGTTCAGAGAGATTGGAAGATTGCCACTTGATGAGAAAATCTAAAGGAGATTTGCATTAAAAGACACCTATTATGCCTATTTTACAAGATGTAGCATAAATCTCAGCTGTGCCCAGAATGTGTCTATGAAGTTCAAAATACCCTGCAGATCATTTATTATAGCATGTCCAAAATCCCTCTGTTTGAAAATCTAACTCTTTCCATGTTTAAGTGCTATGATTGGGTCCCCAGTGCTTCTATCAACCTAGAAAATGTGAAAAAGATCAACCCAATAACTTAGTTTTGGTAAACCATTCTTTACAAGCACATGAAAAAATAGGTAGTTAAAATTTGGCTCTCCTTATGATGTCATAAGGAGCTCTTATTATAATAATACCACCCCTTAATCTGCACTATCCATGTTCTTGTATAGACAGTTTTTTATTGCATTTTTATTTTGAGTTATTTTACAGACACTTTATTATTTCTTATGAAGAATTTTTTGTTTTTTAAAGATATTTTCATTAAATAATTACCTTTTAAACGTGTGTTATGTGTATTACTATTTACTGTCAGGTAAACTTTGCAAAAGATTTAATTTAAATAATCGCAACAATGTGTGAAAATTATTTCATGAACAAACAAAAACATGTATGAGAATTAAATGTCAAAGCAATAAAAAAGACTATTAATCATCATAATCGCCAAAGCCCTAAAACAGGCAATTAATCGTCGTCATCATCACAATTTATTAGACAATTAACCGTCTACCAAATTTCATAATCGTGACAGCCCTAATTCAGGACTGTCAGTCAGTGAATGTGGGCAGGGCTTTATCAGTGTGATGTCACATTAAAAACCGCATGTCTAATGTGACTGCTTTGGTTTAATGGGGGTTATAAAAGGAGTGGGTGGATTTTTTTCATTATAGGGTAGCTGTGTTCACACACTGCCAACGCACATTTATGTACACATGTAAAAGTGGATTTTGCATTATATGTACTAGTGATGCACCGATGTATCGGCCGCCGATATTTATCGGCCGATTTTTGATGAATTTGAAACCATCGGCATATCGGCAATAGCACGAGAAAGGCTGATACCGATTGTTTAATAATTAACTGCATAAAGAAATCCATTATATGTAAAAAATGAGTTAATGTTGTTTATCAAATAAATGCTGAATAGCAAAAACCACCTTTGAAGGTTGTCATATTATATTTGTTTTAGCTTAATTTGTGCCTCTCTTATTATGTTGGTCAGTTGAATGTTAATTAGATCCAATCCATGTTCAGTAAAAATAATTTGATGCAGAAATAAACTAGCTAATAGACCAAGTATAGTATTGTATACAAGTGTTTAATATCGGTATCGGCATCGGTATCGGCCAGAAGTTGTCTGTTTAAATCGGCATCGGTATCGGCCCAAACAAATCCTATCGGTGCATCCCTAATATGTACACTTTAAAGTTGGAAATATGCTGACTATGTAAAAGTAGACTTTTTGGGAGGCGTCATAGTTGTAGTATTATTATTAGGTCCAACTTCCACTGAATGTCAGTTTATATTTACAGGTTTTATCAACCACGTTTTTGGATATTTTACTGAATGGTGAACCCAAAATCCTTATCTCTCACACTGAAAAAAATGATTCATTGAATTCAATAAAAAATTTCAAGGTAAGTGGTTGCAATCAACACACTCAAGCTACATTTAAACAAAAAAGATTAGTAAAGTAAAATAAAATATAAAACTTTTGTTTAAATGTAGCTTAAATAAATTGATTGCAACCACTCACCTCAAAAACAAATTTATTAAATTCAATGAATCATTTTTTTCACATAAACATCGGTTCAAGGTGTTGGATGCATTTAAAAATGTTAAACTTGTTTATCATAGAATAACAAACTATTTTTATGGATTAGTATACAGACTAATATCAAGAAACATGTTTAAGCAAGTAAGTGGTCTTTCAGAAAGAAAAGGTCAAAATAGTTGTCACTGGGGCAGTACCTTTTAAAAAGCTCCTACACTGAAAAAAAATATTCATTGAATTTGGGCAGTTTTTTGGGGTGGGTGGTTGCAATCAATTTATTTAAGCTACATTTAAAAAAAATCTTTATAATTTATTTTACTTTACTAATCTTTTTTGTTTAAATGTAGTTTAGATAAATTGATTGCAGCCACTTACCTTAAAAAAATGGATTAAATTGAATGAATCATTTTTTTCAGTGTAAAATGTACCATTTAGGTACAGATATGTATACCTTTGGTACCAATATGTATCTTTAATGTACAAATATTCACTCTTTAGGTGCAAAGGTGCACTATTTAAACGGACCACCCCAGTTACAGCTAGGTTTCATTTTTTATACCGTTTTGTCTGAAAGAGCAATGCTCTAATATTTTCACACATAACCTATTCTCCCATGCATTTTCTCTGTATTATTCACCAGTGATGTTTCATCCACGTCGTTGGAGTCTCTTCCCTCTTATGGCTTAGAGGATGTAATGATTCTGATGGCTCGTTCAGCGTTTGCTTTAAAGAGATTGCCTTCACTAAAAGGATTGAACAGCCTGAAAGAAGCTCACCTGACCTATCCAAGCCACTGCTGTGCACTGCTCAGCTGGGACTCCAACAGGTGAAGCTACATATAAATCACTGCAATCTATTTATGTCACTCAATAAAGCCAAATTTACTAATTTATTAAGTCCGTTTGAATAGGAAGGTTGTTCTTTTTGAGTAGACGTCATCAAAACCTTTAATGTTAATGAGATTGTCAGAAGGGTTCTTATAAGAGCTATTTTTGACTATTAAACTTAGCCATGGAGCATCAATATAATTTACCTGAAGTGGTTTCAATAAAATCCCTTGAAGTCCTCTAAAGGAAATCATGCCTTTCTCTTCTTTGTCATCCGCTTACAGGGAGAGTTCTGCTATTGCTGCCTTGAGAAATGGATCATCACATTGTGGAGACCACGATTTTTCAGCAAGGTAAGATCAAGGTTTTCATTCAATTTTAGTTCTTTATTTTTAAAACTAAGAGTTTTTACTATTTTTGAATCCGCGGATGCTTCAGTGTTTAATAATTTGGGAAAGAGCACCACGTAGTGGATAAAAGCAGAAATATGGATTGTCGTAAAATCTCGTCATTGACAGGGAAGTTTTTCCTTGTAATTGACGAGATAACTGGCCAATGGCGGGGAAAGAGTTAAGACAACCCAATTGAAGTTATACTATAAAAGGTCCGGGCTCTTCCAAGCTTTATAATGGTGGTAAACGGTGCTACAAATTTTAAAGCCTAATAAAGTCCACCCATTCTTTACAGAAGTAATCCACATGGCTTCAGTGAGTTAATAAAGGCCTTCAGAGGGTAATAAAAATATCCAGATTTAAAACCATATATTATAAACTATAATAACTACCTTCTGAGTTTGAATTGAGGTTGAAAACAGGATACACAAATACAATTTAAAATGGTAATTCAGATTACTTTTAAAATGTTTAAAAGTGTTTTTTTCTGTATTTTTGTATACATACATACATACATACATACATACATACATACATACATACATACATACATACATACATACATACATACATACATACATATATATATATATATATATATATATATATATATATATATATATATATATATATATGAAGAGTTTGGTTCCAAAACGCGATAAACGCCATTTTTTTTAAATGAGTTACTGACAAAATCAGTATTATATCAGGTCAGTATTTATAAGTAAATTCTTAATTTTACGCAAAATCCATTATCCGCCGTGTTATTCTGTCATCTTTTCTCCCCTTTTTTCCCAAAATGTGATAAACGGCACTCCCTCCTTTTCTACAGAATGCAATAAATCCGCTCCACAAATTACAGCGCACCATTCCACGCAAAGTAAGCAAACAATGGCGGCGCATTGAGTACACAGAATCGTAGTTTTCCTCATCTACTTTGTACTTCGTAATCAACAAACAAACAAAAATAAAATAATACTTTAATGGAATTGATAAACCTGTGATGGTTTTCTGTGACAGGAAAGAAATGTAAGCCATCAACATCTAATAATTTACGCGAGAGGCACTCAGGAGACGACCGCTTGTTCTCCCGACAGCATCAAGCTTCTGTCATGTTAACACATTGACCCCAGAGGATCTTATGAATAACTTTCCATTATTTTACTCAAAGTCAACGAAAATCGAGCAGAACCAAAACATTTTACAGCTGATCGCTGTGAAAAACGTTAAGCGACGACGTCAAGTATAACCGCAGCAATGACAGTGTCATTAATATAACAAAGTAAGTGTTTTGATTAATGCCATTAATGTTTATTTTTTTAATCAGTGTATACCACTACTCAACTAAATGAATATAAAATGGCAAAGATGAATGCACATTTATATATTGATTCAATAGATTTATTGAATTTTGTGGAAAAAATAATTAGTTTTTATAATAAATCTTTGAAAATCAAGTTATGGATTTGAATTTTTTATGTTTCTATAACCTAAAGATGCTATGTGAAAGTTTGTAACAGAAATTTCTTGGTAGAAGTTTTTACAGAAATTTTACTGAAAAGTTTTGGAATCAAACTCTTCATATATATATATATATATCACTCTAAAAAAACAAACTGTGCTATATACTATAAACTGTTGCTTTGGATCGTAATCATATAATATATATATATATAATTTTATATATAATTGTTTTTAATTTATATATTATATAGAATATATAAAAATATAAATAAATATATATACACATGTAAATGTTTCTTAAATACATACATGAATGTGTGTGTATTTATTGTTTTTATATATATGTTTACAAAATTTTAATAATTATTCTAATTATATGAAATTATGTTATTAGATCTAATAAAATTTTCTCATACACATTTAAATTGTGGATTGATATGTTAAAAAAATTTAATAAGATGTTAAACTGTTTATCTTTATAAGTTATCTAAAAAAACTGCTTAGAACATTTTTTGATGCTGTATGTTACGTATAAAGTTTGTGTCTGTGTTGAATTTCTATTCAGGTAATTTTTCTTACTGTCCTTCCAAATTACATTCCACTTCTGAATATTCTGGCCAATTTAATTCAAATTCCAACCCCATCTGAATGACAAGAAAGCCAATTCTTAATTATTGAACTAGCACCATCAAAGATTTTTCACAATAATAACTTCACACATCTTTGTTTTCCAGGAGTTTGACTGACACCGTCTCTGACGGGTTTGTTATGGTGGACTTTCCGCTTTCATCCGACATCGCTGGATCCATATCAGCCGAGGAAACCTTTGGAAGTCTAGACTTTAATTATCCAGAGCTAGACTTGTGTCAGCGCCGACCGGCCCTACTTTGCAGTCCTGAGGCGGATGCCTTTAACCCGTGCGAAGACATCGCAGGTTTCAGCTTCTTGAGGGTTGCTATTTGGTTCATCAATGTCTTGGCTATTGTCGGTAACCTGATCGTATTGCTTGTGATATTTACAAGTCGTTGCAAGCTGAGCGTCCCGAGATTCCTCATGTGTCACCTGGCCTTCGCCGACCTCTGCATCGGCGTGTATCTTCTCATGATCGCCGCCGTGGACCTCAGGACCCGCGGACACTACAGTCAGCACGCTATCGAGTGGCAGACGGGAGTGGGTTGCGGCATCGCCGGGTTCCTCTCTGTGTTCGGAGGCGAGTTGTCCATCTACACGCTGTCCACCATTACCGTGGAGCGCTGGCATACCATCACTCACGCTCTGAGGCTGGAGCGACGTTTGGGGCTGAGTCACGCTTCTGCTATAATGGTTGTCGGCTGGCTGCTGTGTCTAGCCATGGCTCTGTTTCCTCTGATGGGTGTAAGCAGTTACAGCAAAGTGAGCATGTGTTTGCCAATGGACATCGAGACTCCCTTATCCCAGGCCTACGTCATCCTCCTGCTTCTTTTTAACGTCGGAGCGTTTCTGGTGATTTGCGGCTGCTACATATGCATTTACTCCGCAATCCGTAACCCAGAGTTCCCCGGTCGGGCCGCGGACACCAAGATCGCCAAGCGCATGGCCGTGCTCATCTTCACCGATTTTCTGTGCATGGCACCGATCTCGTTTTTCGCCATCTCAGCAGCCTTTAAGGTTCCACTCATCACTGTGACCAACTCCAAGATCTTGCTGGTGCTCTTCTACCCCATCAACTCCTGTGCCAATCCTTTCCTCTATGCCATCTTCACCAGGGCGTTCAGGAAAGACGCTTACATTTTGCTGAGTTCCATAGGCTGCTGCGAGAGCAAAGCCAACGTGTACCGGATGAAGACGTACTGCTCAGATAACATCAATAGGAGCAAAAGCAGTTCTGGTTCAAATGCGAACTCCAAAGCCCCTCGTGCTGTCGTGTGGATGTCCACGTTTCCCCATCTGGGACCGCAATCCCAGCTGCAAGGAGTCTAGAAGAAATGTTACAGAGACATTTCCTGTGACCCTCATTGGGTCATGAGACTCGGGAGAATCTAATTTATCACTGTAATATATATTTTATGGGACATTTAAGTGCCAGGTTTTTCTGGTTCCGCCCTTGAACTTTGCTGAGTTTGACTCAGGCAAGATGATAGTGTCATTTTTTTTTCAAATTTCTAAAAGCATTGACTTGTAATTCAGAAGATGGGCATTGAAGATGGATTTTGAAGATAGCACCCAAAGCAGCTATTGTTAATGGCATCAAAAAGCAGATGACGGGCATATTATGTCACAGGTTTTACCAGGTCTTTTATTGTTCCACTTGTTATTTGTTATAAGTGGGAAGCATCAGTCTAGTCTTAAATATTTTTTTAGTAAAGCTAAATGTGCTGTTCACATACATTAACCATTTTCCTTGTAGTGAGAGATATAATGTACCTGAATACTGTGTCATTCCATGTTAAACTGAATTTTTTTCATTTCAATTTGTTTATTGTGGAAAGAATATCCATCTCTTCTTTAAGCAGTATTGTTTTTGTATGCAGAAATTTACATGACAACTTTTTTTAAATGTTCAAAGAGTAACTTGTTCTGTAACCCATCACTGATGTTTACAGAAAATATCCCAGTCTGATTTTCAGTTGTTTTATAGCTTGAAAGTGCGCCACACTGTGGACAAAGGTGGTATTTCTGAAGAATATTAGTTCCCCTTTCTTTAAATTCCTCCTCCGTTGTAGTCTTTGGAGTCTAATAAAAGATTAAAGCAAATCTTACCAAAGCCTCCTTAGTCTTTTAATTTCTTAACTGAATAAACAAAAGTAAACCAAATCTTTATGGCAACAGAAATCAGTGCAATTTACCCTCACCCAAATTAGCTAAAAGGTATCATCTTACACAGTGGTTCTCAAACTGGGGGCTGTGGCCCGAGGGGCCCTGAGGTGGTGCTAGGGGGGCCCCAGTTTTATGACATTTTATAAAATAAATTAAATAAATAAATTATAAATGCTGTGTAGAATTAAACCTCTGAAAAATAAGGCTACTAGCCAACAGCACTACATTGTATCATTTAATATGTTTTGTTCAATTCAAATACTAAGTTTATGCCATACATTTTGCTTTGGGGGCCCACGTAGCGATGCACCGTATAGGCTACAAGGGGGGGGGGGACCATACCTAAAAAGTTTGAGAACCACAAACAAATAAAAATAGACTAAAGAAAGCCATTAATACAGTTGGTCATTTTTTTTTTACTTTTGATTAAAGGGAGAACTTAAGATCTTAAATTTTGATGCATTTTGTTTACAATGCACACCCATGAATATTGTATTAAAACAAAGTGTACATTTACTGTACATTTGAATAAATTATTATTATTATTATTATTATTATTATTACTATTAGCAGCTTTATTAAAATTGCCTGCCACAAAAATAATAAATGTATATTATATATAAATCTATATACATTTTAGAGGTTTATGTCATTTTAAGTCATTTATATATAAAATGTAAAAATATTGGTTTGCAAATATCTAATTATTTAAATATTTAAGAAAGTTTACTAATAAAATTAGTATAATGCTGAGGAAAATACACCCCCAGACTCGTAAAACGCGCGCATCCTGTGACGTAACGAGTGCATTCTTTCTTCGGGATCGCGCGCCGTGAGGGACAGACAGCATTCTTCTATTGGGGGCGCGCATGGAGCAAGCTGCGTTCGTCACTGCGAAGGGGGAGAAACGCATTCCTGCAAGTTTTTAAATGATGTTATTTCATCTGGACATGATCAACTTTAGGAATATATTGATCTGACTATACTTCGATTAAATCAGTGTCGCTGGAATAATAAAAACGAAAAGAAAAGAACCGTGATGCCGTTTATTTTGGATTCCTCGGCAATGTTGCGGTTTTTAACTCCGCTACTCGTCGGATTGTTTTCACAGTCAATAACTGTGACATCTGGTAAGATGTGTGAACTCTTTAAAACACATGTGCTCTGTTTGTGCGTGCTTTGGAACTCACTGAAACAATGAGATTAAACATTTATTTCTCAGAAAGTTAATATGTGATGTGGCAGATGAAGAGTTTCTGCTGTGTGAGAACCTGCGCAGGATTTTACCTCAGACCAAGAGATAACACGTAACGTAGCCTACAACTTAAACAGTTTAGATGTTTGATTTGATAGTTAAAAGCTACATTTCTAGCAAAACCTAGTTACTAGTTAAACCAACACAACTAAATCTCTATAATTCTTTAAGTCTAATTTAATGCATATGCACCATTAATATGACAACAACATCTTCACGAGGCTGAACCCAACATCATCACACCTCTCGCATCAAAAAGTTTGTTTTCACATTTTTCATTTTAGAGGATTACAGTAATGATTAGTAGCACTATAGTACAATAAAGTAATTATTTATAGTAAAAAAAAAACATTTATTAACATAAATGTAGTTAGTTAATAGTTAATGCGTTATCTAACATGAAGTAACAACATATTTAAAGCATTTATACATTTTTGTAATGTTGGTTAATAGCAATACAGTCGTTTATTGTTTGTTCATGTGCATAAACTAATGTAAACAGATTAAACATTTGATTTTAAAAGTGTATTAGTAAACATTATCAGTAAGAGATTAGTAAATCCTGTAGAAGTGTATTGTTAACTTATGTTTACACATGAAACTTAAAGTATTGCCAGATTATTCATATATGAGAAAAAAAATTTCTGTACAGTGTTAACTAACTGTATAAATAACAAAAATGTAATGACAAAACAATAAATAAAATAAATGTCCTGTTTGCATTTAACTCAATAAATATTTAAGAGAGAAGATATAATGAGAAATGTCAATGGATCAAAAGTTTTATGTAAAAAAAAAATACATCAATACAGTATGATAGCATCCTTTATAGTGTTTAAGTTGCTTTAAATCATTTACTTTAACAGGCACTGTTTAATATCCAGGCATTAGCTGTTATTTTACTATCTAGATTAACTGTAGACCCGCTATAGTCTGGCTGCAAGTAACCACTTCTAGACAAAACAAACTTGTATTTGTTTACATGTCGTTTTTGCCTAAATATCTTGTGAGATATTTATTTATTTCATTTATTTATTTGTGGGCTATGGTTAGATTTACACTGACAATTTTCACACAGACGTCTTGACTGTTTTTGGATGTCTATTGGACGTCTTTTAAATGGAAAATTGCTTGCTGGGATTGCGTCTTGCATGCTGTCTGTGATTATGAAAGCCTTTTTGGCCTGCATACCTTAAAATAAAGAACTGGAAGTGCTTAGTAAATATTTATTTATTGCTGTGACGCTTTAGCTACTTGTTAGGTTTTACTTGCACTGCAGAATCTGGTGACAAAAACTTTCCACCGCAAACTCTTTTATTGTCCAGGAGATTGTAGGTTATATTTTTATTTAGTCAGATGTACTCTATATCCACAGTTAACGGGCTGAAAATCTCTCTCAATATGAGAACACCTCATCTGTTTCCCTTGATAACAGATTCCATCTGAGAAAGAATTTCCTTTAACTCCTGGAGAACAGGATATTGGTTTTCCAATGGGTTTTTAGTAGCGATGCCAAAAGTGACTCAACAGAACAGAAGTATTTTCTTTACATAATAGTATTGTGGTGGAACCACTGTTAGTATGATATGAAATACCATAGTAGTTGATGCATGATATACGTTCATTCTGTGCTCATTTTAGGGTATGACAGGTCAGAGTAGTCCTTCTTACTTCTTAAGAATAAAAAGTAAATAAATGTCACTTTTTTTACAGCTGGCAATTGGAAGTCTCCTATAGCTGTTGGGCACCATGGAGATTCACCTCATTGGGTTCAACCGGGACGTTCTTACCGATCGACACTGGAAACAGAACCGCTAGTGGTACCGGCTCGAGCCCCCAGTGTACATCTAACCCAGGAGGAGATCCAGCGACTGCGCTTTAAGCCCACCGTGGGTACAATCCAGCGATCGGAGGGAGCAGAGGTCAAATTTAACTGTTCAATTGACATCAATGATGTGAGCCAGGATCTGAGTATTTTGTGGTTTAAGAATGGCAAGGAAATCCTTAATGGCATGCAGACAGAAGTGTATATGCTAGGGACTGTCACAATGTTGTCTACTGTAAGGTAAGAGATTTTTATTACACCACAAAAAAACTTTAATGTATACAGATTTTCAATAATTACGATGCCCATTCTGCATTTCTTGTGTTCGTTCCATTGACAGCCTGGTCAATAAATAATGCACATTTTCAGTATCTTTTAGAGATTTTTAAACTTATATTGTCACACTCCTTTGATCATTTGGGTAATTTCGTCTTTTAAAAAAAGTATTCTTCTGCAATTTCACTTCTGGAGCTTTGGTACTATTCTGTTTTTCCTTAAATGACTGCATTGCGGATTGCTTGTGTTTTACTCATTTAATGGTGTAATTTTTTTTGCAAAAACAAAATATTAATGTCGATGTTTAACGATGTATTTTCTTTATTTGCTTTGACATTTTCTTGCAGCATTAAAAGTGTCCAGAGAGCAGATGCTGGAGAATATCATTGCAGGCTTAGTGTCAGCAACAAGATCATTGAGTCAAATCCCATCATACTAGCGATACAGGGTAAGTGTGACCAGACTAGTCTTTTAGCATTTTCGCAGTTCTTGTATTTGCGTGATGGTTTGCATGTTTTTGCTCAAATCCAGGCCTGCCGACATTCACGAAACAGCCGAGTGATGTGAACGTCACGAGAAACACTCCCTTTACGCTCACGTGTGAAGCGGTTGGTCCTCCAAACCCTGTAACCATTAAGTGGCTTCACAAAGGCAAACCATTAGAAGAAAGCAACGAATACTCCAGCACCTTAACCATTGAAGGTGAGAACATGTGTAGCTTTTTGCTGTGGTGCTCTGTCCTATAACATCAGTCTCATCATTTAAATGACTTGAATATCTTGACATTAGTCCCTTTTTTACTGGTAATTTACTGGTAAATTGCAGTTAACATGTCATGTGTGAACAGAACCTTTCCGGTAAATCAGTGCTCCCAATTTTCCAGTAAGACAGGTTGTAAGAATACCAGTAATATACCGGTAAGCGCTATGTGTGAACGAAAAATATAGGATAACCGGCATCTAGAACGGACAACACCAGACTGCGCTGACAGATTGGGCCAATCAGAAAGTTTTTTATACAGGTGACGCGTTTAGCCCCGCACTGTTTACCGACGTTTCCACACACGTGCTGCTTAAAAGTCGAGCACACCTGCAGTTAACATCCACATATCTTCACCAAAGTTGTTTAAGCTTACAATCTATTTGCCAAATTGCCGATGTCCTTAGCACATCATCTGTGAAGCCTAATGTGCAAACGCAGGTTTCGTTTGACGCCGCCAAACGCAATTTGTTTGGTCATGAGCAATTTCGCGACCGTGTGCCACAGATGTGAAAACAACAAAATACGGACGTGGATATTAAGTCATAACCTGCCATTGTTTACAAATACCACACGGAGCTCGCCGGCCGCGCACCACAGGTAACTTCTGCTTTCTCTCCGTGTTTACCGGTATTTTGATACTGATGTGTGAATGATGTCTTACTGGTAAAAAGACGGAACATCACTGCATGTGTGAACAGCACATTTTTGTATTTACTGGTAAATTAATTCTGGTAAATTCATGGTAATTTACCAGAATTACTGTGTGAAAGAGGCTATTGTCAAGTTTTTTTTTATTGTAGCAGTGTGTTTGAAATGTGCACATAGATATTGTAAAGCATATTGAGTAAACATTGGATTGAAGAATAGTGTCCTGCTTTTCTGATCTACTCAGGGAAAAGTTTTAGTTGTTGGCTTCAAAGTAGCAGTTCTGTGGATTTGAAGGCCTTTCCACATAGCAAAAGAAATCCGTCTGTGTTTAATCCACCATGTCAAATCTCGTGTTTAGAGGTGGACTTTGAGCTATGGAGAAACTAAATGGAAGTCACTTCTATGCACTTTTACTGTTGGATAGATAACATCTTATATTGATAACTGGGCAACTTTTCTGCCAAGCAGCAAGTAACCCCAGAAAATGAGCTGATTACACCGATTACATCGAGAATCATCTGATAACTTTTGGCACTTTTCCTCTTTGATTATATTACCTGGTTGTATTTGATCTGTAAACCCTTTAAATTCAGCCACGCTTATGCAAATCATGACTTATTAGTGGAGTTTGTTAAAGGGACACTTCACTTTTTTTGAAAATATGCTCATTTTCCAGCTCTCCTAAAGTTAAACATTTGATTTTTGGAATCCATTCAGCCGATCTCTGGGTCTGGCGCTACCACTTTTAGCATAGCTTAGCATAATCCATTGAATCTGATTAGACCAGGGGTCTTCAACGTTTTTTGGGTCGGGGACCCCTTAGATGAGAGAGGCATGGAGCAGGGACCCCCTAATACTAAATGTGTAAAACAGAGATATTTAAGAAAGCAGTAAGGTACGACAGGCTGCCTTTTCATATTAGGCACAACGCAAAGTGGAGTAAAGTACAACTGATGACCAATCAGAATCAAGGACTGGAACTGTTTTATAAATAGAAACAAACCATATTGTCACACAGCCATACTATATTAACATGCATAATTTTTTTGTTAAAATAGATTTTGTTTTTATATTAATAATAACAGTATTAATAATAATAATAATATAATATTATTTTAAGGTATTTGCAGTGTAATATATTTTCATTTTATTGTGAATTGGACAAGGGCTTTCAGTTTATAAAGATGAATGATTGATCATGGTGAATGGCACAAAGACTCTCTATTCTGGTGGGGATATGGAGGTTGTGCTACTTTATAGTTCTGAGGTCTGTTGCCTTGCTCGTGTATCATCATTGTCACGAGTTTGAGTAACGCAGGTTTATTTTCTGCATAGCTTCATATCAGACTCAGGAGAAAACATGCATTGAGTTTGCGCGTATCTCTTTGGGGCAACTTTTTGAGAGGCGGATTTCAACCTGACTATGAATCTTGCACAACGCACCATTACGGTGCGCGTTTCATTCATTTTTAAAATTGAGCGATAGTTTTGTCACAGTTTAAAATGCAGACGTGTTGTGGTGTAATTTGCCTGTTGAATTAGCGCTTTAAATCTGAACCGCGTGAAACAGCCGTCCAAGTTCAGAAATATAACTTAGATGAGACAATGTCGCAATGATTCTAAAATGACATTCTAAAAGAAAGACACATCCCTATAAGATTTACCTGTTTTATGATGACTTTTCTGTCGCTACTGTTGCTTCCTGAGTGGACATTTATAGTCTTTAGATATTTTATTTTGGTCCGCTGGCTAAACTGAACACGCGCCTTCAAACCTATGCGGCCACGCACGTGCACAACTTAAAGGGGACATGTAACGTTTTGTACATATATTTTACGTTTTTAACCAAAAAATAGCCTGTCGTTAAACATCATTTGGCGGACCCCCTGCAGTTCCGTCACGGACCCCCTGGGGGCCGCGGACCCCCGGTTGAAGACCCATGGATTAGACCATTAGCATTGCGCTAAAAAAAACAACTGATGGAAAATTTAAAGTTGTGATTTTCTTGGCAGATATGGCTAGGCACTATACTCTCATTCTGGCGTTATAACAAGGACTTTGCTGCTGTATCATGGCTGCTGCAGGCGTAGTGATATTATGCACTACCCCAAAATAGTCCCCTTGGTTACTTTCAATAGCAGGGGACTATTGTCAGGCGATGTGTAATATGATTGCGTCTCATGCAGCCATGGTACGGCAGCAAAGTCTTTGTTTATTACACCAGAATGAGAGTATAGTTCCTAGCCATATCTGCCTAGAAAATCACAACTTTTAGTTTCTGTCGGTCTAACTACAGAAGAGTCAAGTTTTAAATAGGAAAAATATAGAAACTCAGTGGATTATGCTAAGCTATGCTAAATGTGATACCGCCAGACCCGGAGACCAGCCGAATGGATTCCAAAACGGTAAAAATCAAATGTTTAACTCTAGGAGAGCTGAAAAATGAGCATATTTTCAAAATAGTGGAGTGTCCCTTTAAGGAACGTGTCACTATTAGATTTACATTTACGCATATGGCAGATGTTTTTATCCAAACGACCTAAGCGCTCATTATAGTTCTGCATAGGTCCTATGGTGTAGCTCGATGCATTGGTTTTCATTCATATTTCTGTGTTGTCATTTGTGTCGCAGTAGTAGGCAGTATCTACGCGTGTAACCCAAAGTAGCACTGCAACAGCCGAAGAAGTAGTAGCTTGGCTAGTAAACCCTTATGCTGTGTTCAGACCAGCCACGGTAGAGGCATCAAGCGCAAGTGATTTCAATGTTAAGTCAATATAAAGACGCATTGACGCGCATCTGGTCATCTCGTGAATGAGGCGCCTAGCACGGCCCGGTAGACGTGATTCCGCTTCATTCACGTGAGTTGAAAAATTTGAATGCAAACTAGATGTGGTAGACGCGAATTTGATGCCTCAAATGTGGCTGGTGTGAACCCACGGTTAAGAAAGAAGTTTGTGTGTATAATTTGAGAAAACAAGCAGTGATGGACGTAAATAAACAGCGAGTTTGAGTTGCACTCCTCAACTTGGCCCATCTTTGTTCTTATTGTCGTAAGTGGAAATGCCTTTAAAGAAATACATTGCAGGTTTTTTTACCTGACGCGAGGTTCTAGTAGGCCAATCACAGCGCTTGCGGTCCGCGTTGTTAAATTTGTGGCAAGGTGCGAGTCAGGCTACACACAGCCTACGCATAGCTACAGCATAGATCTTTTGTGGGACTATAAATTGGGCATTACAGTGGTATGTGTGTTCCCTGTGTACCCATCAACTTTTGAACTGTCAACACAATGAGCTATACAGTAGCAAGGTTGCTGTTACTGTTCATTTTTGATGATCCCATAGATTTACAATAAAGAAGGGACCAGAGGCGTATGTAAAGACCAGAGCCAAGATTTAAGAGGGGTGGACCTGCCTCTTCTTTCGACCCAGATACTTAGCAACCACCTATCATGTTGCAATAGCATGTCAAGATGCTTAATACCATACAGAACATTTTAGCAACCACAAAGCAATGCTATGGAAACCTTGCTCAACACTAGCATAGTGGTAGTACATTTTCCACAGAAAAACTAAATCTAATTTGTATTTGTGAAATGATTCCTGAAAATTCTTTTGTCCCAGATCCATATTTTGAGGTAAAGTTCCACGCTTGGTAATCAGTTTCTTGGCAGCCAGTGTAAACCCAAATTTTTGGTTAAAGGGGGAGTTTGAGTTATGTTGGTTAAAGTTTATTGCTTTCACCTGGTGCTATAGAGAAAGAGGGAGTGAAAGAGCTGACATCACACAAACACCTCATTCAGGAGTCCAGCCTTCCCTACTTTAGGACAGGGAGAGAAGATCAATCTTTAGCTGAAGCCGAGACTTTACACCGATAAACATGAAAGCTGCTTAATGGTTCTGTGAAGCACCCAGCCAAGATTCTTCTTCTCATTAAAAACCATTTGTGTTTCTCTCTGAGGTTAAAATACTCTTAATGTTACATTATGGGCTCTTTAGCTCAGTCTGATGGTTTCAGGTTTCATCCATTAACAGAGGACAAGTGAAGTAGACATACAGTAGATGGTCCACAGAACTGTAGAAGTTACAGCGCTCGTCTGTTTTTAATCTGTTTACTTCCTCATACAAAATTCAATTAATGTCATATATTTAATTATTGATTAACACTTGCCAAGCACCAAATGTAAGAAATTGGTTTTGGCTAATAAATGAAACAAATGAAACGAAAAAGACAAATAAAGTCAAAGATTTCATAGGGACACTAAAAACCTTTAAATGGCTTTCTGTTTTTGTAAACTGGTTTCAGAGCTTCAGGATATTAGCTCTTTATGGGGCGGTTTCCCGGACAGGGATTAGACTAGTCCTAGACTTAAACTCTTTAAAGATCTCTCCAAACTGAAAACAACTTGCACTTACATATCTTAAAATACATCAGTGCCCTTTGTTTTACCTCAAAATGCACACAGGTAATGTTTTTAGCAAGGCATGTTTGTTAAAACTTTATATTTCTTAATTAAACTAAGGCCTAGTCCTGGATTAAGCTAATCCTGGTCCGGGAAACCGCCCCTATAAATCATACAAGCTTTGACACCTTGACTAAACGCAGCGTATGTGATTTTCTGTGAAATTCAGGTTAAAGTCTTGTAATCTAAACTTAAGATTTGGAGCATCAAAGTTTGATTACACTTAATAATTTGACATGACTTTACTCAGTCAGATATCAAGGTTATATTTTAACAAAACGTTGGATGATTTTATGCAAACTGTAAATCACAAAGAAATTACTTTAGCTGGGTTTTCAGTTGCAGGGCGAGATTTTGTCAGTCTGATATTAGACTTTTAGATCAAAAATCAGATGAGCCAGTTTCTTTGGTCTGTATGTAAGGAACAATAAAGACGCTCTTATGTCTTAAAGTTGTCTAACTTCTCTTTTAGGGTGCTGTTTCTACTGGAATCATTACGAAATAATAACTTCACAGACATACAGCTTCAGATTTTCCCACATTTTCGACAACTTTGTGCTTTTCTGCACATTGGATTCGTAACGTAATGCACACATCTCTCTCTCTTTCTCAATTTCAATTTACAGGAACTATATTCCTATGATTGTGTCACTTAAAATATTGCCAAAGCATTATTAATAAAACAAGAAACATACAATTACATAAATGCAAGAACATTAAAGGAAACTGTGCTTATTCACAGTATCCCCCAGAGTTAGATAAGATAAGATACATACCTTTCTCATCTCCATGCGTTCTGTAACTCTAACTGATGCAGCCCCCGCTAACTTAGCTTAGCACAAAGACTGAAAGTGAATGGCTCCAGCTAGCAAACTGCTCCCAATAAGTGACAAAATAACGTGACCATTTTCCTATTTATTGTTTTGTGATTTGTATAGTCACACTGTGTACAAATAACAAGGTCATAAGAGACACAGACATCTTTTAACAGTATACATACTGGGAACTATATTCTCAAAAGGCGAAGCACTGCTACTGGCGGAGTGATTTGCTAGCAGCACCCGAGAAGCCCCCTGGTGAGGAGCAGAGAGTTCGGTCAGAGTTGTGAAAATCACTCCGCCCAAGTAGCAGTGCTTCGGCTTCTGAGAATATAGTTCCCAGTATGTAAAAAAATGCATGTTTAACATACTAATTTCTTTAGTATGTTAAACATGCCCAGAAAGTTTATTTCTGGAAATTATGTAATATTTCACAAAATTGGAAAGCACCCATTCATAAAGGTTTACTTTTCTACAACCAAGGAGAACCCACAATCCTACACTATATCGAATAATGACATATATTTTGAAATGATCATCACATTTCATTAGCATGGTGTTGCTTCGGCTTCTGAGAATATAGTTCCCAGTATGTATACTGTTAAAAGATTGCTGTGTCTCATATGACCTTGTTATTTGTACACAGTGTGACTTTACAAATCACAACACATAAATAGGAAAATGTTTGCGTTATTTTGTCACTTATTGGGATCCGTTTGGTAGCTGGAGCCATTCACTTCCAGTCTTTGTGCTAAGCTAAGCTAGCGGGGGCTGCATCAGTTAGAGTTACAGAACGCACGGAGATAAACTCTGGGGGATACTGTGAATAAGCTAAATTCCCAAAATGTGGGCGTGTTCCTTTAAGGTGGAATTAAGCTAAGATTTCCCTGTTATTAAAATCTGACTTTGGCCATAATTGGACGGGACTAGTTTTCCCGTAGGAGGTTTGACAAAAGGACATTTTACGGACATAGTTTGTGATTTTTGCCAAGTCTGTTTTTCTCACACAATCTTTTTAAAAATTCCTACCTACTGTATTTCGGCAGACTTTGTTGTTATTATTTCATATACTTTAAGTTCACTGTTTACGCTCAATATTCAATACTCTGATTACTCTCAACATTACCCTCAATGCCATCATACAATATGCATACTGTAGCATACTGTAGCACCAGTGGTTCTCAAACATTTCAAACATTGTGTCATGACATAAAACAATATCAAACTTATTAAAATAAACGTATTGATTAGCCTAATTTTTCTCAAGTTTGATTACACAGAATTTATGAATAATTTATTTTTTAAAATTAGAAAACTGGGACCCCCTTGCACCATCTCAGTTATATCTTATGGAAAATCAATAAATACAATGATTCTCAATAGTGTCATATTCATTTACTGTATGTGATTTTACAAGGTATTTAAAGAAATACCATGGTTCTACTTCTAAAACCATGGAATTGCAAAGTTGTTTCCAAAAACATTACACATTACAATTGTAAAATTGTTTACAAATGCTTATACCACTTTTTGTTCGTGTTGTAATAGGACCTATAAAGCTTGTGTGGGATGTATTCATAAGATGCAAGCATGGCTTTTCTCCAAACCCAATAATTTTAGGCTATGAGAAATGTAGTGTAATTGTATAGCTGCCCAGCTCTTGGCACTCATACAGCCTTCCGGTTTGTCCAACCCTTTCTGTAACCAAGTCAATTTCCATTACAGGCTTTGAAAGTTACCCATTTAGTCAGTTTGGATTATGAAATGAGCTTCAGCATGAAGGTCTTGCTACGCAAGACTAGTCTTGTGGTGACTTCATTATAGAATTGAGTTTCATTTCTAGATTTTGGCTCTGTGTAGGCTGAAATAGTGAAGTTCCTTTGCTTTCCAAGCCATTGACTCATATGGAAACTCTTTTATTAACTTGTAATTGGTATTAAATGGGGTGGTTTACTAAATATGTACCAAACCAAATGTAAAAAATTAAAACGACTAAAATTCAATAAAAAAACACAGGCTGTTTTGTTTTATTTAGTATGTTTAAAATGCCCAGAAAGTTTATTTCTGGAAATTATGTAATATTTCACAAAATTGGAAAGCACCCATTCATAAAGGTTTACTTTTCCACAACCAAGGAGAACCCACAATCCTACACTATATCGAATAATGACATATATAATTGAAATGATCATCACATTTCATTAGCATGGTGTTGTTTAAAAACAGCAGTCTCTCCCACTGACAGTCAGTGACGGACACGTTTGGCGCCAGCAAACGTATAAACAACCGAACAAACAGCTTCCTGTCTGCTCATTCGGGGAAGCAAAGTGTCTTTTGTGACGATCTTTCTGAATATGAGCAGGACAGAAATGTCCTTGCACAAAGGGATATTATAGTCGGGCTTGTTGTCATCGAGTGGCACTGAAAGACTTTGTGTGACATTCGTGAAGATGACGCAGCGCTGCATGTGATCAAAATGCGCGATTGATGCCAAACCTCCTGAACTTTGATATCATGTGACAGACCTGTAGACCTTAAATGAACCTAAAGTTTAATACTGACGTATTTCTATTTCATGTCTCGTCTCTGCAGGTGTTGATGCTCCGACGCAGTACAGCTGTGAAGCTCATAATGCAAAAGGTCTGACAGTGTCCAGAGAAGCTAATATTAATATTAAAGGTAAAGCATTTATCATTGTGAAATACTATGGAACATAAATAAAACAATACTACATATAAGACCCACCAAACAGGTGTTTAATATCAAAACCAGAATCTTCACAGGGTTTTGAATTTTTACTCTCGTTTCACATCTCATATTAATGTTTTTAGAGCTTCCTGAGAGAGTGTCAAAGGTCACTGTGGTAAAACGTGAAGCAAACAAACTCGTCTTGAGCTGGACACCAGGACACGATGGCTTCTCCCCTCTCAGAAGCTGCGACATCACGGTAAAAATCAATCCATCCCAGTAATAGGGGTTTGTCAACTTTAGCCTGAAGATTTAAAATCTTCAAAACCTGTGGGAAACATTTTGTAAAGTTGAATAATCTGCTTTGCAAGATGATAAATGTTTTATGATTTACCTCCTCCATGTACAGTGAGGAAAATGAGTATTTGAACACCCTGCTATTTTTCAAGTTCTCCCACTTAGAAATCATGGAGGGGTCTGAAATTGTCATCATAGGTGCATGTCCACTGTGAAAGACATAATTAAAAAAAAAATCCAGAAATCACAAAATATGAATTTTTTATCTATTTGTTTGTATGATACAGCTGCAAATAAGTATTT
Organism: Misgurnus anguillicaudatus; assembly: GCF_027580225.2. Classification (NCBI taxonomy): domain Eukaryota; kingdom Metazoa; phylum Chordata; class Actinopteri; order Cypriniformes; family Cobitidae; genus Misgurnus; species Misgurnus anguillicaudatus. The sequence goes on along the minus strand of NC_073347.2, from coordinate 30,761,319 downwards.
GAACACTTGTCTATCAGCTAGACTTCTGACCCTCAAAGACCTGTTAGGCTATGTCCACACGAAGCCGGTGCATTCCCTATCCGATAATTTTTTTCCCTTGCTCTAAAAAAATAATCCGTAAACACGAAACCACTGAAACTGACTGAAAGCGGTGTAGTATATATGCCGGACCAGTATGGGGCGCTGCAATTCTGCCACAGATATACACTATACACGGAGAAGAAGACTTTGAGCATGCGCATAACCAACGTATGGTGTTGTCCATTATCGCTTGTTGGTCACCACAATTGCATAGAAGCAATAGATTTTGCTGTAATAAAGCTAGTAGGCTTTAGTAGATTCTGTAGCACGAACACAATCACGTAGTCCGCCGTTATTGTTGTTACTGTTACGTGTGACGCTTCCGACACGTGATGTGATGACGTTTTCGCCTTACAAAATATATGGATTGGCTGTACAGACGAAACCGCAAGGGTGTCGGTTTCAGATTTATCCACTTTAGGACCCGGTTTCAAAAAATAGCGGATTCAGTCTCCCAAAACGGCGGATCCGTGTGGATGAAATGCCAATACGATAACAAATTTATACGTATACAGTTATACGCGTCTCCGTGTGGACAGCCCCTTAGTCTGCCTTTAAAATGTCCACCTCCACTCCATTTATTATCCTAAATTAGATGCACCTGTTTGAGGTCGTTAGCTGCATAAAGACACCTGTCCACCCCATACAATCAGTAAGAGTCCAACTACTAACATGGCCAAGACCAAAGAGCTGTCCAAAGACACTAGAGACAAACTTGTACACCTCCACAAGGCTGAAAAAGGGCTACTGGAAAATGTACTGGTAAAAAAGCAACATTACACACTAACTAGGGTTTAAAAAATGGGATCAGGAAGAACGTGACCTTTAAAAAAAAGCTCACACCAGATGGGCAATTGTGACATTTTAAACCGTTGCTTGAAAAGGTTAAAAACAAACATTTTTGGTCTATTTCATGTACAAACACTTGACTGACTTTCCCACTGTACATGCACTGGTATGCCTCTGTGCTTTTATAGTTGTGCATTGACACATCACAACAACACCAAATAATTGAATATCTTTATATGATGTATCAGGCCACTTCTTCCTCCCACTGGGTATACATGGCAAATATTTACCATAACTGTTTAAATCATGTTTTATGCGTGCTCCCACAACACAAAAAGGGAAATACGTCACATCACTTCTGCGTTTGAAAATAAGGTGGATAAATGTATACCACTGTGAGTCACTTTGTAAGCGTCTGCCAGATGTCTAAATGACAAATGTGTTCCAGGTTCGAGAGCTTGAGTTAGGAAACCCCACTAGTGTGGAACGCGCAGACGTTCCTCCATTCCAGCGTGAAATCAACAACCTCAAGGCCATGACCTGGTACAACATGAGTGTGTCCTGCTCCAATGAGATCGGAAAATCTCCGCCCAGCGCCTGGGTCCAAAGCAACACCACAGAGGGTGGTGAGTGTCCTCACAAATCTCATTCAGAAAAAACATTATTCAGATTTCTGGACCAGCTTCCTGAACTGTTTATGAATCAAATGTTTATTAAAGGGGTCATATGCTTTTTCACATTTTGTGTGTAGGGTTGATGTTTGAGCATAATATAGATCTGCAAAGTTATAACACTCTAAGCACACTTTATCTTTAACAACAATTGCTTTTTAAGAACTACAACGAAAAATAAATGACTACAATGAGTTACATCCTGGTTTTGTGACATCATAAACACCTGAATTCAAATAAGCCCCACCCCCGGGAATATGCAAAGAAAGGAGTAAGGCCTTGTTAAGCTGCTTTACAAAGGACAACAAATCGACCTTATGGTTTCTGTCTCAGGGCCTGTTTACACGAGAACGCTCGAGGGAGAAAACGTAAAAATATTTTATCTGATGTGCCTTTCGTTTACACCGCGACGGCATTTTTGGGCTTAAAAACGCAAAAAAGTTAAACCACCCTCCAGTGTGTTAATCTTAAAAACCATCTACCTTTGCGTTCCCGTTTAAAGGGTAAAAACGCAAAAGTCTGCTCACAGTGGCTCTCGTCGTGTACGCGTTTACGTCACAGGCATGCGCCAGGTCAGGAAAATAACAACAAACATGTCGGATTATTTCCATACGTCGGACCTTCAAGTTGCAATAGCAGCTCTGATAAATATACAAGAGTCTTTTCAGCAGTTGTAAGAAATATTCACAGCTAGTATTACTGATCAGGGAGGGCGCATTAACTCTTTTACCGCCAGCGTTTTTAAAAAAAAGTTGCCAGCCAGCGCCAGCGTTTTTCATGATTTTCACCAAAGTTTAATGCCTTCCAGAAAATGTTCTTATTTAAATATATATACATACAATATACCAAATGAAAGAACAAACCCTCTGCTTTCAAACAAAAAAAACCCGTTTCATCCTACCTTTAGTAGTTCCTTTGTAATCAGCTTTTGAATATGGGTAGGTTTCTGCAAAAACACCACATTTTGAGCAAAAAGCCGAGATAATTCCATTTTTGTGACGGACTTTTCATAGAGATCCCATTCAGAGCGATCTTTAAAACAGACACGGACACGCAGCCGCTTGCCATAGGGCAATACTTCCGGGTTTAAAAAGTTGCAGAAGGGCGCCACCTGGTGGATAATAATGGCGTCAATGGCGGTGAAAGAGTTGATTACCTCCATCAAATTTTTGATATGCCAATTCGTCGGAGGCAAACCAGACGGCTTTGGACAAGACCTGGGAGAACAAGGAAGAAGGTTGTACGCAGGCGTGCGGACTTGGTGTTGTTATGTGTCAGTGCTTCACATTGCCACCTAGCTGCTTGGAGTGCATATTACATCGAATATTACACACTTTTGCATCAGCATATGCACACAGATTTCCCCTCAAAACGCTCTTATTAACGCAGCATAGAAAGTGTTAACGCAACACCACTTTTGCGTTTTCTTTTCAGATCGTTTCCATGTAAACGTAGCCTCAAACGTGGTTGTGTCTAGAAGGGATACAGCTACGGCCAAAACATTGTGAAATCTTGCTGAATGAGGGCTGTTTTCATACTAATCCTACCCCAAACCTATCCCTAAAGTTACAGGGTGTGCTTCCTAGTAAACTCAGTAAGGTAAGGGGGCGGGACATTTCCGACACAAGCTTAAAGCTAAAGACCAATGACAACAGACTGGGCCTGCTTGACCAATTAAAGTGTTGCGGAAGAAGTGGGTTTCATAGAGCTAGGAAGTAACAGAGCGTTTGAGAATTAGGGTGAGAAAAGCGCTCATCCAGTGAGATTTTATGATGTTTTGGCCGTAGCTGTATCCCTTCTAGACACAACCACGTTTGAGACGGCCTGAAAAGAGCAGTGCAACAAAAATGTAAAAATATGATTTTTTTTAACAATGAGCCATGAAAAGTATTAAAGTATTGCCCAAAAACAGAATCAAGATTTTGAAAAAGGGCATAATATGACCCATTTTATTAAGGAACCTGTAGAAGTTAATGTTTACTATACTGTTTTGTTACAAACCGCCAGTAAAATGAATCAGAACTAGTAGAGGAATTCCTGTAGTATGCAATTATGTATTCCATATCCGAGTGTTTTTCGTCTGCCTTATGGGAATGGGAGTGACCTTGTTGTTAGAAAATGTTGTTCATATTGGGTGTGTCCAAGAAGGATTTCCTTTCTATTCCTAAAAGAATTGTTAAAGATATTTTCTGAGTCTGATAAGCCTCATGGCTTATGTCATGCTGCTGTAAGTTTATTATGATCTATTACAATCTGATCTCAGATGCCTTTTACATTCTTTTACTATTGTTTTTGGTTCAGTGTTGGCATTTTTCTAATAATACATTTTTTTTACTCCTGTTTTTGCCAGTCCCGTCTGAAGCTCCACAGAATTTGACTCTTCAAGTTAATAATACCATGCTGATGATTCGATGGGAAGCTCCGCCCCCCAACAAGCTGAATGGAATCTTGCAGGGATATGATATTACCATAAAACACGGCACACATACCAACAAGGTTAGTAGCGAGTTATTGATCGCATTTTGTGTCAGTTTAGTTTTTCATCAAGTAATCAATGAAATGCCAATAATAAACCCCCAGTAATGATGAACAGTAAGATCCCTTTGTTTTGAAATCTTTTAAATATGGATCTTTAGTATGTTTATTTGATATTTTACTGATATAGTCAGCTCTCATATCTTCTGAAATAATCTTGGAGGACAAATCGTACATTGCATGCTTTTGGTTAAAAAGTCAAACACCCAGAGAGAAAATACTCATTATATGATTATGATATTACATTTTACATTATTTACATTATGATATTACATTTTTTCACTGATACTGGTAGCCGATTATTCAGGCTGATATCGTTTGATAGTTTGGTGGTTATATTAACTTGCATCAACTAAATTCTGAAGATAAAATTTTCTAAATGTTATTAATTCATATAATGAACAATATTTTTTGAACATTAAACTAGCAATCTTCTTTACATTTTCTATACACCAAGCTCAAATACAATGCATTTTTCTGTTCTCCTATGATTGACAGGATATATCGGCCATGACTATTGGCTGTTTTAAAACTATTAAACTATTAAATTGCTTTTATCAACAGATACCGATTATTGGCCGATATATATCGGTGCATCTCTACATAGAAGTATAAATTGATATGATTACTATGATACATATGATGACAAGTGTCAATTTCTGGGGAGAAAATATGAGTAACAGGTAGAAGACGAAGAAACAGAAGTAAAAAAAGTAGAAGACGGCATAACCAGTGGTGTATATTTATTTAGGAAAGAACTTTTTGATCCGCTGTATGTTTTATTGATTTAGACTTCATGAATGTCCAGTCTGGTTATGCTGGTTTGGTGCTGGAGAAGCTTGTTGTCCAAAGAATAAGCACTAAAATATTGCTTGACAATGTGATTGTTATGCAAACATATACTTACTTTATATGCAAATTGACCATATTTACAAAATTTAACGTAGTTGTTCTTCCACAAATAAAAATCGATTTATTATCACCCACAGAAAGCAGCTTAGGTTTGGAGAGGTGTTTGTGCACTGTACTTGGTAGGGCTCCAAAACAATTAATCACGACTAATCATTTGCAAAATAAAAGTTTTTGTTTACATAGGTTTGTGTACTATAAAAAAATATATCTATATATCTTAAGTGCTGGGCAAAGATTAACCGCAATTAATCGCATACAAAATAAAGTGATTTATATATTTATATATTCTGTATTATATATAAATAAAAAAATTCTAAAATGAATATATGTATGTGTGTGTGGTTAAATATACATAATAATCACACACAGTACACACACAAAAAAATCACTTTTATTTTGTATGCGATTAATCGCGATTAATCTTTGCCCAGCACTAATACTATTATTATTATTATTATTATTATTATTATTATTATTATTATTATTATTATTATAAAATTATATAAATATCAAAGCTGTTTATTCTTCATTTAAGATTTGACGTAACAACAACCACATTCTCCTTAAAGGGAAAGAACTTATAAAACACAAGACATTTATGGGTCCAATAAAAGATTTTAAACTTGTTTTACATGTAGATGACAATATTGTATCACAGTTTAAAGTAAACAGCTGTGTCTCTGAAAGGCTTGTGAAAGGATAAACCTTGAAGTTCACAGTCTAAGACCTCTTTAACTCCTTTCTGTTTGATAGCCAAACCACCCTCCACATGTACTGTAATACAATAAATGCAAATAAAATGCTTTTTATTTTTATATTATTATTGCCTTTTAATATTACATTACATTGCAATACTTTTATATGCATTGTCTGAGTATGATAGATCGGGTTTTGTTTGCTAATCCATTATGAGAAAGCTTTGTTGGGTAAGATTTAAGACACCTGTTTTTGAACCAAACCTACCCAATGAGCATCTGCCCTATCTCTGAATGCCCTATGTTGGTCTTTGTCAATGGCCATTTGTGTGGGTTTGGATACACAGCATGGTCATTTATTTCTTCCTTGGCACAGTCACAATGGTTCACTTCCCGTTTATGCTCTAGTAGCAGGAAACTAAGAGTTAGAGAGTAATCATGTTTGTCATGACTCACTGCCGACTGACCTGGATTTTATGACGACACAAATAAACGACTTCGATTGACAATCTGCTGTATTCTACAGCCGTGACTGACTTCATGATCTCATACTGTGACCTGTACAAAAAACAACAGTAACTGGAAATGAGTCTGATCACAGCTGGTCTAGTGTGAACACCTGTTATCCTCTATCAACACCATGAGTACTTCAGTTCAGCTCCACAGTAAATGACCGTGGCAACATCTGAAAAAATCATATATTCTCATAAACAGAGAATTTACAGTAATACAAATTTTAAGGGGGTGTTATTAATTGGAAGTACTGTGAATAATTGAGATTAGGGTTCATCATAGTTGTGATATGAATGGCGCTATTCTAGTGGTTGGCAGGAATTGAGAGATTTTACAATTTGGAAAAACAGGAAGTGAGCTACATGAGCAGAAGTTGTTTTGAGCGGTAGTTTAGTTTTCTTTTTTGTTCAATTTTTGCAGTATCTTAATACATTTGTTCCACAGCAACTTTAGTGATAAAAGCAAAAATATCTAACTGCAAGTTGATAACAAATAAGTAAATCGCAAGTTGCAGTGGGACATTTGTAGCAATAGACACATATACATTGTATTTGTCAAAATGATAGATTTTTCTATGGCAAAAATGATTAGAATATTACGTAAAGATCATGTTCCATGAAAATATTTTGTAAATTTCCTACCATAAATATATAAAAATGTATTTATCATTTTTAATATGTGTTGTTAAGGACTTCATTTGGACAATTTTAAAAGCGATCTTCTCAATATTTTGATCTCAGCCAATTATTGTTTTATCCTTACAAATCGTACATCCATGAAAAGCGTGTTTATACAGTTTTCAAATATGTCATTAAATTGACACTTATGACTGATTTTATAGCTCATTTAGGTGTGCTGTATATTTTTATTAAATTGCCAACTTAAAGGACTTTTTGTTGCCAACTTTTTCTATATTTTACTATGTTCTTACCTAAATTTACACGAATTAATACATTCCTATCTTTCTTCAATGCGCTAACCTAATTTTTGTACAGCGCGTTGTAAATGTGTTAGCATTTAGCCTAGCCCCATTCATTCCTTAGGATCCAAACAGGGATGAATTAAGAAGCCACCAAACACTTCCATGTTTTCCCTATTTAAAGACTTGTTACACGAGTAGTTACACGAGTAAGTATGGTGGCACAAAATAAAACATGGTGATTTTTTAAGCGGATAAAAAATTATGAACTATAATGGGGCTAGGCTAAATGCTAACAGATTTACAATGTGCTGCACAAAAATTAAGTGTACGCATTTATAAAAGATTGGTATGTATTAATTCGTCTAACTGTGGATTTACACCAGATGCGAATTCAACGATTTGCGCGAGTAGATTATATACAAAGTCAATGAGGCGATGCGAATGACGTGATATGGACCACGCTTTTGTCGTGAAAACACGCACTATTCGCCTCAAACGCGTCTTCGCCCAAGTTGAAAATATTCAACTCGAGTGAAAATTTAGCATGACACGAAGTTAAATCCCGCGAGTAATCTAGAGCGAGCAACGCGATGCGATTGCACGCTTCGCGTTTGGTGTAAACCCACAGTTTAAGGTAAGAACTTAGTAAAATATTGAGATTAATGTTGACTTACATTTGATAGACTGTTCAGCATTCAGTATGTAACCGGCAACACTTGGCACTTTACAATAATGCAGATTTGTTAACATTAGTATATGCGTTAGCTAACAATGAACTAACAGTGAGCAGTGTAATCATTGCTTAATCTTTAGCCCTTTTCACACAGACATTCCGTAAAATACACGGGAAAGGCATCCGGGATTTTTCCGGGATCCTTATATTTTTTATTCATTCACACTGCCATGATTACCCGGCATTTGATGGTCCCGGAAAGACACGTGACCTATTGAAAGTCCCGCCCTCTCTTTTGAGGAGCTGAACGATATTATCTCGTTGGGATTACGCCCGGGTATTTTCGTTTATTATAGCTCAAATGAGCACGTGACGCGATATTCTTTAATGCTGCTGAATGATCTCTGTTTCAACGCAGTAAGTAACGAGCCAACTTACCTGATATCTGCTTCAGTCCAGTTTGCTGACATTTCTCGTAGTGAATGTTGTAAATCCCTTATTTTAAAGAGTTGAACCAACTTGCAACTTCATGTTGCCATGACACGCGCGTCCACACTACGGCACGTGCGTCATTGTTTATGCGTCTCATTTATAATTTCCTGATAACTGCATCACTATAATTTGCAACATTTCTCGTGGTGAATGTTTATATGCATGTTATCTCTCATTTTAAAGAGCTGAACCATAACTTTTGTTGTGATGACGCGCGCGTCCTCACTACGACATGCCCATTACGGCATTCTTTCGGCTTCTTGTTCACACAGAGGGTTATCTGTGTATCTGACTAGGTCCTCTTTCCGGCAACGATCCCAGAAGATTAACGGGACGAGTTTGTGTTCACACAGACGCTTGTCTGGCAATTTTATGGGTATTTTCTGGGACCAAAGGTCTGTGTGAATGGGGTTTAAGTTAATGTGAGTTGCATTTGGTCTTTTCTTGTCTGCATCTATATACCTGTGAAGCAGGGTTTACACTGCAGCAGATTAAAGAGATAGTTCACCTTAAAATGAAAATTCTGTCATCATTTACTCATCCTCGTGTTGTTTTAAACCAAAAGAAGATATTTTAAAAAAAGAATGATAAACACACAGCAGATAGTGACTATTGAGTTCTATAGTAGGAATAAAAAAATATGATGGAATTCAATGGGTACCGTCAACTGTGTGATTACCATCACTTATCAAAATATTTTCTTCATCATTTATCACAATACTTCCAATTTTTTTTCCTACTATGGAAGTTAGTAGTCACTATCTGCTGTGCTTTTGCTTTCTTTTATCAAAATATCTTCGTTTGTGTTTATCAGAAAAAAGAAAATCATACAGGTTTAGAACAACATGAGGATGAGTATATGATGACAGAATTTTCATTTTAAGGTGAACTATCCCTTTAAGTACTTAAAAATGTTGATAATAACAATGTAAACATTGGAGTCCATCTTTAGATAGCTGGAGGAATAAAGTTGAATGTTTAAAAGAAGGATACAATAGATGGTGCGTGAACCAGCTATGGGCAGCACCTCAGGACTGGAAAATCAATTAAATATAATTGTAGATTTTGTTTATCAGCATGTTTTTGGCCAGTGTTTATCCCCGACCTGAGGCGTAACGGTAGTTTAGTTGTAGCACACTAAACCACACCACATGCACTTCTAAAGGGGCCCTTAGCAACTCACTTCTTCTTTTAAGAAGTGCAGATGCCAGTTTTGATTTTGTGGATTTAAAAACAACTGTTTCTATATGAGGCAGCATGTCTTAATCTGAGACTGTCTGAGAGACATTAAAAACAGATGTATTGCTGACAGCGTTACGCAACCATGACTATCAGTTTATCACATGTGTTTGTGTTTGACCTCACTGCTCTTCTGGCCCACGTGTGTCACACATGAATATGTGAAGAACAAAATAAAGTCTCTTCCTCTTTTTACAGTTTTGTTTTTACACTCTTGCCATTTTCGTTTAAAGTGTTATTTAACATGAGTCACAAACTGTGTTGCCTTATTACACCCAAAATATTATCATCTGTAACATTTTATGCTGAAAAAATGGTTCATCAGAAGTTCAGCTTCATTTCACAATTCTTACAATGTAGGGAAAGCTAAAATGTTTAATGATTTAAAGAGCACCTGGGATTGGTAATGTAGACAAGACCGACATTATCATAATTCCTCCTGCTTGGACTCACAACCTGTAAGTTAACACCTGTTAGCATTTCATTGTGAGCGAATCTTTCAAACATGATAAGGAGCGTCACATTTCCTGCTGACGTCAGAGGTTTTCAGGCCAATCACAATGTACAGATTAGCTGGCCTATCAAATCGATGAGTTTGTACAAAATCAATGCGTTTGAGGAAGACAGGGATATCTGGAGCTACAAAAATGTACGTTATGTTGAAAATAATGTGTTTTTTTAACCATAAACCGTGCGAGCACATTGTATTACCAAATACACAAAATAACGTTTTTTAGCAATAAAATAGGTGCACTTATTAACCTTGGTCCACCTACTTCACCTATAACTCCAGGACCAGCATTAAACCAGCATAAAGCAGCCTGAAACAGTGTTATTGCTATGTGTGATAAATAAAGTTCATTGTCACATTTTCTGAGGATTGTATAAATATATGTATATTTGTGTGTCTGGTTTAGATCCACAGCATCAGTACAGAAGCCACAGTGGCTTTGCAGGTGTTTAACATCACGTACAGCGTGGAGGTCGTGGCTTGTACTCGGACCGGCTGTGGGACCAATAAGACACGCTTCTGGCTTTTCATAGATGAATTAGGTGAGTAGATACAAGATCCTCCTTTCATTCGTGTTTGGATGCACCAGAATATTTTGCATCGTCGCGTGAATCAGTGTTTTGTGTGCTTTTAGATTCTTATAAAGTCTAAAAGAGAAATAAAAAACGTTTTTATACTAATCACCTGCTTAAAGGATTAGTCCATTTTCTTAAAAAAAAGATTCAGATAGTTTACTCACCACCATGACATCCAAAATGTTGATGTCTGTCTTTGTTTAGTCGAGAAGAAATTATGTTTTTGAGGAAAACATTACAGGATTTTTCTCATTTTAATGAACTTTAATGGACCCCAATACTTGACAGTTTTAATGCAGTTTAAAATTGCAGTTTCAAAGGACTCTAAATGATCTCAAACGAGGCATAAGGGTCTTATCTAGCGAAACGATTGTCATTTTTGGTAATAAAATTAAAAAATATGCACTTTTAAACCACAACTCCCAGCGCGACCTCACGTAATACGTCATCACGTCAAGAGGTCATGGACGATGTATCGAAACTATGCCCCAGTGTTTACAAGTGTGGAGAAAGAGTATCATCGAATGATACTAATTAATGTCTTTGTGTCAGTTTATTGTTTAAAATGGTCCACAAATGTGCGTTTCATATATGTAACACGTGACCTTTCCACGCCATTACGCAATGACGTGAGGTCGCGTTGGCTCGTCACACAGCCAGAGGAAGAAGAGAAAGTGTTCTTGAAAAGTGCATATTTTTTATTTTTCTTGTCAAAAATGACAATTGTTTTGCTAGATAAGACCCTTATGCCTCGTTGGGATCGTTACGAGTCCTTTGAAACTGCAAATCTAAACTGCATTAAAACTGCTAAGTGTTGGGGTCCATTAAAGTCCATTAAAATGAGAAAAATCCTGGAATGTTTTCCTCCAAAAAACATAATTTCTTCTCGATTGAACAAAGAAAGACATCAACAGTTTGAATGACATGGTGGTGAGTAAATAATCTGGATTTTTTTTTAAGAAAATTGACTAATCCTTTTGGTGCTAAGGTGCCACCCGAGTGTTGACACTGAAATGCGCTGTAGAAAAACTGAATTGGTGTAAACATCACTTTTTTTAGGAAGTCATCCTGCTGAATCATTGTTTTGTAGTGCAGTGAATGACATCCCTTGAGAAACATGTCTACATTGCATGAGACAAGTTAATTATATGAAATGTATTTAAAATGAACATTCAATATAAATAATACAATCTACTTGAAGTAGTTTAGCGGCGTCTGGGTTGATGTTTATTCAGAGAGAACAAAACGGTTGCACAGTTAAACAGCTGAAGCGATATCTCTCGTGTGATCTCAGCCTTTCGGAGCGCTGAAGAAAACACATCATCACTTGTTTGATGAATAAGCTAACAGGGGGACACAGCAAACTTAAAAACCATCAGTGAGGTTTAACAGGAGCACAAACAGTTACATGTTTTTCACTTACTAGAGTACAGGACATTGGAGGTTTAAAAGATTAAAATATATCAGTAGCACTGAAAACAATAGAAAGTCCTTTGTTATGATACTGGAGTGTGTTTGTTTTTTTCCAGAATCTCCTGTTTCTCCGTCCTCGTCTCCAGTTCCTAATCGTTCAGATTCAGCATACATTGTGCTTGGAGTGGTGTGTGCTGTCTGTCTGCTGATTATTGTGATGTTTGGAGTTGTGTGTTTACGTGGTTATCCGTCTTATTTGAAGTAAGTTTCTCACAGTAAACATAAAACCAAGTTTTCTTCTTCCTTGTTTAATGTTCCTGCTTTAGCTTTGAAATAACAATAACTTTTGAGCTGACATCAAGATGTTTACCAAGTAAAGTAGACATTTAGAAATTATTTGCATTCAGGTCTGGATCCATATTGGAATGTAGTGCTCATTTTTCAGTCTTCCATGAATTGCCCTAAACACTTTCCCTGCTAGCGTTTAAAAAAAAAAGTTGCCAGCCAACGCATGTTTTATGATGGTTTATGATCACAAAAGTTTAATGCCTTCCAGAAAATGTTCTTCTTTGAATATATAAACACACAATACATCAAATAAAAGAACAGACCTTCGTCTTACCATCATCTGTTCTCTTTTATCACCTCTCAAATAAAAAATGTTGAGCAAAAAGCTGAGATAATTGCATTTTTGTGAAGAACTTTTGATAGAGATCACATTCAGAGCAATGATCAAAACATACACTGAGTTCTTATTGTTTGCCCTAAGGGGTTTGTTCCGGGTTTTATAAGTTGGGTAAGAACACCACCTGGTGGATAATAGTGGAAATATGGATTGCCGGAAAAACTCGTGGGGAGTTTAACTCGTCGACAGTGTTGGGGGTAACGCATTACAAGTAACGTGCATTACGCAATAACATTACTTTTACGTAACGAGTAAGGTAATGCATTAATTTATAAATGTACATATTAATATTTGAATTACTTTTTTAAAAAAAGTCATGCAAGTTACTTTTCAGTTTAATTAATTTGATGTAAAAAAACAATGTACTGCATTAAACTAAACGTATTAACGTAGATTTACATACTCTATACATGCGGGCCTAAGCGTAGTTTCAGTCATTTATGCGATAGAAATATGCAATTTCTGAATGCAGAACTTCTCAGTCATAAAAGCCACCTGCAAGGCCTGAAAGAGATCAAGCCTCAGCAAAGTAAGAAAAAGTAACACAAAGGTAACGCAAAAGTAACAAGCATTACTTTCCATGAAAAGTAACTAAGTAACGCAATGAGTTACTTTTTTGAAGAGTAACTTAATATTTTAATGCATTACTTTAAAAAGCAACTCTCCCCAATTCAATTCAATTCAATTTTATTTATATAGCGCTTTTTACAATAGTTAATTGTTTCAAAGCAGCTTTACATTAATAGATGTATGAAAAGCAAAGAAAAACAAGCATAGTAAAAATGTAACGTATACAGCAAAGTAGTAAGTTAAAGGAATATTCCATTTTCTTAAAAGAAAAATCCAGATAATTTACTCACCACCATGTCATCCAAAATGTTGATGTCTTTCTTTGTTCAGTCGAGAAGAAATTATATTTTTTGAGGAAAACATTGCAGGATTTTTCTCATTTTAATGGACTTTAATAGAGCCCAACATTTAATACTTAACTCAACACTTAACAGTTTTTTTCAACGGAGTTTCAAAGGACTATAAACGATCCCAAACGAGGCATAAGGGTCTTATCTAGCGAAACGATTGTCATTTTTGACAAGAAAAATAAAAAATATGCTTTTTTCGTCTTGGTCCGGTCCAGCGCGACCTAACGTAAATGCGTAGTGACGTAGGGAGGTCACGTGTTACATATATAAAACGCAAATTTGCGGACCATTGTTAACAATAAACTGACACAAAGACATTAATTAGTATCAGTTGACATACAACAACGTAGGAACGGTCCTCTTTAAATGCACTTGTAAACACTGGGGCGGAGTTTCGCGTTCGTCCTCTGTGACCTCTTGACGTCATGACGTATTGCATGGGGTCATGCTTGACGCATCACAACTGGATCTATACGAGAAGTTGTGCTTTAAAAGTGCATATTTTTTATTTTTCTTGTTTGGGATCGTTTATAGTCCTTTGAAACTCTTACGTATTGAGTTGAGAATTAAATGTTGGGCTCTATTAAAGTCCATTAAAATTAGAAAAATCCTGTAATGTTTTCCTCAAAAAACATAATTTCTTCTCGACTGAACAAAGAAAGACATCAACATTTTGGATGACATGGTGGTGAGTAAATTATCTGGATTTTTCTTTTAAGAAAATGGAATATTCCTTTAAGCCAAAGGTGGCAAACTCTCCAGGGGATGAAAACCCCCCTAGGAGAAAAACCCTTCTGGCTAGTCCAGGGGGAAAACTCCTAGGAGGGAAAAAACCCTTGAGAGAGATACATATATATTTATATATAAATACTATCGGGGTATTAGAGCGGGTAAGCGAATTGGGCTGGTTCCGCCGGTGGTGGCTGGTCGGGCATTGGCTGGGCGTCTCGTGGAGGGACGGTCAGTGGATCGGCGGTGTGATGACCTTCACGATTGCAGGAGCTGGGTCTGTTTGTCTCGTTGTCCCCGGGGTCGAGGACGAGACAGGGAGAGAGAAACAGAATCCTATTAGCGTAGGGGCTGTTCACATGTAATGCAAGTGTCATACAGTATAGTGGTTTAAGTCAGCTCGGTTCCGGGCAGGCTAGCTGTTGCGGCATAGGTGTATTACCCAATATGAGGTATGTGAGTGCTTTGTTCTAGACAAATTAACTGTTGCGGGATGGGTACATTTGCTGGACATTTTATGTGAATGCTTTGTTAACTCTTTCCCAGCCAATGACGAGTATTTCCGTCTTTCCGCAATACCGCTATTATCCACTAGGTGGCAGAGGGTCTGTTCTTTCATTTGATATATTGTATGTTTATATACTTGAAGAACATTTTCTGGAAGGCATTAAACTTTTGTGAAAATCATGAAAAACGCTGGCGCTGGCTGGCAACTTTTTTTTAAAACGCTGGTGGTGAAAGAGTTAAAGAAGAATGTCTTAACAACACTGCTCGTCAATGGCGGGGAAAGAGTTAAATCCCTTTCACATATCGTGGCATTGATCTTGGGATCGTTTCCAGGATAGGGACCTACTAACATAGCCGGGATTAGTCTCAAAACCCGCTATTTGTGAACAAATAGCGGGAAATTGCCGTAAGGGGTGTGTCTAAGTGAGCTCCTCACTATCTGTGCTGAAGCTGAAATTGTTATCTTGCTTAATAGTACACAACATGGGAGTTTATGATCGAATCAGAAAAATTGCTCTCGCATGGTTTCTCGGGATGGATATCTTGGTACAGATTTTCCAGAATCTGTGTATAAAAAGGGCTATAGATGAAATGAAGCCCAATTTATACCTCTGCTTTGAGGGTACACCGTAGCCTACGACGTAGCCTAATGTGCACCTTCCCTAAAAATGTAACAGTGGGTCAACACCAGTAACATGCCCGTCGACACTGCCTACTAGCAGTCTGCATGTCGACAGAGACAACAACAATGAAGTGTAAATAAAAGCTGAAGTGTAGCCTATGGCGTAGACGCAGAAGTATAAATCAGCCTTTACGTTTGTAAGTACAATAGATTGTGGTTGGCCTCCTATGTTTCAACATTCATGTTATTTTGTATCTCTCTCCACTGCCTGTGTGCATTTTTATTATGTCACAAACATCTTTCACCCGTCAGTTGTGTTTTGAAAGCCATTTCACTTTTTGACTATGTAATTCATGGCTTTAATTTCTCATAAACAGTCCCACAGTGCCGATTGATTTACACACTGCGTTTTATTCCAAGACTAAAACTGAAGACCACAGCCTGTTTACTTTCATTTCTTTATCTCAATGTTTTTGGGACAGGAAATTGAAGGCCTGAGGAAAGAGTAGTGCGGCAGAAGTTATGGTGCTTGGTCTATGAAAACAGAATGATTTCTAGTAAATTATAATTATGGAGGAGGGACTTGGCCAAGGCAGTGCTGAGCCAAAGAGCTTCAAATTACCTCCAGTTGTTTGCAGTAGAGATTAACATCAACATGGGGTGTAGTGGGTGATGGGGTGTAGCTTTGTTAAAGATCCACTATTGTTAACCAATTGTTAACTCCTCAAAGTCTTTATTTCTGTTGAAAAGCCAGTTTACACCGGCATGATTTCCAATAGTTAATGTCGAATATTGCTGGTCTAACTAGTATATAGCAATATTTTCAAATGCAAATTTGACCATCATTATTGTTCAAAGAAATATTTCTCATTTAACCAGTAAAATCGCCCCTATTAATTTGTATATCTAAAGAAAACAATCCCTGTGATATTTTACATGAAATAAGTGAGTTTCTGTAAATAAATCATTAGTTTTGTAATACTGTGGTTTGGTTATCAGTGATTAAACATGTATCGTTGGCGCCCTCTACAGGTCTTGGTTTGGAATTGAAGACAAACTCACTCCTATTGTCGAGTACAGACCTCAGAGATCCTATAACCGCTCAGCCATCGAAATCACACGTACGTCAAGAAGTATAAACCATTTATCATTAGTATAAAACCTTGGGATTTGATGTATAACAGATCTGAATGTATATTTTCCCTTTCTTAGTTGCCAGCTTGGGCATTAGCAGTGAACTTCAAGCCAAACTTCAGGATGTGATGATCATAAGGAACCTGCTGTCCATCGGTAAAGTCCTTGGAGAAGGCGAGGAGACGGTCTGGTATGATGTAATGTCACCAATCTTCTCAGACTGATGTAGTCATCTAATATCTTTTCTCACAGGCGAGTTTGGATCTGTTATGGAGGGCCACCTGAGACAACCAAGTGGAACGTCGGAAAAAGTCGCTGTGAAGACCATGAAATGTAAGTCTAGCCGAATAGTTTTCTGTGTGCTTCAAATGACTTTTTAGTTTAATTACTTTATTATCAACTATATGTAGCAGCTATTTATATTTTGGTGGTTCACTTTACTAGACAAACAAAGAAGACAATAAATCAAACATAAATTTAGGAATTTTGTGGAATTATATGCTCGTTTTTTTAGTGGATAACTTCTCCCAGAGAGAGATTGAAGAGTTTCTGAATGAAGCTGCTTGTATGAAGGATTTCAACCATCCTAATGTCATCAGACTCTTGGGTAAGAAACAGGTTTCACCTTAATTTCGGCTCTCAGATACCACATGCAAAGTAGTGCTAGCATCAAAAACTGTATTTGGGCTGTGCACTGATTTGTTAAAGGATTAGTCCACTTTCTTAAAAAAAATCCAGATAATTTACTCACCACGTCATCCAAAATGTTGATGTCTTTCTTTGTTCAGTCGAGAAGAAATTATGTTTTAATAATTTGACATTCCAGGATTTTTCTCATTTTAATGGACTTTAATGGACCCCAACACTTAACAGTTTTAATGCAGTTTAAAATTGCAGTTTCAAAGGACTCTAAATGATCTCAAAGGAGGCATAAGGGTCTTATCTAGCGAAACGATTGTCATTTTTGGCAAGAAAAAAAAATATATGCACTTTGGGACCACAACTTCTCTTCTTCCTTGGCTGTGTGGCGAGCCAGCGCGACCTCACATAATTGTGTAATGACGTCGAAAGGTCACGTTTTACATATATGAAACTAGGGATGCACCGAATCCAGATGTTTTGGATTAGGACAAATACCGAATCCACTGTTTAAGATTCGGCCGAATACCAAATCCTACTCGCATCCTTATTCCATTAACACAGTAAAACACATTAATGAAGTAAACAACGTCCACAGCAGTGTATTTTTCATTTTATTTCATTTTAACTGTAAAAAAAGGATAGGCAACATTATGCCAGGATGACAAGTGAGAAAAACTATTTTGACAATTACCATTAGCCTATGCGTAATGAAAGCGATGCGGTGCGACGCACTTGTTTTTTCCAGGTGCGTCCCTGAAATGTGAACCGCCCCTAAGGCTCACCGAAAAAAAGCTTGTCTCCACGTCAGCACCCGATGTGTGTAACCAACGGTGACGTGACGTCGACCAACGTACCGCAAGCCTAGGGTTCAATGAAAAAAAATCCTAAGATTCGTCCGAACCCCGTCAAAAAGCCCAGTATTTGTCCGAATCCAAATCCTGGATTCGGTGCATCCCTATATGAAACACACATTTGCGGACCATTTTAAAGAATAAACTGACACAAAGACATTAATTAGCCACATACAACAACTTCAGAACGGTCCTCGTTCTCCATAATTGTCAACACTGGGGCGTAGTTTCGCATACATTATCCGTGACCTCTTCACGTGATGGCGTATTACGTGAGGTCGCGCTTGCGCGTCACACGACTGGAGGAAGATGAGAAGTTGTGGCTTAAAAGTGCATTTTTTTCTTGCCAAAAATGACAATCATTTTGCTAGATAAGACCCTTATGCCTCGTTTGGGATCGTTTAGAGTCCTTTTAAACTGCAATTTTAAACTGCATTAAAGTTTTGGGGTCCATTGAAATCCATTAAAATTAGAAAAATCCTTGAATGTTTTCCTCAAAAAACATAATTTCTTCTCTACGTATCAAAGAAAGACATCAACATTTTGGATGACATGGTGGTGAGTAAATGATCTGGATTTTTTTCAAAGAGTAACTAAACCCTTAACCAACTTTTTTTAGTTAATGATCTGTAAGAATGATGCTTTATTAGTGCTGTTCATTGATTTTAGTAAGTTTTTTGACATTTGGATATAAAGTCTTTCAATACTATAATATATTGTGTAAAAACGTCTGAGTGCTGCCCTCTTCAGGTTGAACGGTGGCTACTGCAGTTGAATTTTCCTATTGGATGTTGGGTCCAAAAAGTAACTCGTGACGTAAGAAGGTTTAAGCTCACCACGCCCTTGTTACGATCTCACCACATGCTTGGTACGAGCTTAGTTCGTCCCCTCTATCTCCGTTGGGATCTGCCCACTTTTCTTGCATTTTTCAAATATTGCCAGTGGGTGGAGTCAGGCTCTGACCAGGGGTTTAGTTACGCTTTAAGAAAATTGACTAATCCTTTAAGAATAAAGCACATCGACAATTCAATATTCAGGAGCAGATTAATAAGATTTATAAGCCTGCACAATGCTGATTTATTTATCTAGGTGTTTGTTTGGAGGTTGGCTCCGGACACTTTCCCAAACCGATGGTTGTGCTTCCGTTTATGGAGTACGGAGATCTGCATAGCTTCCTGCTGCGGTCTCGTCTCAGCGAAAACCCTTTGGTAAGATGCCAATAAATAACCTTAGTAGAATTGTGATGCTTGGTTGAATGATTTATACATGCATGAACCAAAATGTGGATCTAAAAGGACCTTGCTGTTTCCAGTTTCTCCCCACACAGGTGCTCCTGAAGTTTATGATCGACATCGCTTTAGGAATGGAGTATCTCAGCAACAGAAACTTCCTTCACCGCGACCTGGCAGCTCGCAACTGCATGTATGTACTTCTCAACTCTTATGCTGAGTTTACACCAACCGCGTTTCAGGCGTCAAAATCGCGTCTACCGCGCCTAGTTTGCTGCTTGAACAGTTTGAATGCATTTGCGCGTGTAGAGCGGAGTAGACGCGCGGAGAAAGCAAGCATTTGACGTGCGTCAGAGCCAAAATCCGCTTCTTGTGGGAGGGGCAAGTGCTATGTGGTTGTCTGTTTGCAAGATGACTGATGTTGATTGTGCATTAATCGAGAGAGTTACTGGTTTGTAGACTTACTATAGGGGGAAAATAAACGGCGTGGGTCGATAAATGTCACGTGACTCAAAAGTGAAGTGTGTATTTACAACTTACCAGGTTGCCCAAAGTCCTCACTGACACTTTTCCAAGCAAGGTCCTTTGTATTCCTGTCTCCTCTATAGAAATAAGAACTTGTATCGTATAGCTCCAAGTGACTGCTTACGGACAATATCAAGCGTTGGTTGAATGAGTGACCACAGCAGCAAGCAGGCTCCTGATTGGTTAACGCGGCGTGAAATTCCTGAAAGTTCAAATTTTTCAACTCGGGCGTCAGCCGCAAATTCGCGTGAATCGCAAAATGCACAAAAAGCATCACTCGCGCGTACAACGCTTAATTTGCGCCTTTCGCACGAGCTAGATGCGCGAATGAGGCGGAAACGCGTCTTCCGCGCCAAACGCCTCTTCCGCGCCGCGGGAACTTCAGACGAGCGTCAACGCATCTTCACATTGACTTAACATTGAAATCACTCGCGCTTCACGCCTCTACGGCGGTTGGTGTAAATGCAGCATTAGTCTCTCTATTTGCTGCTTTATAGCCACTGAAAGGGCTGATTTTGTCCTGGAGAGAGGTGTCAGTTGACGTTCCCATTCAAAAGCCTTCTCGTACAAAGCCTCCATGCTGCCACCTTTTGTAAGCCAGTTCACCTCAGTTTTATATGTCAAATATTAGACTATTAAATTATTTACTCTCAAACTAAAGAATTATGACCTACCACAATAATAAATGGTGAAACATAATAAAGCATCTACTGTAATTGTTAATTCCTTGTAATATATGAATGATGATGTCAGAATATGCATTTATTTTTAAATGGTTTAAAGTAGAGAAAGTCTACCAGCAGGGCATAACTTGGCCATACTGACCAGACAGACCTTGACCGCTTGGTGATCCAGCGCCAAACCAGCACTGACTATCATACAAGTAAACGCTGGTCTTTTTTGTTAGCTATTGATCTCACATCTGAAAGCATGTGTTTGCAAATCTCAGTATGTTTGGGCTTAGCGAGTACAAGTGTGCCATTTTATGTTTCTCATCCAGGTTGCGTGATGACATGAGCGTGTGCGTCGCAGACTTCGGCTTGTCGAAGAAAATCTACAGTGGTGATTACTACAGACAGGGCCGGATAGCTAAGATGCCTGTCAAATGGATAGCTGTGGAAAGCCTTGCGGATAGAGTCTTCACTGTCAAAAGTGATATAGTAAGAAAGGTTTTCATAGTTCTGTTTTCTTCTCGTGAGACGCTGTGTGTTTACCTCATGAGACCACAGGTTTCTTAAATCAGCATATCTTTGATCTTTACAGGAAATGTTTGCTCATATGACACAAACTTCTCTGTTGTTATGTTCGCCTCAGTCAGGCGTTTTCCTGGCATGTTTGCAGAAGTTACATTGCGGTTATTGACAGTTAATGTCCTTTCAGTGGGCGTTTGGAGTGACCATGTGGGAAATATCCACTCGCGGCATGACGCCGTATCCAGGAGTACAAAACCATGAGATTTATGATTATCTCCTGGAGGGCAACCGACTCAAACAACCAAATGACTGCCTTGATGAACTGTGAGTTTGCTTTGGCTTCTAAGTCATAAAAATATCTATTATATGATATCTGTTTACATTATGTACATCCATAGAAAGCTTAAAGACGGGGTGCATGATCTCTGAAAGCCAATGTTGATATTTGAAATCACCTAAACAAACACGCCCCTACCCCAATAGAATCTGGACCTTCTTTTGATAGACCCGCCCCACACATCCGCAACCCAGGCAATGATGCCGGTTAGTAGACACGCACCTTTCTGCTGATTGGCTACAAGTTTGTTTTGGTAGTAGGCCCGACATCCTTTTTCCAAAGTGTTTTTCAAAAATCATGCACCCCGCCTTTAAGACCCTTGCCTATTTAAGTGTCTACAAAAACTATTTGGACATTTATCCCTTTAACTACCTCCCTCTTTTTTTTTGAGTCTGGAAGTGATGTGCACCTTCAAATTAATATAACTCTGGCATTCTTTGGTCTAAAAGCAAAATCTTGGATCTCTTTATAAAGATGACACTTTAAAGTTGTTCCCTAAAGTGTTTTGGAGTAAATATTACATTAAAAATAGTTATAGCAGTTTAAATTTATTTTTAAAAAGAAAAATAATGCAATAAATTATGCATTTTATATTAAATAAAAATGAAAATGTTTTACGCCCAAAATGCTAAACAAATAAAGCCACAAGTCATAGCTAGTTTTGATCCAAATTTGAAGTTAAAAATCACCAAAAATAAAGAGATTTCTGTCACAATTTTAGTGATTTTACCAACAAAGGCCACTAGGTGTCACCAGTTGGCTGCATAATTTTGTCACAAATAAAAAAATACTATCACTGCATTATTATTAATGCAAAAAAGTTTTGAAATATGAAAACTACAATCTTAGAGCTTTCCAGTAATATATAGGTTGTCAAGATTTTTGAAGATTTTTTTGATGGATATTAGAATTATGAATATATACAAATTCATATGTATTCGGGTCAGTGACATTTAACAGAATGACCGTCACTATACAATTTCTATCATTTGATGGCCTTAAATATATAAAAAACTATATTCTAAGAACTTTCCAACAACATATAGTTTGTCAAGATTATTTCAGGTTAATAGGATATGTAATAATAAATGTGTAACAACACCTTGGGCCCACCGGTTGGCCCGTGAAATTTTAGGAAATTATTCTTACTACATCATTCTTTTTGCAAAATGTTGATGAAATATGAAAACTTCAATTTGAGAGCTTTCCAATGATATATACTGTAGTTTGTCAAGATTAGTGTAGGTTTAGACTAAGAAATTATTGTTTTAAATATGTAATGCCAAAATTCCCAGCTGTGGGACGGTGACCGTTACCACATGTATTGTCATTGCATAAGATATAAATTATACACACAAAAGTCATGCACTTAACTTTAAACTATGGCTCAAATATGTTTGTTTTAGAGAAATGCATGATTTTGAAGAAAAAATGTGAGATGCGTTATCTTGCTAAATATAATATGATAATGCTTTAGGCTTTTTCAATATGTATTCCTCATGTGCCAGTCTCTAAAACTGTGACTATACACAACCTTATGAAGTATTCGTATCATTTAGTTATTGCGCAAACCATTACGTTATGCATATCTACAATATTAAAATAATTTAGCTATATTGTGCAGCCATAGTTTTAGATATTTAAAAAAAAACACGCCCCTCTTGTGACTTATTAAATTTGTGAAATATCAAATTTAAGGGATTTTGTGCATAAAACAAGCAAAAAAATCTGCCAATGGGGTAAGCACATTTTTCTTGAATTTAGTGTTTTCTTGAATTTAGTGCTTACCTAATTGGCAGATTTTTTTGCTTTTTTTATGCACAAAATCACTTAAATTTGATATTTTTGGTCTAAAAAATAGGCTTATTTTCTTGGGTCGTTTTGCTCTTCAAGAAAACGCATCTTAATGTAAGAATTGTTATATATTTTTACTGAAAACAAGACAAAAATACTAAGAATTGTTTTTCTTGAAAATCATTTTTTGCAAGTGTATATGTGACTTTTATATTTGTACCAAAGTACCAAAACAGGTTGTGGTGCAAGACAAAATACTGTTTAAGAATATTCGATTCATACCATCTCACATGCTCCTGTGTTTATAGATATGATATCATGTTCAGCTGCTGGAGCGCTGACCCGTTGGACCGACCCGACTTTACACAGGTCCGGGATAGGCTGGAGAATCTGTCCGGAAAGCTTCCGCCAGTGTCGAACAGAAGAGACATTATCTACATCAACACCAGTTTTACTGAGGAGGAATCAGCAGAAGGGGCTGCGGAGGGACCTTTGCTCACTTCTTCTCCCTGCTGTAGCCGTCAGACCACAGATACATCGGTCGTGACGGCGGACGTTCACGAGAGCACAGGCGCTGAGGAAGACGACCGTTACGTTGTTGTCATATCATCCGGGGACCACGCAGCTGCAAACAGCACTGTTGATACTCCACTGTTGAATCACGGACGCTTGGAGAGCGATAGCGGAGAAACAGTCGGAGATGTGACGGAGACACAGCAGACGTCTAGTGACACAACACATCTGCTTTGAAGGACAATTTAGGGACTTGAAATGCATCAGAAGAATATTGACTGTATGGGAATTTGTGCAACGATTTTTATCACTATTCTGCTTAAAATTATTTCTGCTTCAACAAATTGAATTGCCAAAATTATGGTTTATCAAAAACCTTCCCTTGTTTTCAATACTTAGCTACAGTATTCATTGTATGTTAACGGGACCCAAATGCTGTGATATTAAACTAATGAAACCAGGCCTGCGTTTTACTGAGAGATGCACTGCAAAAATTTATTTTCAAGAAAAACAGTTCTTAGTTTTTTGTCTTGTTTTCAGTAAAATATCTAATAATTCTTGGATTGGGATGCTTTTTCTTGATGAGCAAAACGACCCAAGAAAATAGGTGGTTTTTGGGCCCAAAATATCAAATTTGGGTGATTTTTGTGCATAAAACAAGCAAAAGAATCTGCCAATGGGGTAAGCTAATTTTTCTTATATTTTTCTTGAATTTAGTGTTTAAGAAAAAATATTTTTTTTGCTTACCCCATTGGGAGATTGTTTTGCTTGTTTTATGCACAAAATCACTTAAATTTGATATTTTTGGTCTAAAAACTAGACTTGTTTTCTTGGGTCGTTTTGCTCATCAAGAGGGGGCGTCTTGATGTGAGAATCGTTGGATATTTTAACTGAAAACAAGACAAAAATACTAAGATTTTTTTGTCTTGAAAATAATTTTTTGCAGTGTGAGGAGTTTTCTTTTTGTAATAATCTGTAATTGCATTATAATGTGACCCTGCATGTGAAATCTAAGTCAGAAATTTTTATGATAAGATTAGGAGCATCAAAGTTCAATTTTGACCAGTAATTTTACTACGATTTCAATCTTTGAGATGGCCTTACACGTACAAATATCAAAAAATTCTTAAATCAAGATGCAATCTTGATGCAATCTTGTTGAGAAAAATAACCTTAGAAAATAAGTCTTGTTTTTAGACAAAAATGTTAATTTAAGTGAATTTGTGCATAAAACAAGCAAAAAAATTAAATAGACTTATTTTCTTTTCTGCTCATCAAGAAACTTAATTTAAGAATGTTTAGATATTTGTACTAAATTTGTAATTTTTTTGCAGTATACTCAGTCTAAAAAGTAATAAAGATTACATTTTTTCAAAATGTTCTTTATATTATGTAGGAAGATTTTATGTAGTAAACCATAAATCCCAAAAATAATTTTAGCTGGGTTTTCACATACAGGGTCACATAAGTTCAGAAATTAAGCTTTATTGTGATTTTTAAGCTTTTTGTTGTCTGTTTTTTTTTTAGAAAAAGTGTACATAGAATTACATTTGTATATTAGAAGTGCCTTTTGTAAATATGAAGTACAGAACATTTTTTTTTATATTTTATACTTTCAGCTGAACTGACAAACGGTAACTCAAAGTCTTTAAAGTAATCTATAATGGAAGTGTTACATTTTTTAATGAAGTATATTGAAATATAGTATTTTTGAGGTACAATAGCAATGTCTCCATTTATGTGTGATTGTTAAATATACAGTAGGAAAGTGCATAAGGCCATTGTGAACAACATCTTTTTTTAAATACAGCTAACATAATGAAATTACTTTGGTATTCCTGTAGTTCTTGGACAAAGTTTATTCATGTATTCATTATAAAATGCATTAATTTGTGGTTTATTTTAAATATTATAACTAGGGATCCACCGACACACCATTCCTGTACAAAGTATTCGATTACTTAGTGTGACTCCTTCTGATACCAATAGATATAGTTCTGATTTTTAGTCAAAATAATGTCATGAAAGCCTAGAATTGTAAAGCATACAAACTGCAATTCAGTTGTCATTGTAACCCAATTCAAAATAATGACAAAGTATGGGTTCGGATGCGTTCATCTGCTGTTTTTTAACAATTGGTTGATGTCTAAAAACGCTTTTATCAGCCGATAACGATTATACACTGCAAAAAATGATTTTCAAGAAAAAAATTCTTAGTAATTTTGTCTTGTTTTCAGAAAAATATCTAAAAATTCTTAAATTAAGATGCTTTTTCTTGATGAGCAAAACACCCAAGAAAATGAGTCTAGTTTTTATACCAAAAATATCAAGTGATTTTGTGCATAAAACTATGGGGTAAGCCAAAAAATCTTGAGAAATTTTCTTAAACACTAAATTCAAGAAAAATGTAGGAATTTTTTTTCTTACCCCATTGGCAGATTATTATTATTATTATTATTTTGCTTGTTTTATGCACAAAATTACTTAAATTTGATATTTTTGGTCTAAAATCTAGACTTATTTTCTTGGGTCGTTTTCCTCATCAAGAAAAAGCATCTTAATTTAAGAATTTTTTACTGAAAACGAGACAAAAAATGATTTCTTGAAAATCATTTTTTGCAGTTTAGGCTGATAAATCGGTACATCCCTAATAATAAGGTCACTTTGTTTTATGTTTGTCAAAAAGTGGCTTTGTCTGTGTAGTTGTATAATATTGTGATATATTTGTGCTTTTTAAGTAATTTATCACTGCATGAACATTTAAGATTTAAGAAAGTGTTTATAACTTAACTTGCTCTTCATAATGGAGCACGTGGCCGCTCAAAGGTCTCTTAAAAAACTCACCTTTGATTAAAATTAGTTATATTTATTATGAGGGGCGAAGTGTAGTTCAGAGTGATAATAAACCTACATAAAACTTAACAGTACAACTAATATAGAAACTAAATACATCTAAAGAAATAAAAATATCAAGTAAGAGAAAATATGTGAAATGTACAATATGCTCGTGGCAGGTGAATGAAGGCGTGACGTATCACGTCGCAGGCAGGTGAGCGCAGCGCGTGTACAGCGCAAGTAAACATGGCGGCCGTTAGCCACCGGTGTACACACAGCACGAGCAGTTTGCTGTGTTTTATATCATTTCTGTTAATTGTTTCATCATTAGATGGTGTGGACTGCTCTCCTGAGACGGGTGTGTCGACTGTGACAGTGCTAAATGTGAGTGTGAAGGTTTTTTTTTATTATAAACGGATACGAATGTCAGTCGAGGCATAAGTCACTGTTAGCAGATGTAATCACATCAGAGGTCCGTTAATGTGACCATATTTCTGCAAACAGACACTAGCGATACATTAATAACGAGATCGCTACTCAGAGTCTTTAGGTTATAAGTGTTAATATCACGTTTATTTAACTGATGCGTTTCTGTGGGGATTGCGCATTAGCGTGATGCTATATCTGCATGCAATTTCATCTGTTTCAGTGTTTAAAAGCCGAGAGGGCTGTGAAGAAATGATTTTTTAGATAACCCATGATCTGAGTAAATGTGTCATTGATGTGACGCTGTATTTATGTGGTAGCCTGCCCTACTGTTGACCAGATAAGTTAGATAAAATGCATGTTGAGTTAGATGGATGGGTCAATGACATGCATGCATGCATACGGTTGTGTACAGAGGTTTTATTTACTATAAAAATAACTTGATACATTTTGACACGTGTCGCTTTATTATATAAAACATGTGAAGTAATATTATGACTAATTAATGTTTTGGTATCTTAAACTTGTAATGTGGTAGGTGGGGAACTGTCCATAGTACAAATTAACAGTTTAAAGGAAAACACCACCGTTTTTAATATTTTACTATGTTCTTACCTCAACTTAGACGAATTAATGCACATCTATTTTTTTCAATGCGTGCACTTAATCTTTGTACAGCGTGTCGTAATTGTGTTAGCATTTAGCCTAGCCCTATTTATTCCTTAGGATCCAAACAGGGATGAATTTAGAAGCCACCAAACACTTCCATCTTTTTCCTATTTAAAGGACAAGTTCGGTATTTTACACTTAAAACCCTGTTTTCAGATTGTTTATGATGAAATAGAACAGTTTTGACTGAAATATGGACATATGCTGCTGGCCCGAGAATTTTTGGGTGTTTTTTGTATCACCTCCCACCTCTATAATGGCTGTATAGTTGCACAGGAACAATCCTTCCAAAAATGCATTAAACTTTCATTTACAAAGACGTGAAACTCACCGATTGTCAGGGGTGTTCACTGATATGCTCACAAAAGATCGCTGCAAAAGATGCTTTCCAACAGGTTTTATCATAGCTTTGTCCAACTCCATTGACTTGTATTAGATGTGCTGTGAGGTACGGTATAACTTCGCGCCAGGAATGTTGTTTGTATTCTTGCAATTGGCAAAGGTGGATTATCACCACCAACTGGGCTGGAGTGTCTGATATTAAAGCTCTCACTGGAAGAATATACGGGTGTGAGACGTTTGGAAAAATAGGTCCACAAGTTTAAAACGAATGCTAAAACACCTGTTGGAAAGCATCTTTTGCAGCGATTTTTGTGTGAGCATATTAGTGAACACCCCTGACCATTCGGTGAGTTTCACGTCTTTTTAAACGAAAGTTCAATGCATTTTGGGAAGGGTTGTTCCTGTGCACCTATACAGCCATTAAAGAGGTGGGAGGTGAAACAACAAACACCCGAAAATTCCCAGGCCAGCATCATATGTCCAAATTTCAGTCAAAACTGTTCTATTTCATCATAAACAATCTGAAAACAGGGCTTTAAGTGTAAAATACTGAACTTGTCCTTTAACTCTTTCACCGTCAGCGTTTTTTTAAAAAGTTGCCAGCCAGCGTTTTTCACAAAAGTTTAATGCCTTCCAGAAAATGTTCTTCTTCAAATATATAAACATACAATATACCAAATGAAAGAACAGACTCTTTGCTTTCAAACAAAAAAACCCGTTTCATCCTACCTTCAGTAGTTTTTTTGTAATCAGCTTTTGAATATGGGTAGGTTTCTGCAAAAACACCACATTTTGAGCAAAAAGCAGAGATAATTCCATTTTTGTGACGGACTTTTCATAGAGATCCCATTCAGAGCGATCTTTAAAACAGACACGGACATGCAGCTGCTTGACATAGGGCAATACTTCAGGTTTTAAAAAGTTCCACCTAGTGGATAATAGCGGTATTGCGGAAAGACGGAAATACTCGTCATTGGCGGGGAAGCGTTTTCTCTTGATTGACGAGATATCTTGTCAATGGCGGGGAAAGAGTTAAAGACTGTTACATGAGTAGTTACATGAGTAAGTATGGTGGCACAAAATAAAACAGGGCGATTTTTGTAAGCGAATATGAAATCTGAACTATATTGTATGGTGGAAGAGCACTTAGTTTGCAGCACTTGAACCTCAAGCGCAGTAATATTGATGGAAGTTTGAGCGAGAAGGGGAGTGATGTTGTTACTGCACACCGAGGTCAAAGTTCTGAAAAACAAAGTGTAAAATAAAAGTATCAAAGTAAAGCCAAAGTACCTTATTTTTATGTTAAAAATGTTTCCTATAAACAAATTTCACGAATATTAGTAGTTGTTGGGATAATTGAAAAACATTTGTCCAACAATTTGGATGTTCATAATTATCAAGGTAGCACAACCGCAATCATGGGCCTTTTATTAAAAAAGTTTACAAGTATAAACTGTAAACATGATATCACATCATCCAGTAAACCCCATGTGGTCTTTATAGCTGATTGAAAAGTTTTTAGATTTCTCTTAAATACTGAAAAATACTGGTACACTTTCTGTGTCAGGTGGTACCACCAATATAAAACTAGAAAAAAGCACTCTTTTCAAACATCTAATTGTATTTAAAAAGTATATTTATGAATATGAAAACCAGCATCCAAGCAAAAGTCTGTTAAATGTAAAGTTAATGCAGAGGTCAGGTGGTGCAACCAGAAAGTCAAAAGGGCAATTGCTATAAATGCCCCAAGAAATAAAAAAAGCTAAATAATTTTAATATGCTAATCATTTTTGTTTAAATAAAAGCTAAGCAAGTCTATAAAATTGTTCACGGTACATAAGCTAAATTTTCTGTCTTATCTGGTTGATTGTCATGTCATGTCATCGTGGCATTTGATCGGCCAAATGATTTGTGTAAGAATATCTAATGAGGTCCTATCAAATATTTAAAGACATCTCTCATTTTTCCACTGAGGTTTCCAGTGGCTAACATAAGACCATGACATTTAATACCTGTTTACTAGTAAGCATTCAGTGGTAAAACTTCAAGATATAAAGATTTTGACATGTGTCTTGTTGTTTCATTGATTTATTTTCTGTAAATCTGCTGTGTAGGGATTTGTGTTGACAAATAAACTGGAATAAAATTGATTTGTTTCCTCTTTTCCAGACCTCAAGACCTTTATTTTTTAAAAAGTCCATGTACAAGGACACAGACATTGCATTGAGAGGTATATCTAATATGAATATCTATACATTAAATGACTCTCAGTTTATCAGGTTTTATCTTCAGTTTAAGCAATATCATGTCATATCTCTTTGCAGTGAAATTCTTTGGTTGTCCAGAGGAATTGACATTTAACATACAGTGGTATTTGAAGTATTACCCATGTCACAATCAATACAACAATGTGGAGGTGAGTTACCCTTGTGTGCTGCTGAGCTCAGTGTATATCAGATGTGTGTGATAAGACTTGTTTATTAATCGTTTGTTTGTTCAGGAACTGTATGATAAGACGCCTCAAATTCGAGGTGCGAGTTTGGACCCGATCCCTTTGGCACAGGGAGAATATGTTCAGCACATATACAGAGCAATACCCTGCCACAGTGGCATGCCCAGCTTTCCCATGCTCAATGTAAGTTTCCAATGTTTATTTTTAGTCAAACAGCCATTGAAAATACTTTTCATATGACATGTTTGTTTGCAGAAATCCAAAGCAGTGCCTAAAGAAGTAAGGCCACCTGCAATGGATGGCGAGTTACAGGTAAAAAATATTGATAGGCAAACCTGTTTTAAAAGCTTTTTTGTATTACAAACATTCAAAATAAATATTTTTGTTATTATATTTATGTATTATTTATATATTTTTCTATGTTTGTTTGTAAATAAGGCAGAGAGTTTCACAAGTTCACCTGATGCTGAGGCTGGCACCTATAAAGCAAAGGTGGGAATAAAAAACAATTATTATCATACATTATTTATATATATATATTTATAGGAAAGTATTTCTTCATTAATGCTTCGTAATTTGGTTTTCTGGATAAGGATAATGTGATTGCTACGACCTGGAGGGATGGGCCCTACCTGCTTGTGGTCGCCGTTCAACAAAGCAAACAGGATGTCAACTGGAATTTAACCTGTAGGACTATATTTACTTAAAGGTGCAGTGTGTACTTTTTGGAAGTATCTCTTGACAGAAATGCAAAATAATATACAAAACTATATCATCAGAGGTGTATGAAGACCTTTTTATAATGAACTTTTATGTTTTTATTACCTTAAAATGAGACGTTTTTATCTACATGCACAGAGGGTCCCCTTACATGGAAGTCGCCATTTTGTGCCGCCATGTTTGTACAGAAGCCCTTAACGGACAAACTTTTTTACTAAGTTGTGTCCAACGATGACATGATTTTCCGGTACTGTAGCTTCTCTATGCGTTTCAAAACAAGGGGTGAGCAGTGGACTGAGCCGTTGGTTGCAATTCACAACCTCACCACTAGATGTCGCTAAAATTTACACGCTGCACCTTTAAAAAAACTCTTATCATTGAATACATAAAAATGTAGCTTTTGAGAAAACAAACCATATTTACATCCTGTTCTATGTACATGTGATTGATTCTTATCTAAATGTTGTATTTCAGTCAGCGTTGTGATGAAGGGAACTCATGGTTTTCTCTCTGTCACCGAATGGCCTCTCATGATTGTGAGTATTCAGTTGATCATCAGCTTTGTATTTAAAGTTCGGTATTTTACACTTAAAGCCCCGTTTTCAGATTGTTTATGATGACATAGAATGGTTTTGACTGAAATTTGGACATGTGATGCTGGCCTGAGAATTTTTTGTTTCTGTTGTATCACCCCACACATCTACAATGGGTGTATAGGTGCACTTGAACAATCCTTTTTAAAATGCTTTAAACTTTCGTTTACAAAGACGTGCAACTCACCGGTGGTCAGGGGTGTTCACTGATATGCTCACACAAAAATCGCTGCAAAAGATGCTTTCCAACAGCTGTTTTACCGTTTGTTGTAAACTTGTGGACCTATTTTTCCAAACGCCTCACACCTGTATATTCTTCCGTTGAGAGCTTGAATAATAGACACTCCAGCCCAGTTGGTGGCGATAATCCGCCTTTGCCAATTGCAAGAATACAAACTACTCCATACAAACAACATCATATGTCAAAATTTCAGTCAAAACCGTTCTATTTCATCATAAACAATCTGAAAACAGGGCTTTATGTGTAAAATACTGAACTTGTCCTTTAAGATGAGTTACCAAGGGGACTATTGCTCTTTCTTTTCAGTTCTATATGGTTATGTGTGTGGTGTACATACTGTATGCTCTGCTGTGGTTCGTCTGGTCTTCCTGTTACTGGAAAGATCTCCTAAGAATCCAGTTCTGGATCGCAGGCGTCATCTTTTTAGGCATGATAGAGAAGGCTGTCTTCTGTGCCGAATATCAGAACACTAACAGCGTGGGCTCAGCATCTCAGTATAAATACACACAAGACCTGCTTTATTTTTTGTCATTGAACAAGCTTCGAATTAAAGTTGATTTCTTTAGCTCAAGGTCTGCTGATCTTTGCCGAGCTCGTCTCTGCCCTGAAAAGGACACTCGCCCGTCTGCTGGTCATCATTGTCAGTCTGGGCTATGGTATTGTCAAGTAAGTGATGAAGACATTGATTGACAGGTTTGCAGATTATCTGTGATTATGGGTTTTGAGCGATGATGTTTTTGTTCTCAAGCCCCGTTTGGGTATGGTCATGCACAGAGTGGTGGGACTAGGCGTGCTGTACTTCGGCTTTGCTGCCATCGAGGGCGTTTTGAGGATCACGGGGGTAAATCTGAATTAATGGACCCTTTGAAATAATTTTGACCAAGGAACAAGTTATGCATGCAGTTGTACAGTACATATGTGACACTGGACCACAAAACCAGTCATTAGGGACAATTAGGATTTATACATCATCTGAAAAAGTCTGTAGGAACACACATTATTTATGATAAAATATTTATTTTAATATTTGCGGTTGGAAATTTACTAAATATCTTCATGGAAGATGATCTTAATTTAATATCCTAATGATTTTTGGCATAAAATCAAGGATTTTGACCCATACAGTGTATGTACCCGAGCTACTTATGACTAGCTTTGTGGTCCAGGGTCATAAATTTAGTTATGAGTTTTACGATCACACAAAGAATGGAAAATGAGCTGTCTTTTAAAAATCTTCCTTTGTGGTTTAAAAAAAGTTACCCTGACATCGTTTGTACTGACACATGTGTTCGTAAATGCTTGCGGTTTTAGGTTTGTTGAACATCCTTGTAACCAGTATAATAATTTAACATGGATTTGGCCAGTTGTTTTGAATAACAGTATGTGCTGTTTTATGTTGATGTATAAGGGTTGAGATAATGGACCAGCTCTCATCACTTACATTATATTAGCTTTGTTTGATTCTTCTGCCATCTGGTTCATATCCTTCCAGTAGCTGTATAACCTACTAACTCAGTTATACTAACCCAGCATTTCATTTGGCAAATTTATCATAAATGTTTTCATTACGAACTGTCATTCATGCAAAAATTTTGATCATTACGATGAGCTGCTTTCTGGTTCGTTCTTTACACTTCAATGTCAAAATTGGAGAGAAGCATGATAGTTTTAAATGTTGTGTGTATGTTGGGATAAACTGATAGCTGTCAGTGTATTATTAAGCATGTAAACACACTCGTTGATTGCTAATTTTCGGTTTCTGGGGTTGAAAATCTTTTTCTCCTGTGTTTGTGGTTTTTGCCGTCTCTGTGGATCTCTCAGGCTAAAGACTCTGATTTGGCTTTGCTGGCCAACATTCCTCTGGCTCTGCTTGATTCCTCTCTGTGTTGGTGGATATCCATTTGAAAAGCTGTTTGCTGATTGCTCCTCTGGTTTCTACTTGTGCCCAGACAATCTGTCCGATGAGCCGTGATGGTGGCGTTTTATTTGTGCATGATCATTTTATTTGGGGTTTTATTTGCTAGTTAGATGTGATGATGAGTCCTCTACACGTCTGTTTTGCTGTATTATGTTAAAGGGTTTTTTAGGGGGCCATTTTTAAAGGCACAATATGCAAGATTTTGCATTGAAATATCCAAAAAGTACTAGCACAGTGTTGCATGTGTTCTTATGTTATTTAAATTCAGAGAATTTGCAGTTTTAGGGGGCGATTCACATTTCGCGTCTTTTGCACGCTCAAATTCGTTATTTCAATTGTAGGCACACGCTTGTAATGGAAGCAACGTGCACATGGTGGGACACTCTCGTTTTTCCAGGCGCGTCCACATCACATCACAAAAACATCTCAACTTTTCAGAATGCCGCCAGCGCACCATAGGTCATGTAACAAAACCAACCAACGGTCGCGTTTTAGATTTGAAATGTGAACCGCCTCTTAAAAAGCATTAAGCGTCTGTACGTAGGGTCTCCATACTGGGGCTTAGAGCTGTACGATTAATCGTTAAAAGATTGTGATCTCGATTCGACTCCCCCCCCCCAAAGCATTTCGACGATTCAGGTAATTATATTTTTAAGGAGGAAAGACGCAGTTGTGTCAGCTCTCTCGACAACACGCAATCACAGTGGCCGCGATGACGTCTTGACGTCTCATTTATTATTGCGCAAGCCAGATGTGGTCGTGCTCGTGTTCGCTCCACTGGTACAGCGGATGCTTTCGCCAAGAAGTTAAACAGAAACTAAAGAGAATGAGTGAGGCAGAGCAATGCGCAGGTACGTCCGATAAGAACCTTGACGTTGTTTTAGTACCAAAAAGAGGATCTTATTCCGGATCTTATTCCTTCCGAAAGGGTTTTTAGCACAGGGGGAAACATTGGCTGCGTCCAAATAACCACACTTGCTGTCTTTGCACTTGACTGCTTAAATTACATTTTCTTGTATTTGGCCCAAGTGTAGTGGGCGTGAAGATTAAGCGTGCATGTAGATTTATTCATCTGATGGACGTTCACGCTGCCAGCGAGAGCATTCAAAAAAACGCTCGAATGGATTCTCTTGAAATCTCTCAAGTCGAGGTTTCCACCTTCAGATTGGTTGGCGCTGAACCTTTCCGCTTTGCGATTGGTTGGCGCCGAACCGCGTCATAGCTCATTACCATAAAGTAATGTTAATCCATGTCTACTTAAAATTTATATTTACATTTTTTTTCTTTAAATAAAATGAATACATAATAACTGTACAATTAACATTAACTGAAGATTATGTACACTTATCTGAAACTATCAGAAGCATAATTCTTTGCACCTGTAAAAACTAACGTTAAACTAATGTTCAGGGGTTGTACATTTTAAAAAATTAAAGTTCTTGAGAATCGTGATCTTAATTTTAGGCAAAAGAATCGTGATTCTCATTTTATACAGAATCGTGCAGCTCTACTGGGGCTTACATTATATTATGGTTATAAAATACATCATGCATGAACATGATTTCTCTCCTGTAGATTGATTCACATCGACATTGAAGTTGAAGACTACAACTCCCTTCGTTCCACGCTTTTTAAAGTATGTGTAAAGTCATTTCAAAGAATTGTTTCTAAAACACATTATAAATGTTAGAAATGTATTCCTGAAACATTTTACAAAGACTAAACTGTGTAGTACTGAACTGTGAATTTACATGTTACAGTTTTTTCTCTACTTTTGGTTACTTCGTGGCTAACGTTTACTTACGGTGGTTCTGATGCACGGAGCATGGCTCCGCCCCTAACACAATCGCGAGCATCCATTCAGGTTGTAGCAGTATTTGAAGTTGAGAGCGACATCAGCTTTCCCGCGAGTGGGCGTGGTTTCAGCGCTAACAGTGGACACGCCCCTAGCATTTGAGAGCGGAGAATCCTGCCTGTTTTTCCAAGATTTTGAGGGTTTTTTTCTACTTTTATTTTTGTTTAATAATTGGCAGAGTGGTTTATATCACATATTTCTGTGGTGTGACAAACTGAGAAACATATTAGACTTTACACAGACTTTAACAGCATCATCAAGCTGCGCCCGTTGTCTGATCTCTAGTGGCCAAATTGCATATTGTGCCTTTAAATGTTTATATGGTGTGCTGATGTGCTTGCCTACTAACTAAGCTTGGGTTGTAATGGTGCGTTTACACCAGACGCAGAAGAGGCGGCAAGCGCGAGTGATTTACATGTTAAGTCGATGCAAAGACGCGAATAGGCATCCTGCGGCGCAAATGGCACGTTCCGCACAAATTAAGCATTGCCGCGTGATCCGCGCAAGTTCAAAAATCTGAACTTTGGTGGATTTTCGTGCTATGTTAACCAATCACGGGCTTGCTCTAGCAGTGACGTGATTACAGGAAGCAGAAAAATAAAACAATGGAGGACAATCATCATTATCAGACGAGACATCTTCATACATCTTCATGTATTTAATTAAAAGGATCTTATTTGGAAGAAGGTGAGTGAGAAGGTCGAACAATCTGCTAATTTTACTCAGTTTGAGTTATATAAGCCCACCCATGACGCAAATTTACCTGTGAATGTCTCAAATGACTAGAATTTCATGCGCGAATGAAGCGAAAAGCGCGTGTTTGCCGCCTCTTCCGCATCTGGTGTGAATGCACAGTAAGGGTATAAAGTCTAAATGGATTAAAAATTATTTTCTGTGGTAACAGCTGTTGTAGGGTAAAATATCCCTTTTTCACCCTTATTCAGTCTAAATCAGTGATTTGTTTCCTTAACTGTACCTTAAATATTTGTCAGCCTGGCACAAACCATTAAAACTCTAAAACTCAGAAGAAATCCAGTGAAATTGTCTCTGTACAGACACTTCACCAACACGCTCATCTTTGCCGTTCTTGGTGAGTATAAAGTGTTTGATACTTTTGAAAAGGTTTGATAACCTGAGTATGTTACCTAATGCGTTGGTGTTTCAGCATCCATCATTTTTATGGTCTGGACCACAAAGAAGTTTCGGTTAGCAGACTGCCAAGCAGTAAGTACACGAACGTTAAGAGGACCTCAAGTTTGAACAGTTTGAATCTCATAAACAATAAGGGATGTGTTTGTGTTAACAGGACTGGATGGAGTTATGGGTGGATGATGCCTTCTGGAGGTTCCTCTTCTCCATCATTCTCCTGGTCATCATGTTTCTGTGGAGGCCGTCTGCCAATAACCAAAGGCAAGCATATTGAGAGACTTGACTAAGATATAGAAAAGCTAACCATAATCTAATAAGCGCAAAAATACACAGCACTGACAAGAAAAAATGGGCAAAATAGTTCATATTAAATAGAAATGGTTCATATTAGCATTCTGGGATTGCTGTCTATGATAAATAAATGTTATGATGCCTCCAGTCTGTGCTGTGTCCCTTTCCTTTTACTTTTTTATGATTTTTTCTTCTCTAATCTGCATGTGCATTGTGTTCAGGTATGCATTCACACCTCTCATCGATGACTCTGATGACGAGGAGATTGAAGAGTTCCTGGTGCCTGCAAATCTAGGTCAGTCCCGCATCCCTGTCTTAATATTTCAGCAGAATCAGTGAGCCAGTACTGTTAATCTGTGCGTATATTGTTGTTAAAGTTCATGATATATGTATTCTTTATTTGTCAGCTGATGGGATCAAATTAAGAGCAGCTAAGACAGAAACCAATGGAACAGCAAAGCCAGCAACACCTAATCCGGTCAGTGATAACATGCAAACTGTCTGTACATAAATATACACTACAGTCATTTCTAGTGTGTAATATATGAATTTTATTTTTAGGATGAAGACTTGAAGTGGGTGGAGGAGAATATTCCCGCCTCTCTGACTGATGTGTACGTGTCTTTTTATATACACCGTGCACCTTCTGCTTCTCCGCTGTCTGCTTACATAAATGTGGTTTTCTTTGATATAAATATGTGATTATTCTCATTCTTATTTTAGAGCTCTTCCTGTTCTTCTGGACTCAGATGAGGTACAGACTTTATTTCAAATATTGCTTTGATTCTAGCACAATACTTTTAAATAGTATAGTTGAATTAAATATTTCAATAACCTAAAAAAAGAACATTTATTTTTCAGCTGTTTTAAAGGAATATTCAATTTTCTTAAAAGAAAAATCCAGATAATTTACTCACCACCATGTCATCCAAAATGTTCATGTCTTTCTTTGTTCAGTCGAGAAGAAATTATGTTTTTTGAGGAAAACATTGCAGGATTTTTCTAATTTTAATGGACTTTAATAGAGCCCAACATTTAATACTTAACTCAACACTTAACAGCTTTTTTCAACAGAGCCTCAAAGGTCCACAAATGATCCCAAACGAGGCACAAGGGTCCCATCCAGCGAAACGACCGTCATCCCTGACAAGAAAAACAAAAAATATACACTTCTAAACCACAACTTCTCATCTAGATTCGGACCAGCGCGACCTAACATAAATGCGTAGTGATGTAGGGAGGTCACGTGTTACATATAAAACGCACATTTGGGGACCATTGTAAACAATAAACTGACACAAAAACATTAATTAGTATCAGTTGACATACAGCAACGTAGGAACGTTCCTCTTTCAACACATTTGTAAACACTGGGGCGGAGTTTCGCCTTCGTCCTCTGTGACCTCTTGACGACATGACGTATTGCGTGGGGTCACCTGGCGCATCACGACCGGATCTAGAGGAGAAGTTGTGCTTTAAAAGTGGATATTTATTTTTCTTGTCAAAAATGACAATCGTTTTGCTAGATAAGACCCTTATGCCTCGTTTGGGATCATTTATAGTCATTTGAAACTCAGTTGAAAAAAACTGTTAAGTATTAAATGTTGGGCTCTATTAAAGTCCATCAAAATCAGACAAATCCTGCAATGTTTTTCTCAAAAAACATACTTTCTTCTCGACTAAACAAAGAAAGACATCAACACCCTGGATGACATGGTGGTGAGTAAATTATCTGGATTTTTCT
The DNA here is from genome assembly GCF_027580225.2 of Misgurnus anguillicaudatus. Taxonomy (NCBI): domain Eukaryota; kingdom Metazoa; phylum Chordata; class Actinopteri; order Cypriniformes; family Cobitidae; genus Misgurnus; species Misgurnus anguillicaudatus. The sequence continues at coordinate 30,722,382 of NC_073347.2, read as the reverse complement.
TTTAAGAAAATGGAATATTCCTTTAAAGGGGACATAAACATGAAAAAGTCAGATTTTCATGATAAGTGTTATAATTGGGTCTCCAGTGCTTCTATCAACCTAGAAAATGTGATGAAGATCAACCCAGTAATTTAGTTTCGGTAAACCATTCTTTGCAAGCATGTGAAAAAACGTATTTAAAAATTTGGCTCCCTTGTGATGTCAGAATCTGCATCTATCCAACCATAGCACTGCCTTTATGCAGAGATCATTTGCATTTTAAAGGACACACCCCTTTAATAAATTATCTATATGGTATTTTGAGCTAAAACTTTACATGCGTATTCTGAGGACACCAAAGATCTATTTGACATCTTAAAAAAGGCTTGTGAAATGTCCCCTTTAACGTTATCAGTAGTATTTTACATAGTTATTGTTGGACATTTATATAGTAATACTCATTGATTGGTACATAAAACGTATTTCAGTTCTCAGTTGTCTAATGTATTATAGTGTTAGTAAGTGTTTTATTTTAAATTTATTCATTTACATTTTATAATTTAATTGTAAGTAATTCATGATTTTGCATCAACTCACAAACCCCCTGCAATTCCCTCATGAACCACCAGGGGAAACTCTTCATTACAATATATCTTTTCACACTAGAGATTTAATTTATTTGCCAGAAAAAGTTTATATGTCCTATAGATGATTCATTACCTGATAAACAAGATATGAGTTTTTGGGTGACATGCAAAAACCATAGAAATATATGACCCTAGATTACCAAACCAGTCAATTTGTTTTATTGGGATTTATACATCATCAGAAAGTGATCTAAATAAGTAATCATCATAAATAAGCTTTTCATTGATGTATGGTTTGTTAGGATAGGACAATATTTGGCAGAAATACTTCATTTGAAGATCTGGGATCTGAGAGTGCAAAAATCTAAATATTGAGAAAATCGCCTTTAAAGGTGTCCACAAGTATGTGAGAGAGGGGCACAACCTAACGCTTTTTGGTTTTGGCTCAATAATTAAAAAAATATTTGAGTTTGATTTAATTCTATTTTTACACAAGCAACACACCAATCTTCGCTACACATAAACATTTGAAGTTTGTTTTCTTGTACTTACCATTTTTGGACAATTACACCAAACATGACAGAAGTGCAAACGTTACAACTTACCCCATAGGTGGGGTTAATTATAACAGGCAGGGGGTTAGTTGTAACACTTGCAAATATTAAATTTGCAGGCAATTATTTCAATACTATTTTGTCTATATACTTCAAGTGGATATTGTTTATATATCTGTCTATAATAGACAGGTATCCGCACTGTATTCATTCATCCAGCCCTTTTCTAACAATAGTTCAATTATAAATGGATACAAATGTCTAAATATCTGAGAAAATTATGACAAAAAAATTCATATATTTATATGTGACCCCGTCTGTAATAACCGTACTACAGTTTGGTTTACTACAGTAGCGTATTTAAAACAACGGCAAGAATTACGCTAACGTTAACGGTTTTCATATCGTAAGTGCTGAGGGGTTAGTTGTAACACAGCGTTACAATTAACCCCGCTGTATCAAAATATTTTCAAGCCCACCAAAAAAGTTGCTAAGAACTGGAGACATATTTCAAAACGATGCTATGTTTTTGTCAAAAAGACACTGATTGAGATGACAAAGCATTGGATTTGGTATCTTACACACCCAACTTAGAATCTGAAAAAAACATATAATGAAAAAATGTACTTGCATGCCACCAAAACACTCGTTCATCAATAACTTTCTGGAAAAACATACATTTCCAATAATTTGCAGGAGGATCGTCTTTTGGCAGCATGAAAAAAATACCAGAAAAACAAAACACTCAATCTTGTGCAACATTGTACTGTCAGTGTTACAACCAACCCCGCGTTAGTTTTTGCCCCACGCACCCCTACTGTGCAACATATATTACTAATGATAAATAAAGTTTTGATGTATTTACTGTAGGAAATATACTAAATATCTTTATGGATAATTTTGACCTATACAATGTATTGTTGACTATTGCTACAAATATACCCATGCGACTTATGGTTTTGTGGTCCAGGGTCACATCAACCAAACTCCATTTTGATGGTTGTGGTGTAATGATTGACTGTGCAAAGCCCCCTGTTGAATGAATAAATGACTCATTGATATATATGGTTTTCTTCATGATATTTACTTAGGAGATCATGACTACAAAGTATGAAATGTCTAAAATGGAGTGAGTTTGAGCAAGCCTCCAGAGATGAACCAAACCACAGTTCCCGTCACTGGCATCAGACCCACACCAGAGAGCGAGCATCAGACTCACGGACTGTTTTCTTCCTTTAGTCGGGATGCTTGGTGGGTTTGTGGTGTTAAAGGAATGAATAAGACTGAAAGAGACGATGTATTCCAGCTAATCTCACTGAGCTGAACTTCATGTGAGGTGTTACCTCTTATTTTTTTCTGAACTTTAAAAAACGTCCAGCAGACAGAGCCGTATAAAGAAACATTTGTTTCTAAACTTCGCTCATTGCATACTTGTTAAAATTGTAAGTGATGAAATAACGCAGTGATAAGGTTAAAACAGTATAAGCACATGTTTGTTTTCATTTTATTTGTTTGTAAATTGTCACAAAGTACAAATACTGATGAGGAACTTGAATAACTAAAGTGTCTTTCCTTCAGTTGAAATCCTGTTTTTGCTGTATATAATGTGATATTTATCTGTTCCATAATGGTCCATCATTATGTCTATAATTTAATGTGAAAAGTAGAATGCTTGTATGTGTGTTGGATTTATGTTTGCTTGTGCGTTTGTCCTCAAATTCTGTAAAATGGTCATTTTGTTATTTTATTAATTCATTTTTAGGTATGTTTTTGTTTGTACAGACAGAGCCCAGATTAAGGTACAACATTGAGATGCATGCGTTCTCTTAAGAGGACTAATCTTTGATCTGTATAATAAGGCAGATGTACCTGTATTACTCGTAATCTTAACTGTATATTTTTTTTTTTTAGGAAAAGCATATGTTTAACAATTTCTATGTGTGTGAATCTGACAAAAACAAATCGCATTCTCCTTAAAGGGACACTCCACTTTTTTGGAAGACATGCTCATTTTCCAGCTCCCCTGGAGTTGAACATTTGATTCTTGCTGTTTTGGAGTCTATTCGGCTGATCTCCGGGTCTGGCGCTGGTAGTTTTGGCATGGCTTGGCACGGTCCGTTGAGTCTGGTTGGACCGTTGGCATCGCGCTAAAGAAGTGACCAAGTTTTGATGTTTTTCTTATTTGGGACTTGACTCTTCTGTAGTTACATCGTGTACTAAGAGTTGGTGCACGATGTGGCTACAGAGGAGTCGGGTTTTAAATGGGAAGAATATTGAAACTCTTTGGTTGTTGTTTGGCGCGGTGCTAACGGTCTAGTCGGATTCAATGGATTGTGCTAAGCTATGCTAAAACTACTAGTGCCAGACCCGGAGATCAGCTGAATAGATTTCAAAACAGTAAGAATCAAATGTTTAACTCTGGGGGAGCTGGAAAGTTAGCATGTTTTTAAAAAAAGTGGAATGTCTCTAAGTTAAAAGTATAAAAAAATTATATTTTACCCTTTCCCAGTAAGTTTTTGGATGTCTCCTTATTTAAAACATCTGATTTAACTCATCAGCTTGTTAGGGGGAGACATGTTAATCATTCTGGAAGGAGACTGATGAGTAAAATCATGTTTTTTTTTTTTTTTTAAATAAGGAGACATTTAAAACTTTTTGGGAGGAGGTACTTGAGGACCAGGATTGGGAGGATGTTTCAGAGCAGTACATGAATGGCTTCATGTTAAGTATAAGTTTATTTTATTTTTAATTCTGAGTTGGAATATGATTTAAGATACACATTGAAGCCTTAAAACACTTTTGTGTGGCTGTGTCACAGTCTGTGGTTTGGTTTATTTGCCTTTTCTGTCCTGATCTTTAACGTTGTCTCACAAGTATACTTAACAAAACGTGTTCTGTACCGTAAGCCGTGGTAAACGGGATGTGTTAAAATGTTGAATTTTTTCTTAAATATCTGAACATATTGTCAGAACTCTTTATAATCTGTTGTATAAACTGCACTTTAGGTAAATAAGATTTTCTTTGGCCATGAGATGTAATGATAAGCTTAATATGATTCTGGCATTCGCAGTCATTTCCTATTTAATATTTAATTTAATTTAATTTGCTTACGATCACATGATGTCTTTGAATGTAAAGTCTCTTTGTTGGACCACAGATCATCTGCTGAAATCCCACAGAGCTCAGGTTCTGTCTGTTATTGGTTATTCGTGCATGTTCATCCATGTTTCATACCTGTTAAATAAATGTGCGTTGCAATAAAGACTCTTTATTACAGTTAAGCTAAACGTCTGAGATATTGTGTTATGAAGTGTTTTGTGTGGTGTGTATCGGGTTTAATCACCGATCAGAAGCCCAGTTGACAGTAGGAGAAAAAATATTATGGAAGTCAATCTGATCGGGTTGGTTACAAACATTCCTCAAGATATCTTCGCTTTGTGTTCTTTAAAACAGTTTAATTATTACAACGTGTTAATATTTCTTTATGTAGGTCTAATAGGGTGATTCTCACGAAATTAGACTTATAAGGTGTCATGAAACATTTTGATAAAAAAAGTAAATGCAAAGTAAGAGTATCAAAATAAGAAGCATACAGTTGCAAACATCTCTTCATGTACTAGTTTGCACATAATTTCAAATGACATCATACAAACCAATTTTGTTGTTTTTTCCACATTTGAGGGGAAAATTTTCCTTACCGCAACATGTCCATGACTGGATTTGGGTTCTTTGACATGGAAATATTTATAATTAAAAACATAAAAAGCTTCAGTGCATGTTATACTATAAACATTTACAGTAAAGAAACATGTGGTATTTGGTGATCGTTGGTAAATGTAGAGACAATAATAAGGAATATAAATGTGTCCAAGAAAATTTTTGTCATCCTCCGTAACAATTTTCATTTAATTTAATTGTTTAAGCCCTTAACTAACATTTTCAATAAAAAATTGTTGGAAGTGACATAATTGACTGTGACACTCAAGATGGCTACCAGGTAACCAGTTCTTATTTTTTCTCTCCAGATAAAAGTTAAAATTGTGCTTGTTATAGTACCTAGACAACCTTTTAGTTCTCATTACCGAAACATGAGTTTGTAAATGCATATATTTAAAGGCTTAGGCGCTCTAAGTGAATCTGCGTGACGTCACTTTTTGTTGATATTTGAACTGTTTTTAAAGAAACGGAGCGTAGCTAACTCCTCCCCTCCCTTTCGTGCTTTCATGAACACGCCTAACCCACACCCCCAAATCCTTTTTGTTGTTTATTGGCTGGAACACTTTGTTATCATTTCTGGTGGTAGGTTTGGCCACTTTGTTGTTATTGAAGTTTGTGGAGCCTGGGCTGTCTACAGAGATCGCGCTTTTTTACAGTTTGATCAGCGGACAGGCAGCAAGCAGATAGTGAGGAGATGTTTGCTGGTATGTAACAAAAAATGTTTTATGGTCTAAAACGCGTGAATTCGCTTAGAGCGCCTTCAATGTAATATCATGTTGCGGTAATGTTAATTTTTGATAATGATAATCTAAAAATTGTATAAATTCTATAGGAAATATTTTTTAAATCCTTTAAAAATTATGGTTATAGTAAGTTCAGACCTTAATCTTGTACGTGCAAAAAAAATGTCTGTAAGGGATTTTTAAAAATATCTGATGCTGGACACCTAAGTCTGGATTTCGTGAGAATCATACAGTTATCGGCTGTTTGTTCAAAGTTAAATGAACATTAAACATTAACAAGTCTTTGTCTTACAGAATAAAAATATAAAATAACAGCCTTGTGCAAAGCATTCTGGGAACCCAAAATCCTCATCAACCTTTTCTGTTTTTTCCTTCAGATTTTGTTTCCCAGAATGCTTTGATTGAGGCTGTTATTTTAGTTTTATTCTGTAAAGATAAAGACTTGCTAATGTTTAATTTTCATTTAACTTTGATCAAACTGTTGCAGGTAATTTAAATCTACAGTAAGTTACTGGCAACCAGCTGCCAGTAATACTGTAATTTCTACGGAATCTTTTTACAGTGCCTGGTTGAGAAAATGTTAACCCCTTCAGACCTGATTTTTCAGGTGTTTAATCAGTGTGCTTTATTTTGATTGGTTGATCAGCATTTTAATTGGTTTGAACCACTAAACATGTGATGTCCATTTCAGTGGACGCAGGGTCTGAATTAAGTGTTAAGTTTTTGTGAAAATTGGCCCTTGCTTGTAAAAGCCTCGACATTTTTGTGTTTTTTAAGTGAGGCCACAAGGAGGCGTAACAAACCAACCAAACCCACGAAAGAGCCTTTCAGTTAATCTGTAAAATCAAGAAAAACTAACAAACACACAATTAAACAAATTATCTAAAAACTGACAATCCTGACTTTCTTCCAATGGCAAATGCATTTGGTGTTGCGGACACATTTTTTAACATTACTCGAATATGGATTAACTGCAAAGTCCAACTCATAATAACCACGGTTCACTTTACCTCAGTTTTAGTTCTGCTCTAAGTCACTTCTAACCTGCAAGTCACGTGGAACATGAATGCATTGCTCGCAGTTTTTTCTGTAACATTACCCTGCTGAAAGAAACAGCATCAAACCAGCATGGGAATTATGCTGGTTGGATGCTGGTGGTCACCAGCATACCAGCACCAAAACACAACATATGCTGGTGCTATGCTGGTTTAGCTGGTGCTAATGCTGGTTTGGTGCTGGTTTAGCTGGTGCAAATGCTGGTGCTGATGCTGGTTTAGCTGGTGTTCACTAGCAAACCAGCACCAAAACACAACATATGCTGGTCTTGCTGGTATGCTGTTTTTTTTCAGCAGGGTAGACAAAGACCAACATTTCTTTCTTTTATGATCCTCAGATAAAAGTAAGTCACCCAGCTTTGAAACTGTTTCTTTAATTTAAGGCTGTCTATTTTTCTCTTCATTTCATCCATCAAGTTAGATGTTTTTGCGTGTGTCTCTGGCCATGTTAGTTGTTTGGCAAACATTACTGTTTTTAAAACTTTCATAGCCGTCCATAACCAGAGATATTACACAATGATTACGTAATGATTTGACCATTAAAGTTATTGTCATCGTAAGATTGACCCAGAACATGTGCTTCTGGAAGATTTTGTCTCTTTTGATCTTATTGCATACATAATACATTAGGAAATACTCCTTTATTTCCTGGTAGTTGTTCCTGGCGTTCCTCTAATTTTTAAGGTCACATTGCGAGTCAGATTGATTTTTGGAAAGAATAGCTAATGGCTTTATATATAAACCTTAATATAATTCTTAAGAAACATGAATATTCACAGATCATAATAGTTACAGAGTCAAAAGATCAAACATCTGTATATCAATTTTTATTAAAGATGCCAAAGAATGCATTGATAATATGTTAAATTGTTCTCTGATAGGTATGTGGCTTTTTTAAGTGCAAAAATGATCCAGAAATATATATTTTACATGTCCATTTACAACCCTAGGATTTGCCTTTAGACTGAAATGGCCTATTATTACCTTATTTGAAAGGTCATGAATAATAATTAAGCTCTGCTCTGATTGGTTGTTTCTCAGAGCAGCTCAGTTCCGTAGCTCTGTGTGTGTGTGTAAACAGACCTTATGTTTGAGCCTGTATACAAAGATACCGATTTTGAGGAATAATCAATTATTTGGAGATCGGAAATGGATGTTTCTGAGCGGTCAGTTTGTTTATTCACTATGGACTCCCAAAACACAACTGTAATAGTCTCCATTCTATGGCACCGTTAAAGGAAAACACCACCGTTTTTTAAATTTTACTATGTTCTTACCTCAACTTAGACTAATTAATACATATTTATCTTTTTCCAATGTGTGCACTTCATCTTTGTACAGCGCGTTGTGAATGTGTTAGCATTCAGCCCAGCCCCGTTCATTCCTTAGGATCCAAACAGGGATCAATTTAGAAGCCACCAAACACTTCCATGTTTTCTCTATTTAAAGACTGTTACATGAGTAGTTTCATGTATGGTTGCACAAAACAAAACATGGTGATTTTTTAAAGGATAAAAATTAGAACTATATTGTATGGCGGAAGAGCACTTCGACATTGGCGTGCAGTAACATCATCACTCCTGACTCCTCCCCCTCTCGCTCAAACTTCCATCAATATTACTGCGCCCGAGGTCGAAGTGCTGCAAACTAAGTGCTCTTCCGCCATACAATATAGTTCTCATTTTTTATCCGCTTAAAAATTTTTTATTTTATGTTGTGCCACCATACTTACTTGTGTAACTTCTCATGTAACAGTCTTCAAATAGGGAAAACATGGAAGTGTTTGGTGGCTTCTAAATTCATTCTTGTTTAGATCCTAAAAAATGAATGGGGCTAGACTTGCTAACACGTTCACAACGCGGTGTACAAAGATTAGGTTTACGCATTGAAAAAGATAGATATGTATTAATTTGTCTAAGTTGAGGTAAGAACATGGTAAAATATTGAAAAACGGTGGTGTTTTCCTTTAATACATTTCTATTCTTTACATTATTTTCCATTCTTTGTTAAGTTTGTTATGTGCAAGAACAACCAAAACCAGCAGTTTGATAATGACAAACAGAATCAAAACACAATGACTTTTATTCAGAAACAAAGTGTGTGCACGACAGTAAAATACACTTCAATACTGTTTAAAGTAGCTATTGATTTCAATTTGAGATACAAACCCTGATATACACTAACATGACAAGGCAAATCTGAACAGCAGTATATTAAATAGAAATGTTCAGATTCAGGTCATTCTTAATAAACAAAAACATTCAACATATATGAAAGATCATAAAAACTCATCTAGGTAGATGCTGAGAGGTGCTGTTGTTAACAAACAATAATAAACAAACAAACAAACAAACAAACAAACTGATTGACAGCAGTGCACATATACAAGCTTTCAACTGAAGTTTAAAGGGACATTCCACAAAATATGCTCATTTTCCAGCTCCTCTAGAGTTAAACACCCGATTCTTACCGTTTTGGAATCCCTTCAACTGATCTCTGGGTCTAGCGCTAGCACTTTTAGCATAGCTTAGCACAATCCATTGAATCTGATTAGACCATTAGCATTGCGCTAAAAATAACCAAAGGGTTTGGATATTTTTCCCATTTAAAACTTCACTGTTCCGTAGCTACATCATGCACCAAGACCAACAGAAAATTAAAAGTTGTGATTTTCTAGGCAGATATGGCTAGGAACTATACTCTCATTCTGGCGTAATAATCAAAGACTTTGCTGCTGTAACATGGCTGCAGGAGGCGCAGCGACACTACGCACTGCCCGAAAATAGTCCACTGCTATTAAAAGTAACCAAGGGGACTATTTTTGGGCAGTACGCAACATCACCACGCCTGCCGCAACCATGCCACAGCAGCAAAGTACAGCAGCTCCCAACTTTTAATTTTCCGTCGGTCCCAGTACACGATGAAACCACAGAAGAGTCCAGCCCCAAATAGGAAAAATATCGAAACTGTTTGATTATTTTTAGCGCGATGCCAATGGTCCAATCAGATTCAATGGACCATGCCAAGCCACGCCAAGAGTGCCAGCGCCAGACCCGGAGATCAACTGAATGGACTCCAAAACGGCAAGAATCAAATGCTCAACTCCAGGGGAGCTGGAAAAGGAGTATTTTTCAAAAAAGTGGAGTGTCCCGTTAAGATATTGGTCTTTAACTGTTTAACAAGGATTATACAAAGAAGCAATCTTTCAGGATGTTTCTGAGGTTTGTTTAATTTTTGTGTCTTCGGGCAGTCATTCCTCAGCATTTATTCATTGCTGACATCATTCAGACAAACACTTTGTCGGTGTTTGTTTGCGATTCTTTACAAATTCAACAAACAAGTCAAATATCTTTTTTTTTAATTGGAAACATTTTGTTTTTGATCAACATCAAACTGTATACGACTTTTTGATATCCTTAAATGCATAATGCATATTGACTATAAGTAATTCTTAAGTCAGCTGTGCATTGCAGTTTGGTTTGGTGAAGTGTAAAGTTGCAAATCTAATGATTTTTTTTATTGTTTTGACCAGTGTTGGCGGTAACGCATTACAAGTAATGTGCGTTACGTAATAATATTACTTTTCTGAAGTAACGAGTAAAGTAACGCATTACTTTATAAATGTACACATTATTATTTGAGTTACTTTTAAAAAAAAGTAATGCAAGTTACTTTTTAGTTTAATTAATTTAATAAAAAACGTACTGAATTAAACTGAACATAGTCATGTAGAATTACGCAATCTAAGCGTATGTGCCTGAGCGAGAACAGTTTGAGTCAGAAATGGAGATTGAAGGACTGAAGAACTTGACATTTTTGCGATGGAAATATGCAAATTAAAGAGATCAAGGTTTAGCCAAGTAAGAAAAAGTAACGCAAAAGTAACTTAAAAGTAACGCAAGTATTACTTTCCATGAAAAGTAACTAATTAACACAATGCATTACTTTTAAAAGTAACTTTCCCTAACACTGGTTTTGACTGCCAAAAGTTAGATGATGGATCTCAAACAACCAAAGCATTGCTACAGACAGTGTTTACACTTTTCAGGTAACAAGCTTATTTATAATTGCATTTAGACATAAAACTGGTGTTTTAACCTCCAAATAAAGCCACACTTCGCCTTTTACCAAAAAAAAAAACTCTACCAGCGTTAAAGCAAAAGCATTAGAGTTGAAACATCAGTCTCGTTCCATAAGAGCATTACATTTTCCACAACGTTCATTTTTGTAGCACCCCAACATCAAACCCTGTGCTGCCTTTACGTACAACTCGATCATTCAGACTTTGTAAACATTCTTCCTAAGTCTAAACATTAGCACTTAATATAGACACATCAGATACATCCCAACCTCTTCAGAACTCATAGGCTGAAACCAGAAGGTGGACTCGGGCCAGATGTTTGGCTTGGAAGGTGCGATCGGCGTATTCGGACATCTCTACCTCCACGCTGAGCTCTTGAGGGCCCCGTAGCGGTTGAACCAGGATAAGTTCACCGGTTTGTCGGTCTGAGCGCTGCATGACGAACAAACTCCTGGCGTCACCTCCTCCGGCGATCCCGAAACGGAGGCTGTCGGGACCCGGCCGACCCGGAGCGGTCGCTGTGGCCATTCGGAACAGGGTGGCGGGGGTTCTCAGATTGGATGGGAGGGACAGGTAGTGATATGAGATGGTCTTTGCAGCCAATGGACAGGAGGGGCTATCCATGGGGCAGGGATTTCTTTCACATTGGCTGTAATAGAAGACAAAAAAATGTACTTGTGAGGGTCAATCGTGAACACAGCTATAGTTCCACGTTTCTTATTAGGATGCAGTTATTAAGTCAATACGTCAGCAGTTTGGCAGCGTGCACAAGTAGGTAACATTCTTTCAAGACGGTTTTAGACAGATGTTTCAGATGTTTGATTTATTACATTATATGTAATCATGTTACAACTTTCAATAGTGATGTATTTACAATCTTAACATGCCTTGGTGTTAAGGTGAAAAGCATGTCTGAAAGCTTCAAGGTTTAGCTTCTCACATTTACCAGGACACAAAGGGGCTATTCACAGCTCACGTCAGCTTAACAAACAACTTACATAATAAACGAGAATAAAAGTGTCATGCAAGAAAAACAAATGATTGCAACCTACTTAAATGATACCGCGAGCAAGTGGCGAGTGATTTACAGAGACATTTGTGGGCCCCAGTTGCCGTTTAAAATGCTAAGAGACCGCCATCTGTTTGCTATGGATACACAACTGAAAAACATACTCTGAACTGTTTTCTAGACAGAAACAACATGAGCAAATCTTTGTAATTATTACATAATGTGTTCCCGTAGCTCAGTTGGTACAACATTGCGTCATTTATGTTATGGGTTCGAGTCCTAGGAAACATACATAGAAGAACAGTACACCTTAAGATAAAAGCAACTGCATAAATGTAATGTCTGTCTCATTAAGCGAGTTTTGTGTTTCAAAATCTAGTGAGCTGCCTACCATGGTCCCTAGCTGTCACTGGGGCTGTCACCCTTTCAAAAAATACACCTTTGCACATAAAGAGTGCCTATCAGTACCTCAAAGGTACATACTGGAACCAAACGGTATTAGGACCTTTTTAAAGGGTCCTGCCCCTACTAGCGTGGTTTTACCTGCTTTATTAAAATTATTAAAATAAAATTATTATTTAAATCCAGAACAAGGAGGTGCACTCAGGGTGCTTCATGTCATTCCCTTTATAAGAAAAGGATTAACACATAGCTATACTACAGCTAAATATATATTTTTTGAAAAACCAAATTCAAGAACATCGTTTAGGCTTGTTAAGTGCAAATTTAAGGAGCCTATTAAGTCAATAAAGAAAACAGCAGTGTCTTAAAGAAATTAAAATGAAATGTACAAGCTCACTTACAAAGTTGAGGTCTTCACATAACTAATGTTAGTCTGCGAGCGCGGACACTCGGGGTTCACGCACTGGAATCCTCCTCCGGTGTTGATACAGGTGGTGCCACGGGTGCAGTTGTGTTGTTGTGTAAGACATTCATCCTCATCTGGAGGGACCAGAGAGAAAAAACACAAAGGAAAAGAATGAGCTGGAAAGTGTGGCTACCTAAGAAGAGAGGTGAGATTAGAGCCGTTTCTCAATAAGCGTTCTTGTGTGTACTTGCGTTCTTGTGGACTTGTTAAACGTCATCAGTCGCGGCCCAAGTACTGTTCCAATTCAAAGTTCGCATCAAGCCCAAGTTCACATAAAATCCCCGGATGTGTTCTTGATCCGCCCATTTTATCAAGGATGCATCAGAGGAGACTTGTGTGGACTTACTTATGACAGCGAAGTTTCCCAGAATGCATTTCGCGTCAGGAGTTCGTTCTTCCGAGTCTGAACTTGCCAGTTCGAACTACGAAGGACACAAGTCCGAGTTTGGCGGACTTGGTATTGAGAAACGGCTTAGGTATGTATATGTATACATTTGGTACCAATATGTACCTTTGAGGTACTAATATGTACTCTTTAGGTACAAAAGTGTACTTTTCGAAAGGGTATCAACCCAGTATGCTAGAGATCATTTTTGACCACTTTTTTCTGACCGAGTGGCTGTGTAAGATCATCTCGCTGTGATGAAAACTAATTTAATATAACGCAATGGAAATGCAATATAGTTTACCGCCTCCGAATCATACAGTTCTGTATCGTACCATACCTTTGGTAGAAACCAGACATAAGAGGAACATTTTAGAAAAACTAATTTGATTATTGCTTCAACAATAACAGCTTTGTAATATTTGTCACACTACACCACTACTTATTAATAAAACTGTTAATTTAGGTGTAAATTATCCTTCAATACAGCGCATCACTGATACAGATCCAGGAGCTCTGCAGGATTGTTTAATATCAAGGCCTTGGAAAGCTAGCCAGAACAACTCTTTTACCTTTACTCCCAAAATGTTCCTCTAAGACACTAGCCAAAAACCAATCAGTCAACCAATTCCCTTCCACACACTTACTATTCATCTTAACATACTTCATATAGCCCTGAAGGTCTTTGTTAGGTGTCCAAATGGCTTTCACAGAGTATGTCTTTTAAATCTTAATCCAAACCACTAGAAATCAAGGTTCTTCAGAAGTTTAGGTTCAGCACAACATGAGGGTGAGTAAATGATGACAGAATTTTCATTTTTGGGTGAACTATCCCTTTAAGCCCTAGCATATAAACCCCTTCACAATTCACGTCACAGGCCACACGCGACTGCCTTCTCTCCACCCATTTATCTAATCTGAGATACTGAACACAATGTTTTACATCTTTTCTGACTTCTGGCGCTCAGAAACACACAGTGTACAGCACTATTTTTGGCCTTTCATTGATAAAACTAAAGCGGCTGTTTTCCGCATAGTTTAATTTTATGAGTGTGTGAAAGTTGCACGATCATATTTCATCAATTGCGGTGAAATATCAGATAAAGCTCTAACATAAGTTACAAATGTAAGTTACAAAACACTGTGCAGCATGTTTACTTACAACACAAGGAGCGGATTCCGACATAATATTAGTTCACGTCCATATAAACCCGATAGCGTTAAAATGACAGCAGAGAGACTCGCCAACAGACCACTCCCTCAAAGTAATCAGGACAGAAGCGGTCAAAAGTGGACAAAAGAGACGGATTAAAATACCAGGTGTAAACGTGATGTGTCTCTCTCGTCCACTTGTGATCAGATCGATGAAAACACATCTTAATACCTGGTGTAAACAGCCCCATAGATGTTTAAGAACTACAGAATACAAAATGATTAGCATGGGTGCCAGCCAAACATAGCCACGCCCACAACATTTCAGGACAGGAAGTTCGGTGGCACTGCTATGCTCGAACAAAAACTTTATTTTTATTATTATTATCAACAGTACAACTCGACGTGCACGACAATGTGGATATAACACGCAGTCGTTGCCAGCTATTTTTCAGAAGCCCGTGGATGAAGTTCATCTAACTTACAAATGGTTGACTTAGTAAATAACTCACAATGTCGTGATATGAATGAATTGTTGTAAACATAGTAGGTGTCGATGTTTGTTCGCTAACAACCACAAAGTTAGTCTCATTGTAGCGAAATAACTAGCAGTTCAGGTCAGGCTGCAAAAAAAGGACGCCATTTCAACATACGGTACACACTCGGTTGCTCTGATTGGTTGTAGGTCTATCGAATTGAGTGCAGAGGGATTTTTGTCTGTTTGAAACACGCCCCATAATCACAGCCCGATGGAGCGGTATCAGACTCAAATTCTTACTAGAATTGAGTATGACAATGTCAGGCTGCAAAATGATATCTTTGAGAATTTATAACCACAGCAGTGAAGGAATGAACAATTACAACAGTTTTTCTCTTACCTTCACAGCTCCTTCCATCAGCGAGGAGTTTGTAACCAGTGGGACAGGAACAGTGGTAAGATCCCGGGACATTTACACAGACGTGAGGGCATAGAGACCCTCCGCGCTCAGTCTTATACACCTCACATTCATTCACATCTGTACACATAAACACACATACACTGTAAAAAATTCTTTGCTGCCTTAAATATTTGTCATTTGTCATTTAATATAAGTCATGTCAACAGAGATGAGTTGTCACAACTTATAAAATATAGTTGAGAAAAGTCAACTTAATTTTATAAGTTATAACAACTCACCTGTAGTTATAACAACTCATCTCTAGTCAAGATAAATACAATGTAATAGTAAGTTGAAATGACTTGTAAATCTGAGTTGATTCAACAAAAAAATTTAAGGCAGCAAAGTATTTTTTACAGTGTAAGAACGCAATTTAACAGATTATTTAATTCAATTCAATTCAATTCAATTTTATTTATATAGCGCTTTTCACAATACTTAATTGTTTCAAAGCAGCTTTACATTAATAGAAGCAGTAAAAGCACAGAAAAACGACAGATAGCACAACATAATACACAATAGCATAAGCAGTCAAATTTGCTGCGGGTATAACTCGACATTATAAGCGAGCGTATTACTAATGTAACGTCTAGAAGAGGAAGCTAAATTAAGCCCAAGAAGGCTGCCTCCCCGGGGTAAAAAACCCCCTAGGAGAAAAAAAACCCCGGGCTGTTTAGCCCAGGAAATAAAAAAAAGTCCTGGGAGGGAAAAACCCTTGGGAGATATATATGTATATATACACATATAAACGGATAAGGAGATTAAGCGGAGATTAAGTGGGTTCTGCCGGTGATCGTTGGTCAGGCATCAGCTGGGCATCACGTTGAAGGACGACCAGTAGATCAGAGGTGTGCCGACTTTCACATCTACCGGAACTGGGTCTGTCTATTTAGATTGGATGCTTCATGTATGAACACCTGTGACCACATCGATTTCACTGTGCACTAATCATTTATTAATGTAATATTTTGTTAACTTGTTAACAGCCTTAAATTATGCAAATGTACTGTACTTTTGTGATTATCATTATTATTATTATAATAAATGTATACTGTGAAAAAAAATAGTTGGTTCAACTTAAAAAAGTAAGTTACCTGGTTGCCTTAAAATGTTAAGTTAATTCAACTTTAATTCTTTAATTCAAAATTGTGTAAAAATGTTGTTTCAACTAATATTTTTAAGTTGAATTCACTAAAAATGTTAAGGTACCCAGATAACTTTCTTTTTTAAGTTGAACCAACTTTTTTACAGTGTAGTGATTTAATGAGCTTTTGAGCATTTTTATCATTTTCAATGGTTACTGCTTTACATGCATTTTTCCATTGTTACATTGTTTTCTTGAGAAAAATTGTCAAAATATGTACACCAGCTGTCACTGCGGCAGTACCCTTTAACTCTTTCCCTGCCAGCATTTAAAAAAAAGTTGCCAGCCAGCTCTAGCATTTTTATGATTTTCACAAAAGTTTAATGCCTTCCAGAAATTCTTTCTATCAAATGAAAGAAAATACACGGTTCGATTCGATTCTCGGTTTTTACATTTTTTCTGCTATGCTATTTTTAGACTAGACTTTTATGAAATATCATATTTTATGAATCATGGCCCGTGAGACTCACCCTGACAAATGCTGTTGTCTGAGGTTCCACTCATATGAAAGCCAGCGTCACAGCTACAGTGCTGGGTTCGGTCCACTTTTGCACAGCGGGGTTTGCGGCTGAAGGCCGGATCATTCATAACGCTCCATTCTGGAGGAGCTACGACAAAGAAGAAATTAATGAAACGATCTCCCACAAATACAAAGCCATGTATACTTATAAACATCAGATGAAAAGTTTGGTTACAAAACGAGATCACTTTTTTGATTGTGCATTTCAATTAATATCAATCAAACTGCAGTTGGTTTGTTTTCATTTAAGCCTTCATAACTAAAAAAAATACAGCTAAGTAGCACAATAAAAACATGATAACATAATAATAAACATATCAGACTGTTATGCAGCATTGAAAACACTTAAGCATATGTTGATCACAGACCTGTTTGTGTTCGATACTGACAGTGGCTTCCACTCCAGTTATGTGCACAGGTGCACTTGTACTGGTTCGGTGTCTCCACACAGGTGGCACCGTTCTGGCACGGGTTACTGCTGCATACACTCACATCTGTGTGCAGTGAAAACCGTCATTAACTTCCTTATCACAAAATATACTGAAGAATGCTTTGAAGCTCTGATGAGAGGAAAGATAGTAAGTAATTCACAATATTTGGCACAAAATCTCTCTTTGGGTTACAGAGTATATATATATAATCAATACTAATGAAATGTAAAACATCTGTCCACATTACAGATCAAAAAGGGTACATGTGAACCAAACATTAGGGGGCACTGTGAAGTGGCTGCCACATTCTGGTTGTTTTCAGGTCCAAGTACTCAATAGGGACCCAAATTTGAACGTGATTCAAGGTCGTTACTGATTTGTCTTCCAGGCACTTTGAGGACATGGCGTTTAATAGATTCTACCAACAAAGTTGTATTTCTGAAGGGCCTGAGGCTAGGATTAAGCCGATTTGAAGCTTAAAGGGATAGTTCACCCAAAAATGAAAATAGTGTCATTAATGACTCTCATATCGTTCCAAACTCGTAAGACTTCCGTTCATCTTTGGAATACAGTAAGATGTTTTATATTTAGTCTGAGAGCTTGTTGACCCTTCATTGAAAATGTACGTATGGTATACTGTCCATGTCCAGAAAGGTAATAAAACATCATCAAAGTAGTCCATGTGACATACGAGGGTCAGTTAGAATGTTTTGAAGCATCGAAAATACATTTTGGTCAAAAAATAACAAAAATTAAGACTTTGTTCAGCATTGTTTTCTATTCCACGTCTGTTGTGAAGCGCATGCGCGAAACTAAAGTCACGTGACTGCAGAGACGCGGATGACGTGTTATCCTCAGACATGTTTGTGAAGATTTTTTTTTTCAAACTTACAGCGTGCGTCTCCCTCAGACTGTAAATGAAGCCTGGGCGCACAAAAAACAACAACAAAAAAAAAACAGCTGGGGTGCCCCAGATAACTCGTCATCCGCGTCACTGCAGTCCCGTGACTGTAGTCTCGCGCATGTGCTTCACAACAGACGCGCAATAGAAAACAATGCTGAACAAAGTCTTAATTTTTGTTACTGGGGGCCAGTGTTTTACCGGAGGGGCACATAAAAAAATGACAAGAAATTATATTTAAAGATTATAGGAGTGGTTACAGGAATTAGACAGGACTAGGCTTTAGTTCAATTAGGAAATATAACTAGTTTTAACAAACATGCCTTATTAAATACATTACTTTTTGCATTTTGAAGCAAAACAAAGAGCACTGATGTATTTCAAGATATGGCATTGCAAGTTGTTTTCAGTTTGGACAGCTCTTACATTTATTTTAGTCCAGGACTAGTCTAATCCCTTTCCGGGAAACTGCCCTGTAAACTTCATTTTACTTTACAATCATATAAATATTTATTTAATACAAGAGTGAGTGCAGGTGCAAAAGGGGAGCTTAGCTTTTTTATATACGCCCCCAACCGAAAATCATGCGAGCCTACTCAATAAACTTTATGAAATGCAAACTTTTATAAAGACAAACGTTTGTTTTAGTTTACATATAAACACACATTGCTAGACAGTTAGGGACCACAATCTGATCAGTTTTTAGAATAATATTTATTTTAAATAGTAAACATTTTTATATATAACATTTAATTATATTCCTCCAATTTTATGCACGTATATGTAAGAGCATAATTACAGCGCTTTTTACAATATGTAAACTTTAAAAAGTTAGCGAGATGTTGGTTT
This sequence comes from Misgurnus anguillicaudatus, assembly GCF_027580225.2. Lineage (NCBI taxonomy): Eukaryota > Metazoa > Chordata > Actinopteri > Cypriniformes > Cobitidae > Misgurnus > Misgurnus anguillicaudatus. The sequence continues at coordinate 30,703,469 of NC_073347.2, read as the reverse complement.
TGGGCCACTGAATTGCTCATGACACCGGTTGTTGATGAGTACAGCTGTGAATGATCACAACGTGCTTAAGCAGCCACGCCACAGGAGAACAAGTGAACAGTGTCCCAATGTCAAGTCAGCTAGAGTCCTTACCAGTGCCCAAATCTGCATACACATTCTCAACATTGGGAGATTGGAAACGAATTGAGACACTCGCCGAGCAGCACCCGCGGGCGGCTAAAGTGATTGGGTGCGCTGCTCCAATTTGCCGGTGTAGAACGTTACGTCGCATTAGTTCCGCTTTTGGCGCTCGCGTGTAAAATCAAAATAAATGTATACTTTTTTATTTGGTCAGCACGGGGTGGCCACAGGGGTGGCCAGGGACATGTCTACAGAGGCACGGGCTACCCTTGGCCCTCGTGTAGAACCGCCACTGCATTAATGACATTATTTTCATTTTTGGGTGAACTATCCCTTTAAGTTTTTAATAAACATATAGTACGTGCCAAGAGCATTCGGTTAATATCATTATCTCATTTTTGACAGAAGTGGCTTTTAGCGGATTTTGCATCTGAGCTCTTCAAATACAATCATCATGTATACATTACATGCGTATGAGAATATATATTTTTTAATCATTGCAAAAATTACAGGTGAATTATAATGCAGACAGGTTCTTGTCAGGTTCAGGTTTTATTCAGCCTTCATCACGTACCCACAATCCTGCTTAGGCCAGAACACAATAAATACCTAAAATGCCCCAGATTTTGATCTCCTTGTCTGTACAGGGCTGAATTTTTTTTGTGCCCAAGGAAAGCATCAGAAATGTTTTTGGAATGCCAATTTTCTCCATATTTCCTGTACAGAATGGCACAGTAAAATGAAACAGATCTCGTGGAAATGTTGAGAAGCCTCTTAAATCACAGTTAAACTAAACTTTGTTTTTTCCCATTTGGCCACCATCGCATTTATAGAATCCGGTAAGCATTTGCATCCATAACTGTAAACGGTTGTGAAGTTAGTTTACAGCTACTGTGCCACACAACATCTTTACACATCAGATGCGCACAGCAAACTTCCATCTCCTGTCAAAATGGGAATTTATTGCTGCTGCTGTAAATTTCTGTGAGGCCCATTGAAAGGAGCCTTAACATGTGTTAGCCGAAAGATGAAGAGATACTGTTAACTGGACACGCAAGGGGAGAATTAATGCACAAACCGGATCTAAGACTTACAGTAGTTGGTGAACGCTTTTGTGTCTTTTCTTCATATAAATTGTTTGACCTTGAAATATTTGTACTTTTTGAAAAATTCGAACTGTTTAGTATGCTGTGTCTATATTTTAATTATAATAATCCAGGTGGTTTAAAAATGCATTAAGTAACTTGTAAAAGGATCTCTTGACAGAAATGCAATATAACATATACACATAATAACTATATTATCAGTGGTATATAAAGACCTTACATAATGAACTGTATTGTTTTTATTATCTTTCGCGCCGCCATGTTTCTACAGTAGCCCTAAACGGACAAACATATTTGGTATGATATAAATCAGTTTTGTCACTACTTTTGGCCCTGTGCTCGCTTAGTCTACGAGTCCGTAGGGTGTCCCATCTGTCATTTTTAAGCTCCAAAGTGTGCTCATCAGCGCCCCCTTTGCACACTTGATGCGGTCTTCGGCAAAGCCACCACTGCTGCCTTACGAAAGAGCAATCAGACGACGAATGGGAGGAGTTTACACTGATGGGCAACTTCTCTTCCTAATTCCGGTGTGATGCTCAAGTCTGTCCTAAAATACGACTCCGGTGCGCCCTCGTGGACTCGCGTCAAGGGTCCCTAAGGTCTGCACTACATGTTGTCATCAAAGTGTAGACTCTGAGGAAGTCCACAAGTCCGGAGTGCGCCATTTGGGACAGGGCCTTTGTCTCAGACGATGACGATTTTGTCTTGTGGCGGCTACTGTAGCTTCACTATGCATTTCGTAAGGGAAGGGTGAGCTGTGGACTGAGCAGTTGGTTGCAATTCACAGTTTCACCACTAGATGCCGCAAAAATTGTACACAATAGACCTTTAAATGTAACATTTGGTGATGTAATGACAGTTTGATTCGGTTACAGTTTTTACTAAATCAGTGGTTTCCAAACTTTTTCAGCCTGCGGCCCCCCTTGTGTACGGTACATCCTTTGCGGCCCCCCAAAGAAAATTTGTGACAAAAAACTGTTCTAAAACTCAACATTTTAATAAAAAAACAAACAAACATTAAATTATACAAAAAAATAGTGCTTTTGGTTAGTAGCCTTATTTTTTTTTATTTAATTACACAGAATTCACGATAAATTAATGTATCTCATAAAACTGGGGCCCCCCTGGCACCATCTAGCAGCCCCCAGTTTGAAAACCACTGTACTAAATAATGCTCAATGACATTTGGAATTTGGTCAGAATTTGGTTTAATTGACTGATTTAATTATTAAAAATAAAATAAAACACCGAATACGGATTTGAGATGAATCACAGCATTACAACCTTTGATTCATTAACTATACAAAAACTATAAATCACTGATTCAATTGAAACATGAACATATTTTATTTCAAATGTTTTCAACATATATAAATATACAGTTTTTGATCACTTTTGATCTGTGTGGCTGCTATTTCTGATTTTTTTCTGAGCTTTGGAGGTTTGGAGTTTTTATTCGACAGTGCTCACGATCTTTCTCGTGTTTGTTTTCTTTCCCAGAAAGCTTAAGCACGAGAATTTGCAGATCTAAATGGCTCACTTCATTCCCTGAGATATTTCTGAACTACCCATGAACACATTTACGTTTTCACTCACTTTCAAAGGTGCTTTCGGAAGCAAAACACGCGAAAATAGACTCACACCTGCAGGAGTACAGACATTACACTGTCTGTGCTGTCATTTTAAACATGAACTTTCCCTTTCAGACACACACATGCTCTCTTTCAGACACACTGTGTCCCACTGTACCACCTGGAATGTCTTGAATGTTGCCTGTAGCGATATTAAAGGAAGTCATCAATCGCATGCTTAGCATAGTTGCGTGCTATCGAACCATGGTCCAGCTTTAATGAGCTTAACCTCTGCCCACTGAGAGTTTATACAAAAAACAAATACTGCCAGTCAGATGTTTAAACAAACCAAATTACTTTTTCCTGTTGCCATTTTCCACATTTTACTAAATAAAATAGCAAAGCCCTCAAAAATATGTAAAAAAACTTATCATTGCATTAGCAATGCAAAAGGTCATGGGGTTTGAACCTAGTGAACACACATACTGATAAAAATGCATACCTTGTAATCCACTGTAAGTCATTTTGGATAATGCATAAATATAAATGTGAAACTTAGTACAGAAGTACCAAAGCTTTGCCTAAGTCACAGCTCTCAAACCCTGAGATGAATCCTGCAATGCTTTAAAACAGAACTGAATGACTTGCTGGACATTTGCTGCATTGTCCAGTCCAATGCATTTATTACGTTTTTACATTTACAAACAGAAAAGGTTGTGGTGCAAAACACCAAACGTCTTCAGGTGTGTAGATCTAAATCATGAAATAATCCACTTTTTGTATTTTTGACTCAAGTTTTTTTACATTAAATGTTTTGCCAAAAATTTATATTTTCACATTTCTTTGCAAAACAAACCCAGTAACTCTCTTCCAGCCAGCGCCAGCATTTTTGATGATTTTTTTTTGAAGGCGGAGTCCATGATGTTTGAAAGCCAATGTTGATATTAGAAATCACCTAAACAAACACGCCCCTACCCCAATAGAATCTGGACCTTCTGTTGATAGACCCGCCCAACACATACGCAACCCGGCAAGGATGTCGGTTAGTAGACACGCTCCTTACTGCTGATTGGCTATAAGTGTGTTTTAGTAGTTGGCCCGTCTCCTTTTCCAAAGCATTTTTCAAACATCGTGGACTCCGCCTTTAATGCCTTCCAGAAAGTTTTCTTCTATATATATATATATAAACATGCAATATAAAGTTTTATCCTATCTTCATTTGTTCTCTTTTTATAATCTCTCAAAAAATACAAAATTTTGAGCAAAAAGCTGGAGATAATTGCATTTTTTTTTAAGGATTTTTGTTAGAGATCAGATTCAGAGCGATGAAAAAAAAACATACACAGAGTTTTTACTGTTTGCCCTTAGTAGATGTTTCAGTGTTTTATAGGTCGGGTAAGAGCGCCATCCGGGGGATAAGATTGGAAACATGGATGGCCGTAAAAACTCGTCATTGGCAGGGAAGCGTTTTCTTTTAACACACACTGTTTCTGCTTATCTCATGTTAACCTTGAGTACCTATAGAGTAGTATTCATCCTTTATATCTCTGAAAAGTCTTTAGTTTTATCAGATGTATAAAAGACAAATTAGCTGTAGCGAGTGTTTCTGTAAAAACCTGACACTTCTGGGGCATGCCACGGGAGGAGCAAGTCACGAGAAAGCAACACTGGATAACTTATGATTCACTACATGTTCGATTCTTTACATTAAATGCACTTAGGCGCCGATGTCCAACATAACAAAGTTTTACTTACTGTATGAAATCTAGCGTTAAACAAACACACACGCAAAACTCCGCTGCTACCTCGGATAAACAAACTATATCCATTGTTTCTTTAAGGCTGGCTTACTTGGAAAGCTGTAAAAGGCTTTTTACTCCTTACATACGAAAACACACATCTTCTTTTGTGCCATTATTGAGTCTTGATGTAAAAAAAGCTGTCGCGTGAAGTGTTGCGAGTGTCTTTGGTTCTCGCTTTCCCAATGATTGACGTGTGGGCGTGCTTTTCCGGGGGAAGTGCCCATAAAAGGAAATGATACGTAAGGTTTACTCATGCTGCGTAAGATGTGCCCATGTTCGGAAAAAAACTTTTCGAAACTTTTACGAAGTGTACTTGTATAAAACGTGTGGCAAGGTGCATTCGGCACGGAAATACTCTTAACCGTCCAACTGCTTTTTTAAAACTTTACCTATGTTTAGCGTAAGAAATCCAACTCTTAGGGGCTGGACACACCAAAACTTTTAAACGTGGCTGAAAACGCCTTGAGGACGCCGAATGCCAGCTGTTTTTCAGCTGAGTGCTAGCTTTCTTCAGCTAAGCGCTTTGGTAGCTCTGATACGTCAGCTGTGAGATGGTTGGTTGCTGTGATACTTGTCCCGCCCCACCTCCACTGTGATTGGACGGCCGCGTGAGAACTGACATTGACGAGCGGAGCTTTTCTTCCAAAGTTGAACATTTCTCAGCGCTCAGCGCTGAGCGCAGAAAAACTGCTAGCTGCTGGCTTATTTGAAAAACGCTGAGCTTCCATTGATAACATGCGCCGGCCGCGGGCGTAAAAGCGTTGGTGTGCACGCCCCCTTAAACTATGTTAATAAGTTAGAATGCATGAAATACCGTTAACCCCCCTTAATTCTCGAGTTAAATCATTAAAAAGCATTTAAGTATTTTTAAGATCATGAGAAACAGAAATTAAGTCCAAATTATTTAACTTGTACTGTAGTAACACTCCAAGCTGAATGCTGAACTATGAGCCCAGATCTTTTTACAGTGGCCTTGACACATGAACCCTGTTGAGAAGATACCAGGGGCAGGAATGCACATACAGGTGTTTAGTGTTTCAGGACATCTATTGTTGCTTCATTCAGTGAAGCTTAAGAGAGAAGAATGCCCTCCTTTCTTCCCTTACTCCTTATCTCTCTGTGTAGTGTAGTGTACCTTATGATTTCTGGGCTCTCCACTGATTTCAATCACATGCGGAGGTATTCAGTCATTATCTCAGTAATGTATCTCAATGAGATTTCACATTACACAGCTCACAATAACAAAATAACAGTAACTCCAAGAATTCCATTGACTTGATTATATAGATATAGTTAAATTCATGTTGGATACATAGCAATGAATCTGTGAGCCGTGTATAAGAACACGAGCAGGTGATGCAAATGTACATACGGTTTTACACGATTTTTGACTTTTTAAGGCTTTTGCTTATCAATATCATTTAAAGGCAGGATAGGCAGGAATTATCTAAAAAAAACTTTTTTACAAATTTGTTTAAACTGTCTTTATATACCAATACATAAGTAAAATGTAAGTACTCTAGAAAAGAGAGTATAAAAATCGAGTCTGTAGACCGCAAACACAGCTAATTTTTCCATTCACTACACCCCCTCCCTTCTGGGTTTCTTCTAAAGCCACGCCCCCAAAACACATGAACGCATGACGCCAACCAGTTCTGCTGGGAGAAGCATTTACCTCAGACGAGCGGAGAGGAAGGAGCGCGGTGCATGTAGTAACATCATGTCACAATCACATATAATAATACACCTAACTTTATCACTATGAATATAAACAAATAGGATGGATTTTAGTACTCACTATTAAGCTAGCATATCGATATTGGTAAAGTTTAAAATATATTTTGTTTGATTCGGTAACAAACGAGCTAGTTATATTTATAAGACAATTCTAAAAACAGATTGCATTGATACAAGTTTTTTATTACCATCAGTTACACTGTGATGAAGGTGAATTTCGTGGAAGATTCATAACATATATAACGTTACGGTGTTTTGCATGTAAGAGTTTCCGTGATGAAAGCATTGTTGACTCTGATGAGGACTACACCCCGCCCACTGTGCAAAGTGACGTCGGAATTACGTCTTTTTCATGTAATTTTTGGACGTCCAAATCCAGTCCATAAAAGGGGTTGTTTTGTAACGCCAGGCGACGTCTTTTTTTTTACGTCTTCTGCACGTCTAAATGTTTACATCCGTAGGACCGCCGTGTAAGGAAAAGAGACATGATAAAAGCGAAAAGAATTGTCTCTGCACTTCACCCATCCATTGCAACACCGAAACACTTCAGTCATTTCATGCCGGCCGTGGGATTCGAACTACCGATATCTGGGTTACAAGCAAGTCTCGCTAACCACTCGGCCAACCGGCCATATCTCAACATTGTCTATATATAACATGAATATTTTCATGTTAAATTGTTAGTATGGTCATATACTTTTAAAATAACATTTAATTACAGATTTTTAATTGTACATTTAGATGAATTTGTATATAATTCAAGAAAGCAGAAAAAACAGTACTGTATAAATAATATAGACTATTCGTAAGTATTAATCATGTTGGTACAATAATCCTGATATTTGTAAATAAACACATTTTTATAGGCCTAATCATGTATTATAGACATAGGTATGTCATAGACATCCAAATGACGTCCAAAGAATCACCCAGTTCAAACGTCAAATGTTGCCTGTAAATATGACGTCCAAATGACATCCAAAAAATTACCCAGTTCAAACGTCAAATGTTGCCGTAAATATGACGTCCTAATGACGTCCAAAAAATTACCCAGTTCAAACGTCAAATGTTGCCCGAAATAGTGGACCTAGTTTGGACGTCGAATACATGTCCAGAATTGGTCATGGACCGACGGACCCAATATAGACATGATCTGCACATCTATCCGACGTCCTGTGTTTAGTGGGCGGAAACAATACCGCTACCACATCATCGACTCGAGGAAAAGCCACGATATTTACTCTCATTTGATTTCTTCGTTTATTCCTTTTTTTGTCTTGCTTGCCTTTCGCTGACTGGATATGCAGGTACTGTGAGTTCTGAATGCTCTTTCTCTGCCGAATTTTTGCTCTTCCTAGAGTGCCTCATGCACGTTCAAATCAATCGGGCTAATTCGTATGAATTCATACAAAGTTAATTGTGCAAAAACGTACGATTCTCATAAAAAAAAAAAATGAAACCCAACCACTAACCCCGTACGTAACCCCAACATCACAGGGGTCAAGGCAAATCGTACAAAAACTTACGAATGTGGTCGTATGAATTAATATGAATTAGCCAACTCGTAAAATACGTACGAATTTTCGTGAGATAGTGTTGGAACTGCCCCTTCTGTTCTGACTGAAATGTGTCTGAAAACAATTCATAATGTATCACAAGGCCATGTTGTGTTCACCAGCGCTCCTGCATAGGGAGCTATAAAGGACATGAGAGCGTTAACTCTTCTTCTGTGGTTAGTTTTCACGTTAACTAGTCGAACCTTTTCCTAGGCTACTGGGATAAATCTGGTCTCAGTTTAATATAAGTCTACAACATTTTAAACATATCAGTTCATTAAAGGACAAGTTCGGTATTTTACACTTAAAGCCCTGTTTTCAGATTGTTTATGATGAAATAGAACAGTTTTGACTGAAATTTCGACATATGCGGCTGCCCCGAGAATTTTCGGGTGTTTGTGTTTTACCTCCCACCTCTACAATGGGTTTATAGGTGGACTGGAACAATCATTTCTAAAATGCATAAAATTTTCGTTTACAAAGACGAGAAACTCACCGAGTGGTCAGGGGTGTTCACTGATTTGCTCACACAAAAATCGCTGCAAAAGATGCTTTCCAACATGTGTTTTAGCATTCGTTTTTTAACTTGTGGACCTATTTTTCCAAACGCCTCACACCCGTACATTCTTCCGCTGAGAGCTTGAATAATAGACACTCCAGACCAGGTGGTGGCGCTAATCCGCCATTGCCAATCGCAAGAATAGAAACAAAGTTCCCGGCGCGGAGTAATACCGTACCTCACAGCACATCTAATACAAGTCAATAGAGTTGGCAAAAACTACGATAAAACCTGCTGGAGTGCGTATTTTGCAGTGATTTTTGTGTGAGCATATCAGTGAACACCCCTGAGTTTCATGTCTTTGTAAACGAAAGTTTAATGCATTTTAGGAAGGATTGTTGCAGTGCACCCACCAATAGTGGTGTTTACTGTGATTGAGGTTTTGTTTGATCGGGATTAAGTTGAAACTTTCTGACAGACCTTTACAGCCGACATTGCCTCCACTCCAGGTGCCGTTCTCCTGGCACACGCGTGTTCCTTGTCCCACCAAACGATAACCCTGAGAACACGTGAAATGGACCTCGTGACCCACCAGGTATTTCGAGCCGAACTTCCTTCCATGGGCCGGAGCCGTCAGTGGTGGACACGAAATCTGGGCTATAGAGATGACACGACAGCGAAAAAGAAATTTTGAGAAGGTCAGGGTTAATGATGTCAGAGAAAAACATGGTTACATGAAGGACGGAAATTACTGCATACTTTGCCAGAAGGCAGGCACATGTTACTGGATGTGGGAACCGTCATGGGAAATGCCTCATTTCATGCAGACAACTTACATACTGGAACAATACCACAGAAGGCACGTAGAAAAACAATGATAGTGTTTACATTAGGGTCAACATGAAACCAAAATTGACCTTTTTAATATGTGGTTCATCAGTGCACATATTAGACAATTTTTGCTTTTTAAATTTTTCATTGAAATGAACTTGCTAGGCTACTAATATGAACTTGTGTTTCTACCAGTGTAGCTTAATTGGTAGAGCATTGCATTAGCACCACAAAGTTCATGGGTTTGATTCCCAGGAAACACACATAACTTGTAATGCACTGTAAGATACTTTGGATAAAATCTCCCACATGAAAAAATGTAAACGTGCTTCACCTTCAAATGTTTGTCCTGTTTGGCTGATGAATGCCTCTTTATATTTCGGTTTCTCGCTTCAAACTCCTTTCATGTATAGGAAAAGTTTTACCATTCATCAAAATTAAGTCCTGGTCAGATTTTCCTCATTTCCCTCAGAAATATGCTTTATTCTGGTCTGTTTCATGTATTGGGCATGCTCTATAAAATGTTAGATTTTTTAACTATACTTAATCATATCCATATTATGTTTCTCCACAAAACATGGCATTACCATGGTACCATTTGAAATAAAGAGTAAGGCCATTGTGCAGTTTTGAAACTAAGAAACACATAAATTCTGAGCATTACTGTCTTATGTAACACGCAAGGAAACTATTAACCCATGTTTATATCTGCTTGTTAAGTCATGACATAAGGAATACGGTTTCCGGGTCCAAGCCTCCACTTATTTCAATAGAGGATATTATTTGAAAAGCTGTTAATGAGCACTATTATTCATATTACACATTTAAAGTGCACCTACTTCAATTGCTAAAAAACAACGTTATGTTGTGTATTTGGTATAATACAATGTGTTTGCGTGGTTTATGGTGAAAAAACACATTATTTTCCACATACAGTACATTTTTGTAGCTCCAGATTTCACTCTCTTCCTAAAACGCACAAATTTGAAAAGCTCTGTGTCCCTGATTGGCCAGCTAATCTGTATGTTGTGATTGGCCTGAATACCTCTGATGTCAGCCTGAAATGTGACACTCCTTACCATGTTTAAAAGATTTGCTCACAATGCAATGCTAACAGGAGTTAAATTACAGGCTGTGAGTCAGAAGCGGGACGAATTATGATAATGTCGGTCTTTACTACATCACCAATCCCAGGAAGTAAACTGTTGACTACAATCTGTGTGTTTGTTGTAGTCCAAGAAAAGATATTTACTTGGAGACGATAACTTGCGTCACCATTTACTTTGGGGTTAGTACCTTTTCCATATCCTTAACATGTACTGTACTAATACACACTTACGCACCTAAGGAAATGTAAAATCATAAATCGGATAATTTAGGTGAAAATTTTATAAACTCACAGTGTACACTGCAGTCTCCAGGGTCACGAAATCAATGACAGCAATATATTAATAATTCTTATACTATGGTTTGTTGAACGCTGTATTCTGATTGGTTGAGAAATGTACACGGGTATGCATTCTTTTTTGATAACTGCACACCTGACTTGTCAAATGTTTTAAAAATAGGCACCAGAGCAAGGTTTGTGGTAACCGTGGTATAAGCAGAATAATTGACTACGCCCCTTTGAATTATTTGAAAATTATTTATTTGACGGCACGACGCGACCTTGGGTGTGCATTATTTTCTTATAATTCAATGGCCCATCGTCAATTATTCCTTACATAAAAAAATCAATTTCCATGAGTCCATGTCTGGTCATCTCAGATTTTGTTGTAGAGATAATAATTAGGAGCTGATGTTTTTGGTAGTTTTTTTATACGAGTGTATTAGCATGATTTTTTTGTTGTTTCCCTATGGTTTTTGAGATCGGTTAGACCCGGAAGTGCTGCATGACGTCAGACTTCGTTTTAGAAGATGACCAGACTGTTTAAAGGAATCACATTTAGTTTGACCTGTCGATCAATCTTGTTTCCAATCCTAGTAAATTAAGGCTTAATTAAATTCAAATGTAAAATCGACAAAGCCACAACAAATTTCCTTTGACTTGAGCTATGAAATGCTAAGTCATGTGAATTGAGACTTTTCCAAATCAGCTCACTTGTTGCTCACTTTGAAGGAAGAAAGTTGTTTCATGCTAATAAAATACAAACAACACAGAGAGAGTTCTGAATTGTTGGAATTTTGTGCCATTTCAGCTCATTAACTAGGATTTTAAAAGGCCAAATACTGGAATTACTTTCCAAAAACAACTTCCATGTTAACTGAATCTGATTTGCAATCTGGATTTCTGTATGGAGGGATGCTATACAGTAACAGTAAAGTATTTAAAGAAATAATTCACCCCAAAATAAAAAGAAGTTCATATTTTACTCTCCATCAAACCATTTTTGATGCCTATGACTATCTTATATTATCCTGGCTCTTGTGAGCTTTATAATGGCATGTGTTAGTGCCTAATTTTTAAGCTCCAAAAGGCACATACAGCCATCCATTAAAAACTAATCCATACATATAATACATATCTGTTTATACACCTATTATCTAGAAAGTTATATACTGTACACTTAGAATGGGTTGAGGGTAAAATGGGTTAATTTTTATTTTGAACTATTTCTTTACAAGACATAACCCGCTGCATGCATTTGTTATTAGGCATCTAATTCCTTATAGTGCTTGCAATTAAACAACATCAGGCTCAATTAATTCCCTTTTTAAGGATAAACCAATTTTTGGGGGGGTTTTCTGTATTTGAGTTTAAAAATATCAGTCTGCTTGGTTGCAATGTTAATGGCAGTTCTCAAAAGCTCACCGTGGCTTTATAGAATGGTTTTCCATTTTAATAAAGGCCACTTATGAGATGAATCTCCTCTGAATCTTCAGGTCCTTTCATATAAGTCTTTGAAGTACGTTATATAATACCCTCGAGCTAAAGTCTATGAAGTCAAGTCAATAACTCCAGATGCTTAAATGACATCACACAGAGACACACCTCCTCTCAATGGAATCTAAATCAATAAGGAATTACTCTCATATAAAGTGTTCCTGATACATCAAAGGAACCAAAACACCTCAAACTTTATTTACAGATGGTCAATGCAGCATTGTGTTAAAAATAACCTGGACAAATTTTGGTTAATTTAACTCAGTTAAGGCCACTTATGAGTTGAATCTTCTCTGAAGAGGAGTCTCTGATATTTGACTCATTTTAAAAAATGCATGTTACTCATCTCAAAAGCCGGTTAAAGTCTGTGTAAAGTATTAAATTTGGTCTCAGTTTGTCACACCACAGAAAAATGTGTTATTAACCACCCAGCCAAATTTGAATAATGAAAAACGGCAATAAAAATGTTTTGAAAAATAGGCATTATTCTCTACTCTCAAATGGGGGGGGGCGTGTCCGCTGTCTGTGCTGAAACCACCCCCACTTACAGGAAGACTGCCGTCTCTCTCAACTTTCAAATACAACTGCAACCTGAATGGATGCTCGTGATTTTGTTAGGGGCAGGGTCATGCTTGGTGGCTCCAGTGCGTTATCGAGCCACCCTTTAAACCCTTCCCAAATAATCCTAAATTTTAGAAATGATGAAAACAATTTTTACGGTGTTAATCCACAAATCAATACAACACAGTTTACAGACCTTGTAACGTGTTTCAGCAAAACATTTCTAACATTAATAATGTGTTTAGAAACAATTTTACCTGGTCTTTAAAGAGCATCTATTTAATTGCTAAAAACAACGTTATTTTGTGTATTTGGTATAATACAATGTGTTTGCGTGGTTATGGTTCAAAAACACATCATTTTCCACATACCGTACATTTTTGTAGCTCCAGATATCCCTTTCCTCCTGAAGCACACTGATTTTGTACAAAACTCATTGATCGGAAAAGCTCTGTGTTCCTGATTGGCCAGTTAATCTGTAAATTGTGATTGGCCTTAATACCTGACGTCAGCAGGAAATGCGACGCTCCTTATCATGTTTAAAAGATTCACTAACGATGCAATGCTAACAGGAGTTAACTTACAGGCTGTGAGTCCGAAGCGGGAGGAATTATGATAAAGTCGGTCTTGTCTATGTCAACCGGCCCAGGAAGTAAACTGTTGCCTTCAATCCGTGTGTTTGTTGTAGTCCAAGAAAAGAGATTTACGTTGGAGACGATAACACGCGTCATCGTTTACTTTGGGGTTTGTACCTTTTGCATATCTTTGACCGTATGTGCTCTTTAATCTAAAGACTTATAGGTAAAATGGTTTATATACTGAAGGTAAATGTCAATTTTATTAGAATAGCCACCCTTTAAATTTTTATTTCTATATGTCTTGTTTGTCAGTTATATAACAAAACTATCTACAGATCTTGTAGAGGACAATATTATGCTAATAATGGAAAGGGCCCAACATACTCACATGAAGACTGGTCTGACTGCGGTAACTTCAACACAGAGCTTTGAAGATTGGTGAGTTTGGACTTCATAACCCGAAGCCCTTCTGTGAACCGGACCTCCTGTCCTTTGAGAAACTTCTCCATTTGACGCAGTACGCCAATCACTTTCTGCTTATCCATACAACCCTAAGGAATAAAACCCCAAACGTCCAGGTTAGCTACTAACTGAGCACCTGGTTACAATTTGATGGCAAGCAGTTATCGCTTAATTATAGACTAAGTTTATTCAAAGAACATGGCCTCATACGGAGGAGATATTTGACATCAAAAACATTTGCAGGGAACATTACCACAAAACATTAGTTATGTACGAAAGTGAAAAATGGCACAGACGAATTATGAAAGCCAGATGCTGTGAGTGATGTCATGTGTTAGGACATAGGGACTCCTGTGGGGCATAACATAAAAGCTGAGGTCTTTCTGTTCAGGCCAATGTTTAGGAAGTGAGGAACGTGCCAGCACAACAGAAGCCAAGTCAACCGAGTTCCCTTAGAAACGTAAATATTACTTCATTTTACAGAACAATTTAACAGAAGTCGTCCCGAATGTATTAATTCGGTCAATGGGCAATCTCTACGGTCTTCTCCAAGAACCACATGTAAGAGTAGAAATTTCTTACACTCTTTCCTCAGTGGCTTTATGGCAGTTATACAAGAAGCTGTTAGGCAGATGTTTGTAGGACCTCTGTCCAAAGAGCCGATCCCCTGTATGTTTTTCATGGCAGTAAAATACAGTCTTGTTAGAGGAGAGAAGTCTTGAATTTCACTGAGCTTCCGCAGTTGTGAATAAAGGTGGTGTGAAAAATATTTGGAAAATATGGAATAAACATTTTTAAATTATGTGTGTTTTTGATAGTTTCTCAGTGGCCCTAAACAATTTCTGGACAAAACAAAATAACCAAAATACAATTAAATTCATAAAGGACAGCACGTGCACATTTTTCAAGCAAAACATCTAGCAAAAAAAAGTTTGTTAGTATTTAATTGAATAAATCGAAAGATATAAACACCAAGACACCTGTGTGAACTGACTCTAATATAGCCACTAAAAATCACATAGACACCGGTTGGTTGAAAGTCTTCAAGAATAACTCGATAACTTAGATCTGAAAAATGAAGCTCCTCTGCATCATTTTGCAGATGTCACTTTTTGTTTTGTAGTGCAATGGCATTAATGTACATTTTATCACTTCAATGTTCAAACTTTTGCACTCACCTGTGCAGCATCGTTACAGTCATGCAAAGATAAGACGGACAGGAAGAAAAAAAATGTGTATAAATAAGATAAATTCATTCTTCTGTATCCACTGTCAGTCTCTATAAAAGGTTTTGTTTCGTGTCCGATGTTGTTAATCCTCAGGTATGTTTACGTCGTCAGTCTGTGTACAAAATTTGAATTAAATAACCCGATGCAAGAATTGGTGAAGATGCTCCTGTGTTCCTCATGAAGAGTCCGTCGAGCGCCTCTGAGGTTAATATCCAATTCCTTCACGAGTCATTCTTTTGAAACGAGCTGAATGAATCATTCGAATCGATTCGCTAACCGTGATATGGATTATTACCTGGCTGGTGAAACCATGACAAGCATTGTTAATTCTTATCATGCATCTATAGTCTATAGCATTATATTGAAAAATAAATATTTTCTTTCCAATAATATCACGTAAGTGACACTCGGAGAATTCTTTACATACTGACTCGGTGCGGGAGTCGTTTCTATGAATCGGTTCATTTAAACAAGTGTAAATAAAGTTGCCTGCTTTATTAAGATTAACCGTATGATCATGTTGTGAAGGATTACTAGAACATGTTTGATCCACATAAAAACATATAGTTAAGCCTGGTCTTTTCAGTAGGGAAGATTCAATTACTGCACTGCACTTTTAAACAATAAAATATTTAATATACATTTAAAGCAAAGGGTACACACGAAGCACGAAATTCCTAAAATATTTACTATAAGACTAACGTTATTTTATAAAGAGAAATATTTACCAAGTTAATTGTGTCTGTAAAAATGCGTATGATTTTGCTGCCACCATATGTTCAGTATGGGTAAGGCAATAAATGTTATAATACCCGATTCCTTCATTAGTCATTCTTTTGAACTGAGCTGAATGAATCATTCAAATCGATTCGGTAACCGTGATATGGATACCTGACTGGTGGTGAAACCATGAAAGGAGGAATATTCTTTTTTTGACAGCATTGTTAATTCTTATCATTCTTATACAGTCTAGTCTATAGCATTATATTGAAAAATAAATATTTTATTTCCAAGAATATCACGTAAATGACACTCGGAGAATTATTTACATACTGACTCGGTGCGGGAGTCGTTTCTTTGAATCGGTTCATTTAGACAAATGTAATTAAAGTTGCCTGCTCAAGATTAACCGTATATCATGATCATGTTGTGAAGGATTACTAAAACATGTTTGATTCACATAAAAACAGATTACCAAGCCGGGCGGAGAGTTAAGACTGATAGCTGGTCTTATCAGTAGGGAAGATCCAGTTTAATGTACTGCACTTTCTAAACATAATATAAAATATGTTAATATACATTTAAAGCAAAAGGTACACACGAAATTCCTAAAATATTTACAAGACTATATTATAAAGAGAAATATTTACAAAGTTAATTGTGTGTAAAAATGTGTAATTTTGCTGCCACCATATGTTCAGTATGGGTAATGCAATAAAAAAAAATTAAATGTAACACTGGCACTAAAATTTGTGTATGGAAAAATAAAGGGAAAGTTACACTGACATTTACATCCATTCCAGGTTACAGCCAAAATTTAAACAAATTACAAAAAAATATTTTTCTCCATTAGATAAAAATAATCACAAATGTTTAAGATGTGATTCTCAGTATTTTATAGTGCCTGAAAACTCTCACAGGTACTGCACACAGATACTGCAGTGATGTTTCTTTAAAGACCACTATATTTGGGAATGCCATTTTCTAATTAGATAAATGACACATACAGTTATTCCCAGAAGAATGCCTAGAGACAGTGCATAAGCCCAGTAAGGATGTGATACATATTCAGAAAAGTCAGGCCCTAGAAAAAAAACACAGGACAGATCAGCTAACAGACATTAATGTAGTCATTTTACTTTTACGTTTAAAACAACTAGTAAAAGAAAAAACTTACTCCACATAATAACTTTGGGTTCTGCCATACTGCTATGTTTCACTTCACATATATACTCATCTCCAGGCTCTGGGGTGATAGTCACATACTTGTATACTCTAAAAGTCCAGTCTTTTCCGTACGTTAAATCAGATGTTTCTCCCTTCACAATCTGGCCATTTACAAAAAGATTCATTTCAATGTCACCAGGATAGAAGTGAGTTGCATAGCAGTAAAAGGTGTTTGCTTTCCCCTTCTCCTCAGGAAACTCAGTATACACTTGAATGGAAGGGCGTGCTGTAGAAAAATAGTTTAAAACCAACTGTAAAACCAGAATGGAGGAGAATTTGTAAATTAAACGAAAAGGATGTCAATTATTATCAGATTACCTAAACGGGGCTTTGATCGTGTCTCCTCTTTAAGCTTCTTCACATATTTCTCTTGGCGAGGGAATCCCTTTATGACCTCTGTCAGGCAGAAGGTGCTGTCACGCTTCTCCAGGACCGAGAACCCTGCGCTTGCACTTGGACGTAGAACAAATGTTTGTTTCGTGTGGTCAAAGTATGCAAATATGGCCTCATTGACCAAAACAACCACTGCTTGATCCATCGAGCCATTTCCCATTACTCGAGTATAGGCCAGGACATTGACTGCATTGTAGTCTAAAAAAGATTAATCATCAATATAGGCTGAGACTAAAGTATGTCAAAGCTAACACATTACATTCATAACATTGTTGTGCTAAAATTAAAACCTGAAACTGTCAGCCTGTCTGGGCAAGTTTTTGTTTACAGAATAATAAAGTAAAAGCAAAATTAAAAATATCACAGCCTAATCAATCTCATGTTTTCTTTTTGATTGTTCATTTTGACAGATTAATGGCTCCTTTGTTGAAAAAAAGAAGAAGAATAGTAAAGCTAGTAAAGCTAAACTCATAATGAAAAGTCACTACCTGTCCACATCTCGATGATCTTTGGATACAGCAGAAGAAATAACCCAAATGCTCTTGTGTTTAACATTCCCACGTCTTTTAAGAGAATTCTCTTTAAATCTCATAAACATCAAGTATTATTTTCAGTTCTTCTCTTTATTGTCATATTTGGCTATTTGATCATGCGTCAACTCCTCTTTACTTTCACTTTTGTTTTCAACAATGCCATTTTGTAAGTTTGATTTTTAGCCTTGGCACTCGTATTGTAACAACAATATACATTTAAAATTCTACTTTAAGACGAGACTTAATGAAGGCTTTTCTGCTTGTTGTTGCTTTTCTTGAAAGCATCCTTGGCGCAGGTAGGACTGCCAATGGAAGAGTACCCTTTTCCAAATTATTTATAAATGTATATTGAAATATATAAGTAAACAAGATGTCACTTGAAGGTTATCTTTTAAATGTTGATATACAGTAATGGGACACGTGCCTCTTATAACTGTACTGTGCTGACTTTATTTTAGAAGAACATGCATATCAGCAGTTTATTGAGTGCTCCAATAGTGAAGGTCAAGTTGCTTTATGGAACTATGGGTATGATGGCAAAGACATAATGCATATGGATTTAGTGAATGAAGCAGTGGTTGCTACAAGTAAACCAGGTCAGCGTTTAGCAGAGGAGAGACAAAGCAGGGAATACATTAAGAGAAAAGAAGACAAACTAAAAATGGTGTGCTCTGCTGTGAAAACTGTTTTCCTGATGTCCAACAACTCTCTCTCCAAGGCAGGTGGGTAATTTCCCAGATCTCCAATATATTGTACTACAAAGCAGTGGCGGCCGTTGACTTCTTTATTCGTGGGCGCTCGATGCGAAGTTTGTCACAACATGTATGTAGCCCGTCATGTGTGTGGTTCGTCATTTCAAAATATGATCGAGTGATCCTATGTGCATCACGTGTCTTGTCAAAATAAGTGCCTGCTGCAGATGCATCTAAATATGATAAAAGAGACGCTCGCGTTTGCCAGATACTCACATAATCTCATGCATAATCAGAGTTTACTGTTAATGGGGTGTCGTGCATGTATTTTGTGAACGTGAGCGTCTCTTTTATCATAAACAGTTTTGACGCGTGTGCAGTAGGCACTTATTTTGACAAAACACGTGATGCACATGGTTCACATGACGCAACAAACACATATTTAGAAAACGCAAGCAACACACATGAACACTTATTTTGAATTTGTGCCCCTCGGATGAGCAGTTACGAGCCGCCACTGCTACAAAGTAAAATTGCTTTGTTTTATTCTATAATAAAGATGGCGCTACCAACAAAAATAGACATGTTTTAAAGGGGACATTTCACAAGACTTTTTTAAAATGTGAAATAAGTCTTTGGTGTCTTCAGAGTACACATGCGAAGCTTTAGTTTAAAACACCCCATAGATAATTTCTTATAGCATGGTAAAATTGCCACTTTGTAGGTGTGAGCAAAAATGTGCCATTTTGGGTGTGTCCTTTAAAATGCAAATGAGCTGATCTCTGCACTAAATGGCAGTTCCGTGGTTGGATATATAGTGCAGATTAAGGGGCAGTATTATCCTCTTCTGACATCACAAGGGGAGAACAATTTTAATTAGCTATTTTTACACATGCTTGTAGATAATGGTTTACCAAAACTAAGTTACTGGGTTTATCTTTTTCACATTTTCTAGGTTGATACGCTAGACTGGGGACCCAATTATAGCACCAAAACATGGACAAAGTCAGATTTTCATAATATGTCCTCTTTAAAAACTTTTTTTTGCTCTTAAAGTTATTTAAAATGTTACCTGAAAAAATACAATATTTTTCCTGCACTGAACAACAACTGAAAATTTTATTATTCATGGCAGTTTTTTAAGATTTTTAATTTGTGATCTTGCCTATAAAATATTGGAACCTACCACATGCAAACTTCCCCCATTTGTAAATTAGAATGGACCATTACAGTAGTTTTCTTTTTCTGTAGCAAAGCCAACAGTGTTTCTATCTTCTGGAGGAAAGAAAGAACAAGAATATCTTAAATGTGTTGTACATGGCTTCTATCCAAATGTCATTCGAGTGCGTTGGAGTTGGACCCAAACAGGAAGACACATTTATTATGGCGTTTCGACTACTGGAATACTCCCTCACAGAGATGGCAAATTCCAGATAACCTCCTTTCTTAGCCTGGCTAACATTAGTGACCACAGTGTTACCTGTGAGATCGAACACTTAAGCATCAGTGGAAAACTGAGTATACCTTATGGTAGGTTACTTGGCAAAATAATTCATGTCAGTATAAAAAAATAACATAAAAACTAAATTTCCCTGTTCTGTATGTTTCAGAGAAGAAAGAATTCACAGAACATGTACTTTTGGCAGTGGCTTGCTTTCTGCTTGGGTTGGCATTCACGTGCCTACCTCTTCTGATTAGGTGCATATGGCAACATACAAGAAAACCACCTATAGATGAGAGAAATGACACAAGTGCTGATTCAGAAACATCTATCAATTTGATGAATGTCTCACAGGAAACATGAAGAATTTGAGAAGAGCACCCTGGTGAAAAACAAATATACTTTATTGTATTTCAAGTATATTTAACTTTGCAATAGTACATTACAAATAGACTTACAAAGGAATGTACTTTCTTTAAACATATTTAAAGTATGCTTACAACATATTTGCGCGTATTTTTTACAATTAAACTTTTAACATACTTCAAAATAATTATACTTTAGTATATTTTCTAAAAGTATACTTTAGAAAAATATACTTAAAGTTAAAGTTTTGTGCAATTTTTAAAGTATACTAAATTTAAACTTATTTTAAAATGTATTTTAGGTATACTTTATCGGTATGCTTAAAGTTATCATTATAATAATGCACTGACAGTATATTTCTAAAATACATTATTTAGTATTCTTTAGAAACAGTATATTTTAAGCACATTTTGAAAGTATATGGGGTGTACAAATGTATATTATTTTATGGAGAAATAACGTGGGCTTAAAATTACGAGAGAGCAGTATGTTCTGTTACATTTTATATTGTAGATGTATACATTTGTAATATATTATTAACATAATAAGGTACACTTTAACTTCACTATATTCAAGCATTGGATAAACCAATGAACTGTGTTTTACCACAAAATAACCATGGTTTTGCTAATAATAATCAATACACCAAAAAAAACATGGTTACTAAACTTTTACCACAAAAAAAAAACATTCATTTTCGTAAGGGGAATATGAGTGTTTGTTTTTTTATAGTTTTTGAGTCAATTGCATACCGCTTTTAGCTGTACACATTAATTAACTTAAACAGTTTTCGTAAATGCATTTCAGAGAAAAGTGAATTCTGAGATTTGAATAATGCATCTGACGTGTGGGATGACGTCACGACGCACGTATTTTGATTTTTACCAGTCGTTCAAGACAGACGGATTCAGTCCCAAGGTACGTTAAAATATCTTAAAATTAATATATTTGATTATCGTTTGACCATTCTGAAGTTTATCAGTAGACTATCATATTTCGAATGCGAAATGTTGTCAATAACGCGGTGTCTAACTCGCTATTAGTGATAAGCTGCTGTGTAGCTTAGCTTAGCTTATAGCTAATGTTTAAGGTTTGAAAGATAGCACTGTTAGCCTGTTATATCGAATTAGTACACCCGATTGTTTTGTTAAATATATGTATTGGTGTGTATGTATATGTTAATGAAAAAAGGTAGCGTCAGAAAATCAGTTTTTTTAATGTAGCGTGAAAGTTAACCATTTATTGACTGTTTAGGGGTTGTAAGGCTTTTACCTAACTTAACTGTATTTGGTATTAATGATGCTGCATTCTTTCCTCAGAAGCTAAAGTTTTTCAAAGACATTTGTAGGGAGGACTTTGCAGCTAATGGTAAGTCATTTTAAACTCTTAAGATATAATAATTCATTCGTAGTAGTAAATCAAGCTTCAGTTTAGATAACGTTATACGGTATACATATTGAGGCGGTTTCCCGGACAGGGATTAGACTAGTCCTAGACTAAAATAAATGTAAGAGCTGTCCAAACTGAAAACAACTTGCACTGACATATCTTAAAATACACCAGTGTCCTTTGTTTTGCCTCAAAATGCACACAGGTAATGTTTTTATTAAGGCATGTTTTTTGAAACTAGTTATATTTCTTAATTAAACTAAGGCCTAGTCCTGGTTTAAGCTAATCCCTTTACAGGAAACCACCCAATTGTCTGCTTGTTGCATTTTCTTTCTGACAAGTTTTACATTTAAATTTAATACAATAAAATCTTTCTTTAGGAGCTAAAGTATTTTATGTAAGGAAGATTTTGCAGCCCATATAGGCAAGTCATTATAATGAAAACTCTTACACTGAAAAAAATTATTCATTGAATTTAATCCATTTTTTTAAGGTAAGTGGTTGCAATCAATTTATTTAAGCTACATTTAAACAAAAGTTTTATATTTTATTTTACGTTACTAATCTTTTTTGTTTAAGTGTAGCTTAAATGGATTGGTTGCAGCCACTTACCTTGGAGAAATTGATTAAATTCAATGATTCATTTTTTTCAGTGTAGGGGTGGTTTCCCGGACAGGGATTAGCTTTATCCAGGACTAGACCTTAGTTTAATTAGGATAGTTTTAACAAACATGCCTTACTAAAAACATTACTTATGTGCATTACGATGTAAAACAAAGGGCACTGATGTATTTTAAGATATGTCAGAGCAAGTTGTTTTCAGTTTGGACAGCTCTTACATTTATTTTAGTCTAGGACTAGTCTAATTCCTGTCTGGGAAACCGCCCCTTAATATATATGATGACATTTTAGTCAAGCTCTAGTTTAGGTAAAAATATATCTGCTATACAATCTCTGCCAGTAAACTATAGATTTAATACAGTAAGTCTTAAATAAATGTAATGTTTTAATATTAAACACTTTTTAATTGAGCTTATTGTCTATCTTTTTCAGATTTCCTAAGGCTGAACCAAAACCTGCCAGACTAAAGTTAATTTGGGAGAGAAAGACGTTGTAAACTTAATCGTCTTGACATTCTTCAATGAGTAATTGTTCAATTTTTAGGCAAATACTGTACCCTTTGAATGCTGTGAATAAAACTATATTTTAAATATATTTAAATGAATTGTTTTTGACTGTTTTAATCAGCTTTAATTTATTTGGAAAAAAATATTTTGGTTATGTTACCAGCAAGTAATCTATTCCCAAAATAGCACTCTTTAAGTTAACTAATTATTAACGCACTTGAAGTATACTCATTACTAATCTAGCTGCAGGTATGTAAAAGTATACAAAATGTAATGTACTTGGCATATTCATTTTTCACCAGGGCAGTTTTTAGAATTTTGGATTGGCCAAAAAATATATAGAATGTATGCAAACAGTCTATTTAAGGTATACTGATTGTATGTTTGCAAGACACTCATAATACATTTGTAATGTACTCCTAACATAAATAAAACACACTCTAAATCCACTTATCAAGCATGAATTTAGCACAAAAACAGTCATGTACTTAAATTGTACTAAATACATTTAAAGTTGTTCCACTTTAGCACACAAAAGTACACTAAATACACTTAAAGTTGTACTTTGTTACAATTAATATACAACTAAAATATATTAAGTACAAAATTAATTGTTCCAAAATAGCACTCTTTAAATAAACTAATCAATAGCACACTTAAGTATACTGGTCATTAGTGTGACTGCAAGTATACTTAAATATATCAAAATTAAATATATTTAGCATACTATTTTTTCACCAGGGCATGGACTTTACAAATTAAAAATTTATTTTACTGATAAAACTTTCTTCTGTGTGTACAGTTGTATATAACTTGCATAATACATTTCTATGCTGAATATAATATAATTTTATATGTATTATATAGTTTTTCAATCATTAATTTATTCAAAATAATCTATTTATTTTTCATGACAAATAGTTGTTTTTGTCCAAGTAATTTACGTTATTCCTTACGTTATTAAAATAGTTATTGACAGCATTTTCATACTGTCTACACATGCATGATGATGTAAATTGCTTGCATAATTCTACTGTTGGGATTTTCAATGTCGCCAATACATAAAATTTAGTGTTTTACATGTAACATTAGTATCACATAATATTATTCATTTTTAATTAATAAACGTTTGTTTATTTTTTACTAAACAAGTACAAGAGGTGTGTATATTGCATAAAAACAGAGCAATAACGCAACACCATTAATAAATAGTGCGTCACGCTAACTTGTACCGTAAGGCTTACATGTAATTGACTGACATCTTCACTAACCAATAGATTAACCGAAAAATACTCCAGCGCTTAGGCGCCAGCGCTTCCACCAATAGAATTGTGAGTCATTGGGTCTCGCCCTCAGATGCAAAAGCAGCGATTGGCCAGATCTAAAAAGTAGGAGGGACCACGTGCTTGTGTGCAAGATCCTCGCAGCCATTTTCACGAAGTGTTACGAGCGCCATGTCTGAGGAAGAACCCGATCATAGCGTCGAAAATAAACACAATATTCTCCGTCTGCAATTTCGCACCAGGGCGTCTGTGAAACCGCTGGGGACATAAGCAGAGCCGGGGTATCAAAGCTGTGTTGAGACAGCGTTTAACATGACAGAGGATATCATGTCTGTTGTTAAGCGTCTCATGTGTTGTTGAGATGCGTAAACCGTGAGTTTTTTTCTCCAGACTGTCAATACATCCAAACCTTCAGCCAACGAGTGACTGATGCATCTCACTCTGGTTGCGGAGAAGGGCCAGTTGTGTTTGCAACCATCATGGCTTTTGTGAGCCTCTTCTCCAGTCCCCCAAGCCCCGTACTTGACAAAAATATGACAGACTCTGAGCTGGCAGGGGAAGAAAGGTCGAGTAAATATGTTCTTATCTGCTTCACTGTGCAGGTTCATGTGTGCGTGAATGTCTTTTCCTTTTCACCTTTATCTTGGCTCTTTTTCCAACGTCAAGGACGTTTGGTTTCGTATTTATTTACGGTTCGCTTGGTCAGGCCTTTCCCCCAGTTCACTAAGTAGTGATTCATATTCAACTATTTGACTGCATGCAGTTTTATTTTAACGGTTTGTTACAGAGAAAAACCTAGTGCCACACTGCTCATCTTCGTCCATTTTTATCGCTACCCACGCGTTTGCACTTTTATTTAATTCTCCATTCGATTTATAAGGACATTTTGTGTTTTCTTAGGTTGTAGCGGGTTTTATTATTACAGTAATGTTAAAAATTAGTTTCAAAGCTGCTGAATATGTAAATAGGCTTGAGGCGTGTTGTGCCCCGCCCACTTAGGTTTCATTGTAAAACTCCGCCCACACGGAATGGAAAACGTGACCGTGAAATCCCAGCTAAAGTTATTTTTTGTGATTTACTTTTTTTCTTGATATGATCAAACATAATGTAAACAGCATTTGGTAAAAAATATAACCTTGATATCTTTTAATGTTGACTGAGTAAGGTCATCTCAAAGATCAATTGAAATCAATGTGAAATCATACTTTGATGTTTCTTCATCTCAAACTACGATCGAGACTTTAGCCTGGATTTTACAGACAGGGTCAAATGGTAGGGATTCATGGCAGGACTGTTGCAGTGTTTGAAGTGGCATTGTAGCCAAATGTTGAGGTTAGCAAAGTGTGTCAATAATGTTTGTATAATGCACTAATTCTTTTGACACCAGTATTAAGCAAGTCAGCACCTAGTTTTCTTGCTGTTCCCATGCATACTTTATTTATTAAGATTTTATGTTGACTTTTAAGCAAAAGACATTCTATTAGACCCCCCATCAGATAATTTCTGTGTGTGATGTCCTGTGACACTGATAACCAAATTGGCTACTCAAGGTTGACAGGTTTATGTCCATAATATCTTGCATAGCATGCGTTATGAATTAGCACAAAAGCTTAGCTGGCCTTGACAACATCAAGATGCACAAAAAAGACAATGGGGATTAAACCATGACAGGTGCAATGCAAAAAATGATTTTCAAGAAAAAAATTCTTGGTGTTTTGTCTTGTTTTCAGTAGAAATATCAAAAAGTACTAAATTAAGATGTTTTTTCTTGATGAGCAAAACGACCCAAGAAAATAAGTCTAGTTTTTAGACCAAAAATATCAAATTTAAGTGATTTTGTGCATAAAACCAGCAAAAAAAACCTGCCAATGGAGTAAGCAAATTTTTCTTGAATTTAGTGTTTAAGAAAAATGTTTTTGCAAGATTTTTGCTTACCCCATTGGCAGATTTTTGTGCTTGTTTTATGCACAAAATCACTTAAATTTGATATTTTTGGTCTAAAAACTAGACTTATTTTCTTTGTCGTTTTGCTCATCAAAAAAAAAAAAGGATCTTAAGACTTAAGACTTGATTTAAGACTTTTTGATATTTTTACTGAAAACAAGACTAAAATACTAAGATTTTTTTTTCTTGAAAATAATTTTTTGCAGTGTGCTTTCAAATTTTACTTTATGGCAATACACTGAGGTCTGATGTAAGCTTTCAGTTCAAATGTTGTGCAGCTTTATAAGAAGAAAACTCTGTTTTTGAATTTTATTTTCACCATTTTAATAATGGTGACTGACATCTCGCATGAGTCTTTGACTTGCATGTAAATATTTATTATGTTTTGTTGAAAATACTGTAATATTTATCGCCAGTCAGCACAAAATTACCGAGATATGAATTTAGGTAAATATCACCCAATCCTAGATTCCATTGGTTTGTATAATGCCCTTCAGATTTTGCATGTTGCATGACCTTTGCTTCTTTTCTATTTTATACCCTTACAATTTAACACTGAAGACCCCATCACCAAATCACCTTATACATTTCCACACCATAATAAATACATCATACTGTGCCATTTAAGCATTGGTTATGTAATAATAGACCATTTTGCAAGATGTAAACACTTTGTTTTATGTTCTCTTAGTTGTATCTCCACGTTTATGTAGTGTTAAAAAACTGAAACATGAAGAGCTTCTGGACCAGTGTTGTTTACATCTTGCAGAATGGTCTATAGGAAAAATGTACCCTTTAAATACGTGTTTTTTGTCCACATATTCAATCCAGACTTGAATTTCAACTTTAAGGGGCGGTTTCCCTGACAGGGCTTATTCTAGTACCACACTGAAATGCATGATTGAGCTGCCGTAATTTAAAGGGGTCATATTATGAGATTTTTTAAGATGTAAAATAAATCTTTGGCGTCCCCAGACTGTGTATGTGAAGTTTTAGCTCAAAATACCCCACAGATAATTAATTATAGCATGTTAAAAATGTACAGTTTTTTGGTGTGTCCTTTAAAATGCAAATGAGCTGATGAAATGCAAACACCGATCACAATGATGGTGGTTTGTTGTAATTGAAACTCAATTGTGCTGTCAAGTATTTTTTCTTTCTCTCTGCACTAAATGGCAGTGCCGTGGTTGGATAATGCAGATAAAGGGGGTAGGGCTGGGTACCGAACGTCGATACTTTTATGGTATCGAATGAAAAACTCTTATACTTTGAGTATCAAATTTTTTTTAATCTTTCGGTGCCAAATTTCGATTCCAAAAGCAGCTTTGTCTGTGAGCCTGTACTTGCGTGTAAGGACCTAAAGCGCCGGCGATTGGCTGTCCACCACCACGTGACAGGGAGGATTTCTGAAAATACTCAGCTCACAGTCACCCAACACAAGTGTAGAAAGGATGCAATATGAGAAGAAAGTCTTTGTGACAGTCTTACCAAGAGAGTTAGCGCAAGTATGGCCGTGTTGTCTCCGTGAAAGACACGTCAAAAAAACGGCGTTTCTCCTAAAGTAACGAGGGGTTTCAATTTAAAGCATGTGCCCAGTCTGTGTCTCTGCTGGTTTTACTCGCGCCTGGTTCTGCATGGCAAGGCTTTGCGCGCGCGTCTCCCACAACAGTCTCGACAAGGTATTTAAACTTGACCCAGGCGCGCAGCTTGTGTCTCTCAATGCTTATGAAATACTTGCGCCTGTCTCTCCGCATCGCAAAGCCTTTATGCCCTCATCTCCCAAAATGGATGATGCGTTTAAACCTATTTTTACAGTCTATGGTTTAAACTTGACACACACGCGCAGCCCAAAGCCTGGCTCGTTATTTAAAACAAACTAAAATTCAATTTAACTGGTTTGCTAATTTTACTTGAATGAAATAACATTGAACGCATTTTCTACTCATTTTTAAAATCCCAAATGTATTTAATATTTTGATAATTATGAAGTTGAGTATTTTTTTACAAAAAACAAACATGCATACAAATCTTCCCAGTAAAACTCAGTCACCCATTTAAATATTTTAACTTTTTGTCAAAGTTGCAGCTATGATGAACCCACAAATACTGTTAGTCCCAGCTAAATACCATTTTACATTTCACAAAATAAAGCAGTGTAAATTATTTTCTTAATTTCTTTATTTTTGTTTCCTTATTTTCATAAAAAGAACTGATAAGTGTGTCTGCTGGCGCACTCCTATCCAAAAAGCAGAACCAATTTTATTAATAATGTTACCCTGAGTGAGAAGTGTTACCAGAATTAGTTTTAATTAAGGTGAAAAATAAAAGTTGTGTGTTTAATGTATTTTTGTTAATGTTTAAATGGATTTTAAAACATATGGTACTGAAAAAAGTATCGCTAGGAACCGGTATCAAAATTGACACCGGATCGAAAGATTTTAAACAATACCCAGCCCTAAAAGGGGGCGGTATTATTGTAATTCGCCTTGCTACCTACCTCACAAAACAGGCAAAACCTGAACAACCTTATTTTTCACATGCTTGCAGAAAATGGCTTACCCAAACTAATTTACTTGGTTGATATGTATCACATTTTTTGGGTTGATTGAAGCACTGGGGACCCAATTATAGCACTTAAACATGGGAAAAGTCTGATTTCACGCTGTGACCCCTTTAAAAACACCTCACACTGACATATCTTAACATATATTAATGCCTTTGTGTCTCAAGATGCACACCAATATTGTTTTTTGTAAGGGATGTTTGTAAAAACTACTTAAATGTCCTAATATAACTAAGGCCTACATATTGTCCAGGATTAATTTATTATCTGCCCCTTAAAAGTTTGGACCTGACAAAACATAAACAGTCTAGTAAGAGTTGTTTGTTCAGTTATTAAAGATTTAAAGGAAATATCCACGAGTATGTTACCCCAAAATAGTATTTTTTTCTTTATTAGTTATTTAATTTCTGCATGACTTCATAATGAACAAAATGTCTTGTATCTATAGGCCGTAGTTATTTATTTCTCTCCTTCATTTCAAATCTGTGTGAATGTCTTTATGTTGAAGTAAATAATAACTGTGTGTTTTGGGGTAATGCACCCAAAATGAGAGGTGAAGTTTTCGTATGGAACGTTTTAAGAGCACTGTTCTTGACTGAATAATCTTTTATCTTGCATTCTGGTTAAATTGTTGTGTGGCTTTGTTAAAACATTTATGAAATGCTCAAAGTTTTTTTTTCCTAAAGGGAGGATGGAGAATTGGAGGACGGAGAAATAGATGATGAAGGAATAAGCATAGAAGAGGTGAAAGAAATCAAAGAAGAGCCAGAAGAGGGTGATAAGGAAAAAGAGAAAGGAAAAGAAAGAGAAAAGGATGACAAAACTCATCGTCACTCCCGAAAGAGACACAGAAAAATTAAAGATAAGCGAAGATCAAAGAGAAGGCGGCGAGACCGACAAAAGGTAAAAACGTTTTTGATTTATTGTTTTAATATAATAATATAACACACACCTTTTCAAACATTTAATCTATACGGTCGGTCGGCATGTGCTGTGTTTGGTCTGCTAGAATCCCTCCCTTACGTCAAAAAAATCTGTGTTGCATTTCCTTATATGCATTTTATACTTGCACGCCAACGCGAATGGCGACGCAGAAGTATAAATGAAAACTGACCTGTAGCCTACGGTGTAGAGCAGGGGTTTTCAAACTGTGCTTCGCACATTGGCATAAGATGGGTCTCACAAAGTCGCTTGTCTACAATAATTTTGATAAGTTACTTTGATACTGGAATTAAACTTACATGTAATTTATAAAATTACAACAAAAGTTAAAAACTAAAGTAGGGCTGCAGCAATGATTAATCAGGCGATAATTTTTTTGATTAATCGGATAAAAACCTAAATATTTACTCTAAAAAATAGCTAAAAAAGGCACTAAATTAGGGTATTCACATGTAGAAGCTTACTTTTAAAATTGTTAAAAGCCACACACTACTAGAGTTTTACTAATATAATCTTTTTTATTGTGATATTTTAAGCCTTAAATAAAAGCGTTTGTGCAGGTTTTAAATAGTAAAACATCTTAAATATGTAAAAATATTAATAAACAAAACATAATAAGTCTACAGGGAACACATTTAAACTAATACAAAATCACTTATATTAAAGGACAAGATAAAACCTTTATCAACCAGCGTTCTTTTGTGCTTTTGCTTCTGTCATTGTCCTTCAGGGTTGCCAGATCCGCGTAACTAAACCGGCCCAATGGCCATTCAAAATGAATCCAAAAGCATCCCAATGATTATTCAGAAGCCAAATACCAACAACTAATGAACCAAATCCTTCCATCTCTAACCAGCAGAAAAACATCAACCTGCAGAAACAGTTTAAAAGTAGCCCATTTCAGAACTCCGCCGAAAGGCCGCAGATATGATAACGCAGATCCGCTATTTGCACGGTAAGAAGAAGCAGTGCCTGATTAACATGCAGCTCGCGTTGTATGAAGAAAAAGTGCCTGTCTTTGAGCGCGTAGATCGCGTTGTATGCTTGATTTTAAGCTTGCGCTGTATGAAAAAACAGCACCTGACTTTAATTACAAGCACACAGCTGGCTTATTACTGGTCGCAAAATTAATAGTTAGGGAACCTCTGGTTGCTTTTCTCTAAAAATGTTTTATTGCCTAAAAAAGCTTGTTCAAGGTAAAACACCCCTTTAAAACCATTCTCTTGTTTCCGTTTCAGCATCACTCTTCATCCAGCGGCTCCAGCTCGGATAGCTACGACTCAGAACACGAGCGTCAAGACCGACCTAAGAGCAAGAAGAACAAACCGACGTACCGCGATCATGATGGGGAGCATGTGCAGGTAAGTAAGAGCTCAGCTACTAGATTTTAAATTCTGTTATCTTCAGCATCATGTCATTCTACTCGATTTACTTCCACCCACGTCTCTAGCGAGAAAGCGAGCTTGGAAAACCACCAAGGTCGACGCAGCACAAGAACAACGATACTGAGAAATACAGTGACTACAGTGAAGAAAAATACGACTACGATGAAGAGGACAATGATTTTTCAGGACAGCTGTCTAAATATAAACATGCCAAGGAGTCGTCTGGTCATGGCAAAGCGGGGCCACCTAAAGACCAGGCCAAGCGACCAAACATGAAGGGACAACAAAGACAGCAACAACAACAGCAGTGTATGTTTGTATATTTCTATTTGACAGATATAGTTTCATAGATCATGTACACACTGTCCAGTTCAGTTCTGTACAAATTATGTAAATTTGATTGACATTTTTCTGCATTTTGTACCATGACATACAAAATCTTGTCATACAACATACAAAATCTTTGACTATGTTAAAATGTTTATGCGATGTCCTCTTTTCTCTTTGTAGTTGGAGGTCAGCGTGGAAGAGGACGTGGAGCCATGGGCCGGGGACGCGGTATGCCCAACAAAAACAAAAAACAGAAGGGAAAGAATTGGGGCCGTGGACGTGGTCGAGGAGGAGAGCAGGGCGGAGGAGACGGCGTGAGAATTCTCATCTTTTAACAGTGCATCAACTGGAAAATCTGCAAATCTGTAATGTTTTGACTTTTATGTAACTTACAGGAGTCCAAAGGTCAGCCCAGTTTTCAGAAGAAGCGTCCGATTATGAGCCAGGAATTCATTAATCAACACACGGTTGAACACAACGGGAGGCACATTTGTAAATATTTCATTGAGGGTAGATGCATCAAGGTACATTCATTTTTGTGTTTATAAAATATGCAAACTCATGTTTGGTGATTATTATGTTACTTTAATGTTCTTGCATGTGCTTAAACAATCTTTTTCTCAATGTTTTACAGGGGGACCAGTGCAAGTTTGACCATGAAAATGTTGTACCAGAGAAAAAGAAAGAACTGTGCAAGTTTTATGTCCAGGGATACTGTACCAAAGGAGACAACTGTATATACATGCACAATATCCTTTGAAAAGCTGTCTTCACAGACATAACATTTATGCATTTGGTAGATGGTTTTATCGAAAGTGACTTAAAGTACATTTGCGACCCTAGACCAGTGATTCCCAACCTTTTTAGCCCTAAGAACCCCCACAGCCCTATCAGTAATGCTCAAGTACCCCTTCATTGAAACTAAACCAAGGTTATGTTTTAAAGACAAATAATTAGCAATATTAATTAACTAATTAATTTTAAACATTAAAGTAAAAATCACTGACTGATGAAGCATGTTTATTTCAACAAACCACCATCATCAGTGTTTGCATTTAATCAGCTCATTTGCATTTTAAAAGACACACCCAAAACGGCACATTCTTCCTCAGGCCTACAAAATGTCAATTTTGACATGCTATAATTCATTATCTGTAGGGTGTTTTGAGATAAAACTTCACATACGGACTCTGGGAACGCCAAAGACTTATTTTACAAATTTAAAAAAAATCATCATATGACCCCTTTAAGGGCCAGATTTACTAACAGCTGCGCAAACCATCATTTTGCCATTAAAAAACGACTGATCTTACACGCAGTAGATATTTCGCTCTGAAAGGGTGTTATTTTTGCGACCTTATTGCATATGCATTTGTAGAAGTTTTCCTTTTAGAAGCAACAGTTGGAGAGTATTACATTTTGCCAGAGGAACATACTTTTTTAAAAATATAAAAATATATAGTTTTCCAAACCTACTATGTTTAATTTGCTGAAGAAAAGAGGAGGAGAAGTCACGAGGAGAAGTCAAATCAGGTTTTTCAAAACTTTTATAACCCTTCATCTTGCGTCCTCCGGGTGCCTTTACTTAGCTGGAATTTCACACTCCGCAGTTCGCATTTTCATTGGGATGTCCTGCCGAGGTTTCTGTACTAATTTGCGCTGCTCTTAGTAGATTGCAATGGTCATTATGGAAATGTGCTTATGTCATTGTGCCTGTGTATTTTATTTGCGCCTTTGTAGTAAATCACATGCAAATCGTTCTTGAGTTGGACATTGCTATTGCGTTTTGGAGCATGCAACGCATTTACTCACGACGGCTAATAATATTAATAAGATTAAAATTACATTTAGGTCTAAGTTGTCCTTTTTACAATGCTTTCCTCACAAAAATCAATCTTATATCAATGACTGGACAAACGAAAGACATTTTTATTAAAAGTAAATGAGATCAAAGCATAATCTAATTCTTCTCGCGTACCCCCTGGAAACTCTTCACGTACCCCCTGGGGTACGCGTACCCCCGGTTGGGAATCACTGCCCTAGACCACAAAACCAGTCATAAGGGTACATTTGTTTAATTGAGATTTATATATCAGTTGAAAGCTGAATACATAAGCTTTCTATTGATGTATGGTTTGTTAGGATACAACAATATTTGTCTGAGATAATAAAATGATTTCAAAATCTGAAATCTGATGGTGCAAAAAATCGTCTTTAGAGTTGGAAATAAAAGTCCTTAGCACTGCATCAACTCACAAAAATTAACATTTTGATATATTTATGGTAGAAAATTTACTAAATGGGTCAGTGACAAAAACGGTTTGTCAAGATGAGAAATTGAAAAATCTTTTTTAAAAACTTGTTTTAAAAGCATGCATCAGGTATATTTTAATGCACATAGTGTATTTATCTTAATTTTATGCAATAAGAATTACATTTGCACCATTTTATGAAAGTTAAGACTGAATGGACCTAAAAATCTCAAATGGTGTAACCGCCAAAGAAGTAGAAATATTTAATATTTTATCCAACTTGATGGCATGTAATCATAATCAAAAACAACAAAAAAACATTTAAAATATAATTTTATTAGTTATTTCTAAATGTAAATTTTTATGGGTTTTTGTAATATTTGTCCTGACATATGCGGAAAACAGCTGATTTCTAAATAATCTTTGACAAATTATGTAAAAATGTATGTAAAAAAATCATATTACACTAAACTAGATGATTATATTTTATTCCACATTTTTTATGAATATATTTATATTTTCATTAAAAAAATAGTAGTTACACCAATTGACACAGACCGGTTACACCACATTTTTGCAGTTATCCCCCACATATTATTTCAAAATTAAATTTTGACTTGGTCCTCAAAAAAGAGAATGTATGCAAGTAATCTGCAAATTTATTTTTAAATTTTAACCCTTTTACATTTAATTGTCATTGACCCAAATATCTTCATTGAACATGATCTTTAAATAATACCCTAATGATTTTTGGCATAAAAGAAAAATCGATAGTTTTACCCATACAATTTATTTTTGACTATTGCAACAAATATACCCATGCTATTTAAGACTGGTTTTGTGGTCCAGGGTCACATTTATTGAATATAATAATTAATATACGTTCGACACTTGATCATTGTGTTTTTTTGTAATGCTGACATAATGCTCTAGGCGATGAACAGTGAGATACAGAAGTACAGTTCATTTATTCAAGGTTTTGTGTCTACGTTTTGGACCTTGACCCAGATTGTATGTGAGTATCCCTGCAAGTTTTTTCATACTGGAGTAAAGTGCTACCAAGGAGACAACTGCAAGTTTTCTCACGAGCCTTTAACTGATGTTACTAAGGAACTTTTAGACAAGGTAAAAACTGACCTAACATTCACCGTGCATACAGATAACTGTAACCTACACTAAGGGTTTTCAAACTTTTTATTAGCAGGCACCCCCACATAAGATAAACCTTTAGCGAGAGACCATTTTCTTAAAAAAAATATATATATATATTCGCTTGTTTACAATGTTTGCGTAATGCTTTTTAAAATAAGCGGGGAAAAAAAAAGACATTGGCAACATGCATGTGCTGTACTTTAGTCGTGAACATGCTTTAAACAACCATGGAGGAGAAGAAATTGTTAAATAAAATTTTTTGTTTTGTTAAATAAAACAAATAATTTATGATTTGAAAGCATAATTTTGTCACATGCATGTTTTAGATCCTCAACACAGATGAGGAGAATGTAAATGAGGATGAGCTTGAGTTGGAAGATCTGAGGAAACACGGAATTGCCCCACTACCTAAACCACCTCCAGGTGTAGGACTTTTACCCACTCCTGGGCCTGGAAGCCCCCCAGATGGAGGCAAGAAGATCCCCTCTCTGTTTGAGATCAAAGTTCAACCTACTGTGGACCTGGCACAGAAGATTGCTCTAAGGTACTATTGGTGATTATAGGAATAATTCACCCAAACATAAAAATTGACTCACCCTAATGGGATAGTAAAGTGTCTATTGAATGCACATTTCACTTCGATTTCTAGTGAGAACTAGTAGGTCATCTGGGTACTTTTCACCTACTGTATTTCGAATATTTTGAATTTAGACATCCTAATTTTGATTTTTTTTTTTAAAGCTGTATATTTTGTTTCATTTCAGGCCTAATTTCTACAACAGTACATCACCCCCTGCTGGGCAATTTCAGGGAAGCGGTGGTCCTGTGCCATTCACTGGTGTACCTGAGGATATGCAGTCTTGCAATATGATGTCATCTCCCCCAAATCCTTCCCTACCACCTCCTCCAGGTCCCATAGGAAGTCCTCCACTAATGTTCACAGGCCCACTGAGTCCCAGCGGCCAACCACCACCTCATGGCTTTTGTCAGAGCCCACCTATGCCAGGACACCAAGGGCAGCCCCCTTCATTCCATGGCAACATGCAGCACATGAACCATCCCCCCATGAACCAACAGGGGGCGCCGTTTCAACCTGTGCCTGACACGCAGATGAATATGCCTTTCCAAAACATAGGCCAGATGCCCTCAGAGTTCTTCAAGAATTTGTTCAGCAGTCAATCTCTGGCTCAAGGAGGTAAGATGGAGATTTCATTTAACTTTCAAATTTGTTTTTTTTTAGTTGATATTTATAAAATAAGAATGTAGTGCTTCATTTTTCTCTATGCTACCTAAATTTTTTCTGTGCAGTAGATGATGGACCCATGAAAGACTCTCAAATGGAGTGTAACATTGAGTCTAGTGGGATGCAAGACTTCTTGCCAGCTGTCCAGAAAGCTTTGCTTTTACACCTGAACCAAAACAAACAAGACTCAGACTGTCGCAGGGAAGGCTGTGCACCTCTCAGCACAGAAAAAGGTTTGAAAAAAGACGAGTATTTCTAATTAAAGACTATCATTCTGTTTAAATGTATACATTTATTTTTGGATCCTGTTTTATAGATGAAACTCCTAACTGGTACTCCAGTGATGAGGAAGAGGGTGGCAGCGTAACAGCCATTCTGAATACTCTAAAGAAGCAGAATGAAATGTTGAAGCAGCAGCACAGTGTACCACCAGCTGGCTCTGTGGACCCCAGACTGCAAAAGGAACGAGCTCTGCCAAACGATCCTCGGGTGAAAGCTGACCCACGTCAGCGCCCCCCGGACCCAAGAAAGGACATCGGAGACAGTGTCGGGGACCCCAGGCTTGTCAGAGACCCACGTAAAATTAAACCTCTGGACCCAAGCATCTCTCATCGCCACCCAAACCCCTCCCACAAGCCTCCGACCGGAGAAGAGGATGATGAAGGTGAGCGAGAGCTGAGGGACAGAGCAGCCTTTATCCCGCTGGAACCGAGTCCTGGGGCCATGCTCCGAGATCCCAGGTGCCAGATCAAGCAGTTCAGTCACATCCGGGTAGATATCCTCCTTCAGCGTCCTGCCTTTTCTCAGACTGTGGTGTGGGCCCCCGAGGATCTCATCCCTTTGTTGGTCCCCAAACAAGAGCCGTCTATAAACCTGCCTCTTCCACCTTTAATTGCTGATGCTCAACTGAACCGTAGCCTTTCCTCCCCACCAGACCACCCTCCCTCTGCGACTTTGAGCCCGCCTGATCTTCGTCTGGCAGCTGCCCGCCTCAAGGAAGGAATTGGACGATTCGGTAGCCCTCCTGGTAGGACTGTAGATTCTCGGCACCACCCTGACAAACCCATTGATCCTCGGACTTCCAAGACACTTGATCCCAGAGTTAGCCGATCTGGCAGTCTCGACTCCAAGCTGTCTGGTATGAAGGAGACATCCTCTGGTAGTGGGTCCGGTGACCCACGTTTACATCGTGGTAGTGGAAGCACAAACCAACACAGCGCTGCATCATCCAAGCATGAATCCGAAAAGTTGCCCCCGTATGCACCCCGTCTGGCATCTTCCATGGGCGCAGGTCTTGAAAGCCCCACCACGCTGTTAGGGGGCATAAGTTTATACGATCCACGCAATCACTCTTTACTCTCCCCAAAACCTGAAAGTGAAGATCTACCTAAAAAGTCAAGTATACTAAAGTCATCTTTAAAGCTCCCGAGTTCTCCGCCTCATGGTTCACCATCACGGGCAACAGGAGTAGAGAGGGAAGACAAAAGTCCAGTTGAAGACTCAAACGGCACCACTAGTGTCTGTTCATTCAATCCTCCAGTGCCTACGATGATGCCAGCATCACCTTGCTCACCAGTCCGGGCTGCAGCTCCCGCTGTGCACAACTTGCCCATTCAGGCGCTAGCGGGACTGATAAGACCCGCTTACGTGGATCCACGGCAAAATAGACCGGCTGGCTCCGCGGGTGCGACTCCACAGGAGGACGAGGAGGACAAAGATGAAAAGAAGGACAGGCCCCTGAGGGACGTTTTTAAAACCTTTGACCCTACAGCATCACCGTTTTGTCAGTAAACACGAATACTAAATCTGACTCACACATTTACTG
The DNA here is from genome assembly GCF_027580225.2 of Misgurnus anguillicaudatus. NCBI lineage: Eukaryota > Metazoa > Chordata > Actinopteri > Cypriniformes > Cobitidae > Misgurnus > Misgurnus anguillicaudatus. The sequence continues at coordinate 30,665,726 of NC_073347.2, read as the reverse complement.
TAGTCTGTACTTCTGTACTTTGTATTCATTTTGCATGTATATGATGCTTTTTTATTTATTTAAATTTGTCTGTAAATATTTTCTCAATGGTTACATCATTCTAAACAAGATCTATCTTTCTTTTGCCCCCTAAATCTGTAGAATGGGTAATTGATCATGCAATTGTGTTGCCATGAAGGACTGTAATTGACTTGTAATGCAAATCAAAAATATTTTTAAAAAATGTGTAACTTACATGCAAAGACTTCAGTAACCAGAGTCTCTTTAATGTAACACCATCAGTTGTTTTTTGTAAATTCCAACGAACGGAAAAGTATTTATCCCGTAATAACATTCAGCCCTATATAGAAGTGCTGTATATATCAGGATTCTTATATCACTTTTATTTCAAGCATCTCTTTTATCGTTACTGCATTGTGATTTATGGTTATAAAGGTGAGGTTTGCGGTTGTATACTGAGGATCTCTGTGTTGTAAATATTTTTTGTTTTAATGCTCGAGGCATTTTTCCTATTTTTTTATTGTGTTTTTTTTTGTGTGTGCAAATGTTTTGTTCTGTTTATATTGTTTTTCCACAACAAATGAATTGCTTTTGGTTCTTTTACTATTCTGGCCGAAACGGGAATTGAAAGACAATAGATATAAACTTTCATTTTTTTAATTCAGTGTCTAAAATAAAATAAACTAAAATGAGAAATTAAGTGATTATCTTGCTAGTGTTTTACATTGATGACACCTTTTATATGTTCCTGTATAGACGGTTTCAGCAGTAACAACATAAACAATCGGCTTTCGTGATCAACACGTAACTTCCGGGAAAACTCCGCTAAGAATAAATAACAACAAAGTTCTTAAAACGTAGTTTATATAACAAGCAAAAAAACAACACATAGATTACCTAGGAAACCAAAACATTTGTTATATTCGACTAGATTACCTAGGAAACCAAAACACTTGTTATATTCGGCGAGGCATTTGTTCAAGAGATCAGTTTAGCAACTAGTCAGACCATTAAAAAAACGAAACTGGAAGTAAAGGTCGTATCCAGATGTGTATTGCGTCAGCTCAGTGTTAGAGCATTGCACAATTCTTGGGTTTGAACCCAGGGAACACACATACTGATAAAAATTGATACCTTGTAATGCACTGTAACTTCGGTCACATGTTTGTTTCCCAAAAGCATTGTTAGCTAACTTTGTTTGTTGTTAGCATTAAACTATTGGTAACAAAAAAATTGCAACCGTAGTTGCGTTTGGAAACGCACCCTCGCTACCAACTAAACAGATCTCCGAAACAAAGACCTTGTGGAAAATAAAATGTTTTGGTTTCAACAAGGTGAGACGGTGAGCATGGATCACTGCTGTGCGGATTTGCTCAACCGGATTTTGCCAAGTGAGCGACGTCCTCAGAGCAACATATCGTGTTGACCCAAGGACAACACCTTTCTAAATAAAACCTAAACCCACAACAAACCCCAACTATAAGTGAACCCTAAAATCAGAGGGAAAAATATTTTTTACTTTATAAGTAAAAAACACTGGTCTAGAAACGGCCTGGTTCTAAAATTATTTCTGAAATCTGAATCATTGATTAAAATGTTGTCATAGGGTCAACACAATGTTGCCCCAAGGACACCAACCACCCGGCAAAATCAGGAGAGTCATGTGGATTCGACAGCCAGACAATAATTTAAGTATCTGAAGCTGACTCTGTATACCTGTAAAATGATTTTAGTAATGTTAGCTCATTGTAATGGTGATCCGATTTACTGTAGTTGTAATTGAACTAAGGTAAAGTTATATTTTTTGGCCAGTTTTTGCCTTTATTGAACAGTGAGGTAAGGAGAGGACAGGAAAGTACAGGGAGGAGAGAGGGGTACAGGATCGGCAAATGACCACGAGCCAGGAATCGAACTCAAGTCGTTGAAAATGCGAAAGCACCACATGTCGGAGCACAGCCCACTACACCATCGGCTCTGACTAACTAAGGTAATTTACTGGTTATTTATTTTGCTTGTTATTAAAAATAATCTACTCTGAATGGTTGTTATTAATTATTTGCTAAGTCCACCGGAACTGAAGTTCATTCCACAAAAGGCGTTTGTTTATGTTGTTGCTCCTTTAACAGACTCGTACAGATAGTATATGTTTTACAATTAACTTTACCTGGAAGGGTAACAAAGTTCGTTTTGTTATACCTACAAAATAAATATAAAAGCAACAAGCAATTTAGGACCCTTGTAAGTCATTATTTGTATTTGTCCAACACATTGATGGATGGAGCAAGGCTGGGCACAGTAGAATTTTGGGAGATCCTCCGCAGACCCAAGTCATCAGTTTCAGGGTTGAGCTGCTCCTGAGCTCGGTGGATGAGAAGAGACTGCTTCCACTGAAAACAAAAAGCCGCTGCCTTCGCTGCTTCAGAGTTTGGTTCTGGTTGTTTCAAACCCTGTAAAAATCAGGATAAGACAATCAAAATTCATACAAGAGCATATATGTACTATTAACTGTAATAGTAATAGCTTTGAATTTTTTAAAGTAGAAAGCTTTTTAAAGGTTTTTTAGGTCCTTGGTGTTTTTATAGTTTCCTACAGTCCCACATCGTGGACTAGATTTGAAGCATCAGACTTTGCTTAGATACCATCCCTCGTGTCACTGGAAGTCGGCTAACTTCCACAGAAATGAACGAGATTGCTGCACCGTTGGTTGTTGATGGCAGTATCATTTCCCCAGGACAGGAATGACAGGTTCTTATATTCCTCTTACCCTGATACAAGCAGCCTCTGCAGCTCGTACACCCTGGATGACTGTCTGTAGTAGATTCTGTGCGTTCTTCACCAGGATCTCATCCGATGACTTGCACCCGGGGGTCACTGCATTAACACTGGAGAGACACCATGCACCCCTTGGGTCACATGAGATTTTTGCATGTTTAATAGTTGTACTGTCATTAAACATGTGTCAGAAATGTAAGGAGGAAAGAAACTTGGGTACAGTACAGTAAGAAAGTCCACCAACTATCAGAACTGCTATGAGCCGGAATAACTGTTAAGTCTTAAAAATGCCTCTCACCTTGAGATGATGGTCAGCTGGTTGGAAATAGTAAGAATCTGCTCTGCTATGACACAGAGCTCCTCGGTGCAATGTTTGTCCAAGCAGTGGTCTGCTATGACACGCACAAACTGTGTGATAGCCTGGCCACTTGACACAAGATCTTTTGCAGACGTCACAAAAGCATCTTTGGTCTACGGGGAAACATAAAATAACACTTGGGATCATTGGTTTTGAACTGAACAGAAACTTTGCTTATTGTGTTGGTTACCTGAATGGGTCCTTTACGCTTTAGATACTGAGCCATGTTATAGAGTTTATCTGCCATTTCCTTCGTCACTTTGACAATCTGGTTACCCTTGTCATCCCACTTCTCCGTCTCCCGTTTCAGAAAGAGGGACGTGTAAGAGAGAGTAGGATCCACTGAGGTATACACAGTCATTCTTGTGCTCCTTAATAATTTCACTTCCTAAGGGAAAATAAGTAAATAACATTTCCTACATACAAAGCAGGACTGTAACCACAGAAGACATTGAGGGGGACATGTCCCCCCCAAATTCAGAAATGGCCAAAATTTTCCCAAATATTTGATGTATTTAATATACATGCATATTGACTCAATCTTTTGGTCCTGCCAAGGTGTGGTTACAGCCTTGCTACAAAGTATTCAAAAACGTTATCAATTCCAAAAAGTGATCAAAAGCTTTACCTTATTTGGTTCCTGACTGGACACCTCTTGGATGCAAGTGTTTGATTTGCTTTCAGTAGTACCTTGATTATTTATGTGTATTGGATTTATTTCCTTGCTTACAGGATGGAGGGGTTCCTTTTTTTGCATGAGTCGTATTGGTGTTTGATGCTTGACCAATTCTTTGGAGACTTTTCCCTGCAAACCGCACTTGATCTGTTCTTTCGTGACATCAAGAATTTCATTCAGCTTATAGATTTCCTCTACGAGGTAATGAGCCTTTGCTGACCAGCACTGTGTCTGAATATCAAGAGTTAGAGTCTCGCCAAGACTTTGCGTTTCCACAATTAGCCTGGCTCTAGACACTATATCCGACATCTGAAAGGACAAGTGGTCATTAATGAACCGTAGGTTCGACCTCTCCCTTGGGTCTCTAATAAAATTGAAACAGTCCTGGATGGATCCTGTGGCATTTTTAACATTTTGCAAGAGCAATTCTGCTTTGCTTTCAAACTGTGCCAGAGCATCTTCGGTTTCCAAGTTACCATCTTGATTTTTGACTGAGCATGCCAAGGCAATCGTATTTTCAATTGCTGTCACATATTCCTGGTTAATTTTGCTCAGAAGACAAGAGAGTGCCTTCATTTGAATCTGAAGTTGTCTCTGAATCAGCTCTGACTTGGCCAACATCAAGACACTTGAGAGAGACGCAATACCTTCAGCGACCTGTAAGTATGAGTCTGTAAGCGTCTTCACCTCTTCCTGAAGTTCTCCTAACAGTTTGACCTTATATGCATCTCGACAGTTCAAAGATGACAGTCTTGCAGCTTCTTGTATACGAAGTGAATTCTCAGACATTGCTGTCAACCACTTCTTGGGTGTCGTTTGATGTTTGATTAGTTGCCCTTTGCCATCAGTTGTGGATGTTCCCAAAATCCTATCCAGTGAATTAAGCAGTACTTGTATGGACAAGGCCCAAAGCATGCAAAGACCATCTAGCTCATCAGTTTGGGTCACCCTTGAACCAGCCACATCTATAAGATTCTTAGTGTTGGTTTGAGCTTTTTGGAGTTTGCTCTGCAATGCCATAATACTCTCTTGAGACTCACCCAAGACCTTGATGTCCGCTGATGTAACAAGTTGTACAGCATCTGCACATAAACACATTACCTCTGTAAGATCCTGTGTGATAGACTCCAACATATTTGGTGCATAGTTTCGGAACATGGAGAACACAGCATGGTACCACATTCCTGCAACTGGCAGTAATGTTTTACGGGCACATTTGATGAGGTCAGAAAATTGCGTGCTGTGTTTATAAATGCTGTCTGTACTCATAGCTGAACTCATGGCTGTTTCTTGTGCCGTCTGGACGAGCAAGGGCGTCAGAGACATTAGTTTGGATCGCACACTTTCCACTTCTTGATAATCAGCGGTGTCTATGACGCTTGTGGCTTCTCTTGCAGCTTGGGCGTAGCTATTTGAAAGTCCCAAAACTCCGGTGCAAGATATGTTGAGAGCCTCTACATCTTTCCCTTTGGTCATGCTGACAACTTCACACAAAAGAGGCAATAAATCAATATATTGAAAATGTGCATCAGGTGTAGATTCAGGGACAGGTTCAGTCCACTCTTCTACAAAAATTGGAACATGTTGCTCCATTATTGGTTGAAGAGTCTGGTTCTCCAAACCATCTTCAAGCTGACATTGAATATCTTCAGTAGTTGAGCTTTGCAATGATGTCTCAGCCTCTGTTTTATCATCAGTTGAACTTTGACATTCTGAAATGGGAACAGCACACGATGCAGAGCTGGCAGACTGACGGGCTCCCTCTCGCAGTGGGCTCAGCAAATGTGGATGCTGCAAACCATCAAGTCCTTCACGTAAAATGTTAAAGTGTTTAAAAGCCATCGAGACGCTATTGGAAATCAGTACGAATTGCTCATTGCTAAGACTGCTATAAGAATAGATATCAGTGAGAAAGTTTGTCACCTCCGCTGCAGAGGCTTCGGCTTGCTTTACCAGAACCAGCAGCCCATTACGGTAAATTGGATCATCACTCCTATCAACATGTTTTTTCACAAACTGGATCACCTGACTTGTGTGACCCATAAAAAAGCCTGCCTGTTTCAAGAGGAACTGCACATTCTGATCTTTATGTGCTTCAACAAATGCCATCCAGTCTCTCTCCATTTCCTGAAGAGCAAGACAGACAAAGTCCTTAACATTAATGATGCTGCTACAGACATGCAGGAGTTGCTCCATCTCATCTGTCCATCTCCGAATAATCTCATTTAGTTTCTGCAGAGCTTCAGTGCAATGACCAAGATCTGACACAAGTGCTACAACTGCATCTTTTAGTTGCATAATGCACATTCTTGAGGTATCTACACCCTCAAGACTCGTTTCATCACACGCTAAAGCTGAGATGAAGCCAGCCACCTCCGCTATCTTATCAGCGTGAGCTACAAAGGCTTCAGATTGTACCTGGAGTGTTTTCATATTCATCTCATCATCCTCTACCTCCTCCTGGACGATACGGCAAACAGTGGGCACCATCTGCTCCAAAGGAGATATGTCTGTGACAGATATGTCTAAGACCTGAAACAGGGTGGCGTTTACAACAGCCTTGTTGAGTTTATAGATTTGTTCCAATAAAGAAGCACATGTGTTGTTCATACGCTCTTGATCTGGCTGATCAGCACAGTGTTTTGTTTGTTGTGATAGCTCGGACCAGCGCTGTAGGACCAGCTTGCAATTGGCAGCCACTTCCAACTGAATTTCTCTCCGAGAAGCATTGGCTACCATCATACTGTGAAGCACCAAATCACGAAGCAGAAGGTCAAAATCAACGTCTTTAACAGAAGCAGGGGCAGACAGCAGCCTTTGTAACTTGTTCCGTAATTCGGTGTAGTATCCACACGAACCGGTGGCTGCCGGCTCGCAGTTACTCTTGAGTGTGGTTACGATGTCATTCACTGTTGAATCCACCTTGTTTAAGATGTATTGCTTTGCACCCCGGGCTTCCTCACTGTTTGGATGCTTTATGGTCGTGTACATGGCAGTGTGAAGCATGGAAACACATTTCCTCAAGGTCTCTAGGGAAGCTTTCAAATGCTTCTGCTGTCTGTCGTCACGCAGTTCCTGTATTCGTTCAAGTACCGAGCTGTGAATGAGCAGCATTGCCTTTGAAAAGATTTGAAACGCTTTCAATAAAGATGAAATGTCTTCTGCAGCTCCCACTTGAGTAAGACAATGCAAGAGCCAATCAGCAGCCACGGTGATCTTTCTTACAGCTGCGTCATCCTCCGCCAAAAGAATCTTTGAAACATCAGAACAAAGTAAACAATTTAGGACCCATTACGCACCAACGTTTCCAACCAATACTGGGAAAGTTTTATGTGTTTTGGCTTTTTGTTTACACGAAAATGCATTTTCAGATAGGTTTCAAAGTACATGTTTTCGAAACGCTTTGTCACCTCTGAGAAAACAAAAAAATAAGGCGAATCTGTGATGACAGTCACGTCATGCTTATATGTGTAACTTTAGTCTATAGGAACGCGTGAATATACCCCCAAAAATAATGATGGCCTACAGGAGTGTTTGTGTTGCGCAAGATACAGAGTTTATTAAAGGGACAATAAGTAGGATTTTAAGTATTTTATTAGTCAAAATCAATGTTTTTATTCATAAATAGATCCCCTTTGGTGTCCTCTGCCAATGATCTGACTTTTCTTTGTAAGCTCAGAATTTCCTCTCTTTACTTACATTGAACGGGTTAAGTACAAGAAGGCTTCCATGTCGTTCCACCATATTGATAAACTATAATAGCAAAGAGGGACAAAAAGCACTAGCCTACCAACGCGTTTCCACAACGCGTTTTCGTTCAGAACACGTGAACTAGCTGAAACGGACAAGAAGATCAGTACATAAGCTACCATAGTTGCAACACGCATTTGGAAAAGCGAGGCGCTAGAGAGCACTATTCGTTTGAATGCAAAATACAATTTCACCACTAGATGGGGTAAAATCCTACTTACTATCCCTTTAACAAATCTCCAATAAATTGTACAAATCTTTGGTATTTATAAATTCAGTCACTTTTAGTAAAAAAAACATTGTCTGTCTAAACAAAACTGCTCAATGCTTTTGCATTCTTAATAAAAAGCCGTTTCTCAATACCAAGTACGCCAAAATCGGACTTGTGTCCTTCGTAGTTTGAACTTGCAAGTTCAGACCCGGAAGAACGAACTCCTGACGCGAAATGCATTCTGGGAAACTTCGCTGTCATAAGTCCACACAAGTCTCATCTGATGCATCCTCGATAAAATGGGCGGATCAAGAACACATCCGGGGATTTTATGTGAACTTGGGCTTGATGCGAACTTTGATTTGGAACAGTACTTGGTCCGCGACTGATGACGTTTCACAAGTTCACAAGAACACAAGTACAGACAAGAAGGCATATTGAGAAACGGCCTCAGTTTTTTGGAGAATGTGTGTGTGCGCGCGCAGGCAGTGTTTCTTTACAAAGTAACATTGCCATCTACTGGCCTGACACGCATAATACAGCGTTTTTTGTGGATCCGTGTAAACTTGGATCTTTTTGACAGCGTTGCTGTGTGTACATGAAAATTTTAAAAAATGAGAAACTTTTTCGTAAATGTAGAATCATATCAGTTATATACATTTACATTATAAACATCACATCATCTTTATTTCTAATTTCAGCATGCAATTATTTTCTTTCACAACACAAATGACTTTTTACCTTTACTACAGTTAACAGCACATTTTGAGTGGCTTCAATGAGTTCCTCTCTGTGATCCATGACCTCTGGTTGAATGCTGAGCTTTTGGGTGGCCAGGAGCACATGCTGACCCGACACAGTCAGGGATTCCACAAGTGGACTCATCTCCATCTTTAGGATATTATCTTCTGTATCTGCCATTAGCCTGCACACAAGGATATAATAAGTAACATGACCCTACAAGCATCAACAACAACTTATATAATGTACTTTTTATTAAAAAAGTGTTTGAAATTTGTTATATGATGTCATTTAAGATTTAGATTTTTAGGACAATTATAAACGTAACTGACCTGGTTGCCACAGCCGCCATATTTTTGCTAGCCTTGCTCACTGCTGTAGCAGCCGCTTCCAGTTGGGTGAACTGGTCCTGGTGGGTATACTTGTTCAGCTCTGTTTCACTTCCACACAACAGGATGAGCTGACACAGGTGGGTAGAGAGAGGAACCACCACCTGCTCGATTGCACCTGTTCTTATCAAGCCGTCTTCTAGAAGAGATGCCATTGCTCAAGAAAAAGGAGATGTCATGAAGGCATCTTACCTGTTATGTCCTCTAATTTCATGATTGTTGATATGAAAATTTCACATATTGATATTTACTAAATAATGTTTATTAAACACTATCAGTTGTTATACATGAAATATACATAACATGAGATAAATACCTGGTGTTGTAGCAGCTCCTTGCATCTATGTGCACTGTTACAATGTAGCCAGTAATAAATAATGCAGAACATTGACTGTGAGCATCACTGTCAGGTCTCAGATGTCACATATGAAGGCAACCACAGTCATTTATCCCAAACTCTTATTTTAATAATGAAAAGAGTAGGTCATAGTAAAAATAATTTTTAGTTTTAAGTCAACAGCATTATAATAAAAGATTTCTGTGCAGTTCTTTATATGTGCTTGATGAATTCACCTGTTCATTTAATCTTAACGGAAGTAGGCTAATACACTGTAGGTGTGTTCGACGTCATCATGCATTTCTTTAAAATTATGCCTTAATAAAATATACAGAACAATACAATATATGGAAAAAAGTACACAATATCGGGGGTTACATTACATAAACATAAATATACTGTAAAGAGATTTAAGGTGGCTTAAAGAATTGACACCATTGTAAGGTCTAACAAGCAACAATGTTTTTTTGAGTTCCTCAAGGAAATTTAATATATATCAAGATCTTTCTTAAAGATGAAAAAAGAAAGAGTTTTCATTGAGAATTTGCATTTGTGAATATAAAATTTAGCAAGCAGAATCAGCAAGTTAAGAATAAATTTAAAGTGATAAGGATCTAATCTCATAGTTTCACCAAAAAAGCACACTTTTTTAGTTTAAACAGAAAAAAAAAAAAGATATCTTTTGACAAAATTTGAAAAGTCAACCCAAAATATTTTACAGTATATACATTCCCAAAATAAATGAATGATTGTCTCATCAACCTGATGACAAAAGGTGCACAAGGGGGAAATATTATTATTGAATTTAGCAAAGTTATAATTAACTGGGTAGCAATTGTGAATAATTTTAAAAGAAATCTCAAAAACTTTATTAGGTAAAAATATTGTTTTCTGAAGGAGCCAGAAATCTTCCCATACTATATTATCAAATGTGTTATTCCAAAAGCTTAAGCAATCAGGTAAAGATATCTGATCTCTGTTAAGGCTTTTACTTTTAATTTTTAAGCGATTTTTTTGTTTGTTTGATAAACTACGAAAAAGATTTTGATCAACAAATAGACTAGTGTTGTCAAATATAAATGAAGAGCATAAATCATTCAGATAGATTGGCGTATGACATCAAAGTAGCGCGATTTTAAATTCTCGCGAGATTTTTGGAAGCGAGAAGTTTTATTTATTTATATTATATTATATTTTTTATTAAGTTTTAACCAACAAAACAACACAGATTTTATATTCAGGGGGAAAAGCAAAACAAAGGAATGAAAACAATACACATTTTCACGTTACTTTTGAACTATTTTAAGATAAAGCATAAACAGATTTAATAGCTTTTCAATTTTGAACTAACGTTACTATGACCATGATATTTGTAGTGTAAGTTAACTGTGGTAAGACAAACGGAAACACTTCCGCCAAAGAAGAGGGTTTAACTCTTTCTTACCTTTCATTATCGGTACTTTACATTAATATAATCACCACACCATTTTCATTGATGCTATATTTAACTGGACAAACAAAATTGAACTAAAAATGCAAAATAAAATTTTATTCGAAGACGCCATTTATCGAATTAAGCACGAGCCGTGAGCACATATCACGTGACAACTACCGTTTGAATGTTTGTCGTTGCGTTGTTTCATAATACTGTTAAAACATAGTATGCCATAAACTAATATTCTGTAAACATTCATTAGGAAAATTTATTTGAGATTTTACCCAAAAAAGCAGACTGCCCCCAGAAAAATAAACATGTTAAACAAAGTTTGTGATACCAGCCACTTCATCTGGCGATTATTCTAAAATCCACTAGAGGGCCCTCGTGCTACAGGAATCACAACACTGCTCTACACATACTGTACTGTATGTTTGGGTGGCACCGGACAAAAATGAGACAAAACATCTGTTTGTGAGTTTTAATTTTAAAAAGGCAGTTTCAGTAGATAAATATACAGCTTGAGCTTGTACAACAAACATATTTCTTAATACATTTATAAAACTGAAATTCAGTGACAGTAGTATATTCTAAAATGATCAAAATAGGTGATAATTGTAACATTTGACACTCACAGTTGTTACACTTATAATGTCAAGTATGTGTCACATCTATGAAGAAAACTGGTGTTGGGATTGGGAAGGGGGCATGGAATGGCTTTACCATGCCAGTGGTGATAATAACTGATCAAACAAAATACAAGCAAGTCTGTAGATGAAGATGATCCAAAATGTCATTACTTGTCTGGTGATCGTTTAGTAAACTGCAAAAAAATATTTCAATTTTGAACAAACTCTTTAAAATAAAAAAAGATGCAAGTTTAGCTCGGTAAGATCCAAAATGTTGACGTAAACCAAGATTTTCCCTCAAGTCCTAAAACATGGGTTTGTGCCCAATGAAGTAATGAACATTCCCACCTATATTTGGACCATTACATACTGCACAGTTAAAACCTGCGAAGACTGGGTTCATGCGGTCTGAACCTTACGAAACACGGTGTCATGGGATTTGTATAAAGTAGAAGACATGCATGGTGGTACAAATGTTTCTGAAATCTTGAAGTCAATATATTCAGAAAGCAATGAAGTTAATACTGTATTTTAAATTTCCAACAGATTAGGACAGAATTTGAACTGTTTGGATTATGAAAAGTGATGTCATCCTAACATGTGCTCATAAGGGAGGGGCTGAAAACGAAGAATTGTCTAAATGGTGGAGTGAGTTATTACATTATGCTGAAAGATTACATAGACTAAAAATGACTTTTTTTCTTTAAAAATAACCTGCATCTATTCCAGTGCTGTAAAAATCCTCTAAGCTGTGATTTAAATATTTAAAAAAGATGAGAATTATGGCAGCTAATGAGCAGTTATGATCATATTTTAAGTTGTTTAATAAAAGTTTGGGATAACTGGTTTCTACAGCATTCGGTAATTCAGAGTTTGCTTTGTATTCTCTGAAAATTAAAATGAGAACTTGAAAGACTTCATCTGAAAACCAACTTCATTATACTGATGTGCACAAAAAAAAAAAACATCATCAACTCGGTGTGTGTGTGTGTGTTTCAGTCATCAGTGCGTTAAAAACCTCTTGAAGCTCTTCTAATACATCTTATAAAAAATAAAAGATTTTTGCTTTTCAACAGCGCCCTGAGGGTTTGAATTGTCTGCTAGTATTGACACAATATCCACATCCTTTCCAGGAAGTCTCTTTATTCCTCGCGTTCCATCTCTTCATACCCTTTGGCAAGAGGCATTTCCCACTGGGATCAATGGAATTCCACTGCAAGTCTTTCTTTTTTTGGCAGGTCACACTGTCACCTCAAGCGTTAGCTACATCACCATCCACAAGAAAAGTGTCAAACCTCCGAAAAATCTGGAGAATATTTTTTCTTCCACATATGGAAGGCTGGAGGGTCGGGTCTTAGGAGATAGCCGTGATGAAGTTAGCAGCTTACTGGATTGTTCGAAACCCGATCCAAGCTATCATCGGCTCTTCTGGACCCAATTTAAGCTCTCATTGACTCTTCTGGACCCAATCCCAGCTTTCATCACTGTCCTTCCTGTTCTTCTCCGCTTCGATGATCTCTCTGTAATGTCTTCTGAAGAACCCCATCTAGAAAGTGGAAAGATTTGGAGTTTGTCAGCATAATGACTTGAATGAGATTAAGCAAAGTGGACAGATATACTTACATTCAGTCAAATTTCATCATTTTTTAAAAACAGACATTTCAAAATGCATAAAAACTACAAAAATTCTTCTATTTGAAATAATATTTATTTTTAATGTCCTTTCTAATGTTTATAAATACAAACATTTACAAAATGTATTACTAAAGTAGTGATGTGAGCAGTTGCCCATATCCAGTAAAATGAATGGCTTTCTATGGCCCTCTGCTGGTAAAAGCTATTTCTTTCTTAAACAGTAATTCCTTTAGGTTTAACTCTAACCAGCAAAAGGTGAAATTTTACACCTACACTGCAAACATTTTTTTTCAAAAAAATGTTTTCTTAGTATTTTTGTTTTCAGTAAAAATATCTAAAAATTGAAGAGTTTCGTTGCAAAACGAGATAAATCCATTTTTTAACATTTTTGTCAAAACATGTTTATTATTATGTTATCATGTTATTATTTTGTTTATGGTGCTACTTAGCTGTATTTGTTAAGTTGTGAAGGTTTAAATCAAAACAAACCAACTGCAGTTGAATTGAAATTAATAGGAATGCACAACCAAAAAACGAGATTTCTGAACAATTATAAAACGGTGGTTATCTCGTTTTGCAACGAAACTCTTCAATTCTTAAATTAAGATGTTTTTTTCTTGATGAGAAAAACGACTCAAGAAAATAAGTCTAGTTTTTAGACCAAAAATATCAAATTTAAGTGATTTTGTGCATAAAACAAGCAAAAAATCTGCCAATGGGGTAAGCAAAAAAATCTTGAATATTTTTCTTAAACACTAAATAAGAAAAATGTAAGAAAAATTTGCTTACACATTGGCAGATTTTTTCTTTGTTTTATGCACAAAATCACTTAAATTTGATATTTTTGGTCTAAAAACTAGACTTATTTTCTTGGGTCATTTTGCTCATCAAAAAAGCATCTTAATTTAAAAATTTTCAGATATTTTTACCGAAAACAAGACAAAAACAATAAGAATTTTTTCTTGAAAATCATTTTTTGCAGTGTAACACCTAGATCAATATCCAGAAACAATTTAAATTACATTTAGATAATTAATTAAGTGACTTTTCATAAAAAAATCTAAATTTCACATGCAAGCTAATGGTGTACACTGCAAAAAAAGATTTTCAAGAAAAAAATGATGCTTTTTCTTGCTGAGCAAAAAGACCCAAGAAAATAAGTCTAGTTTTTACACCAAAGATATCAAATTTAAGTGATTTTGTGCATAATACAAGCAAAAAGGAAAAAAAAAAATGCCAATGGGGTATAAGCAAATTTTTCTTGATTTTTTTCTTGAATTTAGTGTTTAAGAAAAAGTGTCAAGATTTTTTGCTTACCCTATTGGCAGATAATTTTGCTTAAGTGCACAAAATCACTTAAATTTGATGTTTTCGGTCTAAAAACTAGACTTATTTTCTTGGGTCGTTTTGCTCATCAAGAAAAAGCATCTTGATTTAAAATTTTTTAGATATTTTTACTAAAAACACGACAAAAATACTACGATTTTCTATCTTGAATTTTTTTTTTGCAGTGTAGTTGAGGATTTTACTTCAAAAAAGTACTTTAAATCTCTCAAAACACAGCTTTATTGTATAGATGAAAAGTAAACAAAAAAATACGATATATTATTTGTTAAATTATTGAAAATATATTGAAAGTATATTTTTCTTATAAATAGGCTTTAAATTTTGGGGTCACATAGACCCCAATGGCCAGTAGTATCAACAGAAAACGAGAAAAAAATGAAAGGCAAAGGATACAGTAACTGTTTCTTTTGATTGGCACAAACGTAAAGTAATCTTGATGTCAGAGGAATGTTTGAGAATGAAAAAGCCACCTCTGTCAAGAATGAGATCATTGTTTTTCAATCACATAATAATACATTATCATTAGCAGCGTTTCAAACGGTCAGCGTTAACTAACATTTAATTACAACTATGAGCATCCTGATGGAGAACGAGTCTAAATGTTGTAACGCTCGATTCGTCACAGGTTGTGAAATGTTTTCAGGAATTGCATAAACAGAGGGACATGCGAGCAAATAAACACAGACAGTGCTACTGTAAACTGTGTCAGTACAGGAAATATAGTAAATATTCCTCTTCCTGTGACTCTAAACGTTTGTCTTTGTCTGAATGCTGTTTATTGATTCAGACCTAGACTCTCTTCAGGCATTTCCTGATGCTGAGGGAGCGACACATGTGCGGATCTTGTTCGAAAGGCTTATTTTGGCAGTTTTGGGGAATGAGCGAAAAGTATCCTTACATCAACATTCCAGAGTTTGCTGTAGTATTCCCAATGGAAAGAAGCAGAGTGGAAAAGAAAAGCGGGCTTTGTTTGAGAGGCGCTGAAATCGGTTTGATTCACTTTTTATGTGTACTTGCTATACGTGTAAATGACCGTCAGCCCTGTTTTGTTCTCTTTATGGTCGTTGTGGGCTGGTCTACAGATCTCTATTGAACCCTTAGGCTGTCTGTCCAAAAAAGCAACAGTAGTGCGTGAATTTGAGCCTGTTTTAGACCTAAAGTACAGAATTTGTGATGCATAAAAACACTTCCGTGTAGTCTAGTTAAATCTTTCACGCCATTGACAAGTTATCTCGTCAATTAAAGAGCACCTATTTCATTGCTATGCTAACAATGTTATTTTGTGTATTTGGTATAATACAATGTGTTCGCGTGGTTTATGGTTAAAAACACTTTATTTTCAACATCTCGTACATTTTTGTAGCTCCAGATTTCACTCTCTCCTATAACGCATGGATTTGAAAGCTCTGTGTCCCTGATTGGCCAGCTAATCTGTACGTTGTGATTGACCTGAATACCTTTGACGTCAGCCGGAAACGTAACGCTCCTTACCATGTTTGAAAGATTCGGTTTGTTGTAGTCCAAGAAAAGAGATTTTCGTTGGAGACGATAACTTGCGTCATCGTTTACTTTGGGGTTTGTACCTTTTGCAAAATCGTTAACATGTACTAATACAAACTTACACACCAAAGGAAATGAAAAATTGTAAATCAGACAATAGGTGCTCTTTAAGAGAAAACGCTTCCCTGCCAATGATGAGTTTTTACGGCAATCTGTATTTCCGCTATTATACAGCAGGTGGCGCTCTTACCCAACTTATAAAACACTGAAACCTCCACTGATCAAAAAACAGTAAAAACTCTGTGTATGATTTTTGAAAATCAAATCGCTCTGAATCTGATCTCTAAAAAAGTCCTTTAAAAAAATGCAATAATCTCAGCTTTCTGCTGAAAATTTTGTATTTTTGAAGAAACCCACCTATATTTAAGAGGTGATAAAAGGAGAACAAATGAAGATAGGATGAAACTTTTTTAGTTTGAAAGCAGTGGGTCTGTACTTTCATTTGATATATTGTATGTTTTTATATTTAAAGAAGAACATTTTCTGGAAGGCATTAAACTTTTGTGAAAAACATATGCTGCCGCTAGCTGGCAACTTAAAAAAAAAATCTCTGACAGGGAAAAAGTTAACAATAGATCCAGTATTTTACTCTTTCGCCGCCAGCCTTTTTTTGAAAAGTTGCCCTCCAGCATTTTTCACAAAAGTTTCACAAAATGCATTCCAGAAAAAATGTCTTCTAAAAATATATAAACATACAAATATATCAAATGAAAGAACAGACCCTCTGCTTTCAAACAATCAAACAAACAAACAAAACTGGAAAAAAACGTTTTATCCTATCTATATTTTTTTCTCTGCTTATAAACTCCTAAATATGGGTATTTTTCTTTAAAAATAAAACATTTTATAGCAAAAAGCTGAAATAACTGAATTTTTGTGAAGGAATTTTGTTATGCTGCGTTTACACCAGCCGCGGTAGAGGAGTTAAGCTTGAGTGATTTCAATGTTAAGTCAATGTGAAGATGCGTTAACGCGCATCTGGAGGTCTCGCAATGCGAATGAGTAGTAGTACGCAGTACGCGCGAATGGTGCTTTTTGTGCATTTGACGCGAATTTGCGGCTGACGCCCGAGTTGAAAAATGTAAACTTTGGCGGATTTTCACGCTGTGTTAAGTTAACCAATCAGGAGCCTGCTTGCTGTTGTGGCGGCAGCCCCCGCCCGGAGTAACTCTATAGAGACAGGAATAAAAAGGACCTCGCTTGGAAGAGTGTCAGTGAGGACAACCTGGTAAGTTGTAAATGCACATTTCACTTTGAGTCACGTGACGTTTATCGACGTGTGGCATTCCCGCCGTTTTTTTAAACTATTTCCCCCCTATAGTAAGATGACCAAATACAAACCGGTAACTCTCTTGATAAATGCACAATCAACATCAGCCATCTTGCAAACAGACAACCGCATAGCACTTGCCCCTCTGACGCGCGTCAAATGCTTGCTTTTTCACGCGTCTACTTCGCTCTACACACGTGAATGCATTCAAACTGTTAAAGCGGCAAACTAGGCGTGGTAGACGCCTCAAACGGGGCTGGTGTTAACGCAGCATTAGAGATCAAATTCAGAGCGATTATCAAAACGTACACAGAGTTCAGTTTTTTTATAAATTGAGTAAGTGTGCCATCTAGTGGATAATCGTGGTATTACAGATTAACATAAAACCTTATCAGGAAGATGTTTTTAATGCAAATGTTTTCTATTAATTGACGAGATGACTCGAGATGACAATGGCGAGGAAAGAGTTAAACGAGGGAATTATGATTTTAAACGATCAATAGATCAAAGTTTTAATGTGATTTGTAATTGATGTGCATTTACTCAAGTAGGACCTACAGACAGATCAAATAAAAATCATTTGCTTTCGCCTAACCCCTTAAACCAGATATAAAGTAAATAAGAATGTTCTTAAGCATAACCAAAAATCTAATTTTGTTCCAGGATCAACATCTTTGTGCTTTCGAGACATCAGATCTGATGCTTTACCTTCCAGAGCAGCACAGCGAGCAGAAGGAAGATGAGGATCCCGATCAGCAGGCTGATGGCAATGATCCATCCCACCACATAACCTCTGGGTTCCTGACTGTGGAGAGCCTCAAACAACAGCTGGAAGACAACACAACCACAGTTAACACACACACACAGACACACAATATTCACCAGAGGCCATCATAACCTCATAAAGTCAAATAAACATATGAAAGGCCTACTGTCCTACACTTCTAAAAATAAAGGATTACTCCACTTTCATAAAAAAATCCAGATAATCTACCCACCTCCATGTCATCCAAGATGTTTATATCTTTGTTTTTTCAGCAAAGAAGAAATTAATTTTTTTGAGGAAAACATTCCAGGATTTTTTTACATATATGTTGGACCTCAACGGTTTGCATTTTCAATGTGGCATCAAAGGGCTCTAAACGATGCATAAGGGTCTTATCTAGTGAAACGATCGTCACTTTCACCAAAAAATAATGCGATGCCATTAAAAAATATTTCTGATTTCTCAAATAAAAATTCAGTCCATTTCAGAAGCATTTCTTCAGATTCTTCAAGGTTCTTCATGGAACCAATCAGCCAAAATGGGTTCCTCTATATGGCACAACGAGGGCAACCTCATTCATGAAGTTGTCATGAAGGGCAAAATTAATTATATTGACCGAAAACACTTTTTGTACCAGGCTGTAAACATATTATTTTCTACTGTAAAGTTGGGCATTTTAACATGGAGGTGTATGGGAAATGACTCCCTTTGGAGCCTGCCTCTAGTGGCCAGTCGATGAATTGCTGTTTAAGTCACTTCTGTATTGGCTTCATCAGAGACATCGAAAGGTTGCCCCTCGATTTAGACCCAAACAATAATAGCAAATAATTTTAGCAGCCTGTACTGTCACTTCCTGTTGGTTCATGTGTCTGTGAACATTACAGAAATGAAACAGTGGCTCATATGGTATTGATGGGCAATGCCCCAGTTTGCCCCAGGGACTGTCTTCATAAACGTAATAATGAAATGCTCTGAGACAATGCTGAACTGATGTATTTCCTAAGTGCTTGGGGCCGAGACGAGGCCGCAAACTTATTTAAGATTTCCATTAGGAATTAACCCTGGATCGGGGTCGGCTGGATGTAACTGGGTCAGAAACCCAATAAGCTGAAAGCAGTTTTAAGGGAGATGTCTTGGCGGCTGACACTCAATTTGGCCAAAACACAGACGAATCAATCGGCACACCAGGGTTTGGGTTAATGTGAGTGTCCCTGAACACAGCTGAAGGGTAAAAAAAACCTCAACTTCTATATAAAGTGCAGATTTCAGCTGTAGATGATAAACTCAGATTCATGTGAAATGTACATCAAAGATTAATGCCGCACTGATTGTTTAAAGTCTTAATAGATTATTGTCAACACATTGATCTTTTTAAAGTTTTAATCTTGCAATGAGAAACTGAGAAATCTGCAAAGAAATCTGATAATGATTACTGAGTTACAGTAATGCAAGAAATATGCCTGGAAAGATACAGTGGAGTGCAAACCTGAATGCTTTTCCACAATTGCTAGATACAGTAAATAATAAATATGTGAGCCCATATATGACCATTGTACTGTTATTTGATTGTACAAAATGTCAAATTTCTAATATTTCCAGTGAAATGATCTTTTTAGAAATATTCTCAGATCCAGTTGGAGAACATGAACATCAGGTTTAGATGCATATAACACATGTAGGGGTGGTTTCCCTGACAAAGATTAGCTTAAGCTAGGACTAGGCCTTAATTAGTAAACTAGTTTAACTAGGCCTTAAAGACACACTATGCAGTTATTTTACCTTAATATAACAGCTTCAAAGTTATTTCAGTGGTAAACAAAGTCATAGTAGGGCGAATCATCCTTGTGTTGAAGTTCGGGGAGGACGCCGCTAGCAAAACCACCAATGCAAGCTTGAGAGAACCGCCCCTTTGTCTCGCGAGAATCACGACTTGCTTTACAACAACAACGTCACACACATTAAGCTTGTTCGACTTCGTGTGGCGCTGCAAGAACCGACCGCCGGATGACGTCAAAGTACCGCGAGAATGATCCGAGACGGCACTTTGACGTCATCCGGCTGTCGGCTCCCGCAGCGCCGCACGAAGTCGACCAAGCCTATAACAACAACTACACACGCGAATTTGAGACGTGAGGCTAAACGATTTAAAAGTTAAGAAAGCGCGTTCGGAAGTGAGTAGGAAAAGAGAATCTGACCGCGTTAGGAACCGGCCAAGAGTCCCACTCGGTCAGGTTTTTACTCGTTGGCGTGAGCTAAAAGACAGCACTGGATGGGATGCTGATCTGTCGATCTTGTTGATGGACTAGTAAGTAAATCTCTCATTTGTAAACTTGTTTGCGGTCTATGTTGTATGTTGTCATGCGACTATCATGACAACAGTTGTCAATATCTCACATAATTATCAGGACATAAATAAGCCTAGAGGTTATAAATAGTGTAAACATGCACAATTTGCAAACTATTATGATAAATAGCAATAATCATGTATAGTGACATTATAACGAACAACGTTATGAAATAATGCAACGTACATAATTAACTTTGTCATGGCATTTTGTAATGTTTACTTGTGATTTAGCTGCAATCATGTAAAAACGGTATAAGCTAGCAAACGCGGTACTTTATTATTATATGCAATCTACACTTGGAATAAACTTCTTATTATGCTATTACCATCATCTGTAGTTTAATAGACTATGCAGTAGCCTAATATTTGTATGAAATTGTGAAACATTACCTGGTCATTATCTTTGGAGTACTAGAGTGGGAAATTACGACAGTTGCAAGTATTCTCCAGCGACTCTAGGGGTCGCTGTTTGACAAAAACGCAGAAAATGCATAGAGCGGCTTTAACTAGTTTAATTAGGAAATATAACTACTTTTAACAAACATGCCTTACTAAAAACATTACTTGTGTGCATTTTGAGAACAAACAAAGGGCACTGATGTATTTTAAGATACGTCAGTGCAAGTTGTTTTTCAGTTTGGACAGCTCTTACCACCCCATAAAGGAGTATATGTCATATAATAGACTAGACTTTCACTTGTGGTCTCAGGCTTATAAGCACATATATACGATAAGCTCAGATGCAAAAGCCACCAAACGCTACCTCCGTCATAAATGAGATAATAATATTAACTGAATGCTTTCAGCACGTATTATACATTATATATTAATTGGCTAAATCTGCTAAAGCCATGTCAATTTCGCAGAAAAGTCCTCTAAGGGTATGCAAGAAAAATTGGATGAACGATGGTGGACAAAACGACTGATGATCATCTTAAACTTGGGTCCCTTGTGAGTACCCAAATACAACCCGAACGTGACAGCCACATGCGTCACAGCGCCCCCTAATGCATCCTTCAGTTTCTTCATCTGACCTTCAGCATTTTAGTTGTATCAGTGATTTTGCAACTGTTTACTATGTTTTTTTAAGAAGTAGAGGTTTTTGCCAAAAAAACTTGCATATACTTAGGGGGTTTTGCTGTGAAATACAGTCAAATTTATTAAACACCAATGAAATGGCTAAAGTAATATTCGTGAAAATAAGGCATTTCAATTACTGACTAATAACTTTTCATTGCCATTAAAGTAAAATTACTGAACCTAAACATAAGAGCCTGATTAAAAAAATGCTCATTTACAAGAAAACATGTCAGACGCACTTGTAGGGTTTTGCATCCGAGCTCCTCATATATATCCGTATATCTGTTTTAAGTGAATAGTTAATGTCTTACAGAAATCTCCTCAGGCAGTCCATTGGACACCTCTATAGCTCTGTTGTCCAGCTGGACGTGACCTCGTATAACAAACTGGATCACAGATGAGCTGTCCTGCAAACCGCACACAAAGACAGATTGACATACATTAAAATACACAGCTACTCTTATAGAAAACCTCTGTACTAACACACATGAATCAAGTTTAATCTTACTAAAGATAGCAGTCAACATATTAAGTCTTAAGTGTAGTCTTTTAAAACTTGTATACATTTATTTTATATTCACATTAAATAAGATTATATAAAAGATTAGATGAAATTAAAACAGCCCTGTTAACATGACTTACCCTTTGTAATATTTCAGTGTTCAGTAGCATTTGCACATCAATACTTGTGGTTTCTTCTTTAGCTTGAGAGCTCAGACCGCATGAAATAGTCAAACAGGCTCTGCCAGGTCGGTCACAGTCCTGTGGACACCACAAAATCACCATTAGAGATACAGAGCGATTTTATATGATTTGAGAGGGTCAATTGCATATATAAATGCAACAGTCTTAACTAGTGGTGAGCCGATCCAATACTTGGGATTGGGTATCGTGGCCGATCCGGACCTTTTTTGCTGCATCGGGTATCGGACTAACACGGGCGTTCCAAATCCGATACTGTGTGTTACTTGTGGCTGTTACTATAGGACAGATATTGTATGCTATGGAAAAGTCAGACTATTATAAAAGCACATAAACTTTTTATATACTATATTCAAAATCTTCCTAATATATTCGACAGCTTTTTGCTTCAAACGCTTGATTTTTACGCGCGTCTATTTCGCTCTCGAAATTCGCTTATTTTGGGAGGAGCAAGGAGTGACTCTGGGCACAGCAGCAAGCAGGTTGCTGATTTGTTAACGTGGCGCGAATTGATGCCAAAGTTCAAATTTTTTAAAGGAATAGTCTACTCATTTTCAATATTAAAATATGTTATTACCTTAACTAAGAATTGTTGATACATCCCTCTATCATCTGTGTGCATGCACATAAGCGCTGGAGCGCGCTGCGATGCTTCGATAGCATTTAGCTTAGCCCCATTCATTCAATTGTACCATTTAGAGATAAAGTTAGAAGTGACCAAACACATCAACGTTTTTCCTATTTAAGACGAGTAGTTATACGAGCAAGTTTGGTGGTACAAAATAAAACGTAGCGCTTTTCTAAGCGGATTTAAAAGAGGAACTATATTGTATGGCGTAATAGCACTTTTGGGAGTACTTTGACTCGGCACAGTAACACTCTCCCTCTACCATTATGAGAATGAGAGGGGGAGCGGACTTTTCAGGCGAGTCGAAGTACTCACAAAAGTGCTATTACGCCATAGAATATAGTTCCTCTTCTAAATCCGCTTAGAAAAGCGCCACGCCTCATTCTGCACCACCAAACCTGCTCGCACAACCACTCGTCCCAAACAGGAAAAACGCCGATGTGCCCGGTCACCTCCAACCCCATCTCCAAATGGTACAATTGAATGAATGGGGCCAAGCCAAATGCTATCGAAGCGCCGCAGCGCGCCCCAGCGCCCACGTGCACGCACACAGATGATAGAGGGATGTATCAACAATTCTTAGTTAAGGTAATAACATATTTTAATATTGAAAATGAGTAGACTATTCCTTTAACTCTGGCGTCAGACGTGAATTTGCGTCATTCTCGCATAATGGACGAACTGGATGCGCGAATGAGTCGAATTCGCGTCTGCCGCGCTAAACGCTTCATTCACGCCGCGAGACCTCCAGACGCGCATAAACGCGTCTTTACATTGACTTAAAATTGAAATCATTCGCGTCAGACGCTTTATTCGCGTTTGGTGTGAACACAGCATAACAGTAAATATCCAAAATAGGTAAGTGCGTGCCATTTTCACACAGGTTTATTTTCACCCTCACCAGTGCCCAATATTACAAAACCTTCGGTCATACCAAAACTTTTCTGCCAGATTTGGTGAAGAAGGCAAAGATGGTATGGAAGATGTTCTCCTTGTCTTGTGGGATGGTGCAGGGTGTTGGGTTCTTGTGCCACGTGCAGTTTCCTCGACCTTCGGATACCTGCAGACAAACACAAGGATGATATGCTCAGTTATAATGCTCAGGAAAATCTGAATCCATTAAAGATGCATAGAGTGCATAATGTAACTATGTTTAGTTTAATTCAGTACATAATTTTTTTTATTAAATTGATTAAACTAAAAAAGTAACTCAAATATTAAGGTGTACATTTAAAAAGTAATGTGTTACTTTACTCGTTACTTTAGAAAAGTAATATTATTACGTAATGCACGTTACTTGTAATGCGTTACCCCCAGCACTGATCATGACTGGTTTTGCGGTCCAGGGTCACAAATAAATGAATGATTGAGTTCAAAGACATTTTTGTTTACTTTTATACATCAAACACACTGTTGGGTCACTGTTTGACATGCAATGTAAACTAAAGCAAACCAGTTATGATCAGCACATGCAAGTGAAATATATTTTCATGGGAATGCAGTATGGAGCTGTGATAATGCCAGCGTTTGGGTGGAAATATTGAGAGGTGATGTGCCAAGACAGTCACGGGCATTATAAGTCATCCAGTAATCTCAGACCTGCTGAGCTATTCACATCACAAAGGGAAATTGAGTCCCGGTGGGATGTGAGAAGCTTTGCTCTGACAGCTCGCCCCATCTGGAGTAATTTAATGTCACGCTGCTTCTGCCCCGGGGAACACTTTACCTCTTCCTCTTAACGCCATTCTTTACAGTCAGACCTCCATGGAGGAATCATCTAAAGACTCCACATTGTCTTCTCGCAAAGAAACAAAGCTGCAGAGGATCTCAGGCTGTTACGAACATGATTTTACGAGCCCAGGAAACAATGCCTCATTCATTGGGTTGATTTCGTTACACTTATCTAAATCTTAGATCTTTGAATGAACGACGTGAAGCCTGTTGCAAAAGGCAAGTAGTGAAATTATGTTGCCCAGTATGATAACTTTAAAGCAGAACTGCATAAATCTTTAGAGAGAGAGAGAGAGAGCAATCCCAGAATGCTTTACAATGGAGAAATTACATATTTTTGTAGGCTAATACTCTGGAAGATAACAGGACATTGATTCCCTCACCGAAAAGACCAATAATTTTTCCCATAGACTTTTGGATTATTGCAAAAAAAGCTCTGTTTAACAAAAGTTTATGACGCTTACATGTTTTGTCCAACAAGATAAACTTCACAGATGAACACAAGTTTTATGAATTTTAAAGTCTAAATCATTGGCGGCCGGTGACTTCTTTTTTTGAGGGTGCATGATGCGAAGTTCGTCACAACATGTATGTAGCCCGTCATGTGTGTGGTTCATAATTTCAAAATATGTGTTCGAAGCGTCTAGTGAACCTATGTGCATCACGTGTTTTGACAAAATAAGTGCCTGCTGCAAACGCGTCTAAAGGGTAGATGATAAAAGAGGCGCTCACGTTTGCCAGATACTCAAATAATCTCATGCGTAATCTTGCGAGTCTTGCGTGTATTTTGTGAACGTGAGCGTCTCTTTTAACCATAAATGGTTTTGACGCGTGTGGAGCAGGCACTTATTTTGACAAAAGACATGATACACATGGTTCACATGACGCAACAAACACATATTTTGAAAACACGCGCAATACACATGACACTCCGAAAACTTATTTTGAATTTGCGCCCCTCGGAAGAGCACTCACCAGCCGCAACTGGTCTAAATGCGTTTACTAGAAATTAAGCTATAACCTTAGGCTATAAGCGAACTACACCATTATTTCTCGATATCAACGTCATCACCACCAAGTCTCCGTCAGCTCTTTTAAACGTTAGTAAACACATTAAAAAAAAATTCCCTGATCAGGAAATAGTCTGTGGAAGAATCTTGTTGGGAATTGTGCCCATGTTGCATTGCTTTTTAAATCTTCATGCTAAAGTCCCTGACAAAGCCTGTAGTCCCAAGTAGCAACCGCCCTTTCAAAGACACTTTATAACTTTTAAAAAAGTGGGGGCATTACTGATATGTTGTATGTGGAGATTTGCACATTGAATTGTTTTTGTTATTCGGTACTTTGTTTTGTTATTTATGTTTAACGATTTGTTGTCTGCACTTTATCTTGGTCAGGTCGCCGTTTTAAATGAGAAATTGTTCTCAACGTGCCTATCTGGTTAAATAAAGGTTAAATAAAAAAATTATAACACATTAAAATATATTGAGCTTATGTTAACCTTTTATTTAAGAAGTGTAAACAAAAAAACAATAACTTCAGAACGATGGAACAGAAGAGCTAAATGCTAACTCGCTTCCGGGTTTTCCTAGTTGTTAGCATTAGTAAACTAAATTTACTAATTTACAGCATTTATTAATCTTAGTTATGTTCATATAAAAAATCAAAATTTTATCCTTTAACATTTGTTCATGCACAATTAACTAACATGAACAAAGATGATTAAATGCTGTAAAAATGTATTCCTCAGTGTTAGCTAATGCAATAAATAATGTTAATAAATGACACCTTACTGCATGCAAAAAATGATTTTAAAGAAAAAAAATCGTAGTATTTTTGTATTGTTTTCAGTACAAATATCTAAAAATTCTTATATCAAGATGTATTTTCTTGATGAGCAAAACGACCCAAGAAAATAAGTCTAGTTTTGGACCAAAAATTTGAAATTCTAGCGATTTTGTGCATAAAACAAGCAAAAAAATCTGCCAATGGGGTAAGCAAAAAATCTCACATTTTTTTCTTAAACACTAAATTCAAGAAAAATTCCAGAAAAATTTGCTTACGACAATGGCAGATTTTATGCTTGTTTTATGCACAAAATCACTTAAATGTGATACTTTTTGTATAAAAACTAGACTTATTTTCTTGGGTCGTTTTGCTCATCAAGAAAAAGCATCTTAATTTAAGAATTTTTAGAAATTTTTACTGAAAACAAGAAAAAAATACTAAGATTTTTTTCTTGAAAATAATTTATTGCAGTGCATTGCTAAAATCAGTACATTTAGATCTAAATTATGACAGAGTACTCAATAATAGTGTGTGGTATGCATTTGAAGCTGTGAAATTCCTCCACGTGTGCATTTTTTACAGCTCTGCGTGTTTATTTTGTCTGTGTGAACCTGGGAGCCTTTGCTTCTCCAGATTTAGGTTACCCAGCGTACACTGCCACTGTGTTACAGGTTAGACCGGGTGATCGGAAGCTTTTCCCCAGGTGTCCCATTTCAACCTTCCGTGCAAGTCATCTAATCCCTCGATAAGTGATTCCATATGGAGCCTATGGGGTGGGATACAAATCTGCCCCTTCCACTTATGCACAGTAAACAAACTGATCCTAAACCTGATCTAGCAATACGGCAAACCAAAAAGGTTAAACCAACATCATATGCAGGGGTGGTGTTGAATTTTTTAATTAAGTTTATTGTGAGATTAACTGTGGCATTTTCTTCTGGTGTCCTGTAAACCCTGCGTCTCACCTCTACATTAACTCTAAGCCTAAAGACAATGACCTTACTGAACTCTCGGTGCATATCACACTGTATAAGATCACAACACACACACACATTGTTCTGATTTCTATAGATCTAAAGGCTGTCTTTGTGTGTGTAGCTTTAAAATTCAAATGTAACCCTGGACCACAAAACCAGTCATAAGTAGCACAGGTATATTTGAAGAGTTTGGTTCCAAAACACGATAAACGCCATTTAAAAAAAAAGTAATTTTACGCAAAATTCAATATCCGCCATGTTATTCTGTCATCTTTTCTTCTTTTTTCCAAACAACGAATGCCAGTCCTCCTTCTCTGCAGAATGCAATAAATCTGATTACCCAATCACAGTGCACCATTCCACGCATTGTAAACAATAATGGCGACGCTTTGAATACACATAGATCCTAGTTTTCCTCATCTACTTTGTGACCAACAAACAAACAAGAACAAAATAGTAATTTTGATAGCATTGATAAACCTGTGGTGGTTTTCTGTGGCGGGGAAGAAATGTAAGCCATCAAAATCTAATAATTTACGTGAGAAGCACTCGGCGCGAAGGAAAAATGCCGGATGTTGCTTGTTCTCCCGACAGCATCAAGCTTCTGTCATGCTAACACATTGACCCCCGGGGGATCTTATTAAAAAAATTTCCATTATTTTACTCGAAGTCAATGAAAATCGAGCAGGACCAAAACATTTTACAGCTGATCACTGTGATAAAAGTTCAGGGATGACGTCCCAAGGATGAAAGCAGCAATCATAGTGTTCTTAATATGACAACGTAAGTGTTTTGATTAATGCCATTAATGTTTTGTTTAATCTGTGTATACCACTAGTCAACTAAATGAATATAACATGGCAAAGATGAATGCACATTTATATATTGATACAATAGATTTTGAAAAAAAAACTTGTCATGGATTTATTGCATTTTGTGGAAAAAATAATCAGTTTTATAATGAATCTTTGAAAATCAAATTATAGATTTGAATTTTTAATGTTATTATAACCTAAAGATGCTATGTAAAAGTTTGTAACAGAAAATAGTGGTTTTCATCTTGTCACTTTCTTGGTATAGAAAACACATTTTTACCCAAATTAGTCGAAATGGATTTATTGTGTTTTGGAACCAAACTCTTGCTAAGGACTTTATTTGGACAAATTTAAAGGCGGTTTTCTCAATTTTTGTTGTATCTGGGCCAAATATTGTCCTGTCCTAACAAACCCTACATCAATTGAAAGCTTATTTATTCAGCCTTCAGATGATGTTTAAAGAGAGAAGGAGAAGCGATGCTACTGGTTCACAGTTAGTGCAGGGCTGTAAGTACCTGTAAGGGTGGGCCAGTTGCGATGGTCTCATAAATCTCAATAAAATAAAATAAATACCCTTATGACTGATTTTGTGGTCCAGGGTCACAAATGTGAAACAATTATCATCTTTATTAACTACATGATAAGATGCAAATATAAATGTTATTACATTGAAAAGAAACAATGTAACACAAGGAATGATTGGACATCTGTGCTATTAAAATGTATAGGCTTCAACTCATATTGGTACCTCAAAGGGACATTTCTGTACCTAAATAGTACATACTGGAACCTTTGTAAAGGGTTACCGTCCCAGTGTTATCTCGCATGCACAATGCACATGTATCAGAATCAAACATTTTCCACTCAATTCTAAATGTAAATTAATTTAGTGGACAAAAAATAAAATAAATAATTATAATTTTCAAGGCATTTTTTAAACACCCAAGGTTTCTCTAGGAATAACCGTTGTGAAAGAAGGTATTGTGAATGAATGTGAATGTGTCAGTGTCAGGAACTCACTTGTGTGTCAATGATATGAAACATATCAGCTCCACTGCCAGTCAGTCGGTTTGGTATCCTTATGTCCACAGTGGAGCCTGGAAGTCTGCTCGGTCCGTTGTTTATCACCTACACAAACAACACAAGGAAACGGATAAATGCTGGATAAATCTTTCCGTCATGCACACACACACAACAAACACTTTCATTGTTCTTCCAAACAATTCATAGTTCAATACACCATTTTCATATTACATTATGTAGATATATTATATGTAGTAAAATACTTAAGAAGTACATATAATAAATGTTATTGGTCAATTAACAGTCATTATATAAAAATATTTTAATCAACCAAAAATGTAAAACCATGAATTTTCTGTTGTAATGAATTGGGGAGTATCATAATACATTTACACTACATTTACATTTATGCTTTTGGCATAAACAATGCTTTTTTCCAAAGTGACATGTTATTTATATGTGCATCAGTATTTGTGTCTGTGACAAAAACGGTTTGGTAAGATGAGAAATTCAAAAAGTCTTTTTAAAAAACTTGTTTTAAAAGCATGCATCAGGTATTTGAATGCACATAGTGTATTTATGTTAATTTTATGCAATAAAAAATTACATTTGCACCATTTTATGAAAGTAAAGACTGAATGAACCTGAAAATGTCAAATGGTGTAACCGCCAATTGCGCCAAAGAATGAGAAATATTTAATATTTTATCCAACTTGATGGCATGTAAGCGTAATCATAAAAAAATTAAATGTCATTTTATTAGTTATTTCTAAAAGTAAATTTGTATACGTTTTTGTAATATTTGTCCAGACATATGCTGAAAACAGCTCTGTTTTCTAAATAATCTTATCATATTAAACTAAACCAGATTATTATATTTCATTCCACATTTTTTATGAATATATTTATATTTTCATGAAAAAAATACTAGTTACACCATTTGACACAGACCGGTTACACCACATTGACATTTTTGCAGCTAGCTTCAAAATGAAATAATTTTAGACTTTTCTTAAAAAAAATGTATGCAAGTAATCTGCAAATTTATTTAGAAATTTTAACCCTTTTACATTTAATTGAACCATACAGAGATAAAATAATTAATGTCATGTCATTGACCCATATGCCAGGCCTGTCAAATATATCTTTTAAACAATAAACATAAAATAAATAAATCTGTCATTAAATAGCCAATATATGTCCACCTACACTTGTATGATCAGCTCAATTCTGTTAATGCAATAAATGATTTTACCAGCTGCTATGGTGTCATGTTTAAAATCACTATAACTTATGGCCTCATGCAGACCTTATTTTTCTATTTTTTTTTTACATCCGATCAGCATATGAAACACATTTTATCATCTTGTGTTTGTACCTGAAAAGTGAAATTGAGAGGCTGAAAGCTGCAGTCCAGATCGGCCAGATGAACGAAGCGTGACGGGTCAATCGAGTTTCCATATACAAAAGATGTCGGGTTCACCACACTGCAAAAACAGCCACACAGTTATCTTTTCATTATGTTATTTGGTTATGTAAATGCGATTTATTTAACAGATCTTTCATCTGTAATGTGACGAGTAAGTGTGCAGCGGTCACAGTTTATTACTTCAGTAAACAATTACGGCTTTTATAGTCACCTGGAAAATGGTCCACATATATTCTTCATAGTGTTGTCAATATGTCTTTAATAAAATCGTCTTGTTTAAGTCAACAGGTTGAATATAAAACAGACTTTGCTCTGGTTTCACATCGAGTGTAAAGTTAATGTTTATGTGTAAGTTCAGTCTCGGGCTCTCATTTAAAAACATTACAGTAAGGAGTGTGTCATTATCTGATCGTACATCTTTGCTGTGTATATATCAGTCTCATTCTTGTCTTCGAAACAAGTGTTTTAGATAAGCTTGTTACTTTTGAAATACTCCAGAGCAGCACCAAAACGTGTGCCAAAAACTGCATCAATAACAAACGTCTCAGATTTTATCAGTAGATGTCTGTCAGTGTAAAGATGTTTAGTTCAGCCAAGAATTACAGCAAGTGTCTTTCATTTATTGTTTTTCATGTCATAAAACCTTTACGTCTTTCTTCAGCTATACACAAGACAAGTTTAACAGTCCTAGGTGCTCATTTCTACACAGTGAAAGTAAATGAGAATTGACGCTGAGAACAAAAAAACATAAAAGTACAATAAAAGCACTCAATACAACTCATACATTATATTACTAATCCTTTTAAGACATTTAATAGCTTAATGCGTAGAAAAGACCAACATTTTTATAGTTATTTATTAAGATGTTTTTTTTCCTCTGGCAAAGCTCTGAAATCTTGGTTCACACACATTTAAATAGGTGACCCTGGACCGCAAAACCAGTCATATGGGTCAATTTAGTTGAATTGAGATTTATTATTTATTTATAAATAAGCTTTCCATTGATGCATGGTCTGTTAGGACAAAATCTGGCAGAGATACAACTATTCTAGAAAGTCGGGAAAATCGCCTTTAAAGTTGACCAAAGCAACTGCATCCACTCAGAAAAATAAAGTTTTGAAATATTTACGGTAGGAAATTTATAAAATATCTTCATGCAACATGCAGGGTTCCCACACCTTAGTTAACTTCAAATTCAAGGACCTTTCAAGGACTTTCCAGGTCCAATACCCTCAAATTCAAGGACTAAATGTGGGGACACATGTCAAGTGAGAGCAAGGTTACATCGTGGGAACAGGGAACTCGCGCTGAGTCACTGCGGTGACACTTTGAGGACGCCTCCGGTGCGTCTGAATGTGTATATCAAATTTAACCAATAATAAGGCTTAACGACAAAGACAGGGTGCAGGAAGTATATCGCTATCTGAAATATTGCCAAAGACAGCGTTACAGGGAAGCAGGAAGTATAGCAAGGGAGACACAGCGTCTCGTTCCCTTCTCAGGGAACAACATACGTAACTTGAGACCCTTTCATGTGTCAAACACAACTATGCAAAAAAGCATTTTGGTACAAATCAACATTCGCATACAGAAGATATAAGCATTTAAAGTGAACAGTTTAGCACGTGTGCTTAAAAAGTCTACAATTTTTATGATATTATCCTATACTACACAGAGAATAATATGGATTTTTTATCCAGAAAACTTTTCGCATAAAATAGATTCAACACTTTCAATGACCTGTATCTATGTATGTATATTTTCAAAAACTTCCCAGGGCCTTGACTTTTTCCCCCAGATTCACAACTTTCAAGGATTTCAAGGAACCGTGGGAACCCTGATCTTTACATAATATCCTAATGATTTTTGGCATAAAGGTAAAATAAATAATTTTGACTCATAAGGACTGGTTTTGTGGTCCGAGGTCACAATATGGTGAATAATAGATGAAATTTGAGTCTGTTGTTCACCCATCATGTGTCTTTAGAAGGATTATAGCTGCTTATTTGAATTTACAAAGCTCAACAGGCCCAGACTTTCACTTACTTTTACTGGACTAAACTGTGAGTAAATGTATTTAGCGGTAAAAGTCTTACCCGGTGATGGTCGTGTCCACTTCATGTATCAGTGGTATGGACAGTTCCAATGTGTTGTCGTGGAGTTTGCTGTCATGCTCTGGATTAGCACTAAAAACAAAATAATGCTTGTTAAACTACATTTGAATATACTAGCTATTCATTTAGTAAAAGTGTCAAGCTTTTCTGATCATATATACTCTATGCATGTGGTTAGTTCATTGCCATGAGAAATGTGTCATGCTTTAGGATGCTTTTCAGTATGTACAGTATATTTGATTACAGTCCATAATGTTTATTAAGGGAGTCTTGTTTGATTCACAGAGAGCTTCTCTTTAATCACAAAGCATCTGAGCAAAGAAAACACATCTGGCTGGCATTACATTAATATCATGCAAAACCACTTAAATCTTCCCAAATAGCCAAATAGGGAAAAGTTCAAATGTCTAATCTATCTGGTAAGATTCAAGTGTAAACGTTATGGTATGCGCTAATGCGAACCAATGATGTGAACCGTGTTTGTTTTGAGTCAAGAAATAAATCTTGTATTTCTAAGGAGAATAAGCTTGATTAAAGGGCACCTATTATGCCATTTTTTACAAGATGTAACATAAGTCACAGAATGGGTCTGTGAAATTTCAGCTCAAAATATCCCAGAGATCATTTATTATAGCATATCCAAAATGCCCCTATTTGGAGCAAAACATTTTCGTGTCTGTACCTTTAAATGCAAATGAGCTACTGCTCCTTACTCCCTTACTGAAAGATAAAATGAGCGCTTTCAGTTCAAATAGATATGTGAATACAGTCAATAGTATCTCACTATTGAGAGGGCAGAACTATGGTAATGCAGGACTGTCGGTCAGTGGCCAGGGGGTGGGGCTTTATCAGTGTGACATCACATTGACAAGAGAATCAAAACTGCATGTCTAATGAGACTGCTTTGGTTTAATGGGGATTAAAAAAGGTGTTTTTTTGGTTGTGTTCACACACTGCCAACACACATTTATGTCTAAACAGCATGTAAAATTGGATTTTGCATAATAGGTGCCCTTTAAATCAAGACAAAGCTCACCTTTTAGCGTGTACTAAAAATACAAGTGTTTCATTTTCACCAGATAGATGACTTGTGTCGAAAAGCACTGACAGATGATACTGAAAAAGAAGACAGGATTGAAAGTACAGAGTTAAAAGTCTTACATGAATCATGAACAGAGTACTGCGCTGAAGTAAAGAAAATGAAGAATCAATGAATGTAGTATTTCCGTACCTTCGTCTGCGCTCTCATGAAAGGAAATCCCACACTGCATTTGAGGAAGTCCAGTTCTACCAGTACACATGAGATTCCCTTCTCTTCCTATAGACACAACAGACAGAGAAAGCTCAGGTCAACCACGTTTTACTAGATACCCTGTGGCATAAGATTATATTTAAAGGACAACTTTTGCAAAAGAAAATAAATTATTCCCCGATCTAGGGAAAAAAAATAAAAACTCATAAATAATCAAACACAGACTTTACTTCATACAATAGGAGATAGGCAAGAAGGAGAACTTTAGCCAGAGCTGAGATCTTATTTTAAACACAGCTGAACCGCTCCAGCTGGTTAGTATAAACAGTTGAGCTTTGACCCGTAAAGAGTAAGCATTCCCACAGCAATAGTTCACAGGGATCTTCCTTTATAGTTCAAACTGGCAGAGTGAAACAGAGAAAACATCAACAACACTGTCAAACCAGACAACATCCCGCTGGTGAAACACTGAGGAGAGATACAGATGATGAGAAGTTTAAATGCCCTCCACGTGTTCTTCATTCTGAAGTTTATATTAGGAGCTATTATTAGAAAGTGTTGCAACAATAACAAGAACTGCTCCTGGAGAAAATATATCAATGAACAGATGGAGGAGCAGAAAAGTTTGGGATTGTTTGTGAAACCCATTTTTCATGCACTTTCAGACGGATCTCTGGGGACAGGTTTGAGGTTTGGGCCACATGTATAATGCGGTTTGGAGAGTTTACGCCAACACCCTGCTTTCCCAAACTCACTATCGTACAGTATGCTCTTGTGACAAATCTGCCCTGTATATATTTTTATTTAACACCATTCATTTTTTATTTGAATAATCGGTGCCACACTTTCTAACCTCATCAAGTCTAGTAAAACAAGCCAAGCTCTGACACAACGTCTGCTCCAGCATCTGCAGGAGAGCCCAAGGACATTTTGAGTTCAGGAATTACCTCTAAACCACTGCAGTGCAAACAGTTGGTGTTTCTGTGGAGGACAGCAGCTGGGTAGTGTGTGTGTTTACCCATCAGCCACCTGGTACGTCATGAAAAAGAGCGGGAACACGTAGGTCATCTCACCAGGGAGTGTGACATTATCATACTTGTTCTTTTATTCTGACTCTCTCAGGCTTTATTTCAGCACACTGTCACAGGTGAGGTTGAGGATTATCACATGATTTATCACAGCCATGGGCATCGCTTTACAAAGCTTGACCACAAAAAACACAACTTTAAGATCTTTGCCAACGGGCTTATTTGGCAATCAAGTCAAAGCGTTCAAGTGCTAAATCTTGCTATAGATCCTAAAATCCACCTTTCAGCAAATCAAGATAATCTGACACAGTAAGTCACTGACAGAGTGACAATCTACACACATTGACAGTGCTCACAATTCTGATATAACTACTGTATATACAATACTTCTGTATTTTACATTACTCATAATGTTGTAATAGTTAATATTACTAATATCCTGTAGTTTACAGCACTCATTCTGCCGTAGTGTAAAGCCCTGCACTTATTCTGGGGTAGGTTAGAGCACTCACCCTGCTGCAGTTTGCAGCATTCATACTGCTGTAGGTTACAGCACTCATCCTGCTGTAGGTTACGGCACTCATACCGCTGTAGGCTACGGCACTCATACCCGTTGTAGGTTACGGCACTCATACCGTTGTAGGTTACAGCACTCATACCATTGTAGGTTACAGCACTCATACCACTGTAGGTTACATCACCCATACTGCTGTAAGTTACAGCACTTATACCGCTGTAGTTTACAGCACTCATACCGCTGTAGGTTACAGCACTCATACTTATATCACTTAAACCGCTGTAGGTTACAGCACTCATACCGCTGTAGGTTACATCACTCATAACACTGTAGGTTACATCACTCATAACGCTGAAGTTTACAACACTCATACCGCTGTAGTTTACAACACTCATACCGCTGTAGTTTACAGCACTCATACCACTGTAGGTTACAGCACTCATAACGCTGTAGGTTACATCACTCATAACGCTGTAGGTTACATCACTCATACCGTTTTAGGTTACAGCATTCATACCGCTGTAGGTTACAGCAACATACTGCTGTAGGTTACAGCACTCATAACACTGTAGGTTACATCACTCATAACGCTGAAGTTTACAGCACTCATACCGCTGTAGTTTACAGCACTCATACCACTGTAGGTTACAGCACTCATAAAGCTGAAGGTTACATCACTCATAACGCTGTAGGTTACATCACTCATACCGTTGTAGGTTACAGCATTCATACCGCTGTAGGTTACAGCACTCATACCGCTGTAGGTTACATCACTCATAACGCTGTAGGTTACATCACTCATACCGTTTTAGGTTACAGCATTCATACCGCTGTAGGTTACAGCAACATACTGCTGTAGGTTACAGCACTCATAACACTGAAGGTTACATCACTCATAACGCTGTAGGTTACATCACTCATACCGTT
The DNA here is from genome assembly GCF_027580225.2 of Misgurnus anguillicaudatus. NCBI lineage: Eukaryota > Metazoa > Chordata > Actinopteri > Cypriniformes > Cobitidae > Misgurnus > Misgurnus anguillicaudatus. Next base: position 30,629,492 of record NC_073347.2, on the reverse strand, counting down.
GTAGGTTACAGCATTCATACCGCTGTAGGTTACAGCACTCATACTGCTGTAGGTTACAGCACTCATACCGCTGTAGGTTAAAGCACTCATACCGCTGTAGGTTACAGCACTAATACTGTTGTAGGTTACATCATGCATACCGCTGTAGGTTACAACACTCATCCCGCTGTAGGTTACATCACTCATATTTATATCACTTAAACCGCTGTAGGTTACATCACTCATACCTCTGTAGGTTACAGCAGTGGTTCTCAAACTGGGGGCCGTGAGATGGTGCCAGGGGGGCCCCAGTTTTATTAGATTTTATAAAATACATTAATTTATCATGAATTCTGTGTAATTAAACAAAAAAATAAGGCTACTAACCAACAGCACTACTTTGTATACTTTAATATGTTTTGTCTTATTAAATTTTACGATTTAGAACAAATTTGTCATTAAAAAAAATTGGGGGGGCCGCGAAGGAATGCACCATATACAAGGGGGGCCGCACGCTGAAAAAGTTTGAGAACCACTGGGTTACAGCACTCATAACGCTGTAGGTTACATCACTCATAACGCTGTAGGTTACATCACTCATACCGTTGTAGGTTACAACATTCATACCGCTGTAGGTTACAACACTCATACTGCTGTAGGTTACGGCACTCATCCTGCTGTAGGTTACGGCACTCATACCGCTGTAGGCTACGGCACTCATACCGTTGTAGGTTACGGCACTCATACCGCTGTAGGTTACAGCACTCATACTATTGTAGGTTACAGCACTCATACCGCTGTAGGTTACGGCACTCATACCGCTGTAGGTTACAGCACTCATACCGCTGTAGGTTACGGCACTCATACCGCTGTAGGTTACGGCACTCATACCGCTGTAGGTTACATCACTCATACCGCTGTAAGTTACAGCACTCATACCACTGTAAGTTACAGCACTCATAACACTGTAGGTTACATCACTCATAACGTTGTAGTTTACAGCACTCATACTGCTGTAGGTTACAGCACTCATAACGCTGTAGGTTACATCACTCATACCGCTGTAAGTTACATCACTCATACCGCTGTAGGATACAGCACTCATAACACTGTAGGTTACATAACGCTGTAGATTACAGCACTCATACCGCTGTAGGTTACAGCACTCATACATTTTTTATTGTATTCCACTGTGGAGCAGATAAGAAACAAATATTTTATATTATTTAATGCTGTCCGATCTGTGTGTTATTACAGGAAAACATTAACAGATCTCAAATGATGTGTGTACTGGCAGGGTGTCTCTCAAATAAACTCTTCAACTTTGTCTCCAGCCAACTAGATTCCCCCAGCCAGCTCATCTACTGCTTCATTAACCCCGAGACAAATCAAAACACCTCGAATGGTCTCACGTCACTTTCAAATCTAATTTAAGGACAACACAGCATTTATCAAATTAAGATTCCTTAGTGTGTTTCTTCACTAGAAGAGCCCAGGGCCACCTAAATGGTGTGATGGAGCTTCTGAAACCAATTCACTGCTGCAGATGGTGTAGGTTGCAAGACAAACACACGAACGACGGGACCCACAATAAAACAATAGCCAAACGCTAGTTCACACTTGGCATGGTGGAGTGTTGAAGAGCCCTGAGGGAAGCAATCTCACCTCTGTCGTATGTAGACGGTTACATCAACACAGACATTTTCTCACTATGTTGATGTAATTTAAGGAGTGTTACTGCACATACAGTATTAAAACAACAAACAATGTGTGCCCAGTAGTCTTGTCACAACAAACTTTCACCTGAAGCCCTGCATGTGTCCCCTTCAGCAGTTATGAAAGATTAACTCGTAGTACAGGGCGATGGGAAGCCCCACAGAAATTATCCAAGAAAATTTGAAACAATGTTAGGAGCGCTATCTGAATCAAAACACAAGGATATATATAATGAAACTGGAGAATTTTCAAAACATATTCAAGATGTATGATGGAGGGGATGACTGAAAATCTGGCATTCGGTAAAAAAAGATAGTAAATATAAAAAAGATAGTCTAATAGTAAGAGAAAGAAGATGATCAAATCCATCAAGACACAGATAACACTTGACTGAATAATTTTGAAGAATATCGTCTTTCATTTATCTTTTTTTAAAGTGTTGAAAATCAAGTTTTATTGTTATTTATATATCTATGTGCTGTTTTTAATATGCTCGCCTCAGTTACCTACGTCACAAACATGATACCAATCACATCAACACAGTTGAACGAGTGGATCAGTAGTTTGAGCCATAGATATGTGGATGCATAGACTTGGCTCTGAAATGATTGCAGCTCAGCTGCTTTAGCTCTACTTCTGCGATGCGATCATGTCTTGCTCATGCATGCAGGGCTCTATCTTACACCTGCGCAATTACAATTTTCCCGTTTAGCGCCACGTTGTTTAAATAGCAAATGCATTTGCGCCCCCTTTTGCGCCCATGGGCGTTCTGGTCTGAAAACGAGGTGTGTTCAGGCGCATTGTTGGCGCGTTGTTATTTTGAGGCAACTAAAATAGACTACGCCATTAATCAACTAAAACCTGGTCTAAAGTCTAAAGTCAATGGCGCAATATGTTTTTTGTTATTTAAAGAGCGCATTAGTAATATGCGCCTATAAACAGGAGGACAACGCGGGTTTGCTTATCACATAGTACATGAATGTATTTTTAGAGTACAAACCTTATCTTACATACTTGTAAATTATTTTTGATGATATTGGATAGCCATACATTTAAAGCAATTAAAAGCCTGCTTTTTTACTTCCATGACTAAAAGAAAACAATTTTTAAAGGTTTTAATAAAAAAAAAAAACAATTTCAATACAAGTGAAAAACAACACAATTATTTAACATTAATCTTAAACTGGGGATCTTCTTCCTCCGCTTAGTTTTTCAGTTTACAAAGTCCGTCATCTAAATAGGGATTAGACATAGCGCCAGCGCAACAGGCTTTTAAAGGGGATGAGAGCTGAGACTCTCATTGGTTTATTGCACGTACGGCCAAAATACTCCAATTACAATAGGACCAACCCTTTTCGACCATGCGCTTGGGGCAAAAACCATTTTTCCCGTCGTTAAATTAGCAAAAGTGGATTCGGACACGCCCATTTAGACGTTGCACTATGCGCTTTAGACAATGCGCTTAGATCGTTAAAATAGGGCCTGCAGTGTTATTTCTTTAACCTGTTAACATCAGCGCTAATAAATAGTGCTTTTCATATTTTATGCATTGTGAAAACATCAGCTATGTGAACTGTCAAATGCAGCATCTATGTACATATATGTCTATGGTCTGAGATCCACATATACTAAATGAGGCAAGGGTGTAGAGTAGAGGTCTTCTCGGGTCCAAAGAAATGTACCCGACCCGAAATGACCCGAATCACTTCATACCCGAACCCGACGTGCATAAATAAATTTTTTTTAAAGAAAGACCCGACCCGAGACAAACCCGAGAAAATTAGACCCGAGTCCGACCCGAACTAGTAATATGTTTTTTTAACCCGACTGGAACCGAATGTAAACGGCACTGACGTGTGTGCATTCTGCAGACCCACGCGCAGCAGTCAGACAGAAAGAAACTCCGGTGGCCTTGCAACCAATTTGGCGAGCTGCTCCATTCGTTTTACTTTGTTATCTGACGACGACACCAACGTAACCGCTAAAATGTACATTTATAATTGACTGACATGTTTGTCTCAACGTGTCTGACATGTTTGCGCTCTTGGCAAACAGATGAGAGGTTTGAAAAGAACATTGACGCACACAGGCGAGAGAGTTCGGGTCTTCTCGAGTCCGTTCAGAAAAAACACATTCATTTTTAAATTACCCGAGACCCGATGCCGCTATTATTGTACCCGACCCGTGTCCGAGGCACATGTGAAACTTTTAGACCCGAACCCGATCGGGTCGGACCTCGGGTTTTCGGATCTACTGTAAGTGGACCCGTGAAGACCTCTAGTGTAGAGTTATATTCAAGCTATTTTAAGTAGGGATGCATATCAATTAATCGCGATTAATCTATAGCAGAATAAAAGTTTTTGTTTGCATTATATATGTGTGTGGACTGTGTATAGTAATTATGTATATATAAATATGCACACATGCATGTATAATTTTAAGAAAAAATATATTTATATATTAAGTATTTATATTTATATATAATATAAATTATACATAAATATACAAATGTATATACACATGTAAACATTGCTTAAATATATACATGCCTGTGTGTGCATTTAACTATACAAAGTTATTATATACAGTACACACACATATATGATGTAAACAAAAACTTTTATTCTGCTATAGATTAATCGCGATTAATTGATATGCATCCCTAATTTTAAGGCATGAATAAATTCCTTTAAATAAAACTTTTAAATATGCTGTTTTGATGCTCAAAGATGAGTTCTAAGAGATAAAATTATCGAATACAGGGGGACTTTAAAAGCAAATGAAAAAACAAAAATCTAAAAAAACACGTTTGGACACCTGAGTTGCACTGCATAGAAAAAATTGGATTATTGGATTATTTGAGGACATAAACAGATTTTTTTCCACTTTTACTTGTATCATTGCATCTGCAACATAAATATATGTACAAGTACATCTATAGGGATATACAGTAGTGCACGCTTAGACAATCTTGAGAAGATTTTTTTCCTCAAATCAGGAGGAAATGTTCTTTCTCATCCTGCTGATAACACACAAACAGATGTTTTTCAGCAGGGGAAACAGAAGTTTGGGGATGTATAATACAGACATGCAGAACCAGTGTTTGGACTGATGAATGTTGTAGAAGGTTTGAGATAACCATACACTGACCAGCTGTTCGAACTTCCTTCAGTATCTGTCCACTTCCTTTCAGACTAACTGCATATCTCTCCATATTCTGCACTCCTTTTCCTTTCTGTCCCCTTTAACCAGAGGTCTGGCCCTCGAGATCCACTTTCCTGCAGAGTTTAGCTCTGACCCTGATCAAACGCCACTGCATGCAATTTTCTGGTATTCCTGAAGACCTTGATTAGCTTGCTTAGATGTGTTTGATCAGCGCTGGAGCTAAACTCTGCAGGAAAGTTGATCTCGAGGGCCAGAATCTCTGCTTTAAACCATCATCAGCAATATTGTTAAACAAAATTCTTGAATTAAGATGTATTTTCTTGATGAACAAAATGACCAAAGAAAATAGTCTAGTTTTTAGACCATAAATATACAATTTAAGTAAAATTGTGCTTAAAACAAAAAAAAAATATATCTGCCAATGGGGTGAGAATTTTTTTCTTGAATTAAGTGTTAAAGAAAAAAATAAACTTATTGCAAGATTTTTTCTCACCCCAGATATTTTTTCTTGTTTTAAGCAAAAATTGTTTATTTTTTAACTTAAATGTTACATTTTTTCTAAAAACTAGACTTATTTTCTTAGGTCATTTTGCTTATCAAGAAAATGCATCTTAATTTAAAAATGTTAGATATCTGTACTGAAAACAAGACCAAAATACTAAGTAAGAAAGTCATTTTTTCCAGTGTTTATTTGGCATCCAGGTGTTTTCTGATGCAAATCCCAAAGTCTTTCTAACTGATCTCACATCTAAACTCTGATTGGTCAAAGATAATGTCACTGAGACAGTCTCTTGCATGTATAATAATATTTCATATGATTTGGCTGCAAAGTGACAGTAAAATCATGTATACATCGCTGACTTACTCCTTGTACGTAGTTGATGTAGTGGACCTCTCTGGAGAAGTTTAAGTAGATGTTGGTATCATAGGCATCATCACCAGCGTTAGAGATGGTTAAATTTAATGAAACATTTTTTACTCCACCGAGTGCAAGATGACTTCCTACATAACGCCTAAAAGAGAAAAACAAATGGAAAAATGTGAGAGAAACATAACCCACGTTTCACCCTAAAATCAAAAAATTAAACTAGAAATTATATTTTTTGTTGTGAAAAAAAGGTCACAAGGCAAAAAAACATTTATTATATCAAACATTTTATCTTTTAAAGTTGGCGTGTAATGACCCTAAAGGCTGGTTTCCCAGACAGGGATTAAACTAGTCCTAGACTTAAATAAATGTAGAGCTGATCAAACTGAAAACAACTTGCACTGACATATCTTAAAATATATCAGTGCCCTTTGTTTTGCCTCAAAATGTACACAAGCAATGTTTTTAGTAAGGCAATGTTTGTTACAACCTGATCTCACGAATTTCCGTGTTATAGTCACAGAATATTTTGCTCATTTATCCGTGTCATTGTCACGAATCTCCGCATTTTTCTGTGTCCGTCTATGGACTTTCTTTTCCGTGTCAGTTTCACATATTGGTTACTCAATTGTTTTTCCTATTTTCTTACCATTTTTGCTTGGGTTTGGGGTTAGAATGACTTTCTCCAACATAAAATGACACCCAAACCCAACTCTAACCCTAACATCAGGCGACGATTGTTTAAAAATCCGGAAAAAAATTATATAAAACAATAGTTAAAGTGACATCATAATCCAAACCCCAAATCTAACCCTAAACCCACGCAAAAATGGTTTAAAAATTAGGAAAAACAAGTGAGTACAACGGAAAAATGCAGAGATTTGTGACAATGGCACGGATAAATGAGCAAACTTTGTGAGATCCCGTTGGTTTGTTAAAACTAGTTATATTTCCTAATTAAACTAAGGCCTAGTCCTGTCTTAAGCTAATCCCTGTCCGGGAAACCACCCTTAAATGTTTTTGTGAGATTACTGTAACTGAATAAACAAACAAAAACTCAGTCATAAGGATTATTTTCATAAATTGAAAATGTATACATCATCTGAAAGCTGAATACATACACTTTCTATTCATGTACACTGCAAAAAATGATTTTCAAGAAAAAAATGTCTTAGTATATTTGTCTTGTTTTCAGTAAAACTATAAAAAAATTCTTAAATTAAGATGCTTTTTCTTGATGAGCAAAACGACACAAGAAAATAAGTCTAGTTTTTAGACCAAAAAACAATCAAAAAAATCTGCCAATGGTGTAAGCAAAAAATCTTGAATTTTTTAAACACTAAATTCAAGAAAAAATCAAAAAAAATTTGCTTACCCCATTGGCAGATTTATTTTCTTGTTTTATGCACAAAATCACTTAAATTTCATATTTTTGGTCTAAAAACTAGACTTATTTTCTTCATTTTGCTTATCAAGAAAAAGCATCTTAATTTAAGAATTTTTAGATATTTTTACTGTAAACAAGACAGAAATACTAAGAAAATGTTTTCTTGAAAATCTTTTTTTTGCAGTGTATGGATGGTTTGCCGAGATTCAAATATTTGAAAATCGTGAATCGAAAAAACAAACAAAAACGAAATATTTCGAAAATTGCCTTTAAAGATCTTCAAATGAAGTCCTTAGCAATGCATATTACTATTTGATATATTTATGCTAGGAAATTTACAAAATACCTTCATAAAACATGATCTTTACTTAACATCATTATGATATGATCCTTATGATGACCCATACATGTATTGTAATATAAATACCCGTGCAATTTATGATCACACATAGAATATCGGTTTAGTAGGCATTGCAGTAAATGTGCCTTCAATTACAGTTGATGGTACATATGTTGTGAATCCCTCTTCTGCTCTTTAAACACCAAGGGAAATTAATAAAATCTGTTCAAGGCTCAGTTCAGCAAACCCATGTGACCACAAACAAAGAGTCTACATCATTTCCCATCCAGATGGCAGGACCTTCTTAAGAGAGAACTACAGTAACGAATGACATCAGGAGACGGTGCGAGCCAAGCGTTTGTCCGCACCCACCGACCCACTCAAATCTAATGACGTGAATCTACTGAAATGAGCAGAGCAGCATTAAAACCACAGTGAAGAAGATCAGTGACTTTACCCAGAGAGAAGAACTTTCCCATGAAGCTTCAGATCGGCGGCACAATCCTCCGACAGACAGTTCTTCTCAAACCACGTCTGTGAAGATACAAACACAACGCAGGATGTTTACACAACATCATTCGGGATAAGAAAGCTAATGCTACAGTAGGTGGTGCTGTTGTGTTAAACACCTTGTTGAACACACAACTGGACATTTTTCCACTGCCCTTCAAAGTGTTGCTATTTGAGTAGCGGTTTCAAATGTAATGAACAAGACAGCGTTGTGTATTTTTGTTGGACAGATTCAGACATTGACACCTTCGCAAACTACGCCTGGTGAGCGAAGCTACTAATAGCCTCGAATTCCATCGTAATGGATTCCTGACGCGCTGAAAGATGCCAACAACACTACACATTTCCTGAAGCTGAGAAGGGAACACATAGGGACCAACATGAGTCGAGGCAAATAAATTCATCAGTCATCTAGTGATAACTAAAACCACATTTAAGCTTACAGGAAAGAGTCATGTCTGGCATTTAGAGCTGCTGTGAGATGCCAAACGGAAACCAGCACAAGGTGAAGTATTCATAACATTAGAGATTAACATCATAAAAACTGACAAAAGATGAAATAGTAGAATGTTTTATACGGTCATTAAACTGCTGAACATGTAATCTGACAGAAATCACAGCCAATCAGAACACAGATCATATGAAGAGTTCAGATGCAAAAGCCATTAAACGCCACCTCTGTGAAAAATTAGATAATGATTGTAACCAAATGCTCTTGACACGTACTATACGTTCAAATGCTTACATGTCAAATCCACTTAATCCCGCCCTCAGGCCATTCAGAAATAAACAAATTTAGGCAGAACTCAGAGTCTGATAAAAAAATGCTAATTAATAAAAAAATCATGTCAGACGCACTTAGCGGGATTTGCATATAAACTCTTCATATTTAAAGCACAGCTATCGTTTTTATTATGGAGATGATAAATACCAGCTGATGAACTACAGAAATTATCATTGCATGTTAAATGAATAAAAACTTTTTTTGGCAGTTAATTTAACGCTTTAACTAGATTCATTAATTATGGGGGAAAATAACGTGTTTAAATTTGAACAAACCTGATCGAGCCAGTGCTGCGTCATCACAAAAGTTTTTAATTTCACATGCTATCAGGCCTTGCCAATTTAAATATTTGCGACTAGCAATGGTGGAGCGACGCAATCGTGATCATTTCAATGGAAGCTTGGTGACTTCCGGCAACATTAGTTATAGTGACCATTGGCAACAGAAAGTGGGCGTGTCCAGCTACGCAACAAAGTTGAGAACAGTTCAACTTTACGCAAATGACGAACGTCTTTCGGGAGCGACTACCAATGAGAGTGAAGCAGTGAAGTGCACATCATTCGTTAATAAAGATAAATCTATACTGAATTTACATGGTCACGGCTCGTGACTGCTCATTCGAGGGGCGCGAATTCAAAAATGTGTTTGGAGTGTCACGTGTATTGTTCGTGTTTTCAAAATATGTGTTCTTTGCGTCATGTGAACCTTGTGTATCATGTGTCTTGTCAAAATAAGTGCCTGCTGTACACACGTTGAAAGGGTTTATGATAAAAGAGACGCTCACGTTCACAAAATACACATCACTTTTATCATAAACCCTTTAGACACGTCTGCAGCAGGCACTTATTTTGACATGACACATGATGCACATATTCACTTGATGCAACAAACACATATTTTGAAATGACGAACCACACACATACCGGGCTGAATACATGATGTGACGAGCTTCGCATCAAGCGCTCAAAGAAGTCACCGGCCGCCACTTTATTTGATTAATTAGTCGGCACATCATGTCATAAATTCGATAAAAAATTTGTAAATAAAAAAATTTAGCTTCTGAGCTCTAGTAATAATATAAAGTTTTGTTATGGTGGAAAGGTTGCGAACCTCATTCCGTGCAGCAATTTTTTCTCCTTTCTTCCAGCGCAGAACAGGAGTTAAAGAAGGAAGATCACGGTCCTGTTGTCCATCCAGAATGTGTTTTCCTAAACTGTATGCAGCCTCGAACACGATTGGTGCGAACACATCCTTTACCTCTTTCTGTAAACACACACACAAACAAACAAACGTTAAAATGATTAAATGCATCTTATAAGAAATTTTGAAACAAATTATTGAAAGAAAATGTACACTGCAAAAAAATGATTTTCAAGAAAAACATTTCTTAGTATTTTTGTCTTGTTTTCAGTGGAAACATCTGGGAATTCTTAAATAAAGATACTTTTTCTTGATGAGCAAACCGACCCAAGAAAGTAGGTCTGGTTTTTGGACCAAAAACATCCAATGTAAGTGATTTTGTGCATAAAACAAGAAAAAATATCTGCCAATGGAGTAAGCACATTTTTCTTGCATTTTTCTTGAATTTAGTGTTTAAGAAAAATGTTCAAGATTTTTTGCTTACCCCATTGGCAGATTTTTTGCTTGTTTTATGCACAAGATCACTTAAATTTGATATTTTTGCTCTAAAAACTAGGGATGCTCCGATCAATGCCGATCTCCACTAATAATACGTGGACGATTACTATTCTGAATCGGACAGCCGATCTTATTACAGCTATTTCATGTACTACGGCTTTTGATCAGTAAGTCCTTATTGATTAAAATCACTGTTAGTTTGAGTCGTTTATAACATGCATTTAAAAAAGCAACACTCGTCAAACATAATTATTAAACATGTTCTTTATTATCATATATTCTTTATTAAAATACCTGAAAAGGTTTGAAGAACAGCAATATAAATATATCCTTCAGCCATTTCATGGAGCTGCGTGTCATCACAGCTGCGTGTGTATTGTTCTTCGTCTACAGCGCATTTTGAGTTTCTGCACGAGAGCGCCCCCTGGCTTTTGGATGTAGCGGCATTTCACCGTAATTCATTGAGAAACATAGCAAGCATTATCGGCCAATCGATCTGAGCATCCCTACTAAAAACTAAACTTTTTTGGGTCGTTTTAAGAAAAAGCGTCTTGATTTGGGAATTTTTGGATGTTTTTGCTGAGAGCAAGACAAGAATACGGGGAACATTTTTTCTTGAAAATCATTTTTTGCAGTGTAAACATTGATCTCTATATGACAGGGGTTAAAAAAGGAAAATATTTCAAAAAGGAAACAGGATAAAGGATTGTAAAGATCATTATTTACAATAAGACCTGGAATATGGATTAGTAAAATCAATTTAGATTTGTGTCGACTTCCACCATACATCCATTAAGGCTTTTAATAAAGAGTCGTACTAATATCACAAATATCACTTGAAAGCGATGACTCTACAACTGATGGCAATCTTATCAAAGCTTCAATAACCTCGACTTGGCTCTGGACTCAGCGAGTCTGTGAACTGTGAACCATTAAAGAGCCACCAAGAGCTATCAGAAGAACATTTGGAAAAAGTTTGCCGGTGGTGTTCTGCCCCAACACACTTCATCTTCCACTGTTCTGGCCACATGGATCACAGCCCGAGGAGTGTTTCATTTGGCACACAACATGGAAACACTGAACACGTGATGGGAGGAACATGGGAGCAGCGGAGATCTCCTGTGCCCTCTCTCCTCTTCTGTCTATTAGACATCACTAAACCCTTTGATCACTGTATTGTGTCAGCAAGGACCTGCACCTTTTTTCTCCTTTAACACTCTCTCTGTTTCTCTAAGTTTTATCACACTTTCCGTTTGTCCAGCCGCCCATCCCCTTCCTCAGCAGCGTTTAGGGTTTTAACATTGTGCAGTGTACAAGAGCGCACATCCTGCAGCATCACTGCTGATAGAGTTATGACAGGAAAGAGAAGTGTGCTGACTGACCGGACACGTCTACAAAAAAAATATGCAAAAGGGATTGAAAATGGCTATGAGTGCAAATACTGTACCTTTCAAAATTTTAGAAACATTCACTTCATTTATATTTTTCTACAATAACACAAATGTAACAGGAATTATGTTATAACTTTGCAAATTGGTGCTCTTATCATTTTATCAAGCAGCTATTTGAGGTCTTACCTCAAGATGATTTTGAAACAATATTGATGATGTTCACATCTTTTCTGGGCTGCTTTTTTCTAGATCTGCATAACGATTAATTGCGATTAATTGTTTGCAGAATAAAAGTTTTTGTTTACATCATAAAAGTTTGTGTACTGTATATAATAATTATGAATAAATACACACACATGCATGTATAATTTTAAGAAAAAATATATCTATAGATTCAATATTTATATATAATATAAATTATATTTAAATATGTATATACACATGTATATACACATGTAAATATTTCTTAAATATACATGTGTGTTAGGACAGGGACAACGCATCAACGTCATCGATGATGTCAACGCAAAAAATGCGGCAACGCAAAATATGCGCGTTGATTCTTCAGACCCAAAATGGTGTGAGCACTGCGTAAGCGGCGCATGTTTTTTTCAGCGCCCATGTTAACAACCATGCACACCGTACACATGAGCAGCGCGAGCTACCTCTGACTAAGAATGCATTACATTACACTTCTATAGTCTTTTTAATTTTTTGCAGTGTTAAGGAATTCATGTTTTTTTTCATTCAGATATGTAAATCAACATGTATAAATTGCTATTAGTTAATTAATCGGGAGATAATCGAGAATTGAAATCGAAACGGACTGATACAAATGAATCGTTAGATTAATCGATGCATCGAAAAAATAATCGCTAAAAATAATCGTTTATCCCAGCCCTAATGTGTGTGTATTTATATATACTGAATTATTATACACAGTACACACACATACATGATGTAAACAAAAACTTTTATTCTGCAAATGATTAATCGTGATTAATCGTTATGCAGCCCTACTTTTTTCATTATTTTAGTTCAAGTCATCCATTTTTTTTATAAAATTTGGAAAAATTATAAACAAATAAATTGGTAGAATTGCATTTTTGTCCATTAACGTAATTTCAAACATGTGTTGTATATTTAATGTGATTAGAATATGGAGATTTTGTTGTGCATAATCTTTGAAAAATAATGTCACTGCATCACATAAGCATATTAATAAGCCATTCAGAGTCACTGCCTTCAGTTATATGACATGACAGAAGATTACATTTGCTTACTGTAACATTAGACATGCTTTGGACATATGAATTGCTGAAGGGCCTTACATGTATCAGCTGACATCCAAAGGCAGATTTTCATTATAGTATACATCCAAGTCACTAAATGAACACTGTACTGTACTGTTCGTTGTTAAAACGAACTATGATATAAAGACCTGGTGGACTCCTTAAATCCAAGCAAGCGATACGTATCTGATCTTACAGATCTGATCTCTGTCCCACCAGTGACCCCAACCCAAGGGAACCCTAAAGATTAGGAGCTCGCCATGCAGACTGCAGGAACAGACTATGTACCAATTCATTGGCCACATGTGAATCGAGGGGCATGAATGACCTCTTGTTCCCCAATAAAACAAGATTAAGCGTGCACCAACTTCATTTACAATAATCAACCTTCCAGAAATAATCTCCAGACAAAATAAACAGCCAAACACTGATAAGCACCTCTGGTCTCTGTTATCTGGACCGATCAGAAACTTGTTTGAAAAAAATCTGCATGGACAACTACAAGTGAATCATTTATAAGCTGATGTCCCGAAGAGTGTAAACACTGGAAGTGCTTGGAAAACAGTTTGTAAACAGTTTAAACAGTACTTTACATTTGATGCCATCAGCGAAATACAATTAGAGAATTACAAATTATAACCAGTTACATTGAGAAGGCTGAAATCCCCAAAACTGTTTGCTAAACTTAAGTTTCAATAACATGTCAAATAAGAAAAAAAACATGACCCGGCTGGAAATGTGGTATCATAAATGGAATCAACTTTTATGTATTGAACTGTATTAAAGCGATAGTTTACCCAAAATTTAAAAAACACAAAATTTAACGCACTCTCATGTTGTTACAAACCTGTATACATTTCTTTGTTCTGATAAACATGAAGGAAAATATTTTGAGCAATGCTTGTAACCAAACTGGCCCCATTGACTTAAATAGGAAAAAAGTATACTATGGAAGTCAATGTCGGTTCGGTAACAAACATTGCCCAAAATATCTTCTTTTGTGTTCAGCAGAACAAATAAATGTATACAGGTTTGTGACAACATGAGAGGGTGTAAATGATAAAAATTAAGTCATTACTTAAACTATCCCTTTAAGTAATGACTCACTGTACCGTGAGTCTATTAACCAAACTATTAACCTAACATTCTGCACTGCCAATAATCTGTCGCTATATTTCCCAACTCGTATTGAAAATAAATTACATCCGGTCACTTTGTGAGTGCGCTTGTCTCTAACGTAAGAAGTTACTCCTAGTCTGGGAGCTGGAAACCGTCTGGCTTCCCACTTCAGTAAAAAGCCACCGCAAACCGGAGATCCACACAGACTAGACACAACAGAAACAAATCACTCCTTCATATAAGGAAGTACTAGAGGTCATGTGTGAGATCTGACTTGGGCTTTTATTAGTCCGTTGTTAATGATCACCGCTGCCCACCCCCTAACTTTGACTTCCTTTCACTCGCCCCCCATTCTCGCTCTACTATAAACTCATGTATTAATAGAACAGAAGAGAGCGTGCCTGAGGATCTACTGGTGTTGATGGCCTTACGGTGGTATTTGAATGGACCCTGAACAACTGTTTCATACGTGTCATTCACACACACACACACACACACACACACACACACACACACACACACACACACACACACACACACACACACACACACACACACACACACACACACACACACACGCACACACACACACACACACATAAGAGTCGAGCCAAGCAGGTCAGTCAGTCGCCACCGGGCTTCATTGTATGAGCTTGTTTCCTTAAATTGTTTCTCTTTGGCACAGTAAAAGCTTTCACAGAAAGATACGACACTCTTTAACAGCTTCCTAAATATGAACTTAGATGAGACGTCCTTATAATAAACTAGTAATAATAAAGCTAACGTTTGAAAGGAGTTGATACCATTACCATGCTCCAGTATGGTAGAGCATTGCATTAGCAACGCAAAAGGTCATGGGTTCGCACCCAGGGAACACACATACTGATAAAAAATAAATGTATAACTTGTAATGCTTTGGAAAAAAAGTCATTGTCATTGTCACGTATTGGTTACTCAACTGCTTTTTCCTATTTTCAAACCATTGTCGCTTCGGTTTAGGGTTAGATTTGGTGTTTGCGTTAGGATGTCACTTTAAGTAATGGTTTATAAAAAAAAAAAATATTTTTTATATTTTCTAAATTTTAAAATATTGTCACCTGGTGTTAAGGGTTAGAGTTGGGTTTGTGTAAGGATATCATTTTATGTAAATCTAACCCTAAACCAAAGCAACAATGGTAAGAAAATAGGACAAAACAGTTGAGTAACCAATACGTGACAATGACACATAAACAGAAATTTGTGAAACGATCACGAAAAAAAGCGGAAATTCATGACAGTATTATGAAAAATAATCCAAACTTATGTGACTATAGGTACGTAATTTCGTGCGACTGGGCTGATTTTGGTCTAGAAGCCTAATTTTCATCTTGTTTTAAAGAAGACATTTAAAAAAAAATTCTAAAAGGTTTTGAAATATGAAAACTACATGTTTAAACAATATTTCTTGATAGAATAACATTTACATGAAAGATATTGAAGTAAACTCAGGTGTCCCGCTTACGGGACAGTACCAGTTAACAGGCTAATGTAAAATGCATGAAATATTACAGTTATCATGTTACTGTTTATTCACATTTATGTATTCAATATCAGTGCTCAAAAAGGGTGTATTAATAAAAAAATTTTTTTGAAAAAGCTGCATCTGTGCTATTATTTGGCCAAGCACCTTCATAATAAACAACATGTGTATAATGTGTAATTATTCGGGGGGCTGTGGCTCTTGGTAACGGAAAGCATCATAACTATAATTGCTAATATTTTTGGTTAAGGGTTTTGAAAAACCCAACCCCAATGTTCCCATAGTTCTAGTAGAGCATTGCTTTAACAGCACAAAGGTCATGGATTTGATCAAATGCATCACTCGATTCGGATAATATTTACAAAAATAGTTTATAGTATTACTACGTTTACAGTTATGCATTTACTAGACACTTTTATCCAAAGTGACAAAGTCCATTTAGGGAAGTTGTGCCACTAGGCGGCCATGTTTGCACCCCCTCTAGTCATGCGAATGGTAAATGGACTGCATTTATATAGCGCTTTTAACAGACCTATGGCCATCCAAAGCGCTTTACAAGTTTTTGCCTCACATTCACCCATTCATACACTGATGGCGGTGTCAGCCATGCAAGGCGCCATCCAGCTCGTTGGGAGCAGCTGGGGTTAGGTGTCTTGCTCAAGGACACCTCGACACTTGGTCCGGTGGAGACGGGGATTGAACGACCAACCTTCCGGTTTGTAGACAACCTACATGAACCACTGAGCCACTGCTGCCCATGCAAGACTAAAGTTCTATCTACTTGAATGTGGAAAGATACATATCTCAAAAATCACAATTAAAGAGCAACTACTGTATAGTCCGATTCACAATTTTACATTTCCTTTGGTGTTTAAGTGTGTATTAGTACTTGCTAAGGATATGCAAAAGGTACAAACCTTAAAGTAAACAATAATTTGAGTTATTGTCTCTAACGTAATCTCTTTTCTTGGACTAAAACAAACACACGGATTGTAGGCAACAGTTGACTTCCTGGGCCCGTTTACGTGGACAAGACCGACATTATCATAATTCATCCCGCTTTGACTCACAGTCTGTAAGTTAAAGCAACACTATGTAGTTTTTTTACCTTTAAATAATGTCTCTAAAATTATTTCAGTGATGGAACAACTTTTAACTGGACAAATTGTACTGTTGCTGCAACCTGAGCAGCCTCCTAGCTGCTACAAGCACACTCTGAAAGTGGCGGTGGAGGGTAGGAAACACAGCCCAGCCCCTCCCTCTGCCTGCAGAAGAGTGTCTGATACCAGGCACTGTTGCGCTTTCAACCACATGGGGGAGCTGTAAGTCATTTTTACATGGAAACTACATAGTGTTGCTTTAACTCTTGTTAGCATTGCATTGTGAGCAAATCTTTCAAACATGGTAAGGAGCGTCACATTTCCGGCTGACGTCAGTTGGATTCAGGCCAATCACAACGTACTGATTAGCTGGCCAATCAGAGACACAGAGCTTTTCAAATCGTTTTGTACAAAATCAGAGCGTTTGAGGAACGCAAGGATATCTGGAGCTACAAAAATGTACGGTATGTAGAAAAAAATGTGTTTTTAACCATAAACCACGTGAACACATTATATTATACCAAATACAATATATAACGTTACAATAAGCTCTTTAAGCAACACATTTCTGACCAACAATTATTAACTGTAGCCTACCATAAATTTAGCTTCTAAAGCAAAACACTTTAATTTAAAGTCGCTCCCGCGCATGCACACAACGGGAGAGCAGCCATATTGAATGTTGCTTTGTCCCCTATTCATAGTAACAGGAGCGTTCAATCTTGTTACAGAATATTCAATATCTTTGACAACTTACAGTGATTCAATCTATACATTTTATGTGTTATTGGACCTCTTGTTGACCAATTGTGCTGCTAAAACAATGCTCTGCGAACTGAGATACCACTTCCAAAAAACACACAATAATGTTACGTTTCTATAAGAGCTATGTTACCAAACGGATAAGAGATTGGCTAAATGCACAGTTGTATTGTTGATACAGTGTTTCAAAGAGAACTACCCCTGTGAGATGTAATTCGAGACTGTCATTCAGCACTCATGAACACGATTAAAAAACCTCCACAGCCACGAGAGCGGAGAACTGAGTGTGCAATTTACGAAGGGTTGGAACGCAGCCATTCCCATAATCATCAGAGCAATATGAAGATGACTGAATCTGACCTCATACTTCTGAACATGGAGACAGTGGTGAAGAAATCTGCTTATTGAATGATAACAGCTTGTGAAGATCCTGCTTGAAGTTTCACGCTAAGATGTCTTGATGAACTTTGAAAAAAATAGATTTATATCTGGTTTTGTGGTGAATATGAGCCAGCCACGATCTCAGCAGGTTAATGATTCACTAAAGAACCAGAGAATAATAAATTGGTGCACGGCAGAGGGTGAAATATCCTCCTAAAGTCCTCTAAAAGTTATGCGCTTATATTAACACAGGCTTCGATACGGTGAACATGTCAGTTTATCTTGTGAGGATAAGCAGGGCGACTGAGCTCAACTTCTTTCAGCTCTTCAGGGAGGGCAGAGAGGATGATGTCATCTTCGCAGGCGGCGATCGTGATTGGCCGCTCGTGCTCACATGACTTTCACCAGACTGTTCCAAGCATTATTAAATACACATGCAAACGGCACAAACTGGGGCTTTGTTCGGATCAGGACCCTTTAAGCTAAACTCACACATCCTGCTATTAATTTCTGCTTGCACTGTGAGATTTCCTTTTAAGGTAATGTATATATGACATGTATTCAGAGTTATGCTGAAAATATGAAGAACTCCTGCGAAAGCTAAAAATAACCACACATTATTAGTGCAACTTGCAAAATAAAAATCTATTGGTATTGGTCTGCACAAATTAATAGTAAATATTAAAGAGCACATTTCCTTTAGTGTGTAAGTGTGTATTAGTACATGTTATGTTAACGATATGCAAAATGTACAAACCCCAAACGTAAATGATGATGTGAGTTATCGTTTCCAACGTAAATCTCTTTTCTTGGACTACTACAAACACATGGATTTGTGGGATTGGTGATGTAGATAAGACCGACATTATCATAATTCCTCCCGCTTGGACTCACAGCCTGTACGTTAACTCCTGTTAGCATTGCATTGTGACCACACATAATTCATTCATACATTTAAAGGGATAGTTCACCCAAAAATGAAAATATTGTCATTAATGACTCACCCTAATGTCGTTCCAAACTCGTAAGACCTCCGTTCATCTTTAGAACACAGTTTAAGATGTTTTAGATTTAGTCCGAGAGCTTGTTGACCCTTCATTGAAAATCTACGTACGGTATACTGTCCATGTCCAGAAAGGTAATAAAACATTATCAAAGTAGTCCATGTGACATCAGTGGGTCAGTTAGAATGTGTTGAAGCATAGAAAATACATTTTGGTGCAAAAATAACAAAAATTAAGACACTCAGCATCAGTTTTGTTTTCGTCAACGATGACGATAACGAAATTATTTCGTTGACGCACATATTTTTTATGACGCTAACGCGACGATGACTAGCTAAAATGTCTCTAAGGTGACGAAAACATGACGAGACGCTCATAATGCATGTAATTTCTGCCTAGTTTGCGTGAAATCTGTCTGTTTTTAGCTCAAAAGTATAAGCAATGCTGCCGCTTTCTATCCTTGTTTTGGGTCAACACAGTCTCACTCACGCCCACCACCCGGCTGCCGCCATGCCGCGCATGTGCACCAGATTTCAAACAACAACAACAACACATCTGCGGCTGTGGCGAGTTCGAAGGACCGTAGCGGTGACGCCACTAAACGGAAATGACGAGATGATTTATGGACATACTTTCGGTATAATCCATCAGACAGAAAAACGGAATGCATATTGGGAGACGACGGTTAATGTGGCCACAAACTAGGTGGGAAGAATACCACCAATCTCAAGCGGCACCTGAAGGCTCATCACGCTAATATTTTTTAAAGGTAACTAACAAGTCACGCTTTTAACTTATAATATACATTCAATTTTACTCGACAATCGGCTTGTGACACATTTCATGGTAAGCTTAAGGTTTTACATGTATCTGCTTGTCAAACCTAAGCCCATTTCCAATACTTTTTGTGGTGTATTTAAATAAGGCAAGGCACGCGTTTCTCAACTTTATAGGCGAGGTCTCAGCGTAACACACAAACTCAACATGATGGTATATTAGGCTAAACTTTTTTCCTCATAACCTTTTGTTATGACATGCCAGAAGGCACAACGACTAAAACAACGGCAAGCCCTGAAAGACAACCTTAATGCACATTTTAATAGTATTAAATACACCACACTTTTTAACCTAAATTACTTTTTTACTAAAATTGACTTAAACTTGACTAAAACCTTTTTGCGTTTTCGTCGACTAAAACTTGACTAAAACCTTTTTGTGTTTTCGTCGACTAAAACTTGACTAAAACCTTTTTGCGTTTTCGTCGACTAAAACTTGACTAAAACTATAAATTTTACAAGTGACTAAAATGTGACTAAAACTAAAAGCATTTTCGTCCAAAAGACTAAGACTAAAACGAAAACTAAAAGGGCTGCCAAAAACAACACTGCTCAGCATTGTCTACTATTCCGCGTCTGTTGTGAAGCGCGTGCACGAGACTAAAGTCACGTGACTGCAGTGATGCGGATGACGTACGACGCGGCTAACGTGTTATCTGGTGCGTCCCAGCTTTTTTTTGTGCGCCCAGGCTTCGTTACAGTATCTAAATCTAAAATCTAAAACATCTTAAACTGTGTTCTAAAGATGAACGAAGGTCTTACGAGTTTGGAACAACATGAGGGTGAGTCATTAAAGGCACACAAGGCAAGTCTGAGTATTATTTCTCTACTAGCTCCCCCTAGTGTCTGGGAGAAAATGCTTTCTATATCTGAGACTTTACGAGACGGAAGGACAACGGGGCGGATACAGCGAACTTGCAAGTGAGGTATTCTTCCTACAGACGGTAGGGGCGGGCGAGAGAGTCTTCATTCGTCATGTAATGAGTCATTTAACCATATACCGACTTACGAAGATGATTTATTAACATAAAAATGCTGCCTTGTGTCCCTTTAATGACATCATTTTCATTTTTGGGTGAACTATCCCTTTAAGACCCATGACAATACTCAACTTTTCTAGTTTTGATGCCCTGGACAGCCAATGTTTAAACCTACATCCCATATGCAACCAATAATGTGATGCATAAGACAACGTTACTATATAAGGCCTGCAATGAGTAACACAAATCACAAGGTAAAGAATCAAGTCATTGTGCTGCGTGCGTTTGTAAATACATACAGATGTGCAGGTCTAAAACACCATAAACTACACACATGTACCTTAACATGTCTCTTTGTTATAGACTAATATTAGCATTACTGTAAAATATGAACTAATATAACACAAACGTGATCTTTAGACCTGAACAGATAAAGCTTCCTTTAACATACAGATTAAATCTGACGTGAAAAGTGTAAACTCTCAGCGTGGAGGTATTTCTCAGATCCTCCTCCAAAATCCACGGGTTCATCTGAAACATGATAAATTACAAACACTCATTCCTGAGCTATTAGTCCATGTACAGCAATGTCTATATCATAAACAAATCAAACCAGCCGATCTCCAGCAGTTCAGACCTGTGCCAAACCACAAAAGACCCTCACGATGCCAAAACCAAACAAAATTTGTGCTGCATGGTGAAAGGTTTGCTGTGGTTTAATGGTAAGAAAAACAACGTTTGAACCTACATAAAGAAGACCCGATGAAATGGTTTAACAAATGCAATATTTTTTGTTAATATAATATAGGGAGAACATATCAAAGGAATTGTGCTTTTATATAACACTCACTTCAAACTCTGTGTTACTTGCTATTGTAAGTTAATATGAAATGTACAGTATATGTGACCCAGTCTTTAAAATTCAGATTAAAGTCTCATAATGTAATAATGAGATTATGAGCATCAAAGTTGGATTTCACTTCATTGATTTAAATCTCTGACATGATTTTACAGAGCCAATAAATAAAGATATCAATATTATTTTCACAGAATGTTCTTTACATTATATATTATGATTTTATGTATGAAACATTAAAGGGACACTCCAACATTTTTGAAAATATGCTCATTTTCCAGCTCCCTCAGAGTTAAACATTTGATTTTTACAGTTTTGGAATCCATTCAGCTGATCTCCGGGTCTGGCAGGACCACTTTTAGCATAGCTTAGCATAATTAATTGAATCTGATTAGCCATTAGCATCGCGCTCAAAAATAACCAAAGAGTTTTAATATTTTTCCTATTTAAAACTTGACTCTTCTGTAGTTACATCATGTACTAAGACCGAAGGAAAATTAAAAGTTGTGATTTTCTAGGCAGATATGTCTAGGAACTATACTCTCATTCTGGCGTAATAATCAAGGACTTTGCTGCCGTAACATGGCTACCGCAGGCGCAATGATATTACGCAGCGCCTGAAAATAGTCCCCTTGGTTACTTTCAATAGCAGGGGAACAATTTTCAGGTGCTGCGTAATATCATTGCTTTAAATAGGAAACATTAAAACTCTTTGGTTATTTTTTGCACGATGCTAATGGTCTTATCAGATTCAATGAATTATGCTAAGCTATGCTACAAGTGCTAGCGCCAGACACGGAGATCAGCTGAATGGATTCCAAAACACAAAAAATAAAATGTTTAACTCTTGGGGAGCTGAAAATGAGCATTTAAAAAAAAGTGGAGTGTCCCTTTAAATGACTTTAGCTGGATTATCACAAGTTTTTGCAAAAATATAAAGTTCAACGTGCTGTGACGTTTATACTCCTTGTTCTGTTTCAAACCCTATTAAGATGTCTTGCTGTCTACATAGAAAGCTACAGTACTATCATCATTTTGGCATTTACAGATTGCAAGCCCCTCGACTGAACTCCCATGAGAACTGTTGACATTTTTCCCGTGAGAATGATGATAGTAACAAACGTTGGAGTGAGAAAATATGCGACAGCTATCACTTCAATCTGCTGAATGTCTGGCATCTGCTTTAAGTGCGTACACCACACTTTCTTTTACGGTACATTCTTTAACATGAATAAAATATCCACAATGCACCTCTCTCTGACTAAGCGTTTCTAGAGAAAACATAATGCATAATGTGCACAGCGTACATGTATACCGCAAAAGTATTACTATGGTAGTATTTCAAAAACAGCAAATTTCTCCCATCCAAGATTTCACATCCAACAGAGATGCTGTCTCCACCGAAGAAACCCATGGGTGACTACATATACAATAGGATAGGAATAACATGATACACAACAAAAATATAATTCCTGTCCTTATAATAACTTTTATTTGGCTGGTGTGCATAATATAAATAGTGTTTAGTAGCCGACCCTCAGTTGAAACACAACTGGGGTTTATGAAGCAGGAATAAAGAATATGAAAAGATTCACATACAATCATTTATGAAGCACTACAAAAAATCTGTCAACAAATAAAGAGCTCAAATGCAAGACCCTGTAATGGGGCATAAACACCAAACACGAATTCAAAGATTTGCGCGAGTTGATAACATACAAAGTCAATACAAAGACCTGAATAGACGCGAACTCGACGCAAACACGTCTTCATGCACATTGAAAATATTCAACTCAAGTGTAAAATTCGAAGTTAAAGCCTGTGAGTAATCTAGAGTAAGGAACGCTTTGCTTCACATTTGGTGTTAATGCGGCATAAGGGCCGGATCACACAGAACACGTTTATGGAACTGGGAGGCACCATTTTAATAGTTTTTTAAGCTATTTATGCGTGCCGAACACCTCGCGTTTTTGCCACATGTTTGCAGGAGCGCTCTGAGCAGCTGAACTTGAAAAAAGTAAACTCTAAGCGGAAAATGACCCTACGTCATTCGCATTTTTTCCATTGTTCAATACAATGAGAGGAGGATTAAGATAATTTAGTGAAAGTATTTGATGAATGTATAAAACGTGCTGATTAAAAAAAAACTTACTATGTAATACTTTGTATAACTATGATACAGTATTACCACAATGAATATCATCAATAGAAATAATAATAATAATAATAATGAAAAAAGTGTGACAGAGAGAGTAATATTTCATTGTTCAATATGTCCTCTGCTGTTTTCTGTCTACATAAATGCCTGTAAGAACTGATATGCCTGATGTTTTACTTTCCTGTAGGCAGGTGGGTCATGTCAAGCACTCAGTAAGTGTGGGAGAGAGAACAAAATCCTTGACTCTTGCTTTTCATTCCCAGAATTCCAAGCTTGGCCCCCCAAATCAGCCGTTCCCTGATCTTTGCTCCCATTCAAAGCAGTCACTTTATCTGGCCGAACACGGGCACTCCTGCAAAGGCCGGGTCAGTGATACAGACCCAGTAACAATCGCCATAACCAGTGGATTAAGACCAGGTCCTTTTATGGAAGTGACTTTGGTTTGGCTTTTGTAATGTAATGCCACTCAGGGATGACGGGGGATATGGCTTTAATCACTGTTACTCCCTTAAACCCAATCCAAGATAATGTACAATCTTACGTGAAGTATTTAAAGAAACTGACCTTCGGCTTTTATAGTCTTACATCATTGTGTGTGACATCAGATTGTATCAGATCATTTGTCATATAAATAGCAAGCTGACAGGAGTCTAAAAAATATTACTATTTCTACTTATGCTGCTGCCAGAGATTTGACACAACAACAAATACATAGAGATACAACTTCCTTTAGGGACAATATGTATGTCAAAGTCTTCCTGCATCCTTCAAACTAAATTCACTGAAATCCAACTGAACCTAAAGAGTTACTGATTTAAAACATCCACGTAGACATATACAGTAGATACTTACACAACACTGTTAATACACATTTTTACATGGCTTGTTGAAATGCTTGATTCTGATTGGCCAGTCGCATGTTTGCAGGTTTGTTATTCCCAGATAACTAGTGGCAGGCGGTGACTTCTTTTTTTTCGAGGGTGCTCGATGTGAAGTTGATCACAACATGTATATAGGCCGTCATGTGTGTGGTTTGTAATTTCAAAATATGTATCCTATGTGCATTACGTGTTTTGTCAAAATAAGCGCCTGCTGCAGACGCGTCCAAAGGGTTCATGATACAAGAGACGCTCGTGTTTGCCAGATACTCGCATAATCTCATGCGTAATTTACTGTTAAAGGAGTGTCTTGCATGTATTTTGTGAACGTGAGCGTCTCTTTAATCATAAACGATTTTGACGCGTGTGCAGCAAACACTTATTTTGACAAAACACGTGATGCACATAATTCACATGATGCAACAAACACATATTTTGAATTTGCGCCCATCGGAAGAGCAGTCACGAGCCGCCACTGTTCTATCCATCCATATCTGCTTTTCAATATTTATATTAACGCCACATAAAAAGACCTGAATTTAACTGTCCAGTGAAATGTTTATAAAATGAAACTGCATGTGCTGAAATGTTTTATCTCTTTGTAGAAGCCCTATGAGCATCAGTTATATTCTGATGGTTCAGGGCAACAGCGACAGATGTTTCCTCTGTCTGATGAGATCAGGACTCAACTGGTCTGCAGTTATTTTGGGTCCATTGTTCTCCTAATGTAGAGGTGCAAATCTCAATATACTGCACATGGCCTGGACAGTAAACTGGGTTACGTACTGTGTATGTGTATGCTGCGTGTTCAAGATGCCCACACTGAAGCCAGAGAATAAAAATGTATCACTAGTAATTCACTAGTGTGACCGTTGTTTAATGTTGGTTTTAAGTTCTGTCAGATATACAGTATTGTCTTTACAATATGAACGCGCATGTACTGTAATGGAACACCACGTGCATGAACACCACCACAAAGTTGTAAACACGAGTGGGGAAACTTGAGATTTTCTTTTATGAATTAGAATCAATGTTGAAATCAATGGATGCAACATCTGTAGCTGATGGATGTCGAACTTTTTTTTTAATAAGACGTCTGGACGTTGCAGTCAAGCGGGCCGCACAAGCCCTGAAAAGTGAAGCCAAAACGTCTCAATCGCCCCCCAGTGACTGGTCCCAGTATAGGTCAAAACCCCCGCCTCCCCATGTTATTCAATGGGACTTGAGACCAACAAAAAAAAAAAAAATTACACTTCAATTATCTTTTTTCCGAAGCTGTCATTTACTGTAGTTTTTATTACGCTGATGTAAATTCAAATGTTTGTTTTTAAAATAAGTTTGTGTTTAGTTAGTTATTTAATGATATAAAAACATGGTGTCACGTCATGATTGACAGCTGTGATATCGTGTGATATGCGCATTCTGCGAGAGCAAGAACGGGGTCTTGATTTCGCGACTTTACTTCCTGCTCACTACTGCGCAGGACTGGTCCCGAAATCGCTACTGCGCAGACTCAAGACCCAAGATGTCAGCGCCATATCGGGACACTGGCGGCTTCACTTTTCACCAATGTAAGAGAGCGAATAGGCGTCGTCCTTCTTTTTTACAGTCTATGGTTGCAGTATACAGCAGCTTCAAAAATGTATTAATAACATAAAAGCAAACACACGGTGTGCATTCTTTGTTCTTCATTTTCTGTAAGCACAGTTAACAAACCTTGCTGTATTTTCATGTAAATCCTTTAAAGGGGACATATCACGAAAAACTAACTTTTTCCAGGTTTAAATCGGTCTCTAGTGCTTCTATAAACCTAGAAAATGTGAAAAACAATGACCCAGTAACTTAGTTTTGGTAAACCATTCGCTGCAAGCATGTGAAAAAAAGGTCATTGAAATTTGGCTCCCCTTGTGATGTCAGAAGGGAATAATACCGCCCCTTAATCTGCACTATCCAACCACAGCACTGCCATTTAGTGCAGAGATCAGCTCATTTGCATTTAAAAGGACACACCCACAAAAAGGTACATTTTTGCTCACACCTACAAAGTGGCAATTTTAACATTCTATAATAAAGTATATATGCTATTTTGAGCTAAAACTTTAAATACGCAATCTAGGGATACCAAGTTTTATTTGGCATCTTAAAAAAGTATTGTCAAATGTCTCCTTCAAAGGCGGCACACCGCCATCTCGACCAAATAACTTGATGCCATAAACGCGAATTACCAACCCAGGAGGACTTGAAGGCACCATAAAATTCACTGGATAGAGACAGGTGTTACACATCAGATATATAACAGATCAGGTCTCATACTGTACATCACTATGGCTCCAAAACACTGCAGCACTATCTGCAATAGCTATTTGAATAATGCACAAGGAAACACAACCAGTAAAAGAAAAAGGAAGAAAACTGACCACATTCATATTCATTCAGATTCTACGATGAACACACAGTCGACTTTCCCCGAAATCAGCAAATAAATTTAACACGCTCTTGGCTACTCCATACGAAATTTCCTTCCCAACTTCTGTAATGGTCGCAGTTTGTCAAAGCTCAATGTTTCCCAGTCCTTTCCATGACATTTATTGTCGGCATTATGGTTTTTGCATTTTAATATTTTTTCCGTCACCGTGTCGTATAAATAGAAGCGCTGGAGTCGTACAGTAAGTGTGTTTAATAGGAGGCAGCTGGAAATAATTACCTTCCTGCCCCGCGAATTCATTGTATCAGCTTTCTTGGCCGGTGGTAAATGAAGCCGGTGGTATGGCATTGGGGAAATTGTGGCGTTGTGCGGGACGGTTATAGACGGCAAAACAAAGCCGACAGTGTGGCAGGCTGCCTGGTACTCTTACTGGGTCAATACTATGAATACCATTGAATGACATTGTAAGTATGTATGTCAGTTTGGCTGAGTGCATGTACTGTACGTGTGAGATGTATTTCTTCATTGCAGAAAAATTGCAAGGGGTAACGGGGGCAATGCTAACCAGCCAAACCTTTACCCCTTCGGTCATGTCTCTTGTGTGCCTCGTGTGAGAGCGCTTATTTAGGTAGTGTTTGAAGTTGTTGGCTATGTAAAGCATTCCAGATCCGTCACTCGTGAGAGTTCATGCTACATTACAATGCAGCTGCCTATGTGTATGAATAGAGATCAATGGAATGGGGCTCACATCATAACTGTGCAGGTAAAATATGAAACCTCCTTTCAGTATAAAGTACAGTAAGTGCGAGATGCTTAACAGTGTCAAAGTTGTATATTCAACAGAGAGGAAACACTCTCAACGGGCTGCATTTGATGTTACTTTAAATCCTTATTTGAAGAGTTTGGTTCCAAAACGCAATAAATTAATTTTGACTAATTTGGGTAAAAATGTGTTTCTATACCAAGAAAGTGACAAGATGAAAAGCACAATTTTATGTTACAAACTTTCACATAGCATCTTTAGGTTATAATAACATTAAAATTCAAATCCATAATTTGATTTTTAAAGATTTATTATAAAAAAAATTTTTTTCGCAAAATGCAATAAGTCCATGATAAGTTTTTCTTCAAAATGCTATAAATCTATTGAATCAATATATAAATCTGCATTCATCTTTGCCATGTTATATTCATTTAGTTGACTAGTGGGATACACTGATAAAAAAAGAAACATTAATAGCATTAATCAAAACACTTACTTATTCATATTAACAACACTGTCATTGGAGTCGTCATTGGGAGGTCGTCGCTGAACTTTTTTGACAGCGATCAGCTGTAAAATGTTTTGGTCCTGCTTGATTTTTGTTGACTTGCATAAAATAATGGAAAGTTTTCATAAGATCCACTGGGGTCAATGTGTTAGCATGACAGAAGCTTGATGCTGTCATGTAAGAACAAGCAACAGCCAACATTTTTCCTTCACCCGAGTGCCTCTCACGTAAATCATTAGATTTTGATGGCTTACGTTTCTTCGCCACCACAGAAAACCAATGCATGGAATGATGCACTGTGATTGGTTAAGCTGATTTATTGCATTCTGCAGAGAAGGAGGACTGCCGTTTGTTGCGGTTTGGAAAAAAGGGAGAAAAGATTACAGAATAACACTGCAGATATTGGATTTTGCGTAAAATTAAGAATTGACTTTTTAATACTTACCTAATACAATACTGATTTTGGCGGTAAATATTTTTTGAAACCAAACTATTAATTTGCTCCACCAAGTACACGGCTTGATATTTCTGCTCAGATCCACTGGATGGAGGAATGGGCAATGCACAACCTTAATGCCTGTAAAGCAATTGAGGTATTTATAAGTAAATAAAACTATAAGACAAGACAAGCAGACAACAAAAGAAATCGGACAGCCTGGTTTAACTTCTCCAAGTCCTGCAAATCCAACCATACTCTCAGTGGTAGAATGACCAAATCAAAAATATGACCTTTATAAATCATAAATCTATAATGCTATAAATCATATTATGCTTTGTGTGTGCGCTTAATGGAATCCCGAAAGTCTAAGCTTTCAAACGATGTGCCACATGACCGTATATTTTGAAGATTTAATGCTTCAAAGTTACAATGACGTTTATGCAGCCTTACGTCCAAGGGAGGGGGTGTACCGTGTTCCTTATCAGTTTATATTTTCTAATATCTTCAAAAAACTCCAGATTTGTTAAACACGAACACTGTTGTGTGACCCACTTTGAGTTTTACTGTCTAGAAGACACCTGACCATTTCTTTACGACTATAGTAAACGGTGTGTGTGTGTGGTCACAACAGGAAACACAATTGTCCCGTGCATCTGGTTCTGCTCATTAGTGTGTTGATGTCGCTAATACCTCGTCCTTCAGCATACACATTTAAACCTGCCCTGACCCGGTTCAACACCCATCCCCGTAAAGGCCCTGTGGGAACTCAACGTAAGCACTTTTTTTGACCCATGGTGCCAAAATAAAATCCTGAATCGTAAAAACAACACCTGAATCATGAATCATAAAAGGATCAAAGTCATTATATTCAGTATCAGTGTGACAAACGTTTTACTTACTAAATAGATTTCCAGAGAACGTCCACAGTGCCGGTTCGCCAAACAGGCAGTTTATCTAGCTAAAAATAACCAAACAAAGTACATCTGGTAGTCTGGTAAGCTGTGCCAATAGAAACATGTTTAAAATGATAAACACGAAACACGTTATGTAATGCCTCGTATGTCATCAGAGGAGAAAAATAAGAACTGGACTATTTACTTGTGAGAAGCACTTGTACTGTAGCTTCATATTTTATCTGGCTAGAGGCAGGAGTTTTTTAAAGTTGCCCATTAATTTTCTGACCTCAGTTTGTGTATATAGGAAGAGCTGAAGCAACCACAGTAACCTCTGAGAAAGCAGACCATGTTCAAATAAACATAACACCTGCGCTCCAAATATCACCTGAGTTTGTTTCTATGATCATGTCTGTCAGAAGTAACAACTGAATAAAATTAAGCACAGTTCCACTAAACGCAGCCTAAGATTAACCAGCTTTGCCAGGCTGGGAGGGCCCTCTTAAACCAGCTAAGACTAGCCAAACAGCTTAGCCAAGCTTCCAGCCTGATCAAGCTGGTGAGTCAGTCGATTCTCCACCCTGACTAGCTAAAACCAGGCTGGAAGACCAGCTAAAACCAGCCAACCAGCTTAGGCTGGTTTCAGCTGTTTTTTTCAGTAGGGTATTCTTCAGTTCATGCTCGTGTGACTGTGGCGAATAAACATCTGATGTCTTTACTGTCAGGATTGATCGTGTTCGGTCAAGCTATGTCAAGAACTTGTTGTTTACAAGAAGCATTGTGGTGAAAAGTAACAGTGATGAAGGATCAAAATACATCTGTATGTTTAGTCAGCTGTGTTTTATTCAAATTAAACCACAAGTTGCTTATGTTGCATGTTTGTTACTGTATGACTTTAAATAAATACCAAATGGCAAAAATCTACTTAACAAGGATGGGCAGGTTTTAATTTGTGTGCAAATAAAAATGCTGGGTTGTTTTTAAAGGAATAGTCTACTCATTTTCAATATTAAAATATGTTATTACCTTAACTAAGAATTGTTGATACATCCCTCTATCATCTGTGTGCGTGCACGTAAGCGCTGGAGCGCGCTGCGACGCTTCGATAGCATTTAGCTTAGCCCCATTCATTCAATGGTACCATTTAGAGATAAAGTTAGAAGTGACCAAACACATCAACGTTTTTCCTATTTAAGACGAGAGCGCTTAGAAAAGCGCTACGTTTTATTTTGTACCACCAAACTTGCTCGTATAACTACTCGTCTTAAATAGGAAAAACGTTGATGTGTTTGTTCACTTCTAACTTTATCTCTAAATGGTACCATTGAATGAATGGGGCTAAGCTAAATGCTATCGAAGCGTCGCAGCGCGCTCCAGCGCTTACGTGCACGCACACAGATGATAGAGGGATGTATCAACAATTCTTAGTTAAGGTAATAACATATTTTAATATTGAAAATGAGTAGACTATTCCTTTAACTCATGTTAGTTAAATATTGGACAGCACACACCACTGGGTTAAAAATTATTCAATGATGGGTTGTTTCCAAAGCTCGACAAGTGGCAATTCACCTGTCACTCAAGTGACCACACTTTTAATTATGCAGACCTTTAAGGCTTAATATAATTTAAATGGATGAGTCCCAGTTGTCATAAGGGTAACTAGACCAAAACACTTATTTCTGCAGTAAAGTTGGGCATTTTAACTATTTCCTCCCCAGCATTTTATAAAAAAATTGCCAGCCAGCGCCAGCCAGTCAGCGCTAGATTTTAACAAAAGTTTAATGCCTTCTAGAAAATCTTATTCTGTAAACATGTAATATATCAACTAAAGAACAGACCCTCTGCTTTAAAGCCGCTCTATGCATTTACGGCGTTTTTGTCAAACAGCGACCCCTAGAGTCGCTGGAGAATACTTGCAACTGTCGTAATTTCCCACTCTATTACTCCGAAGATAATGACCAGGTAATGTTTCACAATTTCATACAAATATTAGGCTACTGCATAGTCTACTAAACTACAGATGATGGTAATAGGATAATAAGAAGTTTATTCCAAATGTACAGTGCATATAATAATAAAGTACCGCGTTTGCTAGCTTATAACGTTTTTACATGATTGCAGCTAAATCACAAGTAAACATTACAAAATGTCATGACAAAGTTAATTGTGTACGTTGCATTATTTCATAACGTTGTTCGTTATAATGTGACTATACATGATTATTGCTATTTATCATAATAGTTTGCAAATTGCGCATGTTTACACTATTTACAACCTCTAGGCTTATTTATGTCCTGATAATTATGTGAGATATTGACAACTGTTGTCATGATAATCGCATGACATACTACAAGCAAGCGCAACAACATACAACATAGACCGCAAACAAGTTAACAAATAAGAGATTTACTTACTAGTCCATCAACAAGATCGCCAGATCAGCATCCCATCCAGTGCTGTCTTTTAGCTCACCCCAACGAGTAAAAACCTGACCGAGTGGGACTCTTGTCCGGTTCCTAACGCGGTCAGATTCTCTTTTCCTTTTCCTACTCTCTTCCGACCGCGCTTTCTTAACTTTTAAATAGTTTAGCATTACGTCTCAAATTCGCGCGTGCAGTTGTTGTTATAGGCTTGATCGACTTCATGCAGCGCTGCAAGAACCTACAGCCGGATGATGTCAAAGTGCCGTCTCGGATCATTCTCGCTGTACTTTGATGTTATCCGGCAGTCGGTTCTTGCAGCGCCACACGAAGTCGAACAAGCCTAACGTGTGTGACGTCGTTGCCGTAGAGCAAGTCATGATTCTCGCGAGATTTGTCAGGGGCGGTTCTCTCAAGCTTGCATTGGTGGTTTTGCTAGCAGCGTCCTCCCCGAGCTATAACAGGAGGATGATTCGCCTTACTATGACTTTGTTTACCACTGAAATAACTTTGAAGCTGTTATATATTAAGGTAAAATAACTGCATAGTGTGTCTTTCATCCTATCTTCATTTGTTCTCTTTTTATCACCTCTCAAATATGGGTAGGTTTCTTCAAAAATACAAACTTTTGAGCAAAAAGCTAACATAATTGCATTTTTGTAAAGACCTTCTTTTAGAGATCAGATTCAGAGCGATGATCAAAACATACATGGAGATTTTACGTTTTTTAGATCAGTGGATGCTTCAGTGTTTTATAGACCACTTAATTGCCTACGTCACTGTGACGTCACCGCTCTAGCTGGAAGCAAAACATAATGAATAACTTGTAGCAGGAGCACTAAAACTTTGAGGTTTTGACTTTAAAATGTCATCTTGTTGTGTTTTTGGCTGCCAGAAACTGAACTAAACTAAAGTTTTACCGAATTTTACGCAGACATTCCTTCGCAGAAGTCAAGAAGACAATTGTGGTTGAATGCAATACGGTGTACAGACTGGACGGAGACGATCATAAATAATGCTCGTGTTTGCAGTGCACACTTCATATCAGGTCAAATAATTTATGCATATGTACTGGTGTGTTGGTTTTATCAAGTACAAATCAGCAAGTTTCTGTTTTATAGGTGAAAAGTCGCCAACCACGCTATTGTTTAGCTTAAATGTTAAACAAACATACAGCGATAGATGTGTGTACCATCCTTTGAATGGTCTCTTAAAATAATCCATATTGCTAATCATAGTTAGCCCAGCGATAGGTTACATTAGACAATAAGCCTGGACAAAATTCCCCAAACTACCCAAAAGAAATTCATATGTTGTCTAGGAAATATCCAAAACCTGGTTAAAATCGCGAGAGTTAGTTTACAAAAATAGCTGTCATGGTTCCGCAGTGACTGTACATGCTCAGACAGTTCCGAACCTTCTGCATCCATGTTTAATAAATCCCTCCTAAAACGTCCTCTCTTACGCTTGTCAACATTGCGTCCGCGGCTCTTTTTGCCTCCGGCTAAGCCCCGCCCACTCGGAGACGTTGCAATGTTTACAAACTTTTAAGGGGTCTATAAGTTGGGTGAAAACACCTAGCATCTAATGGATAACAGCGGAAATATGGATTGCCGTAAAAACTTGTCACGGGCAAGGAAGCTTTTTCTCTTAATTGATGAGATAACTCGTCAGTTGCAGTTAACATCGGAGGTCTATGGGATTGACTCACTTTTGGAGCCAGTCTCTAGTGGTCAGTCAATGAATTGCAGTTTACGTGTTGGCTTCACGAGAAAGACCAGTAGGTTGCCCCTTGGTTAAAACACACACAAAAAAGCCTCTAATGCACATTACATTGAAAGATGCAGTGGTATGTACCTGTATACATATGGCAGGTGAGCCTGAGTTGGATTTATTAGTCCACCTAAGTAATTTTGGGGTGGAACCGAGGGGCAACTTTCCATCTCTCTAATGAAGCCAATACGGAAGTGATTTAAACTGCAATTCATCGACTGGTCACTAGAGGCTGGCTCCAGAAGGGAGTCAATTCCCATGGACCTCCATGTTAAAGTGCCCAACTTTACAGATGAAAATAATATGTTTACAGCCTGGAACAAAAAGTGTTTTTGGTCTGTATAGCTAATTTTGCCCTTCATGACAACTGTGAGGGGGGGAAATTTTTTTTCTAACTCATCTGTTTAAATTATATTAAGCCATAAACTTCTGCATAATTAAGGGCGTGGCCATCTGAGTGATGGGTGAACTTCCACTGCAACCAGCCACCTCAGCTTCACCCATGTCTCGCCTCTTTACCCATTTTCTGATTATACACGAGTGATTTGCGGTGGCGCGCAGCAAAGATGGCAACGGCAGGCAACGTCTACTTTAAGCTTCAAAAACGATCTTCACAAACCTATGGGTGATGTCACGGACACTATGTCCATATTTTTTTACAGTCTATGAGTGGAACTAGCCAATGGCTATTTCAAAGTTTGCCATTTGCAAGAAAATAATTGTAAAAAAACAACTAAACGTTTTTCTTCAAAGTTTATGCCATGATGAATGCCTCCAGCTTATTAAACATTTTACATGGCACAGAAGAACCATTCAGTTAAATATACTTTAACTTTTTCAACTACAAAAACCTTTTGTGACCTTGTGAGTGTTTCATTGGACCTTGTGAGTGTTTCATTGGACCATACAGCCAAAATGGTTCTTTTGTTACATTATGTAGCACCTATCACATTTCTGTACCGTAAGTCACGCCAATCTCAATGACCCGGCCATCTGGTGATGAACTCAATTTTAAAGTCAATCAAATGCCAAATTCCATTTTAAAACCATTTTACACACTACCTAAAAAAACCCTGACATTTTGAGAAAATAAAAAACAAAAGGTAGATCAGCCAATCTAAACATCAAATTTGTTGGCCTCAACGATTCCTAAATCAATACGTATTTACTTTGCACACAAACCAAAGTTAGCAAAGTTTAGCACGCTATGCAGATATCTCCTAAATCAAGACGAAGCTTTATCCAAACCTTCTGCTGTCTCCATGACTAAATATAGTAAACAGAGGCTTCACGTGTTAAATGGTTCTAGTGAAACCAGTTGAACGTCAACGGGGGGCCGCACAAGAGCTCCATTTGACACAACAATAACTCCCCAGAATCCACCGCAGTGAGCTACAGGGTTTTCACTGTGTGTGATTTAACGGGGGGGAGTGTGTGTTTTAGTGAAGGTCCCCTCTGGAGAACCCAGCGGAGAGCCAGCTGGTTTCCATTAGCATGCCTCAGCCAGCAAATGGAGCTCCTGGCTTTATGTGGGCAGATACTAACACCCAGAAAACTGAGAGCAGAGAGCGACTAAACCTGGCCCTCGAGACCGTCGCCAAATCACACCGATGACAGAGAGCCGAGCTCTTCTGAACTTAGCGCGCTTGTGTTTTAAAACACACTGAGTGTTGTTTGACAAACCTATTTGATGTTTACACTAACTGATATGGGAATATATTTACGTGTCTTACTTTAAGTGAACCAGGACTATGCTATCTACATCTTTTTGGATGATAACTGTTTACAGTAGTGTAGTGTGTAGTTTTATAACAAGCAAGGTGATAAAATCTTCACCTCACAGATAATAAAACATGCAGATAAAAGCCTTTAAGCTCCTACACTTGGATTAAAGGAGGTACCCAAGTCAAATCTACAAATCAGAATGTCATTAAGCATGTTTTCATCCTCTTACTTTTATGCACATTTGGGGTATTGGATAAAAAACGCTGGATGTGAATTCCAAGATGCGCATACATTTTAAAAATGCACATAAAAACGTATGCGTTCAACTGAGTTGGACAAATTTCTTATGCGATAACAAAACATGAGCATGAATTGCAATGGAATTGTTTTACTGAATAAACTCATTAATACGCATAAAAAATGTCATGTAATTTTGTCATTCTGAAATGCATTATCCAAAGCATGTCATCAAAGTTATATAAGGTATAATGAGTGCCCAGAACTGTCTTGCGCGACTGTGTTCCCAATAGCGATGGGTGATAATTTGCATGTGATTTTCATTGTGCATCTCGTCAGTGAAGCCGGTTCCGTGATTAGAATCGCTATCAGCTGCTTTCAGATTGAGCGGCATTTACTACACAAAGCCATAGTTCACTGACAATTGGGGCAATTTCGCTTGAATTATTGCGGATGTATCGCCTGCCATATGTATGCAATATTGCCCAGCTAGTCAGTTAACTACACTGAAAAAAAATTATTCATTCAGTCTACTAAATTTTTTAAGGTAAGTGTTCGCAATCAATTTATTTAAGCTAAAAAAAAAATAGAAAAACAAAACAAAACAAAAAACTTTTGTTTAAATGTAGCATAAATAAATTGATTGCAACCACTTACCTCAAAAAAATGAGTAAATTGAATGAATAATTTTTCAGTGTACGGCTTTGTGTAGTAAATGCCCCTCCATCTGAAAGCAGCTGATGGCGATTTACTTCTAATCAAGGAACCAGCTTTACTGACAAGATGCGCGTGATATTGCATGCAAATTATCGCCCATCCCTAATTCCCAAACAGCAGGCTTCTTTTGTCTTTGAATACAAGATAATATGAACACATTTATTGCATTTCTTCTGCGTGCTCTGATATGCAAGTAATTTATTATAGACTAACTAAAGCCCACAGTGGCTTCTCTTATGGCAGCAAATTCCTTTTACGAGGAAATTACGCATTTGTGCTTTTCGACTCACTGGATGGAAACGGTGCTTTTTCGGAAATATTTTATGCGATATTCCAGCCGTGCACAAGTTTAATTCGCAACTTTGGATGGAAACATAGCGATTGAGACCTAGGAATGGTATAGCCTGGTCCAACCAGACTCTCGTACATTCATTTCATTTGTACAGAGAGTCTGGCCACGCTCCATTGCAAAGCGTTACTTCCGTTAAGGAGGGTCCTCTGTGGAAATTTAAAACTATTGGATCTGCCTAGAGTCACTCTAAATTTGCCATAACCAATCGCTAACGAATCAAACCTTTCCCGAACCCCGTGGGGAGGAGGGCCATAACGTGTCTGGCGAACAACCTCAACGTCATCGTTCTTAGCCACCCCCCTCTGCTCGCTGCAGATTTTTGCCGGAGAAAACGAAACTCTACTCAGCAGTCCCAGACGTTGTACTGAAGCGAAATGAAAATTAAGCGGAAGCACGTAGGAGGGCGGAGCCAGGCTAGGAATGGTATCCAAGTAAACGTAAACTCCCAACCACCCAAAGCAACCTAGCAAAAAACTATACCTATCAAGGGCAGCCATATCGCCCTTTGTATATAAATACAGCCTGAATATATATATATATATGATGTAACCCAACTAAAGCCATGTCTGGCAAGATAATTTTAAACACTCTTTGTTCACCTCATACAAACTATAAACACAGCAGCCCAGCTAACGCACTTATCACGGACGATTAAAAAAATGTCACCTGATAAAGTTACATCTCACTTCTACTGTGAGACAAATGTCTAGTAACAAAGTCAATAAAATTTAGACTAACAGCAGGCAGACAGTATCACATATGACTGCATAAGAGCTCTATAGAAGGAACTCAATAAAAGTTTGGTCTTTACAAAAGTGGTGCACTGTGAGTTACTCGCAACAACTTATACAAAATAAGTCAATTTTTCCATTTTGAATGTATAAACCTGAGAGCACTTTGAAACTTGTAACTGAAGATCAAATACTGACAACAGCTGGATTCAGATCAGATCTAGCGAGTCCATTGCGGTCTTTATGATAAATGAGTCTCTTAACTCCAGCAGAAGGGTGTTTATATGGTTTGCTCCATTAGGGATCACCCAGTGAGATTCTCTTGTGGCATACATTAAATCTGCCTGCCCACCCACAACATAACAGCACAAGTTTCACTTCCATTAAACCCTCGCTCATTTACACTACCAGTCTGTTTAACAGATATCTGCCATTGTCTGGTCCGACTCCATCATTTCCACACACTTCAAAATCAAATAAACTCTGCTCATTCATAAGATGTTACCATCCGTGAAAAGGTTTAAATAAACAAACTGCGGTCTGTGGATGTTTAGGGA
This sequence comes from Misgurnus anguillicaudatus, assembly GCF_027580225.2. Classification (NCBI taxonomy): domain Eukaryota; kingdom Metazoa; phylum Chordata; class Actinopteri; order Cypriniformes; family Cobitidae; genus Misgurnus; species Misgurnus anguillicaudatus. The sequence goes on along the minus strand of NC_073347.2, from coordinate 30,591,286 downwards.
TCGAGTGTTTATAGGGCTCCACTGAATGTACATTTTTGACGTCAGATCCAAACACAAATCAAACAACATACAACATTAGGAAGCATTACACTTTTATTTAACTACAGCCTATCGTCATACTTATACTGTAAGACAGTGACAGCAGCTACACTAAAGTCCGAGAATAACACTTATGGGTCAATCTACATAATTTTTTTTGCTTTGATTTCAAACTATTAAACTTTCCTAGTTTCATGTAAATGAAATAAATTGTGCCAGGTCAAGCACTGTATATCTGGGTTTAAACAACACAATCTCGTGGCAATTGTATGTATTTTACGAGGTGGCTAATTCGTACAAATTCAAATTACTACATTTGTACGTTTTTGTACGATTTGCTTTTATCCCTTGTGAAGTTGGGGTTAGAGGTGGGGTTTAATTGTTTTTTTATAATCTTATGTTTTGGTACGATTCACTTCATTCGAAAAAGCCAACTCGTAAAATACATACATATTCCTGTGAGATTAAATGTGCTTTCCAGAAAAATATCAGCTTCACATATTTGTTTAGAAATTATTTGCCTTGTGCTCGAAGCCGGATGAAGCAATTTAATGCTTATAAATCTACAAATATCCAGTTCCATTTCGAGAACGGTCTCTCGACATTGTGTCAGAATCTGGCGCTGTAGGACTTCCCATAGCGTCAGCTTCTGACGCAATGTCTCGTTCCCGTTTCGCAGGGAACTGAGGTTATGATAGACTACCGATAGTGAGGTTACAATAGACGATAGTAACCGAGATGTTTTCAAGCATTAGTCCTCACAAAACTAGCAGAATAAGATAAAAAATTACATTAATTGTCTCAACACCCAGCGGCAACACAAAGATAAGGACAGCCCAAAAAAACACGCACACAAAGAAAAAGGTACAAATTTTTTTTTTCCAATAATTGTACATTACAATTTAACTGTGATGAAAAATTAATGAAAATAAAATACTTTTTTGAATTTTGTGGAAAAAAACATCTATTATATCACAATAAAATCTGCATATCGTATGTTAAAGGAATATTCCATTTTCTTAAAAGAAAAATCCAGATAATTTACTCACCACCATGTCAACCAAAATGTTGATGTCTTTCTTTGTTCAGTCGAGAAGAAATTATGTTTTTTTGAGGAAAACATTGCAGGATTTTTCTCATTTTAATGGACTTTAATAGAGCCCAACATTTAATACTTAACTCAACACTTAACAGTTTTTTTTCTGTTTCAAAGGACAATAAACGATCCCAAACGAGGCATAAGGGTCTTATCTAGCGAAACCATTGTCATTTTTGACAAGAAAAATAAAAAATATGCACTTTTAAACCACAACTTTTCGTATAGATCTGGCTGTGATGCGCCAGCAATACGTCATGACGTCATAAGGTCACAGAAGACGAACGCGAAACTCCGCCCCAGTGTTTACAAGTGCGTTGAAAGAGGACCGTTCCTACGTTGTTGTATGTCAACTGATACTAATTCATGTCTTTGTGGCAGTTTATTGTTTACAATGGTCCGCAAATGTGCGTTTTATATATGTAACACGTGACCTCCCTACGTCACTACGCATTTACGTTAGGTCGCGCTGGACCGGACCTAGACGAAAAGTTGTGGTTTAAAAGTGTCTATTTTTTTTTTCTTGTCAAAAATGACAATCGTTTCGCTAGATAAGACCCTTATGCCTCGTTTGGGATTGTTTATAGTCCTTTGAAACAGAAAAAAACTGCCAAGTGTTGAGTCCAGTATGAAATGTTTGGCTCTATTAAAGTCCATTATTTTAAAATGAGAAAAAATCCTGGAATGTTTTCCTCAAAAAACACAATTTCTTCTCGACTGAACAAAGAAAGACATCAACACCCTGGACGACATGGTGGTGAGCAAATTATCTGGATTTTTTTTAAGAAAATGGAATATTCCTTTAATAAAGGACATAAAAGACCCTCAATAGTAAACAGTGTGCAATATGCGATACAATAATGCTTTAAAGTGCACCTATTTTATTGCTAAAAACAACATTATTTTGTGTATTTGGTATAATACAATGTGTTTGCGTGGTTTATGGTAAAAAAACATTATTTTCCACATACCGTTAATTTTTGTAGCTCCAGATTTTACTCTCTTCCTCTCATTATGAGAGGGAGAAGGGGAGCGGATTTTTCAGGCGAGTCGAAGTACTCCCAAAAGTGCTTTTCCGCCATACAATATAGTTACCCTTTTAAGTCCTCTTAGAAAAGTGCTACATTTTATTTTGTGCCACCATACTTGCTCGTATAACTACTCATCTTAAATAGGAAAAACGTTGATGTGTTTGGTCACTTCTAACTTTATCTCTGTTTGGTACCATTGAATGAATGGGGCTAAGCTAAATGCTATCAAAGTGTTGCCGTGCTCCACAGCGCTTACGTGCACGCACTAAGATGATAGAGGTATGTATCAACTCTTCTTAGTTAAGGTAATAACATAGTTTAATATGGAAAAATTATAGACTATTACTTTAAATCATTTAGTTATTGCGAGCCATACGCTCATTTGCGATATTGCAATTCCTTTCAATGTGTGACCCTGGACCACAAAACCTGTCAAAAAGGATATATTTTTTTTAAATTGAGATTAATACATCAACTGAAAGCTGAATAATAAATAAAAAAATGATATATATTTACAGTAAGAAATGTACTAAATATCTTCATGGAAAATAATCTTAACTCAAAGGGGACATTTCACAAGACTTTTTTAAGATGTAAAATAAATCTTTGGTGTCCCCAGAGTACGTTTGTGAAGTTCTAGCTCAAAATATCATATATATAATTTATTATAGCATGTTAAAATTGACACTTTGTAGGTGTGAGCAAAATGTGCTGTTTTTGGGTGTGTCCTTTAAAATGCAAATTAGCTGATGTCTGCACTAAATGGCAGTGCCGTGGTTGGATAGTGCAGTATTATCCCCTTCTGACATCACAAGAGGAGCCAAATTTCAATGACCTATTTTTTACATGCTTGCAGAGAATGGTTTACCAAAAACTAAGTTACTGGGTTGATCTTTTTCACATTTTCTAGGTTTAGAAGCACTGAGGACCCAATTATAGCACTTAAACATGGAAAAAGTCAGCTTTTCATGATATGTCCCCTTTAATATCCTAATGAATTTTTGGCATAAAAGAAAATGTTATAATTTTGACCCATACAATGTATTGTTGGCTTTTGCTTTCTTCTGGTTTTGGGCTCCAGGGTCACATATATCTTAAAGCCCTAGTGTGAATGTTCATTAGCAAATGTAAGAAGTCTAGGTCAGCAAGCCTACTAACGGTGTTGTCAGCTGGCTGTTTGTTGCTGTTGATGCATATTTGTTAGGTAAAAAGAAAATGAGTAGCGTGGCATGGGGTAAGTCCTTCCTGTAAGAGGATTCCCTGTGGAGAAGTGCCTCATAAACAGAAGCAGTGAAATCTACGAGCTTTGTGTGGATCTTGTTAGTGCTGGAGCTTCACAGCAGCTTCGCCCCGAGGACACTGAAGCTGAACGCTGTGTTACCAGCAGACAAACAACAAGAGACTGACTGTGTGATCACTATGATGACCGTCTCTCAGCTGCTTAAAACAGTCACGAAAACAAGCTCCCTTCTTAAAGGAATATTCCATTTTCTTAAAAGAAAAATCCAGATAATTTACTCACCACCATGTCATCCAAAATGTTGATGTCTTTTATTGCTCAGTCGAGAAGAAATTATGTTTTTTGAGGAAAACATTGCAGGATTTTTCTCATTTTAATGGACTTTAATAGACACCAACAATTAACACTTAACTCAACACGTAACAGTTTTTTTCAACAGAGTTTCAAAGGACTATAAACAATCCCAAACGAGGCATAAGGGTCTTATCTAGCAAAACGATTGTCATTTTTGACAAGAAAAATAACAAATATACACTTTTAAAGCACAACTTCTTGTCTAGATCCGGTTGTGATGCGCCAGCGTGACCCCACGCAATACGTCATCACGTCAAGAGGTCACAGAGGACGAACGCGAAACTCCGCCCCAGTGTTTACAAGTGATTGAAAGAGGACCGTTCCTAAGTTGTTTTAAGTCAACTGATACTAATTAATGTCTTTGTGTCAGTTTATTGTTTACAATGGTCCGCAAATGTGCGTTTTATATATGTAACACGTGACCTCCCTACGTCACTACGCATTTACGTTACGTCGCGCTGGACCGGACCAAGACGAAAAGTTGTGAAAGTTTAAAAGTACATATTTTTTATTTTTCTTGTCAAAAATGACAATCGTTTTGCTAGATAAGACCCTTATGCCTCGTTTGGGATTGTTTATAGTCCTTTGAAACTCCATTGAAAAAAACTGTTAAGTGTTGAGTTAAGTGTTAAATGTCGGGCTCTATTAAAGTCCATTAAAATGAGAAAAAAATCCTGCAATGTTTTCCTCAAAAAACATAATTTCTTCTCGACTGAACAAAGAAAAACATCAACATTTTGGATGACATGGTGTTGAGTAAATTATCTGGATTTTTCTTTTAAGAAAATTGAATATTCCTTTAAGAAAGCCACATTTCTATAGAAGCAAACCATGCAGTAGTCGATATTTGCTCAACTAATAGCTATATGTAGATTATTATACTGTATCAGCCACTTGAAGCTCTGAGTTTGGTGGGAGTTTTTAACCTTGGCAACCAAACCACAGATATGACTAATGTACTTGAAGATTGTCAAGATTTAATAAACAAAAGTTCACCCAGAACTACTAAATATCTGCCATAATTACTCCCCCCCCAAAAAAACAACAACAAAAGCAACTATTAAAAGCAATTACAAGAATATGCACATGAAGATATTTGGGCTATGTTGATAGCACCGAGTGAATTAAAGTTCAACGCAACACCCTGTGACCTCCATCGCAGGGCAGATTGCACCACGGGTCATGGGAGAGAAACGACACAGGCCAGATGACAGAAACTGCAAACAACATCACATGGACCCGATTGCATTCTGCGGTGCTCAGACATCCAGAGCGGACCACCGTGAAAACGGTCCACATTAACAGGAAATCTACTTTAATGCTGTAATGTGACTTTATACATCACGTAACAAGCAGAAATACATATTTACAGCCCATAAGGCAGAAGCTGGACAAAAAGTTACAGTGGTCAGGGTTCCCACAGCATAGTTAACTTCAAATTCAAGGACCTTTCAAGGACTTTCCAGGTCCAATACCCTCAAATTCAAGGACTAAATGTGGGGACACATTTCAAGTGAGAGCAAGGTTACATCGTGTTACCTTTTAAGATACATTGTTCCTTTTGAGGGAACTCGCGCTGCGTCACTGTGGTGACACTTTGGGGACACCTCCAGGGGTAAGTGCGTCTGAATGTGTATATCAAATTCAACCAATGGTAAGGCTTAACGACAAAGACAGGTGATGCGGGAGCCAGGAAGTATATCGCTATCTGAAATATTGCCAAAGACGGCGTTACAGGGACGCAGGAAGTATGACAAGGAAGACTCAGCGTCTCGTTCCCTTCTCAGGGTACAACAGTTACATACGTAACCCAAGACGTTTTCATGTGTCAAACACAACTATGCAAAAAAGCATTTTGGCATGAATCAACATTTGCATACAGAAGATATAATCATTTAAAGCAAACAGTTTGGCACGTGTGCTTAACAAGTCTAGAATTTTTATGATATCCTACACTACACACGGAATAATATGGATTTTTTCCCCCCAGAAAACCTCTTGCATAAAATAGATTCAAGCACTTTCAATGACCTGCATCTATGTATGAATTTTCAAAAACTTCCCAGGGCCTTCAATTTTTCCTCGAGATTCCATTAAGACCTGGTATCTGACTAAGGAGGTACAGTATGTGAGTATCTCTGGATGCCAGACGTGTGCAGCATGCGATATAAACTCGGGTATCTAAAAACTCACCCTCACGAATGATGTGTACTGATGGCACTGCTGTCGGTTGATTTCCAGGCTGAAACGCTGACTGACAACGCCTGTCTGCTCTCCACCGTTTGTGAAATACACCCGGGGCGGCAAACCTTTGCGTCTCTTATCTGAATCTGCTGTTAGGTTGTACGACAACTCTGGGGAGAAAGATACATTTCGGTTAGACAACAACGTATAAACATCTCTTAAATAAGTGCTCATGTGGTCTGTGTTTAAACATTCGCTATCGCAAGCATTCCACGGCTTTAAAAACAAAGTAAAACATCCAGTTTCCACTGACACGGTCACGGAAAAGAAAGAAAACAGGCTATGAATGTTTCTAGGCCATCGTCCAGTTCTGAGCTTTCTGGAAGTTTGAAGAAGCAAAATTTCCTGACAGCTTTCATGCAAATCACCCAGACAAACAGAAGGTTAAACGTTTAATCGCAGGATATTTTAATTGGAGAATAATCCTGATGTTGAGGTTTGAGATTTTATTACAGCGTATGAATGCAGTGGATTGTGTTTGAATACATCCAGCTGTGCCTGAAGCATGAGCTCAGTCCTGTCCGTAGAAACAGGGCCTCACCCATACACAAGGTGCTGCTACACTTTCCAATAGGAATGCCAGCGGGGGAAACACTGGTGCTCTTATTCAATGTTTCCCAGAAACCCCGATTACGTAATACCCCCTTTATAGAATCCATGTCCTATATGGCCACACCCACGTAGCAAGCCAACGGTTGAGCAAAAAGTAATTGTCATCGAATCAAAAGTAGCCACACCTTCTACGCCCCATGACTACACAGTCTGGGCATATGTGATGTCATGCTCACATGATCAAAGAACAGAAAATAAACCCTACTACAACTAGAATAGATTAACAGGAATATCATAATCCGTACCATAGTCCAACCAAAGTGTGTTTGGGGATCTATCATCTGATATTTATTCTTATTTATTATTAATAAAGACACAACTATAGACGGTTTCATTGGACGCACGTGATACACGTCTGGATCCGAACCTTACTTCCGGTTTTGTTTTTTTAATGGTCTAACTAGTTGCTAAACTGATCTCTTGAACAAATGCCTCGTCAAAAATAACAAATGTTTTGGTTTCCTAGGTAATCTATGTGTTGTTGTTTTGCTTGTTATATAAATAAACTACGTTTAAAGTACTTTGTTGTTATTTATTCTTAGCGGAGTTTACCGGAAGTTACTGCGGACCGCAACAGTCGCTTGTTTATGTTGTTAATGCTGAAACCGTCTATAAAAAATAAATAAATAAAGTAATAATAAAATTGATTAAATAATAAAATAATAATAATTAAAATAAATAGATCAAAATAAACATTAAAATATGAGTAATTGTGTTTTGTTTTTATTGAAATATTTAATAAAAAATTATTATCATTAGTATTATCATCATTATCATAGTCTATTCTAGTAGTAGTAGTAGTGGTATTAGTAGTAGTAGTGGTAGTAGTGGTGGTAGTGGTGGTAGTGGTGGTGGTAGTAGTGGTAGTAGTGGTAGTAGTGGTGGTAGTGGTGGTGGTGGTAGTGGTGGTGGTAGTGGTGGTAGTGGTAGTGGTGGTAGTAGTAGTAGTGGTAGTAGTGGTGGTGGTGGTGGTAGTGGTGGTAGTTGTGGTAGTGGTGGTAGTAGTGGTAGTAGTAGTAGTAGTAGTAGTAGTAGTAGTAGTATGAATAATGATCAGTAAAAACGTATTGTTGGTAATATAGCAGTGGGGCCTGGTGACTGCTCATCCGAGGGGCGCAAATTCAAAATATGTGTTCGGAGTGTCATGTGTGCCGCTTCTGTTTTCAAAATATGTGTTTGTTGCGTCATGTGAACCAAGTGCATCACGTGTTTTGTCAAAATAAGTGCCTATTGCACACGAGTCAAAACCGTTTATGACAAAAGAGACGCTCACGTTCACAAAATACATGCAAGACACTCCCTTAACAATAAACTTTGATTACGCATGAGATTATGCGAGTATCTGTCAAACGCGAGCGTCTCTTTTATCATAAACCCTTTAGACGCATCGGTAACAGGCACTTATTTTGACAAGACACATGATGCACATAGGATAACTTGACGCGCAGGGCACATATTTTGAAATGACGAACCACACACATGACGGGCTACATACATGGTGTGATGAACTTCGGATCGAGCGCCCTCGAAAAAGAAGTCATCGGCCGCCACTGTAATATAGGGTTTCATTTCACCTATTTCATAAGATTAACTTTAATACAAAATTCAAGTGATGTGTGGTCAAAGGTGTATTATAGTCATCTGTTTTACTGTAAGTAACAAAAGCTCATTCTCACCTATGTGTCCAGGCACATGTTTCCCATGAAAACTCATGCAGACGGTGACGTTGAAGCAGTTGAGATTCTGAGGTCCTTCGTGACACTGCGGTACCGTGATATTGATGGAGACGGGCAGGAAGATAGAAACATCCACCGTGATCACCGGCCGAGACCTGTCGCACAACAACGTAGAGAAACAGATAGTGATCATCACGAAACAATGAGAAATCTCATTACTGTGATCATGTGAGTGACAGCGTATAACTCACCTTAACAACAACACACTGTCAGCCATGAACGCCCCTATTGTTACATCTGAAAATACAACATATACAACTCAGAACACTTCCTGAAGAACAGTTACAGTATATGTTTTTAAAAACATGAAATTTTGATAAAAGCATCAGTAATGGTGCATCACTTTCTGAAACAGAAAGGTTTTTCGGATGTTCTTTATGGAACCATTCAGTCAAAAGTGGCACTTTTTTAAAGAGGGGAACAGCTTCTGGAGTTGCAACAGGTCACTGAATAAAAGGTCTTAATATATTTTTACAACAAATTCTGGAAACCGAGAATGTATTCGATCTGTTGATGGTTAGTAAAAAATATAGGATTTTTCCAGTCTCTACACAGAGATTACAGCGTGGTTTGGCACCCGTGATGGGTTCTCATTGAATGTGGGTGGTTGTCATGTTGTTAATGCTGAACATTCTCAATGTTTAATTGAGCGTAACTAGCCAAGTTTCTAATGTTAGGCCAAACCTGGATATCCATTCCCATCCATGTCTACATTGCCGGAAATTGATTGGCCGAACATTTGGAGGGTGGGGTTGATGCTTCTCCCAGACAATCTCTGTATAGAGCGAAGGTGAGAAAGAACATTTCAATGAGACACAATTCATAACATCACTAGACTTGTTTAAATAAACACTACTGTAAAAGAAGTAGTGTAGACTAGTAGACCCTAAGTATATGTGGATTAAATCAGTCAGATCTTATAGGGAAATTTATATTTATATGATCTTGTTTTGGAGGATTCCATCTTGAAATGTTCTTGAATGAAGAATACAAAAGTAATAAAAAGAGAAAGTGGTATATCGAGTACATGGCATGATAGCACACAAATATATTTTTTTCATAACTTTATACTGTAATACTTTGCGATGAACAAAACACTAATTCACAGTAAATTTCTTATTTAATAATAAACACCTTAATAGTTGGATTTTCTCATTTAAAATACAACCAAATCACACAAAAGCTACAGCTTGAAGAGAGGATAATCAAAGTTATCAAAACTAAACTTTTACAGTATTACTAAAGGGAACAGTACAGATGGGAATATTTTTAAAAATATCATCTGACAAAACCATTTAAACAGAGAAGTGGAAATTACCATTGAGTATTTGTTAACTATTCCTGTAGCATCACCATGGTAGATATAAACAGCTCCACTATAGTCATCTTCTTTAGGAGCTCCTATTGCCACATCTACAACACAGAAAAACAAAAGAGTCAATGATAAAGAATGGAATTAGTAAAGCCAAGGATACACAGTATAATATTTTACTGTCTATTTTGTAGATCATAAAGGATTTTAAAACAAGCCATTTTGGAAGGATTTATGTAATGTGCTCACAGCAGGTGGCCAATAAATTTTATTTTGTGTGTCAATAAGGATTTAAAAGCCTTTAGCTTTTAAAAGTCTTTAGCTAAGATAAATATATGTGTTTAAGATATTCTTAAGGTCATTTTGTTCAATCTACAAAGCATCAATACAAAGTATGAAATGGCACATGTGCTCAATGCACCACCAGAAGTGGATTTGTGAGTGTCAGTAAATGGCCATTTGGTTAAAGCTCAGCTCTGTTTGGGAGAAGCTCTGCTAATTCATTTACTAGACACTAAGGTGTTTTTGAGAGCCAGTAAAGGTCCGTGAAATTTTAGGGGTGAGTAAAACAGTGTCATAAAACCCCCACATAATAAGTGGTGTAGTGCCTGGAGAAGTGGGTATACACAGCAAAATTTGGAACCTCAGAATAACTCTATAAGAGTTAATATCAACACTTTAAAAGTGTCTCATGGGGTCCACTCCCAATAGAGTTATTTTAACACTTTTGAAAGAGTTGGCACGTTGACTCTTTTAAAGTGTTAGCAATTGACACTATACAGACTTAAAAATCTAACTATAAATTTACACTAATCAGAGTTAAATATTTTTTATTTGTTAAAAATTAACTCCCTCTGTGTAATTTGTTAACTCCAATGTAGTGTTATATTTTTAATATGGTGTTAATATGGTAAATGTAAAGACAGAAACATATTAAGGTACTTTTGGGACAAAAAACTTTATTTTAAACAGTTTTTTAATGTAACAATACAGCAGTGTAATATATCATTTTCAACTATTAATGATTTTTTTTTTAAATGTCATCTGATCAACATTTATTTATGACAGAAAAATTGTCCTCAATGTATCATGCATTTAAGTGTTCATTAAATTAACATATTAACATCCGAGACTAAAAAGCACATTCCCAATATATAACAACAGTAAACACAGTTTATGGGATGCTTCAGTTCATACAAACAAGTTTGACTTCATTTCAATCCAAAATCCATGTTGGTCTTCACATATTAACAGCAGAATATGATGAACCAGTAGCTGTAAGGTGGTGATATGATCCTCGATGGTCAGACCTTCAGACTGGATATTGAACTTTTCTGTTAATAAAACAAAAATAAAAGGGAAAAATTCAGTATTAAAAAACAATACAAAATGCAAAAAAAAAAAAAAAACAATTTATGTTTTGCACAAAATACTCACTTTGTTATAAAATTGCTCTTCGTCTGAAGAAATTTTCATGTAGGCCTATTTCTGTGCTCCTCTAAAGTCCCCAAAGCAAATCTCCTGCACACATTAATGGATTTAAAAATATATATATTAAACTTAAACAGCATATAAAGCAAAAAAAAAAAAAAAACTGGATTCATATAATGACAATAACACATGACTCTTAATGTTAAACTTGATACTAACAGCAATATAAAACATAACACCTCACAACTCACAAATATCATTGATCAAAATGTTATTTATTAAACATTTACTTACCATTTACAGTGAAAGAGATGATCTTCTGCTTGAACTGCATCATCCAAAAACACGATTCAGTGTGTGCTGTAAAAAGTGGGTGGTCTTCTCTATTTAACACCCTAGGAGTTAAAAAACATCACTAACAAAACACTGTAGGAGCTGATTTTTAAAAAAAGTGGTAACACTCTGTTTTGACACCAACTCTTTATTTTTATAGAGTTAAATAAAATAATTTTAACTCAATCCAGGGTTAAATTAACTCCGAACTCTTTATATTTCCATTAACACCCTAATTTTAACTATGCTAAATTTGCTGTGTACTCTTAATTTATACCCTCATTTTTTTAAAGTAAAAGTGGGTATACCCCATGCCATCAAATTATGAAGTGGGTATACTCCATATACCTGTGTATACCATGCACTACACCACTGCACTGCATGTTTTACTGTACTTTTATTTTTTATTAACTATACAAGTTTATTTCCCAACTCGCCCCATTTGGGGCGCAAGTTGCAGAAGGCATGGGATAATATTGCTTATAAAGTTACTAGGAAATTATTGATACTATGGCAGAGAGGTGCTGTTGTAATTGCTACAAAAGGTGGACATATCAAATATTAAAGTTAAAAGTGGATAAAAACAGTACTTTATCGGATATTTCTTGTGTTAAGTGCAATCATAATTATGAAATGATTTTTTAGAGGCATCTGAAATTCAATATTTTCAGATTGTCAGGTCAGGTGTTCTAAAAATTTAGGCCACCACTGTATACTTTCATACATCCATACATTTCCAACCAAAATACCTTAAATACATTTTTAAATAAAAGTTTAAAACTAAAAGGGGAGTGTGGGTAAGTTGTCACACTGTTCATAACACTAGAGGCTATATCTCAAATAGATCAAATAGCTTTGTGTGACAACTTCTTTTATAGTCAAATTTGTGTTCACATGAGGTCAAGATCGCTCTATTCTGACGTTAGTACAAGTTTCTTATTTTTTGACTTAAAAAGTAAAACAATTGCACTTTATATTTTATGCAATACAACTTTGAATGTTAAAAATTATTACAGGTATGTTGCACAAAATAGAGGAGACAATAATGTGCCTTTTGATACTTTAGCTGACGTGCTATGTTGAGCTAACAAACATTAGCACACATGTTGTCTTAATGACTTTGGGGCAAGTTGTCACATGCTTTTCACACTGGAAATAGTCTATAACTCCGTAATGAGATAAGATATAAAAATGTAATGAATACAACATATGTGGCCAAGACTTTCTTCTTTCATTCCGTATATGATTTATGGGTCAATGATGTTAATTATTTTGTGTCTGTATGATTCATTTAATGTAAAAGGGTTAAAATTTCAAAATAAATTTGCGGATTACTTGCATACATTCTCTTTTTTGAGGACCAAGTCTAATATTTCTGGTTTTATTTAAATTTGAAAGAATATTTGGGGGATAATTGCAAAAATGTCAATGTGGTGTAACCGGTATGTGTCAATTGGTGTAACTAGTATTTTTAAATGAAAATATAAATACATTTATAAAAAAATGTTGAAGAAAATATAATTATCTAGTTTAGTGTAATATGATTTTTGTACATACATTTTTACATCATTTGTCAAAGATTATTTAGAAAACAAAGCTGTTTTCAACATATGTCAGGACAAATATTACAAAAACGCATTAAAATTTACATTTAGTAATAACTAATAAAATGTATTTTCATGTGATATTTTAAAATGATATTTTCTATGATTATGCTTACATGCCATCAACGTGGATAAAATATTTAATATTTCTCAATCTTTGGCGCAATTGGCGGTTACACCATTTGACATTTTCAGGTCCATTCAGTCTTAACTTTCATAAAAATTGTGCAAATGTAATAAAATCAACATAAATAGTCTACAGTATGTACATTGAAATAAACCTGCTGCATGCTTTAAAACAGTGGTGTAGTGGTGTCTGGAGAAGTGGGTATACTCTTAATTTATGCCCCCAGTAGAAGTGGGTATACTCTTAACTCATTCTCCGCCATTGACGAGTTATCTCGTCAATTATGAGTTAATATTTAACTAATAAATATGCCTTTCTGGACAAATTTCAAAGTGAAAGTGTAATACCGCTTTTATCCACTAGATGGCGCCAAACCGAATTTATCAAAAACTAAAGTTAAAAAGATTTAATGATTTATTTTAACTGCCTTTATGTTTGATAGTCATTCTGAGTCTGATCTCTAACATAAATTCCTTTACAAAAACGCAATTTTTTAAAGCTTTTTGCTCAAAATGTTGTATTTTTGAAGAGACATATCCATATTTCAGTGGTTAAATTAAGTGGAAGAAGTAAATATATAATGAAACGTTTTTTCCCCATTTTGTTTGTTTGTTTATTTGTTTACTGTTTGTTTGAAAGCAGATGGTGTGTTCTTTAATTTGATATAATTTGTTTGTTTAAATATTTATAGAAGATAATTTTTCCTGCAAGGAATTTTGTGAAACTTTTGTTAAAATCACAAAAATGCCGGTGGGCAACTTTTCTCAAAAAGGCTGGCGGTGAATGAGTTAATGTATGCCCCCAGTAGAAGTGGGTATACCCCATGCCATCAAATAAAGAGGTGGGTATACTCCGTATACCTGCGTATACCCTGCACTATACCACTGCTTTTAAAGATTTTTGAATTTCTCATCTTGCCAAACCTTTTTGTCAAGATGACCCTTTGTGACCCATATACCATTGTGATGTATGGTGCTCAGTAAATGTTAGACAGTGTGAAAAGTGTGACAACTTTCCCCGCTCTCCACAATTGGAATAAAAAAGCAAGAGCAATAATATAAAGCTACTCAGATATTTTGCTTTTCTACAATCCTGGAGGATTCTTGATTGACTGAATCTGGTTCTCACTGTCCTACACAAAGCTTCCCATTTTAGTCTTCATTTATCAGATATTCCTCAATGCCTTTTTGAACAAACTTCATCAGGTGTATGTATAGAAAGCAGACTCTATAATACAGTACATGACATTTGGGTGTTTAGTTGCCCTTGCTGCTCTAACATCTTTCATCTCAATCTCACGTTAAGTAGGACAGGAAGATTTAAGTAGTAAATTGAGAGTTATCCGATGATTCTTCCCAAATGCATTAAATAACGGCAAAGCTGACAGAATTCCGTTCCGTACTTTTAAAAAAGCAGATGAAACATGCGGAAAACAGAATTACAATCAGGAACTGCATTGGAGAGTAAAACTACGGGCCAGGGAAAGCCTCCAGTTGGATCATGGAGATGCCAGGAAAGCCACAGAAGAGAGATCTTCCAGACGAAATATCTTTTCCAGTTACCTGATGAACAATGCCTGTCTGCCCCAGTTACAGTAAAAATGTCATTTGAAACATTAGTGCTTATTGGAATTTAAAGCAATGCAGCATTTATACTCATTTTTATTGCCATGCTCTGTGTTGAATGTTAAAGACGTACTCTTTAGAGCTTTGAATTTGCATTAAACACATAAAATTACTTTAAATACAGAAACACGTTGATCATACTAACTCATTAATAATTTTGAGTGTAAACACTCCAGAAACTGACCTTGATATCCATCATCATCAATGTCCCCAAGAGAAGCGATGCATTCGCCAAAGTGGCCATTGTAAGCGTTGTCACCCTTCAAAATCTCAACTTCCTCCATCACTCCCTAAATAAACAGTAACAAACACATCTGCTTTACATTATGCATTACCTGTGGTAAAATCACTGTAACTCACAGCCTCTCGCGGCTTACTACTTTCATAACCCAGATGTCAAAGCAGGCTGAACTTACATTGCCCCTGCTGAGGTAAACAGAAACTTGGCCTTCATCCCTGATCTCGCTGTGCATGGGCGCTCCCACCAGCAGGTCTGACAGTCCGTCTGCGTTCAGGTCAACTGCACACAATGAGGAGCCAAAGTAAGAGCCCATCTGAAACCAAGCCGAGCCGAGAGCAAATGGGTCAGGTCACAACACTCTACTGTGTCCATAAGATAATGTACATTTCCTTATAGAAACAATGAAGCTATTTAAAACAGAGCCCTAATAACTCTAGCTGGAGTTTGCTGTTAGCAGGTTAATAAATAATCATTTGACAGCTAATACACTGAAAAGTGTCTCCTTTACGTTTAATAAAAAAAATCACGTACACATGTCAACGATGTTAAAAAGATCCACACTTACACAGATCTAAAAAAAACGATTAAAGACGCTGTATTATATGTGCCAGGCCAGTAGATGGCAATGGCTCTTGGTAAAGAAACACTACATGCCTGCACACAAACACATTCTGAGAAATAATAAACAGTCCTTTCCAGAAAAACGCAGAGTTTTTTTTTTATTGTTGCGGGCAAAAAAATCCTAGATCTTGCGGCACGTTTTCTTAAAAAATGCGATGGAATATGCAGGATATTTATGTGATGAAATTGCAGGAACTTGCAAAAACTGTTTGCAGCTTTTCAACGTTCACGTCAATTAGTAACGTCACTTAATAACGTTCCCATGGCAACAGGGGACATGGCTGCGCTTGTGTGAAGAAAATGCAACATTTTTCAACTTTGTGCTAAGATATATATGACTTTTACTTCGAAAATGCGGGAATTATGAAATCATGTAAGCCCTGCATTTTTTTCGCACAGAAATCCGTCATTTATGCGGCAAAAGTGTGGCGTATTTGAAAAATGCGGCCCCCGAATAAAAATACGCAGACTTTGGCTTATTATGCATTGAATCATGCGTTCGCATAATCACGTTTTTCTGGAGGGACTGAATAAAGAATAATTTTTACTAAAAGTGACCATGGACTGTGAAGCGCAAATATTTTTATCTTAGGGAAGCGTTAATAACATCTGTGTCCTTAACTGAACAAACACAGTCCTGTAAGTTTGTCCTGTTTTGGTCGCCATTGTTGTTTTGGTTATACTCGCGCAATACTCGCCAATAGACTGAATTAACACATGTACATGACGTCACCGTTATCGCACATTCACGTTTATGTAGTTTACACAGAGACGACAAGGGCGTTGTTTTTCAAAAATGTGGACCCCAAAAAGCAAAAAAAAACTTTCTTGTTTACTGTAGAAAAGTTGTCTTATAAATGGCCCATTAAATCTTTCCTCGCCATTGACGAGTTAACTCGTCAATTAAGAGAAAACGTTTCCCTGCCAATGACGAGTATTTCCGGCAATCCTTAATAACCGCTATTATCTACCAGGTGGCGCTCTTCAGCAACGTATTAAACCCCGGAAGTTTTTCCCTTAGGCAAGCAGCTGTATGTCTGTGTAGGATTGCGCTGAATCGTATCTCTATCAAAAGTCCTTTACAAAAATGTAATTATCTCAGCTTTTTGCTCAAAATTTTGTGTTTTTAAAGAAACCTTCCCATATTTGATAGGTGATAAAAAGAGTACTAATAAAGGTAGGACGAAACTTATATTTCTTTCATTTGATTGTATGTTTATGTATTCAAAGAATAACATTTATGGAAGGCATTAAACTTTTGTGAAAATCATGAAAAATGCTGGCGCTGGCTGCCAACTTTTTTAAAAAACGCTGGCGGGGAAAGAGTTAAAGTCAACTTCAGTACTGTACACCAAGGGGGCGTGTACACCTAAGCGTTTAAACACGGCTGAAAACGCCAGCCAGATGCCAACAGTGGGCGCTAACCAGCGGTTTTCAGCTGGGCGCTTTGGTTGCTATGATACTTTTGTTCTGTTTATCAGTTGTTGTACGATACGCCAGTTGGTTGTTGTGGTATTTGCTCCGCCCTTCCTCCACTGTGATTGGACGGTAGAGTGAAAAGTGACATTGTTGAGCATTTTTTAACTCTGGGTGCTCAGCGCTGAGCGTGGAAAAATGCAGAGTGTTGGCGCTCAGCGTGGACAAAACCCGCCAGCTGCTGGCATTTTTAAAAAGTGCAGTGCTTCCATTGGAAACAATTAAAAACATACGCAGGCCGTAGGCATAAACGCCTTGGTGTACACGCCCCCTCTCTAGCACACATCTAGAAGATGTAAAAAAAGCCTAAATGCCAAGTCAACATGAAAGCATTAAGCAAATAAATAATTTGATTTTATAACCTTTAAAGTGATACAAATATTCATTTTAACAAATGTCATAACACCCACCATTTTCCCTGAGGCTTGGAAGGTCTTCACAAGAGACATTCCTTCAATTCTGAAGATGTACACCTACAAAAAAAACATAAAATCTGGGTCAAATTCTGTCAACAGAACCTAAATCTTCTAAACATGAGTAACTGGTAAGAAAGTTACGACCACGCACCTTTCCACCACCACTATCCTGAGGCGCGCCAGCCGCCACGTCTATTGCAGTCGGTGAGGAAAAATGTCCAGCAGTCACTGCATAACCTAAAATAACAGACATTGTGAAATATCAATGGCTGGTGTAATTTTGTTTCCTTAACATCGAAGCAGGTATTACCGAGGTAACTGTATCTCGTGCGGCTCAGTTCATCTTGATTTAGGTTGTAGTGCGTATTCGATGTCATGTTAAATATTTTGACGGTTCCAGTCCAATAGTAAGACCCTGGTGCACCCATGACCACCAACTCCTAGAGTTCAACATAAAAAAAACATGCATTCATAAAGCAACCAATATTTCAACAAACCTCTGCACATTTTTTTTATAACAGGAAAAGTCGTTTTCAATTATAGAAGAAGCACAGAGGGTTTTGGTGAGGCTCTGGTCAACCAAAAGCCACTAACTACGGCACATTATCTGCTGGTAACTCGAGCGTAAAGTCAAATCTCAGCTGTCATTATGTGCTTTGATCACTCAGTGGAGTCTTAAGTGAGGGGAGAACTCAATCCTATGAACAGATTCACTACAGTAGATCCTCAACATTGCTTATTTTACTGATATATATATATTTGTTTGTTTTTCGACACCAACTGGAGCAATGCACCCAACAACTTTTAGACAGACTATATTCCCAAAAAAAGTACAAAAGCTGTCGCTGAGGTGGTACCCTTTCAAAGAGTGAGTATTAGTACATATTGCTACCAGTTGTATACATACGGTGGTTAAAATAAGTATTGAAAACAACATATTTTTGTAAATAAAATATATTTCTAAATGTGCTGTGGCATGACATTTTGGTAACAACCCATGCAATCCACACATGCAAAAGAAATCAAACCATGTCCATAAATTAAATTACGTGCAACCATGTAAAATAACACAGGCAGAAGTATTAAACCCCTAAAGAAAATGGAGTGCAAAAGGCATGGAAAGCCAAAACATTAAAAAATGGTGTAATTTTACATTATTACACATTACTTAATTTATACACATCTATGGTTTGATTTCTTTGGTTATCACCAGGGCTTGACATTAACACCCGCCAACCCGCCAGATGCGGGTAAGACAGCCAATACCACTAGCCACATTGGCGGGTTAAATATATATATTTTTTATTGTAGTTTTCTTAAAAGTTAAGCAAAAGTATAAACAATAGGCAATGTGACAATGGGGAACTATGAGCACTCCCTGCACCCAGCACAGCATACAGTAGTGGTTATTTACCCTAGAGGGCTCAAGCGCTGATGGATTTGCGAATGCACGGGACGCAGTCTGAGCACATACACGCACACTTCGAGAAAGATAAAACAATTGCATGAAAGTGATTAAAGAGATTTAAAGTGCGTGCACACTGTCTGGGCAAGAGCGGAGAGAAATTCATAGCGCATTCATGAATGCACACGTCGCAGTTTTGTTCGAAGTCAAGGGAAACCCGCGAGCAGAGAAGTTCGTGCATCATATTTGTCAGTAAAGGAGCACCTTGAAGTCTTATATCACTTTTAACTAGGGATGCATAACGATTAATCGCGATTAATCTATAGTCTCTTAAGTGAGGGGAGAACTCAATCCTATGAACAGATTTAATACAGTAGATCCTCAACATCGCTTATTTTTTTTATTTTTACTTTTAATGTTCATTTTCTATTGATATATATTTGTTTGTTTTTTTTGACACCAACTGGAGCACTGCACCCAATTTTGTTGTATGCAGAGTCATGCACTTCAGTTTAGATATGACATTTGCTTTACAAATTCATAGCGCATACCTGAATGCACACATTCCAGTTTTGTTCAAAGTCAAGGGAAACCTGCGAGCGGAGAGGTTCGTGCATCATATTTGTCAGTAAAGGAGCACCTTGAAGTCTTAAATCACTTTTAACTAGGGATGCATAACGATTAATCGCGATTAATCTATTCTGAATTAACGCTTTTCTTTACATCATATCTGTGTATAATAACTTTGTATAGATAGAGTAAATGCACACACATGCATGTATTTATAAAATGTTTACATGTGTATGTACATTTGTATATTTATGTATATTAAATATATATTTTTCTTAAAATTATACATGCATGTGTGCATATTTTTATTTATATATACATAATTATTATACACAGTTCACAGACATATATGATGTAAACAAAAACTTTTATTCTGCTATAGATTAATCGCAATTAATTGTTATGCATTCATACTTTTAACAGAAACCATGATCAAGCTTATAAAATACAATCTGCATAAACAACTTGACAGTAAAATTCCTGTACATGTTTTTACAGTATTTATTGCTTTTGTTAATAATTATGTAAAGTGTGTAGGGTTTTGGTATTTTTATTTTCAGTTAATCTTCTACCCAGTGCATCAATTTTAATATATATATTTATTAGATGTTATTTCTATTTATGCCTTACTAGCATGTTTTTTGTGCACCTAAATATATGATATGATTTATACTGATATACCTGGTATATACCAGCTAATAAATGTAGTCTTAATTTGGGTGGTCAATCTGCATTTGAAAGGGTTTTAAATCTAATCTAAATTGGGGCCAGTGAAAATACTAAGTGGCTAGTAACTTTGGAAAACAACTAGCCACTTTGGCTGGTGAGCAAAAAAGTATATGTCAAGCAATGGTTGTTACCAACATCTGGTGAAAGTTTTATGTCAACAGCACCTTTAGAAATGCATTAACTGAGAAAAATGGTAATGTGTTCAATATTTATTTTAGCCGCTGTAGTTAGTACAACTATTGTAACTTTACTTCTGAGTGCAATATTAAAAATAATTCCTCAGCTGCAACTATGTAGCCCTGAATTATTGCTGGATTAAAGCTTTTTCCAACACCGATCATCTCTGACAATGCAAAAATAAGCCTAAGCACATGAAAAATATGTCCTGACAGAGACAACAGGGTCCTTAAGTGGCTGTTTAAGTTTGATCAAGCCACAAATGGACATTACTCTCTGCGGTTTTCCACTTCAGCCAGACTGCCGAAAACTACACAAATGCTATTTGACTTGATTTAGCCAAACACGTAAAACGGCACCTCAAGCTGAGCTGTCAGTGTTCAATCAGTTTTAAGACATCTGTTTTAGATACTAAAGGTCTTGATGGTCACTCAAGATGTTCTGCCAAATGATAAGATGTCATTACAAGTCAAACTACAAAGCATCCAGATAGCAGATGCTCCACTATGAAGGAGATGCAAGAAATTCCATTCTCTTATGGGTTAAGCCCTCCAGATGCCCTTCTGAAAACTTCAAACACTGATTTGAGATCAGCTTTAGTGGCATTTTCTACAACCTGGATTGACGTCTACAGCCTACGAATCCTGGTTCCTTCTAAGGCTAAGAAAGTAGAAAGATTCAGGCTTTAAGCCAGTGATGATATTGATGAATTTATTATTGGGCATCACATCTGTGCATCTGTGTTCTTGCATCGGCTCCAAACATTTTTTGGCCAAAGTCTGGCATGCACATAAACGCAGCGGTTGGCTAAACTACAGACGAAACGCTGAGATGGTCAAAGTGCAAGTGGACAAATAACTGTGCAAATGTAGGCCATGAGTACAAATGATGGATCTGTCAAACTAAAGACAAATAATAAAATCTTTTGTTGAACCAGAAAGTGTTTTTGGAATGAAAATAGGTGAACTTCTATTTTAAAGGATTAGTCCATTTTCTTAAAAAATCTTCACATAATTTACTCACCACCATGTCATCCAAAATGTATTTGTCTTTCTTTGTTCAGTCGAGAAGAAATTATGTTTTTTGAGGAAAACATTCCAGGATTTTTCTCATTTTAATGGACCCCAACACTTAACAGTTTTAATGCAGTTTAAAATCGCAGCTTTAAATGACTCTAAACAATCTCAAACAAGGCATAAGGCATAAATCTTATCTAGCGAAACGATTGTCATTTTTGGCAATAAAAATCAAAATATGCACTTTTAACCCACAACTTCTCGTCTTCCTCCGGTCATGTGACGCATCAGCGTGACCTTACGTAATTGCTTAATGATGACGTGGAAAGGTCACGTGTTACATATATAAAACGCACATTTACGGACCATTTTAAACAATAAACTGGCATAAAAGACATTAATTAGTATCACTCGACATACAACAACGTCGGAACTGTACTCTTTCTCCACACTTGTAAACACTGGGCCGTAGTTTCGATACGTCGTCCGTGACCTCTTGACGTGATGACGTATTATGTGAGGTTGCACTGGCGTGTCACACGACTGGAGGCAGACGAGAAGTTGTAGTTTAAAAGTGCATATTTTTTATTTTTCTTGCCAAAAATGACAACCGTTTCGCTAGATAAGACCCTTATGTCTCGTTTGAGATCAAGTCCTTTGAAACTGCAATTTTAAACTGCATTAAAATGAGAAAAATCCTGGAATGTTTTCCTCAAAAAACTTAATTTCCTCTCGACTGAACAAAGAAAGACATCAACATTTTAGATGACATGGTGGTGAGTAAATTATCAGGATTTTTTTTAAGAAAATGGACTAATCCTTTAAGGTGAATTATTCCTTTAAGACCCAGAAGATTGAACATATCCCTGTACGGATTAATCAGATTAATGAAAATGTGATGAAAGCACAGATTCAACATTAAGGGACATGAGAACGCATACTATAACAAGCTCGCACTTCTACTGACCTCAGTGAAAACGCCTGCGATTCCGGCTTGGCACGAGCCGTGTTCTTCCCCATAGGTCTTCTTATGGTCTGTAAGAGTGAGGAGGGGGAGAGAGAGAGTGAAAGGAAGGAGAAAAAACAACAGACCACAAATGATTTCGCTATGAGCCTGGGCCAGCGTTTACTGGAGTTCTTCCGACATTCCATATGGAGTTAGTCAAAGTCCCAACTCCATCCAAGAGGAATCCGAGGGGCCGGGAGTCAGCACCACATTCAACAAAATCTCACACACAGGAGGGTTTAAGGGGGGATAGCTGCGCTCTCTGGTTACAGAAAATATTGGGCTTGGATCCCCGCAGAATGCGCTGCAGACACAGAAGACCCCCGATGCAGCCGGGGCCGACTTAAACCATTTGGAGCCGAGAAAACAAACAAAAGGAAATACGCGACTGCTCGGAAGCTGAAGAGGGAAAGAAATTCTGTTCATGAAATGAATTCTCACAGCTTCCCTCCACACTTTTCACACTCGAACTCAAAACTTTAGAGAAAAGCTGCTGGGATCTGCGCAATAATACTTATTTTACTACAATAACTTCTGTTGAGATTTTAATATGTGATGGGTGAAGTGATAAACACTGAACACACTGAAGATATAGTACTGACAGCTGTTTGCATTATAGTTGCAGAAGCAATGTTTTGCATCTATACAAGTACAGCATCTGTGGTATGCATCTAATACCAAAAATAACCACAGACTTGACTCTTCTTTTTTATTTATGATGGACGTCTACAGGGCAAAGGAGTCAAAATTATTGTCTGTGCCAAACCCAGAGCTTGACACAAATCTGTAGATACATTTTAACATGATGGGGTATTTTCAACCCTGCGCTTAGTCAAAAAGGGATGAATCCAACCCGTTGGGTTGTAATTTAACCTATGGTGGTCGTTTTAACTCATTGTTGGGTCAAATATAAACAAGGGTTCGCACACCTTAGTTAACTTCAAATTCAAGGACCTTTCAATTACTTTCCAGGTCTAATAAACTCAAATTCAAGGACTAAATGTGGGGACACATATCAAGTGAGAGAAAGGTTACATTGTGTTACCTTTTAAGATAAATTTTTAAGTTCCTTTCAAGGGAACTTGTGCTGCGTCACTGTGGTGACACTGTGGACGCCTCCAGGGGTAAGTGTGTCTGAATGTGTATATCAAATTCAACCAATGGTGAGGCTTAACAACAAAGACAGGGTGACGCGGGAGCCAAGAAGTATATCGCTATCTGAAATATTGCCAAAGACGGCTTTACAGGGACGAAGGAAGTATGGCAAGGGAGACGCAGCGTCTCGTTCCCTTCTCAGGGAACAACAGTTACATACATAACCTGAGACGTTTTCATGTATCAAACACAACTATGCAAAAAAGCATTTTGGTATGAATCAACATTCGCATAGAGAAGATATAAGCATTTAAAGCGAACAGGTTATCACGTGTGCTTAAAAAGTCTAAAATTTTATGATATTATCCTACACTACACAGGGAATAATATGGATTTTTTTGCATAAAATAGATTCAAGCACTTTCAATGACCTGTATCCATGTATGTATATTTTCAACAACTTCCCAGGGTCTTGAATTATTTTCCCCAGATTCACAAACTTTCAAGGATTTTAAGGACCCGTGCGAACCCTGATACACATGGTTAATTTTATGCAACTTTTGGGTTCGTCCATTTTTGACCCAACGCTGGGTTGAAATGAACCCAGAATGAAAGAAATTACTTAAGAGTGATGTGTAATAAGGGTTTAAAATGTCATCTCTTCACGTTAAAATTTCTCTTCAAGTGTTGTTAGCTAAAGAAAGTCTTAACTTCGCATTTTATGCTGCTCAATCTTACATCTTGCCAGAAAGGATGGTTCATATTTCTCTCTGCAAAACTCTGTAAGTGTCCTGCCTTCCTTCAGACTCTGATGTGCCAGTCTTTTAACTCCAGGTCACATCAGTCTGACGTTTTGAAGGATGTTTATACATCATAACCATAATTGTGAATTCTGATACAATTGTGACGGGCTAAACATTTCCAGCTCTATTGTGCGGTTCAGGGCTTGGGCAATGATCATTATCAGCTGATTCAAACACCTCTCACAGTAGGACTGAATATGCCACACTTTAATGATAAAAGCGTCTGCCAAATGCATATATGTAAATGTGGTAGATTGTACCTTCGTAACACGGTATAAGGGCCTGTGCTTTGCCTTGCAGTGTTGGTGGGATGATGGAGCAGTAACCGTGAGGGAGAATATGCTCAGATTCATAATACACATTCTTCCAGCGATGAGCGCAGGCCTGCAGACAAACACAGGAGAAAAGGATTAGAGCAAAGAGACGTGTGGCATATTCACATACAACTGGATAAAAATGAGAACTATATTGTATGGCGGAAGAGCACTTAGTTTGGAGCACTTCAACCTCGGGCGCAGTAATATTGACAGAAGTTTGAGCGACAGGGGGAGGAGTCAGGAGTGATGATGTTATTGCGCCCGAGGTCGTTCCTCCAAACGAAGTGCTCTTCCGCTATACAATATAGTTCTCATTTTTATCCACTTCGGCATGTTTTATTTTGTGCCACCATACTTACTCGTGTAACTAAAGTCTTTAAATAGGGAAAACATGGAAGTGTTTGGTGGCTTCTAAATTAACCCCTATTTGGATCCTAAGGAATGAATGGGGCTAGGCTAAATGCTAACACATTCACGACGAACTATGCACGAACTATATCCTTGCATTATTAATAATTGCATTGCTTCGAATCATCAGTATTATAAAGCAGCTATGAGTATTAACATTTAGCATTTTACCACATTAAAAGTAGTTGTGGTTATGATCAATAGTCTTATTTGCTGTGCATGATCGAAGCTTTTATGAATCTATAGCATAGGGCTTACAACGTTTTACCTTTAAAGGTCATGTTTGCAGATGAGACTATATTCTGTGGGGCTGTTTACACTTGGTATTAAGATGTGTTTTCATTGATCGGATCACAAGTGGACGAGAGAGACACATTACGTTTACACCTGGTATTTAAATCCGTCTCTTTTGTCCATTTTCGACCGCTTCTGTGCTGAATACTATGAGGGGGTGGTCTGTGAGACGGTGGGCGAGTCTCTCTGCTGTCATTCAAACCCGAGCGGGAGTAATTACGAGTTTATATGGACACAAACTAATATTATGTCGGAGTGCACTGCTTGTTTAGCAAGTAAACATGCTGCACAGTGTTTTGTACATGAGTATGTAAGAGCTTTCTTTGAATTTTCAGCGCAATTGATGAAATAGAATCGCGCAACTTTCACACGCTTTCAAAACGAAACTACGGAGATCAGCCGCTTAGTTTTATTAATGAAAGGCTAAAAATAGCGCTGTTCACCGAATGTTCACTCCAGAAGTAAAAAAATACGTAAAACTTGTGTTTAATACCTCAGATTAGATAAATGGGTGGAGAGAAGGCGGTCGCGTGTGGCTGTTCGAACGCATTCAACCACATGTGCGTTCCGCAACTCCAAAGCGTTCCGATCGAAAGTGGTTTCGACCACCTCTGGATGTGGTTGAAAGTGGTCGAAAGTGGACGAGCTCAAAACGTTTTGAACACCGTTTACACCTGGCATTAACGTCGTCCACTTGTGATCCGATCGACGAAGGCACATGTTGGTGCCAAGTGTAAACAGCCTGTGTGTGTTTGTGTTAAGTTTGTTGATTTACAGAAAGCCAGCACAGCCAGACAAGGTGTGAAAAACAGGATGCAGACATGACTTGCGCAGCCTATGACAGGTATTTGTGCAAAAGGGACTTTCAAAAGCAGAAGTGAAAGTATGACGTCTGAGGAGACCCACCCCAACTCAACTCATAAACATTTTGGGTCGAGGGATAGGCGAGAGTTGCAGCTTGACTGTCGGCAAACTCGCATTGATTTTGTGTAGTGACAGGGAAAGCTGTGACCCAGAGCTCTGTAATACTTCATTTGAGATTCATTAAAAGATTAACTTTATTACGTTTTCTGACCTCTTCATTCAAAAAACACGCAGGACGAATAAAGTCCAACAAAATATAAATAGCTGAATTCTGACTTGAAAAGTCATAAAAGTAGTGTTTATGTGTGAAGATCTATTTTTTTGCGATTAGTCTATGGGAAAATTAATGGGCTTTTTTACGAAGGGAACTAGTATCTATCTACTAACTTCCAGGTAGCTTACAAAAAAGTCATCCCTGCGGAAATCTATAGACCCCTTCAAGGTTTGTAAACATTGAATGACTATCGGGTGCGCGCGCAGCATGGGATCAAACTGTTCATACAATTTAGGCTTTCTAGTTTAATCTAACAGGAATGAAAAATGATGACTTACCTCAAATGAAGTGAGCACTACAAACACAAGCCTCTTTGATCTTTGCATTGTCACAGTCTGCACGTTTAATTGCTTGCAGCCACAGATGTTGTATTTTTTGCTTTTGAGATTCTGCAGGAATCCCAAAAAACTAAACGGCAGACCTGGTGCGATTTTCAAAGCCCACGACGCAAGTAGGCCTTTTTGACGATACCGAATAAATACACAACTGCTGTAATGACTTTTCTGACACCGACATGCGCAGTGGGAACCGCCTGTGACGTGAACTGTGAAGGGGTCTATAGCTATATTTTTGTATAGTTTTCAGTAAAAATTAGGGCTGTCAAAAGATTAATCGCGATTAATCGCATCCAAAATAAAAGTTTGTGTTTACATAACATATGTGTGTGTACTGTCTCCAAACATTATGTATATATAAATACCGACACATTCAGGTATATATTTAAGAAATATTTGCATTTAAATACTGTATATACATTTATATAATTTATATTATATATGAATATAAATATTTTATATATAAATATAATAAATTTTTCTTAAATATACACATAATTGGGTGTGTTTTTATATATGAATAATAATTATACACCATACACACACATCTGTCATGTCAACACAAACTTTTATTTTGGATGCGATTAATCGCGATTAATCTTTTGACAGCCCTAGTAAAAATATCTAAAAATTCTTAAATTAAGATGCTTTTTCTTGATGAGCAAAACGACCCAAGAAAATAAGTCTAGTTTTAAAACCAAAAATATCAAATTTAAGTGTTTTATGCACAAAATCACTTAAATTTGATCCTTTTGGTCTAAAAACTAGACTTATTTTCTTGGGGTTTGCTCAAGAAGAAAATGCATGAAAACAATACAAAAATACTAAGAAATTTTCTTCTTGAAAATAATTTTTTGCAGTGTAGGGTTTGTTCAAATAACAACAGCACTTATAACAACATATGAAATACATCCACACTTCTGATTATACTGAACTATTAAACGCAAGCAAAAAAAATAAATAAATGGAAAACATGGAAAATATTAAGAAGACTCTTCCCACCACACTGCAAAAGATGACTTTTTTACTTAGTATTTTTGTCTTGTTTTCAGTAGAAATATCTAAAAATTCTTAAATCAAGATGTATTTTCTTGATGAGCAAATTATCTAAGAATATAAGTGTAGTTTGTAGACAAAACATATCAAATTTAAGTGAATTTGTGCTTAAAACAAGCAAATGGAATAAGATTTTTTTCTTGAATTTAGTACAAATTCGCTTAAATTTGATCTTATTCCATTGGCAGATTTTTTTGCTTGTTTTAAGTAAAATTCGCTTAAATTTGATATGTTTTGTCTACAAACTACACTTATATTCTTAGATAATTTGCTTATCAAGAAAATACATCTTGATTTAAGCATTTTCTAGATATTTCTACTGAAAACAAGACAAAAATACTAAGTAAGAAAGTCATTTTTCGCAGTGCAACAATGTTATTTTCATTGATAATCCTGTAATCACAAACCATAAATTTCACCTCCCCTTTTGTTTTGAGCCAAATGCTTTTCTGTGAGTAAACAAGTAAACTCTCAATTAATTTTTGACCAATGGCTAACTTTAGCTCTGTTTTACATCTTAAAATCAAGAAAAATCAAGAAAATTTGCATAAAAATATGCATAAAATTCACAACATTCTTTTAAAACAAACTTTTAAAAAATCTAAGCTGCATTACAGAAAGAAGTCAGTTCAGCTTCCCCGTCTCTTTCTGTCTCTACTGTACTGTACAGTAAGTGCTCTTCCGCCATACAATAGTTCTCATTTTTTATCCACTTAAAAATCGCCATGTTTTATTGTGTGCCACCATACTTACTCGTGTATCTACACTCATGTAACAGTCTTTAAAACTGTTGGAGTTGCAGACGTTACTGCGACAAACAAAGACTCAGATGATCTGGCAATAGTTTTCTGTACAGTATTGAGAAACACATCTGTTTTTCACTGTCAGAAAATAAATCACTGTATTCTGCTGTATTGGCAAAGTTTCTACTATCAAAGCGACTACTGTATCTCAGCCGAGCGTCGATAAAACCTCAGACTTAAGCCTTTCTAATAAAAGCTAAATAAATATTGTCACATGATTCTCCACCCTGTTTTCTGGCAGTCAGCATCGAGAAACACAAAGGACAGAGGTTATGAAATACAAAGCGATTCATTAAATAAGGAACACGTTTCAGGCACTTCAATTTTCCTGAGAGTATCAAAGTCACCAGAGAGGTCTAATCGTGTTCCTGTACAAGCTGAGATCTGATTGGCTGAGAGAAGTGCAACACATCTGTCCAACAGACCTCTAACGTGCTTTACATGTAAACGTGATTCTCTGCAGATGAACACATTGGATGCGGTGGGGCACATGAGAGGTAATGTACATATATGCAACCCATTCTCACTCTCCAAGGCGTCAAAATCTGAAGCATGTTCAAACGCCTTCAGCTTCAGAATGAAGACGCGAAGGGTGCCCCTATGCGTCACTATATCGACGAAATGGGAACTCCATTGCTTTCATGCTAATCCCTCAGCGTCGGATATAGACGAAAGGGAATCCCGGAAGGTGATGCCGTCACGTTATGCAACGATCGGCAGGATCATGCCGCTTCTGGATGGTAACTACTCAATTTTTGTTCCAAATTTTTTACCATTGTCGCTTGGCGTTGGGGTTAGAACGACTTTCTGTTACATAAAATTACATCCTAACCCAAACCCAACTCTTACCCTAACCCCAAGCGACAATGGTTTAAAAATCAGAAGACAAAAAGTATAAACAAAATGACATCCAAACCCCAAGTCTAACACCAAGTGACAATGGTTTAAAAATTGGAAAAAAATTGAGTAGCTACCATCCAGAAGCGGCATGATCCCGCCAATCGCCGCACAACGCGACGGCATCACCTTCCGGGATTCCCTTTCGTCTATATCCGACGCTGAGGGATTAGCATGAAAGCAACGGAGTTCCCATTTCGTCGATATAGTGACGCATAGGGGCACCCTTCGCGTCTTCATACTGACGCTGAAGGCGTTTGAACATGCTTCAGATTTTGACGCCTTGGGAAGTGAGAATGTGTTGATATATGAGCTTTATAAATCTATACATACACACTGTAAAAAATTCTTTGCTGCCTTAAAATTTTTTTTGTTAAATCAACTCAGATATACAAGTTATGTCAACAGAAATGAGTTGTCACAACTTATAAAATATAGGAAAACAACTCACCTGTAGTTATAACAACTCATCTTTAGTCAAGATAAATAATAGTAAGTTGAAATGACTTGTAAATCCGAGTTGATTCAACAAAAAATGTTAAGGCAGCAAAGTATTTTTTACAGTGCACCTATAAAGAGGCTACACTTTAAAAAATGCTAGGTCAAAGAGGGACAAACCCAACATGTCGGGTTATAATTTAACCTATGCTAGGATGTTTAAACCTACTGTTGCGTCAAATATAACATTTTCTGGGTTAATTTAAAGGGACAGTTTACCCAAAAAAGGACAATTCTGACATCATTTACTCATCCTAAACCTGTATACATTTATTTGTTTTGAAAACAAAGATATTTGTAATAAAGCAGAAAACAAAAGCACCATTTACTTCCATAGTAAGAAATAATACCACTAGTACACTGCAAAAAATGATTTTCAAGAAAAAAAATCTTAGTATTTTTGTCTTGTTTTCAGTAAAAATATCTAAAAATTCTCAAATTAAGATAGAGACAGAGCGCAGCGCGTCATAACCTGAAAGCCACGCCCACTGGGGGGGAAAACAATCCAACCGTCTCCATTGACTTTGTATTGCGAGAGGCCGCCTCCTTGTCATTTCTGGCTTATAACAAAAAACAGAATAATGCCTAAAAGCTGCTGTGTGACAATATGTACAGCTAACAAGCCAAAGAACCCAGAAATAAGTTTTTATAAACTGTCGAGCCGTAAAACCCAGCCTTTAAGGAGAAAAAAGTGGATCGCCGACTACGTTTCCCCTCAGTGGACGCAGTTCTACTAATATGAGTACTATGAAAAGTACTACGCTCGTTTTTTGAGGTCGACAGCTTAAAAAAAACGTATTTCTGGGTTTTTTGGCTTCTTAGCTGTACACCTTGTCACACAGCAGATTTTAGGTATTATTCTGTTTTTAAGTTTTATCTGTAAATAAGTTTTTATAAGCTGTCGACAAAAACGAGCGTTTAAAGACACAAAAGTGGAAACAGGCAACTTTTCATAGTACTCCTACTAGTAGAACTGCGTCCACTAGGGGGAAACGTAGTCGGGGTCCACTTTTTTCTCCTTAAAGGCTGGGTTTTACGGCTCGACAGCTTATAAAAACTTATTTCTGTTTTTTTGGCTCATCAGCTGCACATCCTGTCACACAGCAGCTCCCAGGCACCACTCCGCTTTTTGTTATAAGCCAGAAATGAGGAGGCAGCCTCTCGCAATACAAAATCAATGGAGACGGATGTATTGTTTTCCCCCCGGTGGGCGTGATTTTCAAATTTGCATAACTGCGCTCTGTCTCTATGCTTTTTCTTTATGAGCAAAATGACCCAAGAAAATAAGTCTAGATTTTAGACCAAAAGTATTCTTCAAGAAAAAAGAGAAAAAATCAAGAAAAATTTGCTTAGAAAAAATCTGCCAATGCGGTAAGCAAATTTTTCTTGATATTTTCTTGAATTTGCTGTTTAAGAAAAATGTTGAAGATTTTTTGCTTACCCCATTGGCAGATTTATTTGCTTGTTTTATGCACAAAATCACTTAAATTTGATATTTTTTGTCTAAAAACTACACTTACTTTCTTTGGTCGTTTTGCTCATCAAGAAAAAGAATCTTAATTCAAGAATCCCTTGACATTTTTACTGAAAACAAGACAAACATACTAAGAAGATTTTTTCTTGAAAATATTTTTTTTGCATTGTGGTGCTCACAATGGTTTAATTACAAACATTGCTCAAAATATCTTTCTTTGTGTTCAGCAGAACAAAGAAATTAATACAGGTTTGTAACAACATGACAGTAAGTAAATACATTTTTGGGTGAACTATTTCCCCTTTTGTCCCTTTTTGACCCATTGATGGGTTGAAAGTAACTTTTAGCAATGCAAAAGGTTGTGAGTTCAAACCCAAGGAACACACATACTGATTAAAATGTAAAGCTTTTGGATAAAAGCGTCTGCCAAATGCATAAAATTGAAAAGAGGTTTTATTGTAAAACTCATATAGTATGATTAAGCATTTCTAAAACATACATTAAATCAAGTCTGTGGTAGAATTAAAGGCAAAAAAATTAAAGGAGACATGTTGCTGCAATTTAACGAAAACACACTAAAGGTCAGGTATTACAGTGATTTTACTGTACCATGGTTAAATAGGAGGAAAATCACTGGAGCACACAATCATGACTGATAACTTCAGCTACTAATTCAACCTTTATTACTGCCTAAAATGATACAGTATTATAATGCATACAAATACCATCATCTGCTGTATATAATCATAGGCATCACTCCATCATCTCTCTTTAATCATCATACTTCTTTGTCTCTAAACATCAGAGAACGCTGCAAGTGTCCTTGCCTGCACCCGACCACCCTGAACCTGATCCCTGATAGAGGAAGGTCAGTATAAGACCCCGGATACTGAGGAGGAGATTCAGGGTCTTATCATACACAACAGGAGGCTGCAGTTAAGCCAAGCCTTGAGACGGACCACCACGAGCAAAAACAAACCCCACCATCCTCTCAGCCAAGGAGAGAAAGGCTACATCTGTGATTGGCGCTAATGTTTTGTTTGTCCAGTTAAAGCCCTTTTAACTTTTGAGATCTGGTTTGTCATCATGAATAAACTTAGTTCAAACGCTCATGGTGAGCTCTGACAGGAACGGCCTTGTGTTCTCCTGATGTGACAAGCAGCTGGGGCTTAACAATGCGGGCGTCGTGAAAGATATTTGTAACAATGATGGGTGCAGTTTCTCCTTATGTTTTACAACTAGATGTGGTTTGTATTAAACAGCTGCTGGTTGGATTATAATTTCCGTAGAGACACAAAAATTGTGGAACGAAGATGATTATGGGTTGAAATAAAGAATTGTTTAGTGCTACATATGTTTGTTTTAAAACCTGACGTCACTCAATGCTGCCACAATGTGATTCATTACACAAACATCTGGATAGTGTCACTGTCAGCAATAACTACCTGCTTAACATCTGAGTCTTTCATCTACTTGCTAACATAAACTTTTTGAACATGTTTCCTGTGCAGTCAGCATTCACTAAATAAACATTTCCTACGTACTAGTAAGAAAGAAATAAGCAAGCATCGAAGCCCGGAGTATAGTCTGTATTATTAGGTGTACACTTATAAAGATTGTGTTAAAACAACACATTTTGTGTCTAGTTTAGGACAACACGTTTAATGGGTTGTTTTAACACATCTTGTGTTTTTCCTTTTATTTATTTGAACACAAAATCAACACAAAATGTGTTAAATAGCATAACAATGTGTAAAAAGTAAAGGGACACTCCACTTTTTTAAAAATATGTTCATTTCCCAGCTCAACTAGTGTTAAACATTTTAATTTTACCGTTTTGGAATCCATTCAGCCGATCTTTGGGTCTGGCAGTACCACTTTTAGCATAGCTTAGCATAATCCATTGAATCTGATTAGACCTTTAGCATCGCGCTAAAAAATAACCAAAGAGTTTTGATATTTGTCCTATTTAATACTTGACTCTTTTGTAGTTACATCGTGTACTAAGACCGACTGAAAATTAAAAGTTGCGATTTTCTAGGCCGATATGGCTAGGAACTATACTCTCATTCTGGCGTAATAATCAAGGACTTTGCTGCCTTACCATGGCTGCAGGAGGCGCAGTGATATTACGCAGAAGCCGAAAATAGTCCCCTTAGTAACTTTCAATGGCAGGGGACTATTTTCGGGCACTGCGTAAAATCATTGTAACTACAGAAGAGTCAAGATTTAAATAGGAAAAATATTGAAACTCTCTGGGTATTTTTAGCGCAATGCTAAGGGTCTCATCAGATTCAATGGATTATGCTAAGCTATGCTAAAAGTGGTACCGCCAGACCCGGGGGTCAGCTGAATGGATTAAAAAACGGTAAAAATCAAATGTTTAACTCTAGGGGAGCTGGAAAATGAGTATATTTACAAAAAAAGTGGGGTGTCCCATTAACAAGACACCATTGTTCAATAAAGTTACATTTATTGTAATATTCTAAAATATTCTCTATTCTCAAGTGCATCTCACTATTCTCTGAGATGCACTTGACGGCCTTTTTTTGGATGACCTTGTTAAGGCGGTAGGGTTTCCCAGCTTAGGGGGGCCGCCCGAACTGCAAAGTGCTGCGGGAACCATTGCATAGAATATGTCTGTACATAATGTATAAGTTTTCTCTGCATTGCACAACATATCAGAAAGTGGCTCATCCAATCAGAATAAAGAGGTCTGTATGTTGTTTTTAATTTGAACCTACCAGAATCTTGCCGTCGGGTTTGTCCTGTCGTGCTAAACTGACCCCCATCCACTCATCGCTCCTGTCACCTTGACACGTCTTCCCACAAGACTCTCTCTGTTTATTTCCTATGGAAAAGAGTCAGAACGTTAGCAGATAGACAAACATCTGATATACGGTAAAGTACTGTAATGTTCTCCGACTGAGATCAAACAGCAGGTTCAGAAAGTTAATGTTTGAGACATAATGAGTCAGAATACGGAGAATAGTGTGCGTCATTTACAGAAAAAACAAGATGAGTACAACACAAAACACTTTGATATGTGAAACTCTTGAGTAGTTAATGATAACACCGAAAATTATGCGACCACAATAATTGGTTAACTGGTGGTTAACTGCACAATTGGGAGAATCAAGTCTAGACTTTTTTTTTTTTGGGTAGTGTAAGAGGACATGAGGCTTACATATTCAATCAGACAGACAGGCTGAAAATATCAACAATCTGTGTGAATGATCTAATACAGTTCAAAGAGATTTAAGCAAGCATCTCTATTGACTTAATCAGAATCAATCTCAAAACCCCACCTGAACTTTAGTAACACTTGAGGTAAATACTATGAAAAGCATGAAAAATACTAATGCAGAATGCTCTGCAAACTCGCGCTAACTCACCAGTCACAACTTTGTTTTTAGCATTGTAACAACATTGTACTTAATTTAATGTTGGGGCATACATCAAGACTGTAACATCACAGCTGGTGTTATGTCGAGATTGGGCTGTTTTCCACTGAATTACTCTGTAGAGTTGTTTCCTTTATAGCCTGTGATCTTTAGAGCATAATCATAGTTCATTACTTCAGAGGTGGTGACTGACCGGCACAGGTTTATCAATGCCGATGCCAATAGCTACTGATGCTCAATGCATTGTCTTTGCGTATAGGC
The DNA here is from genome assembly GCF_027580225.2 of Misgurnus anguillicaudatus. NCBI lineage: Eukaryota > Metazoa > Chordata > Actinopteri > Cypriniformes > Cobitidae > Misgurnus > Misgurnus anguillicaudatus. Next base: position 30,556,062 of record NC_073347.2, on the reverse strand, counting down.
TACACATTGCTGAAATAATCATCTGTTTGGTGTTCAGACATTTGCCATAAATCTTCATAAAAGACGTGATCAAGGCATGCTATATCCCAGCGGGGAGTTTATTAAAGCAGAAGGGTCATGTCAAATGTTTATTTATGAGCTACAGCGTCTTTCGCTCTGAAGTGAGAGTCAGTGATTTTACATAGAAGAGAGAGAGAGAGAGAGAGAGAGAGAGAGAGACAGTGGCTGTTTTGTTTGGCGCTGATTTCTTTTTCTTCCATTTCCATCAGTATCAGCGCTGAGACTCACAGACTCAGAATATAAAATGCCAGATTAAACTAAAAACTTTTTAGGATGACTGCATGAATCAATGCATTACAAAAACTCTCCCTACACAGACCCCTATCCCTACCCAATAGATACTTTTATTCCTAAAAAACACTTGTTAGGCACTTGTTAGGCACTTACGTTCTACTTTCCAAACATTTCCTTTATTTTTATTAAAAAGAAATGCCTTTTCGATGTGATATGTAATAGGAAAAGGGACAAGAGCGTGGCCGGCCAAAGGCAGATTCGAACCAGACATCGTCGCGTCAAAAGCCAGTTTTACGAGCCATCTGCTCTACTACCCGTGACACTGAAGCCGTTGATATCAGTGCGTCTTTTTTAAACTTTAGTGCTCCAATATAACCAAACTTATGAAGTGCGTATAAATAGCACGCAGTGTGAAAAGCAATGTGATAGCCAGTCCAAAACCATTGTCGCTTGGGTTTGGGGTTAGATTTGGAATTTGCTTTAGGATGTCATTTAATATATACACTCACCTAAAGGATTATTAGGAACACCATACTAATACTGTTTTGGACCCCCTTTCGCCTTCAGAACTGCATTAATTCTACGTGGCATTGATTCAACAAGGTGCTGAAAGCATTCTTTAGAAATGTTGGCTCATATTGATACTGTAGGATAGCATCTTGCAGTTGATGGAGATTTGTGGGATGCACATCCAGGGCACGAAGCTCCTGTTCCACCACATCCCAAAGATGCTCTATTGGGTTGAGATCTGGTGACTGTGGGGGCCATTTTAGTACAGTGAACTCATTGTCATGTTCAAGAAACCAATTTGAAACGATTCGAGCTTTGTGACATGATGCATTATCCTGCTGAAAGTAGCCATCAAAGGATTGGTACATGCATGTTGGTCATAAAGGGATGGACATGGTCAGTAACAATGCTCAGGTAGGCCGTGGCATTTAAATGATGCCCAATTGGCACTAAGAGGCCTAAAGTGTGCCAAGAAAACATCCCCCACACCATTACAACACCACCACCACCAGCCTGCACAGTGGTAACAAGGCATGATGGATCCATGTTCTCATTCTGTTTATGCCAAATTCTGACTAAATATTGTAAAACAATATTACACTCAGTAGACACTGCGTTTGGTTAACTGGTGCTTGTGATCAGCACTGACCAGATCTCCATGCAATTGGTCAAAACGTAACCTTTTAGCGCTAAAGCTTTGAACTCTAGATTTGTGCAACAACCAAAGTGCACAAAGCAGCGGCAGACCTAGAGGCAGGATGAAAACACAAACTGACAAAAAGATGATATTTTCTTGGGACGAGGACGAAACATGTTCAACAATTAGCAGTGAAGCGTCATCCAAAACACACATCTTGTTGTACGTAGCCATATTTCACAGGGTCAAGACTCGCAAAGAATTCCAAGAATTCTTCAAATGAGAAGATGAAGAATGTTCCTCAGATTATAAACATCTCATCCAAACACCGTTTCTCCGGCCATCTCCACAACAAACGTGTTTGTTTTTGCATCTGCATGGTTTCTAAGTGTCGTGTTCTTGATTGTGAAGCATGCAGCGGATGTCTGTTTTTAGTCATCACATATTTTAGCATCAGTTATCTATAATATACAGTATCAAGGAATATCTCCCATCCAAAAAGCTTCTATAAAGAGTAAGCGAACATTATACACTTCATAATTCCGTGCAATAAAACCTCAACATAGATAATAAACTAAAAATATAGCTTACTATAAAAAGATCATCATTACTCTCTGGGACTATGGCTTTCAATGGGCTCTGTGTTATTCAGAAGGAAACAACATAATTACTCAATTGGAGTAATGAAGATGATGGGAAATGATCCCTTGACAACTAACAGCTCAAACCGGAGGAAAATACAGTACTGTGTCGTTTCACTTCACCAGTAAAGAACATGCAAATGAGCCTTGCAAATGAGATACGATTTTACAAGAAAATTAGTCTGCAACTAAGAATTTCTCTCAATAGGCAATGCATGCAATTGTCAAGAGCATGGCCATTTTATAACCAATAAAAAGTTTAGTGTCTCCAAGCGGATGAGTAAACGTCTCGTCATGGTGCTGTTATACCATCTGAGCCAAAAAAACATTCTTAATAAATTGACTACAGACCTTTGTAACAAACCTTTAACAAGTTTCCTCACAAATGAAAGTCCCATCATCAGTTACTCATGTCTCAAAACCTCTATGATTTCCCTTCCTTCGTTTAAAACAAAAAGAAAAATGTTCAAGAATGTTTACACAGCCTTATTTCATACAACAAAAGCACACAGCAACCGCAGACTGTCAAGCTCCAGAAAAAACTAAACATCCTCAAAAAATACAATGATAAAGTAGATCTCGTGTGTGTTATATTTCAGGTTTTCTTAAGCTCTGTGGGACTTTTCCTCAACATAAACCTATTGTACAGTGCTCAAAAGCCCACTGATACTGTATTTGACTTTTTATGGTGTTTTTGGAGCATACAGTATTGTAAGCCAGGGGTTTTCAAACTGGGGTCCAGGGAACCCATCATTTATTAGGTATTTATGTCTCATTTCTTGCTACAGTACATACATTCCAGCATAATTTCTATGTGCTTTGTATCTTCCTACTGTGCAGAGGTGGGTAGAGTACCCAAAATCTGTATTTAAGTAAAAGTACAAGTACTTATACAAGTATCAATCTAATTATTTACTTGAGTAAGAGTAAAAAGTATTAGATGAAAAAACTACTCAAGTATTTAGTTACTCGTCACTTCCGATCTGATAGAGAACAAGCGTAAAAGCACAGAATTTCAGACTACTTGGAGGGTTTTTTCAAAACTCCTTGAAAGTCTCATTGTTCTGCTTATATACAAGTAAAGCAGCCTATCTCAGTCCTGCAATGGGTACATTAACATCACGTGTCATTTGAGAAAACATCTCAAACACACACAGATGTTTTTCTGATGGTTAACTCTGTATTTATTTTCATGTTCACAACACAAACTTGTCAGCATCTGCCTTTAAACAAGCAAACAGTAAACAAAAAAGAATGTGTGTTTGTTGTCATGTGTTTATATGAATAGGTTATTTTCATTGCCATTAAAGTGCAATTACTGATCATAAACAGGAGCTTAATAAAAATGATCATTTTAGAATTTCATATCTGTTTTTGCAAATCAACTCTACATTTATTATAATATATAATACATGTTTCTTTAAAAACATACTTTATTCTTTTATTTTTATAAGTATATACATTTTTTAGGAAGGATTTAAATAAAATACATTCCCATTTTTATTTGAATGTATTTTCTACACGTTAGTGAGGTGTTCGGATTTGTGTATAAATGCAAGATGTCGTTACACGTCATTTTGTGGGGAAATGATATGGAAATGTGTAGATGTGAACGTGGGTTGTTTGTAAAAATTTGTCATTGCTTGCACAAGAGTGCAATTGACAAAAATACTTAGACAGTGTGTGAAATGACCATTAATAGTGTTCAAATAGACATTACTGTGACACTTACCGCTACGTGTTGTTTCGGGTTGGATCTTGAATTTCTGTACACTGAGATGTCAGTTTGTTTTGGTGCACACAGCATGCATCGCATTATGAAACTATTCTTTTTGACCTTTTGGAGTAAAAACATATATAGCCTCAGATATCTCGCACACGCCTTCATCTGCTTCTCTTTTCATCTACGCGCTAAAGGGTGACGCATAGCCACCTCTCGCAACGCACACAGCCTCTCTAACATCTCGAGAGACTTTCAAACAAGCTTTATAAACTTAAAAAAAAAAAAGTATTATTACCATTTGACAGTAGCGCAGTAACGCTAAAAGTAGAGTAAAAGTACAGTTTTTTCACTAGAATTGTACTTGAGTAAGGGGCCAGTCACACCAAAAGCGCTTTAAACGCTTGCAAACGCAAGGCGCGACGCACTGCCTTTTTTAAAAAAAGAGCAGTGCGACGCGGCTTTTCATATTGCTAAGCAACCACCGAGTCAAATATTGAAGCGTGTGCCTTTTGCTGTTAACTGTCATATTAGCAGAAACTTTAAAAAGATGACGCTTGCTCTGACCTTGTTTGAGGGTGAGAGGTGCACAAACACGCAGGAGAGAGTGAGCGAGTGGAGTCCGGATCTTGAAAGCAACTGTAAACTTCCCTCACCACAACGTAAGGCCCGCCTCCCCTCATTCGATTGGACGATGGAAAGACGCGAATGACGTCGGGCGCTTCTCCGCTCTCAGCGCTCCTTCAAAAACGCGTGCGCAGCAGGCGGCAAAAAACCGCAAGGCGCTCGACGCGCATAAACAGCGCGCAAACGCGCCCTGCCCATAGAATATCATTCAAAAAGGCGCCTGCAACTGCCATAAACGCTTTTGGTGTGACTGGCCCCTAAGAGTAAAAGTACCCATCCTTAAATTTCCTCTAAAAGTACTAGTAACCCAAACAATTTACTCAAGTAAATGTAACGAAGTATATTTAATTCGTTACTACCCACCTCTGCTACTGTGTTTTTCTTATTAGAGTTTCCTTTATTTTGAGGAACTGAGGTTTATAAAGCTGGCTTTATACTTCTGGTCGATTGTACGGCGTAGCCTACGCAGAGACGTAAACCCTACACAGTAGGCTACGGTAGGGCTGGGCGATATGGAGCGAAAATTATATCTCGGTATATTTTGCTATATCTCAATAGCCGATATATATCTCGATTGCTTTGCGTGGAAAATACCCTCCCCAAAAAACTACTGCAAAAGAAATATGTCAAAATCCACAAGGGCTTTTTTATTGAAGTGCAAAGAGGTAGTTCACGTAGGAACAAAGTGCTTCTGCAACATTTAAAAAAATATATACAAAAATTATACTTTAAAGCAACACTATGTAGTTTCCATGTAAAATTGACTTACGGCTCCCCCATGTGGTTGAAAAGCGCAACAGTGCCTGGTATCAGACACTCTTCTGCAGATAGGGGGAGGGTCGGGGCTGTGTGCTCTACCCTCCACCTCGACTTTCAGAGTGTGCTTGTAGCAGCTAGGAGGCTGCTCAGGTTGCAGCAGCAGTAGAATTTGTCCAGTTAAGTGTTGTTCTATCACTGAAATAATTTTAGAGACATTATTTAAAGGTTGAAAAACTACATAGTGTTGCTTTAACTATAAAATAAGAAAATACATATTGTCTTCTTTTTATTCAAAAATAAAACAACTCAACGTCAGATATTAAGTTTTTTGTAGACGTTGACAATTCTTAGTATTTTTTCTGAAAACCCTCAGGAGATAAGGGTATTTATCCTGGAATAACATTTTAGGCGTTTTAGGAGTAAATGGGTTAAATGAGAGAAAACACTGTTTTTGTTACACAGAAAACTACAGAACACGTGCGCTTGCACACCGCATAATAGGGAGAGAGAAAGCTCTCACATCAAGAAAACGTGTCTGTGTGTGTGAAGCACTACTGCTAACCTTTGTTTAGTCATGATAAACTAGATCAGTCGTCTTCTTTGTCAGTAACATCCGTGACTGATGACATTTACGCGAAAAAGAAAGTATACAGAGAAACGGACATTAAAGCACTGCCACCTTTTCACTGTCACCAGAGAGAGACGCGCGTGGTTGAAGCGCTTCACGCAACGAGAGAGAAAGAGAGAGAGAGAGAGACAGGGGCGCGCTGAGCGCTCGCAACAATTAATTTAAGCCGTTTTAAACAGTAAAATATACATGTAAACGGGAATCATGGAAGATCTATTCGTGGTGATTCCGCGACGGGCGCCGCCATGTTAAATGAGACAACACGCGAGGGGAGGGGGAACAAAAGCAAGGAGGTGGGGGCGAGCACAGCACACAGAGAAGGCAAAGTGACCAAATCAGAATTTAATATAAACATTATATCGATATATACGATATGTCAAAATCAATTTCGAGTTGTGAAAATATATCGATATAATTTGAATATCAAGATATCGCCCACCCCTAGGCTACGGCGTAGCCTGACATTCACCTGTCCAAAAACGTAACAGCGCGTCAATGCTACGCGGGCCGCAAGTGTTGTGATTGGTCTGCTAGAACCCCTCCCGTCAGTTCAAAAAGATCTGCGTCACATTTCCTCATACAGATTTCCGCGTGTATAATTTCCGTGTATGACAGTAAAAACAAAAATGTGATAGTTGAGATGTGATATTTAACTCAAACTGCAACAATATTAGCTGTCTATTGACCTCCATCACTGCTGGTCATCTGAAGTAACAAGCTTCTTCCTTATTTGTGGGTTTACTGGGCTAGTTGATTCTTCTTCGGCTGTTGCTCTGCTATTGTGGGTTAAACGCATGGATACTGCCTACTATTGGTCTGCATGTGAATTGCATGTCGACGCAAACAATACTGACGCAGTATTGCATGTCGACGCAAACAATATGACGCAGAAGTATGAATGAAAATCAACGCGTTGCCTATGGCGTAGGCCCTACGCAGAAGTATAATTAGCCCTTAAGGCAGAATAGAGGTACTATGAAACACAATTTATTGTCATAGTTGCTGCAGTACAAATACATTTGAATAAAAAAAAATTTACTCTTAAGTGTAGCCAGCCACTTATATATCCATTATACATGAAAATATGTGAAAACCCCTGCTGTAAGCTGCTGCTGATGTCCATAGGTGGACAAAATGATGCCCAAATTTGGGTCACATAATATATCGAAATGATCGGAAGTGCAGTTGTTTTAAAAAAGCACAATGACTAAAAATGTTTGAAAAGTTATGTATAGTAAAGGTTTTTCATCAATGCAGATAGCAGAGAGACTGACATGTGAATGTTAATGCATGTATGTGGATAAGTGAATGTGTAAACACGTGGAAGATAATCAACGATCAGAGCGAATGTAAAATAATTTTTACAAATAAAATTATATATAATTGAATTAGATTTTACAAACTTAAAGCATTATTGTATTGAATATCATATTATAAGTAATTGCAGATCACATTTTTCATCAAAATCATACAGCCGACTTCAAAATGTTTGGGCCGACATGAGAGTCAATAGAAGATTTTTTGGTGAACTATTCCTTCAATACAACTGAAGAGAAACGGACACAAGTTCCCTATTATCGGTAGGAATATTACTCAAGCCGACCCCTTACGGCTCTCATACCTTCCATGATTCATGTCATGTGAACTACGAGCTGTGTCCGCAGGTTTACTGACATGTGTATGTTTATTTTGCCAGTATACAGGAGAAACCACTCTCTTCTTCTCACCACATGAAAAAAACTCATACAGAGATTTCTACACATTGGATCTTTGGCCCAGCTGCTCGGAAAATATTATCCAAACCATTCATCATTTTAATCTAAATACTTTGGGACAGATTTCTACACATACAATACAAACAAAAAAGTGATTTGTGAGCCTAATTGGTGAGATTTATACATTTTCTTAATAAAATCTGAGTGGCACTTGCCCATGCAAAACCTGCCAACACAGTGCTGAGTAGGGCCGGGCAATATTGACGGAAAATCATCTTGCTAATTATAAATATATGTTTACATTCAAGTCAAAGCCTAATGTTAGATATCACAATCACCTTCACCAAAACAGTGTATAATGAAATTTAATTTAAATTTTCCTCCCTGTTTAAAAATATACAGCTGGACAAAATGCGCACTTGTTGGAAAGCTTACGTCTGACCCCAGTGTATGTTTATGGCAGAGCTTTTTTTTCCAAAAAGAAGGGTCATATAAGATCACACCGATATAGATGTGTATTGTTTTATCATGTTTACCATTGGGAAAATTACCTATATATTACAACAACTCAATATACCGTCCAGCTCTGCTGCTGCATTATGTAAGGTCCTTTTAAAGGTGCAGTGTGTAAATTTTAGTGGCATCTAGTGGTGAGGTTGCGAATTGCAACCAATGGCTCAGGCAACTGCTCACCCATCGCATTTAAAATGCATAGAGAAGCTACGGTAGCCACCACCAGACAAACATGTCATCCTCGGAGGCAGCTTCGTAAAAAAAGTTTGTCCATTAAGGGCTTCTGTAGAAACATGGCGGCACAAAATGGCGACTTCCATGTTAGGGGACCCTCGGTATGTAGATAAAAACGTCTCATTCTAAGGTAATAAAAACATAAGGGTTCATTATAAAAGGTCTTTATACACCACTGATAATATAGTTTTGTTTATTATTCTGCATTTCTGTCAAGAGATCCTTCTAAAAATTACACACTGCACCTTTAATGGAAAGTTTATGTTTAGATACTGCTGTCCATTACAACAAACAGAATAAATGTCTGAGTTGACATCTATCATTTAACATCTCATGTTTGGAATAGGAAGTGGGTGAAGCTAACAGCTATCAGCACACGGAAAGAAGCATTAGAATAACACATTTATAAAAAACAGGATAAGATAGCAGTCATTATTTTAGGATTATAATAACTAAAGTGAAGAACATTGCCGTGATCAAAGCAAGGCAAACACAGCTGGTAAAACATTCATCCAAATATTGACAAGTCCAAATTCCATGTTTAATTTCATGATTAATCTCAAAGGAGGTGAGGGGATAAAGTACTCAGTTCTTTTCAAATACATTACAGACTTAAACTTAAAAAGTACTCATGAACAGACGCGAAGAAAATGTGAGACATTGTTATCTATAAAGCTGATTGTGTTAGGATACACACCTCTGCCCATGTCCATCTCAGTACAGCGCTGCTCCGGATTATTCCGGATCCTGCATTTGTACACGGCACCGGGTGACCGAACCGAACTGCTGAAAGATGAGTTCGCTTTGGGAGCCCCAACCACAATCCTACACACATTAGAAGACACATCATCATCATACATGACAACACAAACCAACACACACTGATCTCACATGATACACTGTTTGTATTAATGGACTGCTGTGATGTTTAGGCAAGACGAAAATCGTTTACGGTTTTTTCAGAGGATTCACACTGCACCTCATTGTTCATTATGAAAATAAACTTAGGTTGACTTGAAAGAGTAACAATTATACCACAAAACCAAGTGATAGTCACCATATGTCAGTCACTGTGTGACTTTTAACACCACAAAACACAATAATGGCAAATGATTTAAACTACACATTAACAAAAGGATGTGTGAATTTTTTAAACATTGTTTTGTGTTATGCTATTAACAGGGTTCCCACACCTTAGTTAAGTTTAAATTCAAGGACCTTTCAAGGACATTCCAGATCCAATACCCTCAAATTCAAGGACTAAATGTGGGGACACATTTCAAGTGAGAGCAAGGATACATCGTGTTACCTTTTAAGATACATTGTTACAGTTCCCTTTCATGGGAATTTGCGCTGTGTCACTGCGGTGACACTTTGGGGACGCCTCCAGGGGTAAGTGCGTCTGAATGTGACCAAGCATCTCTTAGGTTTTATGTTTAAAAGTTTCAAAGCGGTTAGAGAGTTGGGTTGCCGACAGGTTGCAACTGTGGTGCTCTTGTGCAAGGCACCTTATCCTAACTGATTCCCGGGCGCTGGAATAGTAGTTGCCCACTGCTTCGGGTGTATGTGTGTGTTCATGATTTGCAATGTGTGAGTTCACTACTCACTGGGATGGGTTAAATGCAGAGGTCACATTTCGAGTATGCGTTGCATACTTGCTTGTCACTTTCAATTCAGCATGTTTGACAATGAAAGGTTTTTGTATAAATTACAGTTTGCAATATCTCTTTACTGACTTAAAATAGTTATTTTCTCATGTTACTAATAAAAACAAAAAACACAAACGAAAACACATACGAGTTATACCATTTTTGTGTGGGTTGGATGCCTTCATGTGAGTGGGAAATAGTAAACCACGTACTTTACTTAGGACTATACCACTATAATAAATACTTAAATGTACCAAATCTACAGTATATAACTGAACACAGTATGCAGGTGATTTCTGTCATGTTGTAGTGGACCAGCTGGGATGGAAGTGCTACATCACATCATTATTTTCATTGGCTGAACTAAAGGCAGTGACTTAGTACTGACCTAATGTCTCTTTAAATTTTAGGGCAGTGCTAATCGCAAGAGTTGAGTTATAACAGCCAGGACAAAAATTCAAAATACTGTACTCATGTTACTTAATAGACATATTAAACATGTTTATCGTATTACATGAATAATCTTTCAATAACCATACCAGCATACCAGGTGTATCACAAGTTTGTCCTCCTAAAGCTTTTTCATCAGCTCGTCATAATAATACCAGCAATAACTCAAAAGTAAAATAAAGCAAAATAAACAAGATTATCATGGTAACAGAGAATTAAACTTTCATAATCGTTTAAAAAAATTCATTAACCACAGCGCTGTTGTTTTTACTTGGAGCAAAACAGATGCGACAAGCAGTCGCGTGCGCCTGAGGCGGTAACCATAGCAACAGAGGAGCGCTAGAGTGCTTACTGAGCCGACAAAATGAAAGTATTTTAATTCTTTATCCCTGTTTTATAGACTCATAAAACTAAACTAAGTATATTGCTTACGTCTTTTTTTTAGTGTGACAAAAGAAAAATGTACAACGCAAATCTTAGCAGACTCAAAATACCTAAGTTACAGTAGCTCGTATCAAAAAGTTAACTCCCTCAAGGGTTGTCGTTTACATGGCACGCTTCTTTTTGTCATTACGATATCGGGTCATAATACATTTAGGGAATTTTAAATCTAAAATAAAAGTAAAACAAAGAATGATTGAGCTCCTCACCAGCGTGAGTTATCGTGGACGTGCTCCAGGACTGAATATCCAAAAAACGTCCCTTCTGGCCCGCGGAACACCACTGGATGTTCTAAGTCAATGTTGAAAGAATAAGCCAAAGAAACAAAAGCCACACATACGAAAACATCCAAAGTGTGTATTTTCCGTAGGGAAAGCTCCGTCATTCTGTTGCGCATCTTCAGTGCTCGAGTCAATGAAATGAAAACTTGTTAAAAGCAATGAAATCTGTCTTTAAAAGTCTCAAAATGAATGCAGAAACCAGGTCCTTCGTTTTAATTGCGAATGAAATCCATGCACGTGAGATGTAATGGTTAAATGAAAGGTTTGCCTTAGGATTGCGATCTTATTGCACTGCTCCTCTCGTCTGCTGGTGACTCTGTTGCAACTCAATAGTTTCTCTTGGCATTAAGTGCGCCTGTGACGCGCGCGTTGTTGCGTACGAGCATCACATATCACATTACAACAGCGCAGAGCTGCGTCCATTGGCGACACCTGTCGACAGAGTTCAGTACTACACGCTGCTCGAATCAACAAATTCCTGCACACTGCATTTGTTTATATTTCTAAAACAAACACTACTGTTTAAAAGTTTAGGGTCAATTGGATTGCTTTGTCCAAAGGTTTTTCATGATCTTTAACTTATTGATCTAAACAATAAATGTTTAAAGTAAGCTATGTGAATAAGAAACAACTGTGGTAACAAATTAATAATTTATTTCATATTTGGGATGACTTGGACTGAAACATGATGAAAATCCAGCCAATTAGATCTCAGAATAAATTGAACTCTTTAAACGCTGTTTAAAAGCATATCAGGATGACACATCACAAATCTGCAAAATGTCTAGAAAACATTTTTACAAATTCTAAGCAAATATTTACACTGAGAATGCAACAATATAAGAGATTTATTAGGGATTTTTTGCCACAACATACTAACAATAGTTACATTTGCATTATTGCATAGTCTTGATGAGTTACTTTCATCATAAAATGTGAAAGAAATATAAAAAGTGAGCAAATGACCCTAAATATTTAAATGGTTATAAACCCTTGTGTATTAAAGAGGACATTCTGATTTGAATACCCATTTCACTGCAAAAAAAATATTTTCAAGAATTTTTTTTTAGTTTTTTTGTGTCGTTTTCAGCAAAAATGATCTAAAAATTCTTAAATTAAGATGCCTCTTCTAGATGAGAGAAACGACCCGAGAAAATAAGTCTAGTTTTTAGATCAAAAATATCAAATGTAAGTGATTTTGTGCATAAAACAAGCAAAAAAATCTGCCAATGGGGTAAGCTAATTTTTTTTATTAAACACTAAATTTAAGAAAAATGTGCTTACCCCATATGCACAAAATCACTTACATTTAATATTTTTGGTTTAAAAATAAGTTGGTTTAAGAACTTATTTTCTTGGGTCTTTTTGCTCATCATGAAAAAGCATCTTAATTAAAGATATTTTTACTAAAAACAAGACAAAAATACTAAGATTTTTTTCTTGAAAATCAATTTTTTGCAGTGTTGGTAGTGTGACATATATTTTAAAATGGTATAATAAAAAGTGGGAAGGTTTAGAACAGGTATTCACTATTATTATAGTTTTCTTTGACATACCTTGAGTACCATGTAAACAAATATCACAATCATTAAGGAGCACAGTACCAGTAAAATCATGTTTTTAATGGTTACCATCTGATACCTGCAATGTACCATGGTACCACCAGAGTATTTTATTATAAGAGTAGCATGTAGTAATGATATACAAAAACCGTAGAAGCTGATTGTTAGCAAAAATTAAGCAGATTATGCATGCCAGGTGATACGGATTTGAGTGTAGTGTAAATAAAACTTTATTATTTGTCTTAAAATGTATTAACCACAATTTGCCCTACAGAGATTTATAGCATTTTATCACCTATGATTATTTACAATTTACAATATGAAGCATGATTATGATATTTCAGTTTCCCTTGAAAATACAGTATTAAATAAAACCTAGAAAATAAGTCCGTATACAATTCGCTTACAGTACTAAGAGCCTGTGTCTATATTGTACATGTGCTGGACAGAAAGGTACAGAGCAATTCATCTTAACATAACACAGAGAAAATAAAAGAGAAATACAAAGAAAATAGTTCAGAAAAAGAAATAAAGCAATCAAACGTATTGCACAAAATCTCCAAAATGCAGCTTTATAAAAGAACTGTCTAATCTAAAAAATAAAAAAATGAAAGCAAGTCCATAATAAATTATTTCCTGGCAAGCTACTAAATTAAGGAATATTCTTTAAATGTTCTCCCGGTATTTTAATCAAACCTCCCTTATACCAGTAACCGTACAAACATAACACTCCCGCAAACATCAGTAGATCAGCAGCTTTCATGACAATCGTCTCTCAGCAGCAGAATCATCAAACGGCTTCCATCACGGTTTTGATCCAACTCACCGGAGCCAAGGCTATAAAAAACAGATGGAGAACAGTATTACATGGACCAAACCAAACACTACAACCCAGAAAAACTGCAGCCGGCATGACCATGACTATATGTTTACTGAAAATAAACTTAATTTGCCAATTAGATTCTGGGAGGAAATGTGAATGGTGCTTGCTCAAAATTTACTGCAATAAATATTTTGGTGGCTGTCAGGGAGTTCCTATTTGGTACAGGATGAGTTTAACTCTATAGCCTCTGTGAAACACTAATCATGAGGTTTGCTATAAAGAACGTAGTTAAAACATTAAGTGATGGAATATTGTGACTTTTAAGAAAGACTAAAGTAACAAATAGGTCAAATTGTGATATCCAATTCAAAGTAACATTTAAAGTAAATACAGTGAACACACCGAATTACGTTAATAATAAAGCATAACATATTTGATAACCATGTGCTTTATTTATCATGAAATCTGAATGATCTGATATCAGTGCTTTGCTTTACTTGAAATAAATAGTAAAGGCAGATGCTGGTATTGCATATTAAAGTACTACAGTCACAAAATATAAAACATTTTGGAGCCCAAACCCTTTCTCACCATCACACGTGAATCCTCGCGCTCCAGAACCTTCTGTGCCTCATCGGGTGGAAACTTTAGCACGGATGTTATAACTTTGGCCATCGTCTGTAGACAAAGCAGAACTATCAAATTAGACTTTCTGAAGGATACAGGTTAGATGGCAAGCAAAACCTTGCGGTCTCAAACCAAGACTGTTGCTAGGAAGTTGCTAAAGCATTCTGGGTGAATTTAGCATGTCGCAAGCGTTTCTGTGTGTTTGGTAGGAGATTGCTTACTGACAAACATACGTTTAATGCGCAAGGAACAATTGATGAGGGGCCACTGAATTATTAGAAAAATAATGCACACCCGAGGTGGTGATGCGGCCGAAGCAGAGTAGCCATTTTTCAATAATTCAACGCCCCGGAGTCAATTATTCTGCTTATACTATGTTTACCACACCTCAAGACATCGATCACATGATATATTTAAAGAAATTTGTCAGTTTTGTACTTAAATCGCTATTGTGAGTAAAACTTCTATTTCTTCCGCGTCTCCTCCAACGGTTCTTTTGCTTGCTCCTAAACGTCATTTTAAAGCAGGCAATTGAGTCTTGAGCCGTTGTTAGCATTCTAATGCAGTTATTAATGAATTTATTAGAAAGAGAGCGAGAGCGACAGAAACACAGAGAGAGAAAGAAAGAGAGCGAGCAAGCGAGTGATAGAGACAGAGAGAGATTGTGTGAACAAGGCTAGCTTTGTGCGTCTCTAAACAACGGTGTTATTGCCTTGGAAAATCGTCAGTCATGTTGTTTTTGTTATTCCGTTAATACAGTTAACTATGCGAAGTGATAAGGAACTGTAATGCGGTCAACAGCTGCCTGGAACTACGTTGGCCGTGCGTTTCCCAGAAAATAATTGCACATCTCGGAACGTTCATCAGCCATTCAGATTCAAGCATTCAATGGACCCATAGTATAATGTAGTTTATAGAAAAAAGCAAAAGTGTGTCGGGATAAGTTATACAGCAAAGTGCCATACGTAACCATTGGGTTTAGCAGGAGAGATGGATAACACTTTAACCTTTTAAGCGTCACCCTACCCTATTGAGTTAAATCTACACTCTTGGAGCTTTCAAACAATATACAGTTTGTCATGATTAGATAAGAATTCATATGCAAACATTGAAGTAAATGTAGTCGTCCTGCTGGTGGGACAGTGACATTTAGCAGAAAATAAATTATTTGAGGCACACTCTCTTCATAAATGAATCAATTACTCTCCCTACATAATTTATTTTATAAAACACTGTTGAAATGTCTATTCTGGAGGCTTAGACCTTTCCAACGATATATCGTTTGTAGTGATAGATTAAAATTTACATCAACAATATTAATGCAAACTTAGGCGTCCCGTATTCGGGACAGCAACGCTTAACACTTTAATTCACAGTGTCTTTGTTACACGTTTTGTAAGTATTAATTGACGACGGGCCGTTGAATTATTAGAATAATAATGCACACCCGAGGTGGTGATGTTGCATTATTTTTCAATAATTAAACAGACCGGAGTCAATTATTCCACTTGTACTACGGTTACCACACCTCAAGACATCGATCACATGATATATTTAAATGGATTTGTCCGGTTTTTGTACTTAAATCTCTATTGTGAGAAGGACTATTTCTTCCGCGTCTCATCCAACGGCTCTTTTGCTTGTTCCAAAACGTAATTTTAAAGCTGGCAATGGAGGCTTGAGGCGTTGATAGCATTCTAATGCAGTTATTAATGAAGTTATTAGAAAGAGAGCGACAGAGACACAGAGAGAAGAGAGAGGGGGAGCGAGAGAAAAAGAGATTGTGTGAATGAGACTACCTCTGTGTGTCTCTAAACAGCGCTGTTATTGCTTAAAAAAATCATCTGTCATGTTGTTTTTGTTAGTCCGTTATTACAGTTACATGTACATGTGAAGTGATATGTGAACTGTAATACGGTCAAGAGAGCTGCCTGGAACTACGTTCGCCATGCGTTCCCCAAAATATTATTGCACACCTGAGAACGTTTATCAGCCAATCAGATTCAACCATTCAACGGACCCGTAGTATATATGTAATTATTATAGTTATAACAGTAAATGATGTTTAATTAAATGCAACTAACCCCAAAACAAATCCTTATTCAACCCTAACCCTATAGTATGTATATTATGGGGCGTTGTCCCGGAAAGGGTTTATCCTAGTCTCAGACTAAAATGCATGTTTGAGCTGTCTTTATTTAAAACACCTTGCACTGCCATATCCTAACATATATCAGTACGATTGTTCTGCCTCAAGATGCACACCAGTATTGTTTTTTGTAAGTTTTGTCTGCAAAATCTACCTAAATGTCCCAATACAACCAAGGCCCAATCCTGGATTAATTCAAACCTTCTCCAGGAAATAGGGGCAGTTTGCCAGACAGGGTCTAGATTAATCCAGGACTATATTAGAACATTTAAGTCGTTTTTACAAACAAACCTTATAAAAAACAATACAAATCTTGAGACAAAACAATGGAACCGATATATATTAAGTAAGACATGTCAGTACAAGGTGTTTTCAAATTAAGGCAGCTCAAACATGCATCTAAGTCTGGGACCAGGACAAGCCCTGTCCAGAAAACCACACCATAATGTATAAAATAATGTTAAATAATATAATGTATTAAAAATAGTGTTGGGCAAAGATTAATCGCATACAAAATAAAATGATTTTTTTCATAACATATGTGGGTGTACTGTGTGTAATTATTATGTATACTTAACCACACACACATACACATATCCATTTCAGAATTTTTTTTATTTATATATGGTATATATATTTTTAAATGTATATATAATATAGAATATAAAATATAAATATATAAAATAGAATATAAAAAATATAAATAAATATATATACACATGAATGTGTGTGTGTGTATTTATATTATATAAATAATAATTAAGCACAGCACACACTCATATATTATGCAAAAAATCACTTTTATTTTGTATGCGATTAATCGCGATTAATCTTTGCCCAGCACTAAAAAATAAATCTAACTTTATTATTTAATAACAAGTGAAACTTGGAGAAGTTATAATCATATTTTTTTCTTTTCCACTGAACATCAACCATTTCATTCTAGAAACACATAAAACACGAGGTAATCATTAGATGTTTTCATCAGTCTCAGGATGTTACCCGATTTTTCCTATGATGACTTTATGTACCTAATGAGTCTCATACTGTTGGGTGGAGAAAACATTAAATAGAAATAAAGAGCCAAACATCCACAAGACTGAATGAAATTTGAGTAGGGAGATGTTTTTACGCTTCAACAGTTTGCTGTATGCCATGGTAAAGTAAAAAGCAAAATGATTAAACAGAAAGCAGACACGCCCATCTTTAGTGGAGTTTCTGCTCTGCGAGTAATTACATCTCATCTCACAAAGACAACACAGGCAGTGTGCTGTGTGTAATCAGTTCGGGATAAATCCTCCAGTGTTCGTGTGCCTTTATAAACGTAGCAGTTAATCAGAACCAGCTCACTTTTTACCCCGAGCAACTCTCTTAAAGTGGCAGGCGTCATCGGGTCACGTGATAAGAATGAGCTGCCGGGCCGCCCGCCGGACTTCCTCTCTCACAGGGAGTCCTGTTGTGATGTCATGAGGTCCTGACCGTTTATTAGAAACCAGAGGGATTCCCGCTGGGTTTAGGGTGGTGTCAACCGGGCTGTTAATTAACCCCTGCTAAACCAGACACTAAGGGGGCATTTTTGTGGGTTTTCATGGGAATAAATATTTTTATGCCTCCATCCGGACTCCCCATTATACCGCATCCTTCCTCTTACAAAAATCACGCTTGTGTTGTGGAAAAACAAACAACCATTGTAGGAAGGAAGATCTATTAAATCTTTAACATATATAGGTACAATTACTTTTTTAAAGGGTTAGATTACCCCAGAATAAAAATGTTGTCATTAATTACCCCCCCCCCCATGTCATCCACACCAGTAAGACATTCGTTCATATGTAGAATGCAAATGAAGATTTTTTTAATGAAATTTGAGAGCTCTCTGAGCCCCCATAAACTACAAAAATGACTTTCTTACGAAACTATCAAGAAAAATGTGAATTAGGATGTTAATCATGCAAAATCGTACGATTCTCATGAAAAAAAAACATCAACAAACAAAACATAACCCCAACGTCACAGGGGTCAGGCAAATCATAAAAAACCTTACGAATGTGATCATATGAATTAGCCAACTCGTAAAATATGTACGAATTCTCGCGAGATAGCGTTGGAATTTTTTTATATTTCTTAGTATTTCTGTCTTGTTTTCAGTAAAAATATCTAAAAATTCCTAAACCAAAATGCTTTTCTTTATGAGCAAAACAACCCAAGAAAATAAGTCTAGTTTTTAGACCATTTAAGTGATTTTGTGCATAAAACAAGCAAAAAAATATGCCAATGGGAACAGCAAAAAAAAAAAAAAAAAAAAATCTTGAATTTAGTGTTTAAGAAAAATGTTCAAGATTTTTCTGCTTACCCTATTGGCAGATTTTTTGCTTGTTTTAATGCACAAAATCACTTATATTTGATATGTTTGGTCTAAAAATTAGACTTATTTTCTTGTGTCAATTTGCTCGTCAAGAAAAAGCATCTTAATCCAAGAATTCTTTGATATTTTTACTGAAAACAACACAAAAACACTAAGATATTTTTTTCTTAAAAATAATTTTTTGCAGTGTGCAGAAAGCTCTCGGATTTAATCAAAAATATCTTCATTTGTGTTCGGAACACGAACGAAGGTCTTACACTGCAAAAAATGACTTTCTTACTTAGCACCTCTGTCCCGTTTCTAACAAAAATATCCAAAAATTAAGATGCATTTTCTTAATGAGCAAAATCACCTAGGAAATAAGTCTAGTTTTTAGACAAAAAATATAAACTTCAAGTAAATTAGTGCTTTAAACAAGCAAAATAAATAAATCTGCCAATGGAATAATTGAAATAAGTTTGCTTTTTTATATAAACACTTAATTCAAGAAAATGTTCTTATTCCATTGGCAGATTGTTTTGCTTGTTTTAAGCACAATTTCTTTTCAATTTTATATTTTTTGTCTAAAAACTACACCCATCTCTCTAGGTCACCCCGCTCATCAAGAAAACACATCCCAATTTAAGATTTTTTTGATATTTTTACTGAAAACAAGACAAAAATACAAAGTAAGAAAGTCATTTTTGTAGTGTACAGTGTGAAACGACATGAAGGTGAGTATTTAATGAAAAAGTTATTTTCTGTGGTGAACTAACCCTTTAAAAATAACACGCATAGCTATCATCATAGTATAGAATACCAAAAACCCCAAAAAATTACCTTAGTCTCTCTTCCCATCATGTATTCAAACATAACCTTCCTTAGGTACTCAAACTCGGTGGGCTCATTGAAAGGGTCCATGCTGTTGTGTGAAGCACCTGTAGAAACATATAAACAGCGCTGTTTTATATGCACATACATAACATACAAACATTACATACATCTGTTTCAATTACATTGTGCAGGGTGTCTGGCCATCCAGTCCACTGACATCGCTAGTGTTTCGCACTTAATACATGTATTATTATTATCTATTAGTATTCACCAGGTGATAATCCTAAATCTAATCACTTTAAAAAGTAACAGCACATCTTTCTCAAAAGCCACATGGTCATTAATTTTTGGTTTTACTACAGTAACCATGTTTTTGTTTTGTTTCAGCTGTTTCGTAAGTGGAATATTCACATCTGTAGCAGGATGAGCTACGCTCTGAAGTGTTATACTTGTGATAAGTGCTAGATTAAGTGCAAGTAACTGCAAAAGTTTGACAATAAAGAAAAGCACACAATCAAACACTCATTCATTCTCTTAAACACACACACAAGCGCACACAGCAATAATCAGTCTGTAAATCAGACCATAGACTCACTTCCAGTCTGAACATTTACTGGTGCCAGGTCTCAGTAACGCTGGACATAATGACAGCATTGTAGGGAACTACAAGAAAACCTTTAGCTCAATCTAGGTGGGGGCTTTCTGCTCTCCACCCTTTATTTAATGGATAAGTGTGAGGAGAAAGGCAACAGAAGTTGTGACTGAATGAACAAAAACCAACTTGAGTTATTTTAAAACAGCAAGTAATGAAGTCATTGAAGGGTGGGCTGATGTTCACGCTGTTGACTGTGAGTATTATTATGGAAAGCGTGATGTAAAATTCCTACCAGAAGAACTTCACCCCGCAGCAGAATCATTACACCTCACTTCATCCTTAAAAATCTGTTTAGAGGATTCTGTACACTTTTTGCATTTCATTGTCTAAACGAAACACTCACAAAAAATAGATAATAGCTAATGTTTCGTCAAATTTACACAAAATGTTTATTTTTGCTTACATGTTACAGAATTGTTTACATTTATATATACTAGGGCAATTCCAGCATAATGAATGTGACATTTGCAGTCAAAACTTGTAATATAACTTTGCAAAGAATGCATTTATTACCAATATATTGAACGATTTGTTTATATTTTCATAAACCACTGATGATAATTGGCATATCAGAAAAATATCAGTCTATACTAGTGTTTTCTATTTTAGATGAGGGAAATGCGTTATGGACGTGACAAAAAAGGACAAGTTTTTGGGAGACAACATACTTTCTAGGAATTTTGTAAATGAATATGCACAAACAAGAAGCAGTAATATCTAGTAAATTAAGACGGGACAACTCCTCAAAAACATTTAATATTTATTTGAATTTTTGTGTGCGCATTTATGAGGAAGAAACGGCATTATGCATGTGACATTTTTCTTTTATCGACGTGACAATTCAATGGTATTTCATGCATTCTGACTTATTAACACAGTTATAGAGTTGTTTCCTCATGCTAAACGTAGGCAAAGTTTTAAAAAAGCAGGTGTTACAGAGTATTTCTGTGCCGAATGCACTTCGCCAGGGTTCGCTCAAATTTTGGAAAGTTTTTTCGATTGCGGACCCAGCTGACGTTTCAGGGGTTTCTATATGTATCACTTATTTTTATGGCCATTTCCCCCGGAAAACCACGCCCACCCGTCAATCAGCGGGAGACGCTAGAACTTACAAACATCACTTCACGCGACAGCTTTGTTTAATATCAAGACTCAACAATGGCATGAATGAAGTGTGTTTTTGGATGTAAGGAGAAGAAAGCCAGCCTTATTGAAACAGTTGATATAGTTTGTTTATCCGGGGTAGCAGCGCAGTTTTGCGTGTGTGTTTGTTTAACGCTGGATTTCTCAACCGGGTCATGAGTTGCATGCGGTAAGTAAGACTTTTGTGTTATAATTTTATATACATATTATATAAATGACACGAACATGTAGTGAATCTGTGACTCGTAACGTTACTCGCTCTTCTTGCGTCGGTAAAGCTAATCTGTCTTTTATAAACCTGATTAAACTGAAGACTCTTTGGAGATATAAATGATGTAATACTACTCTATATGTACTCCAAATTAACATCAGAAATGCAGAAACAGCATGTGTTATAGCAGCTTTAACTAAAGAAAATAATAAAACAAAATGTTTTAAAAAGACTTTGCATGGCTATTTAAACCACCAAATATATACATCCGAGATATCAGTATGGTTAAAGCAACACCAAAGAGTTTTTGCTCTTTGCTCCCCCTACAGGTTAGAAGCGTAATTGTCAATTACCCACTGTAATAAATACTGAGGCATAGCTGGCTCTGATTGGATTGTAGGTCTGCCGTAAAGCAAGTTTTTGTAGTATTCACTCGGACTACAGGACCGCTACCCGACGGTTGGAAACTTCTTTAGTGCGGTTTTGGCCAATAGAGGGCTGCAAAGCGAATGTGAAAGTGCTGTTCACCCTGTTTTGAGTGGATAAACGACTGAAACTGTTTTGAAAGCGTTATTTTAAGGTAAAAAAACTCTTTGGTGTTGCTTTAAAAACTTTACTTTTAATGATAAGGTTGGCAACTGCAAGGAATTGCCCACTAATGTTTATTAATTCATCATTACATAAGACTATTGACTACTTCTCGGGTGTTAAATACATTTTCAACACTTAGGGCCAGATTCACTAACAGCTTACCCCAGTGCAAACACCTCTTTTGCCATTAAAAAAACTACTTTTGGATTTACTAAAGACACGCAGTGAAAAATTAGCATTCAAAACGTGTGGACAGTTGTTTTTGCGACTGACCTTATTGCATATGCATTTGTACTTTAGGAGTTTCCCTTACAGACGCAAAATTTATGGAAGGAGAGTATTTCAATGAATCACACAACGCTTGTCAATTTAAACATATTGGCGCTACTATTTAACACCAAAAAAGGGTTCATATCATGAAAATCGGACTTTTCCATGTTTAAGTGCTATAATTGGGTCCCCAGTGCTTCTATCAACCTAGAAAATGTGATAAAGATCAACCCAGTAACTTTGTTTGGGTAAGCCATTTTCTGCAAGCATGTGAAAAAATTTTGTGAGGTAGGTAGCAAGGTGAATTACAATAATTACCGCCCCCTTTATCTGCACTATCCAACCACAGCACTGCCATGTGCTAAGAGAAAGAAAAAAATTATTGACAGCACAATTGAGTTTCAATTACAACAAACCACCATCATTGTGATCAGTGTTTGCATTTCATTCGCTCATTTGTATTTTAAACAAAACACCCCAAAACAGCAAACTTTTGCTCAGGCCTACAAATTTTCAATTTTAACATCTTATAATACATTATCTGTGGAGCATTTTGATTAGGGATGCACCGAAATGAAAATTCTTGGCCGAAACTGAAAACCGAAAGAAGGAAACCAAGGCCGAAAAACTGAAACACCGAAATAAATTATTATGCCAATTATTAGTACAATTGCATTTATGGCTATCACATTACAGTTTTTGAGGCACAGATCAGATTATTTTTCGGATCAGCAAAAAGCAGGTGGGAAAAATCTAATAAACAATAAAGAAATTGCAAACATTTCCAAAAAAGAACAAAATTGTACATTAATAAGGTCTGAAATTAGCATTAGGTACAGAAATCAAATTAAATGAATCATAACACAATAAATTAAATATATTATTATTTTTAGAGCTATTTGTCTCTTTGTCATGGGTTGTTTGATTAACATTAATGACACAGACTTAAGTAGGTTAATCTGACTGTAATCTATACAAACACTTGAGACATAAACAAATGTTTTTATTAGAAAAAGAATACTGTGGAGATAATTTTGTTTATATGTGCCCTGTCAATAACAGAGAGATTTTATGTTTGCTTGTTTTTTTTTTTTACGCGTTTCTCTCGTATGTGCACTATTGAGGGCACTTAAACGCGCGCACACAGAGACCGAGGCGAATCCCAAACAGCGCAACAGTCGCTCCACATAAAAAACGTTACGTTGTGTTTCGTTGCTTTATTCGCCAAATGTATGTTAATGGATTACAGTATGAGACACATTTGCGCGACTCTCTCTAAAGTTTACACATCAAGACATGCTTAATCTTTGCAGACGCGTGCAAACAGCTCGACCGTGAGTGAAACCTGCTTGAGCACGAAGGGGAGGGGTGGGAGGCGACTGATCACCGTGAGCGAAACCCAAGCGCTAATTCATGGATGGGAGGGGACATTAATTTTCGGTTGACTTTTTCGGCTGTTTTTTTTATTTCGGCTCGAAACCGATAATGCCATCATCGAAATTTCAGTGCACCCCTAATTTTGAGCTAAAACGTCACATATGCACTCTAGGGACACCAAAGATTTCTTTTACATCTTAAAAAAATCTCATAATATGACCCCTTTAAAATGCGTTGGTCATTATGTAAAAAGATGATGTGTCTATGTTCTTAAACATGCGCCTTGTTAGTAAATCACACGCAGACATTTCCTCACCCATCATTGCTTTTTTGAAATTGCGATCTCATCCATTTGCCCCGTTTAATAAATCTGGCCATTCGCTTTGCATTACCACCTTGGGTGTGCATTATTTCTTATCATTTTAAAGCCCAGTTGTCAATTATTCCTTACTTAATGCATTCTGGGATTCTCTTCCTCATTAAAAATGAATGATATTCAGGTTTATGTAAACACAATTTCAGAATTTGGCACTGTATCTTCTTACGCAGCACAATGCTGTTGTCAACTTTTTGAAACAGATGAGCCATTATGTCAAAAGCTGCTTTAAAACTGCTTAGGTAGAGTCGGTAGGTTTATGAAAAGGGGTTTTGTGTTGCTTCAGCACAGGAAGGATAATTGAGATCCATTTGCATTACGACAGTCTTTTAGCCTCATTAAAGCCGTAAATGACCGGCAGCTAGCAGAAGGAGACGCATGTCTCTCTGGAAAGTCTATTTAAGTCAAGCTGATGAGATCAGGGTGTGTGAACGTCCAGTAACAGACGGCCTGATAGAGAAACCTAGAACTAAAGGTGCCGCTGAAACCCAAACAAGCCTTTGATCAGGAAGCATGGAGAAATGAGGATCTAATAAATAACCCGACCTGTCTGACTGACCTCAGGACAGCCCTGCTGGGCCAACAGAGACGAAAGATGAGCTGTAACAGTCTCTTCATTATTTTTTCAACATAGAGGGACGCTTTGTATGAGAAGAATTAAAAATGTTGGAGAAAACATACAATTTTAAAAATACTATCTAGTACTTACAGTATACTTGTTTTTAGACTAATAATCTTATGATGTATTCAATATAGTTTTTGCACAGTACATTGTAAGTACACAACATGTCTACACTTTTAAACATACAACCACTGTCAGAGGTCCAGTAAAATGTTTAGGGTGGGTTTGTTTTTTCCCTGAACAAGTAATGACATGCAATCATGTTTGTTTTAAGAGTACAGTATAGGTTTAAGGTTTCTTAAGGCTGTCCGAATCTGGGGTCACTGGTGGGAACCGAGGAGAACCAAAGCCTGTGAAACCCATCAGATTTAGAGATGAGCTCTTTATTACACCAGCAGGGGAAAACTGTGGAGGTTTCTGTAAAACACAACCCCTCGCTGTCCATATGTCTGAGGTCTTCGGAGTCGTACCATTGAGTGTGATTGATAGAGGGGTGTTAAAGAGTAAATCTCCCGTGGTGACTGATCGAGCTCAGCTAGTCAGAATAAAAGTAAGGTTGTCTCCATCGGGTCACTGTGCACATCATTCATTAACACACAGGTAAAGAGATACCTGACGTTTTTATAGTCATTAGGATGCTAATACCCCAATTACATCATATTACAAATGGATAAATAAAGACAGTAAATAACATCTGGGAAACTTCTGCTATAATATGAAAAGTTTAGATGCAAAACCCGCTAAATGTGTCTGGCATGATTTCTTTCAACATTTTTTATTTATGCCTGCAAAAAACCTATTTCTGAATGTCCTGAGGCTGGGATTAAGCAGATTTGAAGCGAAAGTATTTGATTAACAAATAGTACGTGTTGAGAGCATTTGGTTAAAGAGCACCTATTTCATTGCTAAAAACAACTTTATTTTGTGTATTCGGTATAATACAATGCATTCGCCTGGTTTATGGTAAAAAATTACATTATTTTCCACATACCATACATTTTTGTAGCTCCAGATTTTGTGCAAAACTCATCGATTTGAAAAGCTTTGTGTCCCTGATTGGCCAGCTAATCTGTACATTGTGATTTGCCTGAATACCTCTGAAGTCAGCCAGAAATGTGATGCTCCTTACCATGTTTGAAAGATTCGGTCACAATGCAATGCTAACAGGAGTTAAATTACAGGCTGTGAGTCCGAAGCGGGAGGAATTATGATAATCGAGTATAGACTGATAGTCGGTCTTCTCTACATCACCAATCCCAGGAAGTAAACTGTTGCCTGCAATCCGTGTGTTTGTTGTAGTCCAAGAAAAGAGATTTACGTTGGAAACGATAACTCGCGTCATCATTTACTTTCAGGTTTGTAACTTTTCCATATCCTTAAAGGTAGGGTAACACATTTTGAAAAATGCTAACGGTAGTCGCCTAGCAATGAAATCCCGATCCCACCCTCAAGTCAAATCGCCATCCAAAGTCACGCCTCTTTCAAAACACATGAACACGCACAGATCAGACGGTCACATCTCATGACTCATTCACCAGTGAGAAAACTTTGCAGTACAAAGTGAATAACACTTCCAAAATAACCAAACAACTTGTTTACATCAGAATTAGTTTAAGCACACTTTCGGTTGTGTAGACGTAGTAACTATATCGTTACGCTAATCCATAAACGAACACAAATTTCATAAGCAACACAATGTTTCATCAAAGTAGAATATCTAAATCCATCTCAATACAAACATATCGCGTACCTACCTTACCAAAATAAACAGTGCAACGACCCTTTCAGACCCTTTGCCTCCTGCAGCTGTTTGCATCTCGCGGTAAAGCAGTAAAGTTACTGATGTTAATTTGGGTTTTTGCTCTTGCTGATCCAGGCAGTTTTTGCTGTTGTTGTTTTAAAAGATGCCTTTAGTTTTGTGCCTCCTATACAGGTTGTCAATTCAGCAGAAAAGTTTGCTGTTCTCGCTGTTTACAGACAGGAGGTGAGCGCACGTGAACGCGCCGATGACGTATGGTGTCTGTGTGGACTCACTGCGCGGTGGCATTCAAATTACGCTTACGTATGAGGGACAAAAAAAGGAAACGTCCGTTCGGACCAAAATCTATGATTGATTACCCTACCTTTAACAGGTACTAATACACACACACCAAAAAAAGTAAAAATGTGAATCGGACAATAGTTGCTCTTTAATATCATTATCTAATTTTTTACGGCGCTGGCGTTTTGCAGTTTTTACATCTGAGCTGTTCATATATTATTCTAGACTATCATTATAAAAATGTTTATTTACCTTTGAATGGGCTTCCCAGGTGAGTTACAACTGTGGGTTTATTGCCACGTCTTATCTTGTCCTCAAGTGCATGAATCTGAAAATAACATCAGTAATTAAAATCAATACACATTACAATACTGTTTCATATTGAATCTTACAAAAACATGTCCTGTTCACACAATCATCACATATTAAAATGGAAAAATATTTATCTCCAAATCCATATCTTCTGCTTAAAGGTCAATACACTGTATATCAGGGGTCGGCTACAGGCGGCCCATAGGCCAAAACTGGCCCATCACCAATAATACCTGGCCAATTTTATAGCAGATGGTTCTGAAATAGATCTGTGATGAAAACCACAGAAGAACATCCGCGTGCTGAAAAGCATCCTCATGTGCAGTCATGTGAGCAAAGGCTGGGATGAGCGCTCGCTCGACAACAAGCAATGATAGAGAGACGTTGGGGCGTGACAATGACTGATGTTAGCACCTGTGATAAGTTGTTTGATTTAATCAGTGACACGCATTATCCTTTGTTCCACAATCCGTGTCCAGTCAATTTAGGTAGAGAAGACCATTAGGCATATGTCGAAGCAGGTAATAGTCTTGTTTGATTCGTGCAAGAGACTGCAAACCAAACAGTAACGGCAATTTTTAATGCATGAGCATGAATTTTGTAATTTTGTTAAATTGCAATGTATTGTTGCCTGCCTCTAGTGGCAAATTTTTTTTGGCCCGATGCCAAGCTTACTTGCGGAGCCTGGCTGTACATCATAGACAGGGCTCCAGACCAACGTTTTTCCCTAGGAGCACAGTGGCCCGCAACTGAAAATTTTAGGGGCGCAACCAAAAAATGTAGGGGCACACGGCGTAAATCACCATGCTAACCAAATAATCACATTTCTACTAATTTTTACTGTATTACTAATAAATACTTTAATGCTAGATGCAGAAAGTACAATGTGCTGTTTTAAAATTCAGTGTCATATCACAAAAAAATGTCAAATTTACTGGTCACACATTTGCGACTAGATGTAAAATTCAGTGGCACACATTTGGTGGCAGTCTGGAGCCCTGATAGAGGTAAAAGTTTACATGAATTATCGAAATTAAATTAAATTAAGTAATTATTAAGAATGCCAATATCAGACTGTGGGAAAAAATGCTTTATTTGCTATCTTTATATTTATTTATAAAGATTATAGGCCGATATACTGGTGCATACTAGTAATGAATAAAGTAATACGACTACAATCTAAATAAGGTAATTGTTAAATTCAGAGTTCCCACACCTTAGTTAACTTAAAATCCAAGGACCTTTCAAGGACTAATACCCTCAAATTCAAGGACTAAATGTGGGGACACATTTCAAGTTAGAGCAAGGTTACATTGTGTTATCTTTTAAGATACATTGTTACAGTTCCCTTTCGAGGGAACTCGCGCTGCATCACTGCGGTGACACTTTGGGGACGCCTGCAGGGGTAAGTGCATCTGAATGTGTATATCAAATTCAACCAATGGTGAGGTTTAACGACAAAGACAGGGTGATACGGGATCCAGGAAGTATATCGCTATCTGAAATATTGCCAAAGACAGCGTAACATGGATGCAGGAAGTATGGCAAGGGAGACGCAGCGTCTCGTTCCCTTCTCAAGGAACAACAGTTAAATACGTAACCCGAGACGTTTTCATGTGTCGAACACAACTATGCAAAAAGCATTTTGTATGAATAAACATTCGCATACAGAAGATATAACCATTTAAAGTGAACAGTTTAGCACGTGTGCTTAAAAAGTCTAGAATTGTATGATATTATCCTACACAATACAGGGATTTATATGATTTTTTTTCTCCAGAAAACTTCTTGCATAAAATAGATTCAAGCACTTTCAATGACCTGTATCTATGTATGTATATTTTCAAAAACTTCCCAGGACCTTGATTTTTTTCCTTCAGATTCACAAACTTTCAGGGATTTCAAGGACCCGTGGGAACCCTGTTAATTATAGTAAAAGTAATTTCCACAATACAGATTCTCATTATTTAACAACATGGTAAAATAGGGTTTTAAAAATAAAGAGGTGTCCACTGTGTGCCCGTCCCTGTGTGAGTTTACATTCGTGTGGGGTGAGAGAATCAGCAGGAGCGCTGCTGAAACTGTTCGTAAAGTTAAAGTAAGAGTAAACAGATGTGTGGTGTAATGAACCGAACCTATTTTGGGTTGCGCTCACATCGAGGGGTATAGAGCTCTGAGAATGAATGTTAAAATATAATGCGTTTGGTTAACACTCCTGTACTCTTGCTGTTTCTTTCCAATATTGTTTTTAATGCCCATCATTTTCCCTTCTTATATATGAAAGAACTACTAATGAAATATTACCACAGTTTTGATTGCCACCATGTTACCAAGTCAAAATCACAATTGTGATTTAACTTTTTAAAAAGAGCTAAACTCGAAAATCTCTTGTCATTTACCCTGTCATGATATTCCTGCTCTTTCAGCCTGGCTTCACTCAGCAGGGTCGTCTTTTCGGCAAGCTGAAGCTGATTGGTCAAAGAGAGAAAAACAGAACTGTAAACAAACAGACAATGAGCACAACACATGGCAGTACACAATGTTCTGAAAACTGGTATTAAAGGCACTGAACCTACCTTTAGTTCATCAAGACCCTGAAAAACACAACAAAAACAACGCATCATTACGCATAAACAAAACTTTACAACAACTATATTTTTAGACTTTTGTGAGTGGGTCTGGCACACTGAAAAGCTGTCATCACGATAACCAAAGCAAAAATCTGAGCCAAAAGCGACGTAAAAGACAAAAATAGAAAGATAATTTTAATTTGTTTCCCATCTGAAATTGATTTAAATCTGAACGTGACAGCTTTAATAATGGAAAAAAAAACTGTGTGACATCAGGCAGTAAAAATGCATGGAGTGATCCAGAGGTGCACTGCGTGTTTTACGTCTGTGAGAGAAAGAACTGAAACAGCACACGTCCTTTCCCAAACAACGTTCGACTTTTTGGCTTCTTCCAAGCATGCGGTGTTCGCATGAGAGTCGTACAACAGCATAAATCTAACAGCTCAGGACACTCTCATAGGGGTTAATTGAGAACAGAGACCGTCTCTGTTGAAGGCCTCTTTCTCAAGGGGAACATTCCAAACCTTTCAGGAGATTCATTCTGACGGCTTTTTCTACACTATGGAGTTTTATACTCCAACTGAGAATGTGCTCATAAACTTTCTTAAAAATCTATTTTGTGAATAGAGAGAAATACAGTAGGCTCTCAAAGATGGAAGTCCATCATATGGGGTTGAATAAATGACAGATTATTTTATTTTTAGTGAACCATCCCTTTAGGTATGCAAAAATAAATACATGTGATAATCGATGGTTCGATCAACTAGGACGGATATCTCAGGGCATCCTCCACTAGGGGTGGGCGATATGATCAAAATCTTATATCATAGGATTAATTATATGGGTGATTCTCACGAAACCATTGAAACACCACGGCACTAATGATTTCAGCTTTAAAATGTGTAATATAGTAACATTAAAAAGCATCAGAATTAACACAATACTGTGTTCTACCTTGCACAATGTGTGATTTCAACATAAGAATTTATAATTGGAAATTTTATCTCATTTTCTGCTGAAATTCTCATTACCGCAATGTGTCCGGCTGTGTTATGTTGTAATTTAATCAAATTAACACAAAAATATTAAGAAAAAAAAATAAATGGATGTTTTGCTAGATTACTTTAGATGACAGAAAAATATTTACTGAATATTCATGTATAATAATAATGAAGAAAAATGAGGAAAATGATGTGTCCATGCCTGATGTTCTCATCCTCCGCACCACTTTTTGAGAACAGTTTAAGCACACATACAGAATTTTAATAAAGTTTGATTTTTAGTGACCAAGCACATGGACCAGTTACTTCAAGATGGCTACCAGGTAAGATCATTTTTTACAGTTAATTTGAAATATTGCTTACACGACATTTTGATTATCATTACCGCAACAGATGCTTATTAAATGTTAATTTAATTAATATAAGCATAATACTTTGATTTTTAATGCATGTGCAGAATTTCCAAATTATGTTCTTTCAGGTTTGTCATGTCATTTTGAAAATATGTCAGTGTTGATGTTTTCTGACTGTTGCGGTAATGAGATTTTTTAGGACTAATTTTTTAAATTATGTTACAAAAAGTGTTAAATGATAAGTAAAAGTTTTTAAATTAATGTTCCCATTTACTCCAGACTTTGTTTTTCAATGACTGGTGGGAAAAAAGTAAATTTAAGCAATTTGTACATTTTCATGCTTGACATTTTTAAAACCAAGTTTTCGTGAGAATCGCCCATATATCATGATAACGATTATGTATCACGTTAGACTTTTTTATCTTTTAATAGGGTTTCTATGTTTATAACAATGGCTGAAAATCACTTGTTTTAAAAATGTGTTGCTTAGATACGTGTACAAAGTTTTCATGACCACGCGCACAGCAACGTGATGTGTGCGCATAACCTCAATAGAGACAGTAGTCCAAAATCTCTACCGGTTGACACATTTCTACCAGTTTATCGCCCACCTCTAACTCACACTATCCAAACAAAACCACGCCCAAGCCCGTTTGACAACCAAAGCAGGGGCATTGCTAGGGTCTGATGGGATAAGGGGCTTAGCCCCTTGACAACATGACCCCACAAACACAGACAATTTTTTTATTTGATATTAAAGGAACAGTATGTAGGATTGTGGCCAAAACTGGTACTGCAATAACACAACTGGTGGCCAATACACAACATGACAATATAAACATCAGTTGAGGGCTGCAACTCCACTTTTTAAACGACAATATCCTGGGCGGACTACTGTTGTCAGTGATATAAGTATTTGAAATGAAAATGATTTCTTAATGTCTAGTGACATATCAGGGCTATTTTATGATTAATTGATATAAATTTCTTACATACTGTTCCTTTAAATGTAATATGAACATAAAACTAAAAAAAGCGTTAGCTCAAAAACATTAGGCTGGTGACACAATGGCTGCGTGGCTTGAGCGTGGCGTTTTTGTTGCGTGGTGGCTGTATCGCGTTTTCTTTACAGACCAGAACCGTGCCTGACGCGGCACTGGCGCACTGCTGCTGCTGAAGGTGACATAGAGAGGCCGCCTACTGATAAAGGACAGCGTCATTAATTAATATGTATTTGTGGACAAAATGACATATAAACATTTTTTCCTAATCTATTTTGCCTGGAAACGTTTCCAACACGCTTGCGTGTCAGGTGAAAAATAGGCGTCGGTTTCATTTCTAGCATGCACGCGTTTTCCGCGCGGCTCTCATGCAGGCAGTCTGCAAGCTCTAACCTGTTAACATGGGAGCCGAATTAAGGTGCATTAATTGCATTTACACAATCAGGTATAAAATACATGCTGATCTACCATAAACAGATTGAATTTGCGTACTAGGAAAATAAAAGAAAAGTAAAAATAATCGATTAACTTTGCGAACTAAAACATTTAAATTCTTAACAGATCAAGGGCTTTTGCCAAAACATAAGGGGCTTAAGCCACCCCTAGCAACACTACTGATGCCATTTTACAACATCTGGCTCCATAAAAACCTTCTGATGATGATGCAGCACGGTTGCGTGAAAATGTATGAGCGGTGTAAGCAATATATCGACTATGCAAATATGTTGGGAATGCTGTGTCACCACGTCCCAACTGACCCAAAATAAAATAAAAATAAAACTTGGCCTTCATTGGCCAGTTGCATCCTAACAACGAAAGCGTGTTCGGGCCCGGATCGAACAAAATGTAAGTCCAATTATCTGGGGAGTATAACAATCATGCTTGTGCACAGCATGTAATACATCCTTAAACAGGCTCCAGGCAGGCTTATAGTTAGTTGACTCCTGGCCTGAATACATAAATAAAAAGCTCCATGTGGTAAATGATGTATAAACCTTGGGCTCGTACCTGAGGGCCACTGAGACTTCGCTGCTGTAGCTCCTCTAACTCCTTCTGCACCTCCCATACGCGACCGCCCATCTCCTCTTCACGGCTCTACAGGAAGACCAAACTCTGAGGTCATTTCACAAGACAGCCAGACTGTATTCATTTTCAGGTAATAAACTTGGGTCTTAAAACATACGGATAAGGAATTACAGCCATTAACTGTGAAAATTAACATACTGTATAACAATAGTTTGCATACTTCTGTGTCAGAACAGTAAAGCTAAATTTAGGCAACATAAGGTCTTTATCATTCACTACACCTCAAGGGTTAGTAGTTGACTGAGATAATCGTTTCCTGATGCTACACAAACTATTAACTGAAACCTGAAGTTAGTGGGTTTATGGGATTTCGCTGTAATGATAATCTCATCACTAAATTGTTCCTGTTCCAATGTTTAACCAGAATAAAAGGTTTTGTTACTAGGCGATAGAGCTGTTTTAGCAAAAGAATCTGCTATTCATTTGTCAAGTAAGGCAAAATTAAATACACCAAATAAATTCTGACTGTACCTGAATGACCTGCTCGTACCGCTGAACTATACTGTTCAAGTCTTCTTCCTTCTGAGTGATTAATTTTTGAAGCTGACTCACTTCTTCTCGATGGCTTCTTATGAGCTCGGTTTCAACACCCTGAGCTTTCTCTGTGTTGACATGGTGGACAAAAAAGTACAGTATGAAGATAAGAGGGTCACCATCATTTCCACACTGGATGAATTACATGGCAGAATTGAAAGCACATGGTGAAAAAATTATGGATTTTATATCTCCCATTTTCTAAAGCCAATAAATCGGCACTATGAAACAAAAAACATGTGTAGGGACTCTCGTGGTCATTCTTTAAATAGATATTTTTAAGTTTCAGCTTTATTTCGAAAAATGGCTTTCCTCAAAAATTACAGCAGTGGTGGTACCATGGTTTGATACCGGGGAACACAAATACTGATAAAATGTACAATTTGTAATGCACTGTAAGATGCTTTGGATAAAAGTGTCATTTATTTATCCCAAATGCATAAATGATTGAAATATACACTATGGTAGTGTACATAAAACAGTATTTCACTGTTTTACCTTGGTATTTACATGACAAGGTATTTAAAAAAACATCCATCATGGTATTGCCCCAAAAACATGCAAGTACCATGAAAAGTACCATGATTCCTTCTTACCAATGGTCTCCTTTATTGAGCCTTCTAGTTCCTTTTCCTTCAAGGCCATTTGGGTGTTAAACTCCCTCATTAACTGCTTAAGAGCGGAGTTCTGTTTAATTTCCATATCTTCCACTTCAAGCCTGTCAAAAAAGACAGCAGTATGAACCCTGGGAAAAAGTGTTTTACCATAATATATGCATCTATGTCAGGGAGCGACATAAATGACTCCCCCACCTGTTACTAAAATAAAACTCAGAAGAATGTCACATAAATCTTACTTCAGCTTCTTCTCATTTTCCTCAGCCATCTCCTTTTTCAGAAACTCCAGCTCCTTCTCGTGCTCTTTCCGTAGAGAGCGGAGATCTTTCTGAAGCCTTGTGTAGTCTTTGTGAAGCTTCTGTTTTTCGTTCTCTGTCTCCGCTAGTTTTTGCTTAAGATCATTTTCTGAGGTGTCTGAATCATTTATTAGGCACTCTGGGTTTGTCTCCCCGTTTCCTTGAGGTAAACTCTGTTGTGCTTTTAGTTGATTTTCTTTCTCTTCCAGCTTTTGCTGCAAGTCTTGGAGCTTCTCCTCATACTCCTTCACCAATGAGTCCTTTTGACTTCTCCAGTCATCTTGGTCCTTAACCGTGTCCATGTCCTCTTTCCCCGGTAACGCTCCAGGCTCCATTCCTAAACTACTGCAGGTAGTTTGCATTTGTGATACATGAACTATCTCAGACTGTTTCTCTTCAATCTGGCCTTGTAGATCCAAACAAGTCTGTTGAAGCTCTTGGACAAGTGTCGTCTGCTCGAACAGGGATGCCGTAAGCCGACTTATCTCACAATGGTAGTTTGTTATCTGCTCAACAGACTCTGAGAGTTTGTTCTCGAGCTCTCCAAGTCTCAAAAGACTTTCAACTTTTTCTTTAGCAGCATTAGCACGTTCCTCCTCTTTTGCAGTCACATCTTTATGAAGACCAGCGAGCTTCGCTTCATACGTGTCTTTCAGGCTCTGTAGTAAACTCTCCTTGTCCTTAGTCTCCTTCTGCCGCACCTCCTGTAGATACCGTTCATGTTCTTCTTTTAATTTTGCAATGGTCTCCTCCACTTTCTTCTCATTCTCCTCCAGAGTCTTTATACGTTCTTCCTTTTCAAGCTGAGTTTGCTTGACTGCTTCTAGTTGTGTCTGAAGATCTCTGATGGCCTTCTCCTTTTCCTCAATTTGTGATGTTAATTGTTTACGAATCATGCCGATTTTTTGCTCCGCCTTCTTTTTCAACTCTGCTACTTTAGCTGCCGTCTCAGAGGACCCCTTTTCTTGTGCCACCCTCACGGCGGCTTCTTTTTCACTCAGAATCTCAGCCTTCTCCTTCTCGAACTCATTTCGTTGGGCTTCCAGTTCCTGCCTGGCAGCTTGGATTTCTGTCTTCAATGACTGCAGACTTTCCTCAGTTTTCTGCACTAGGGCACCATTTTGAGAGTTTTGGTTCTGAGCATCCTGCAGTTGTTTCACGAGTTCCGTCTTTTCGTTTTCTCTGATACTTTGGTGTTGCTTTAAATCAGCTGCGAGTTGCTCCCGCTCTTTCATCCGCAGCTCTAGCTGCTCCTCAAGCTCGCTGACTTTCTTCGAGCAGCTTTCAAGCTCTGAGGTCAGGGACTGAACCCTCTGCTCTTTTTCACTAAGCGCCTGGTCCATCTCTGACTTACTCATGGACTGATTGTCAATGCTGGCAGTGAGCTTCTGAAGGTGCACATCCTTCTCTCCAATCTGCTTCTCCATGTCCGCAATTTTTTCCTGAAGTGACTTAACAGTGCTGTGGCTCTGTCTGAACTTCTGTTTCAGCTCAGAGAGTTTGTTCCTGAGTGAGTCTGCTTGCTCTTGAAGAGCGCTCTTCTCTTTTTCCAAACTTTCAACGGTCTCCGCCAGTTGGCATGCTTGTTTTTTCTTTTCCTCACTGTGCTGCTGATTCAGCAGAGATATGGCTTCGTCTTTCTCAGTTATACTATTTGCTAACTGTGTCTTCAAGTCATTTATAAAAGATTCTAGATTGCTTATTTGCAAAGCATTCGCTTTGAGATTTTCTGATATGTGGTTATTTTCTTCACAAAGCTGCTCGATGCGAAGGTCTTTCTCAGAAAGTACCTGGGAGCGATTCTCAGCATCAGTTTGCAAAGACTCCCTTTCTGCTTGTAAGGCTTTAAGTTTTTCTGAATTTTCATTAAACTGAACAGTCATCTCATCAAACAATCTCTTTAGATTCTGGTTTTCCTCAACAGTCTGCTGAAGCTCTTTCTCTAAAGTGTGAATTCTGTCAGTCTTTGTCAAAATAACATTTCCTAGATTTGCAAATCTTTTCTGATGATGCATAACCCTGTGTTGCAACTTCCCGACTTTTTCCTCAACATTCTTGCCCAGCTCCTCATATAAACCATCAAACTTAGCCTGAGCATCTTGACAACACTGCTCTAACTGCTTTGTGATGGCGCATATGTGTGCCTGATATTCCTTTTCTTTATTTTGGAGTTCAGTGCTTTTTTGTGCAAGTGCCCTCTGAAGATCTTCACCCTCTTCACACTTGGAAGTTTCAAGAACACTAAG
Source organism: Misgurnus anguillicaudatus (assembly GCF_027580225.2). Lineage (NCBI taxonomy): Eukaryota > Metazoa > Chordata > Actinopteri > Cypriniformes > Cobitidae > Misgurnus > Misgurnus anguillicaudatus. The sequence goes on along the minus strand of NC_073347.2, from coordinate 30,519,322 downwards.
TTTTTGTTGGGTGTTAATCAACTCTTCAGACAAGCCCTGTAATCTCTCTTTGCTAGCTTCCTCCGCCTTCCTAAGCTCATCCTGAAGGATGTTTCTTTCATTTAAGGCCTGGTTTAGATTCTTTTCCATGGTTTCGGCTTGTTTTTTAAGTATATCCTCTCCTTTAGATAGACTCTCTAGCTTGTTTGCTGCCTCCCTGAGCTCTGTCTGTAGTTTCTGCACAGTGGTTTCCCTCATGGCAAGCTCCTCTCTGAGGTTCTGGGCATCTTTCATGATCTGTTCTTTCTCTTCTTGGCTGGTTGAAAGCTGCCGTGACATTTCTTCCAACTCTAGTGTTTTTTCTTGCAAAGCAACTGTGTGTTTTTCCTGTATTTCCTCCTCATGCTGAACAAGCTTCTCCTGCCAGTGATGAACAAGGCCTTCCTTCTCTTGCTTATAGGTCACATGAAGCTTTTCCAACTGCTCCTTGTGATTTGCCTCTAAATCAGAGACGGCACTGCTGAGGCCTTCGGAGCTTGCTTGGGCCACCTCCAAGATCTTCTCCTTTAGTTGTTGCTCTTTTAGTTGTAACTCTTGATCTTTTTTGGATAACTCAGTTTTGGCATTCTCCTCCTGTTCTTGTAGCTTTTTCTTCAACTTTTCCTGTGCTTCTGTAGCTTTCTGCTTTAATTTCTCCATCTTGTTTTCCTGGGATTTCAGCTTGCAATCCATGTCTTTCCTAATGTTCTCAAGTTTCTTCTCGTGAGAATTCTTCTGGTCATCCAGCTGTTTCCTCAACTTATTCTGCTCATCCTGCATTGATTTACAGGTTCCTGCATGCAAATTCTCTCTTTCAGACAGGTCTTTTTTAACTTGCTCTAACTTCTGCTCTAGTTCTTGAAGTTCATTTGTCTTTTGTTCAAGGCACACATTTTTCTCCTGACAATCATTACGCATTGCCTCAAGAGCCTCCTCCAGACTTTGCATTTGGTTCTTAGTTTGTTGTAGATCTTCTGTCAGTGTGCTAATCTGAGACCTCGCGTCATCAAGGGCTTCTTTATCAGACTGTGACCTACGTCTGAGCTCCTCTAACTGGGCACTTCCATCTTCCACAGCCTGCTTGGCATCTTCCTGTAAAGACTTTTCTCTGACCACATGTTCCTCCAGAGCCTTTTCCTTTTCCTCCAACAGGATCTTCAGCTGGTTTATCTCTTCCTTCAGCATTTTTTCCTCCCCTGCAAATGATTGTTCATTCTGATGTTTTGCAGCTTCAACCTCAGCCTGAAATTTTACTTGTTCTTCCTTGAGCCTCTCCTCAAACTCCTTTCTTGTGGATTCACTGGCAGTTTCCATAAAAGAAAGCCTCTCTTCCAACTGTTCTTTACTCTTTAGTACCTCAGTAAGCTCAGAAGATAGCGTCTCCAGCTCGGTTTGCTTGTCGCTGAGCTTATCCAGCATCTTTTGGTTCATTTCTTGCACATGAGAATGAAACTGTTCCTCTTTGTCTTTCAAAATGCCTTCAATTTCCACTTTATGTTTCTCTACCAGCTCTTCCATAGTGACATCATGCTGCTGGTTGAGGGCTGTTATCTGCTCTGTCCTCGTCTTTTCCAGCTCTTCCTGGTGTTTTTCTTTTAAAGCAGCTATTTCAGACTCACATTTCTTTTTCAGCTCTTCGATCTTCGACGAGATTTCACCATCCTTTTCAGTCTCACCCATACAACTCTCAAGCTCTTGAATTCTCTGTAAAAGAAGATCTTTTTTTAAAAATGTACTGTGCTAAGATAATTTACTGCTTTCAATTACATCCTACAAAACACTAATTCTGCAAATCTTTAAATCTTTAGCTAAATTTGGCCATGTAATTACAAAACAAATATCCTGTTGATTTATTCCCAGATAAGGTCATTGATAAACTCACTGTTCTGGCAGACTCCAGCTCAAGCTGCAGTTCTTTGGCTTTGTTGTCCGCCTCAGCTTGAATCGCCCCTTTCTGCAACTCGGCCTCCTCTAGCGCAAGAGATGCCTGCTGCTCTCTTTCCTGTGCCGAGTGCAACAGTTCTTCTCGACACTGCTCCTTCAGTAAATAAAAAGTATTTGCATCTCAGCACACACCTACAGTCGCATAGATCATAATTGCAGCAGTTAACACAAACTGATGTCACTGGTTAGCAAAGACACGAAGGACATACCACAGCCTGTTTGATCTGGGCACTCAGTTCCTGCTCTTTGTTTGCCAAAGCTTCTGCGTGTAACCGCTCAATTTCTGCTATCCTATCCTCGGAAGACTTCTGAAAGATACATCATGGCAAAATATTCACATCTTCAAGCCAGAGTTATTAACTTGAAAGGGCCATAAAATATACAATTGCTCTCATGAAACAAAACCATCGCAGAAACAAATTCTAACATTCGCAACTCTCAAGCAAAACTTTGCTCAAACAACTTACGAAGTATACATTACTTAATGTTTCCAATGATGAGATGCATTAAAATTCCCCCAAGTTGGGGAAGGGCAATTTAACATTGTCTAATTTACCTAACTTGCATGTTTTTGGCCTGTGGGAAGAAACAGGAGTGCACACAGTAACTGCACACAGTAAGGCCAACTGACCAATACATGGGGCTCGAACCAGGGACCTTCTTGCTGTGAGGCAACAGTGCAACCCACTGAGCCACCCAGCCCAAATTACAAAGAGTAAAGAAGCTGGTATTGAAGTCTTGGGCAGAACTAACTATATAGGGCTAGACAAGCTTGGTTACTCTTTTTACATGTATAGATATTAGACAATCATTCAAGGTTATCTACATAAAGGTACACCTGTACAAACGGACTAATGAAATTGTAAAGGTCAGAGAGGGGATGTTAAAGGGCCATGTAAAAATAAATGATAACATTGAAACATTTAAATTGGCCTACAAAGAAGGAAATTAAATGTAAATAAAAAGCATATGGCCCATCATGCCAACTGTTTTCAATCTTTTCTAGGGAATCTTGTAGTGCATAGTTTAGTACTGAATAGATTTCATTCTTACTCTTATTTTTAATCTCTTTTGTGAATACCTGGTAAGCCAAACACGTGGCTTATGCAAACTAAAACATACTGTAAGTGTCTCTATAATGGGTTGGATTATGGGTCTGATGAAAAAAAAAACAGTACCAATTTTCTTAGTCCAAATCGAAGCTTTGCCTTAGCACAGACTGAATGCGGTTACAAATGTGGCATCAATTTTGTACATTTTGATTTACAATTGCTGTATAGTTAATGTATCATACAGAAATGCACAGAGGTGGATCTCATAAGTGTGTTTATCCATAGAAATAAAGAGCCTTCATGGGAACTTTGCAGTCACAAAAGTTCAAACTCTCATGCAGACAATTCTCTGGATGAATGTGACACTGTAAGTGGATTAATAGCTTTTCCAGGCACAACATTTTAACAGTTCAAGCACACTGAGGACAGAGCATAGGAAACGTACCAAAATGCAAAGAAAAATAGCTTAAACCCCCTATAACTGCATTCTTGATCCAAGTGTTTTAAATTACCAAATCCCCTCAAGGACTTCATGTGTATAACAGGATGTTGCTCTCAAACAATGCTGATGTTGAGAAGTTACACCTGTAAATACAGCTGACAAATGTCAAGCATGCATAGTAATGGATTGCATGTTTTTATATCACTAACACACATTCTGTGTTCTCTACAACATCTCAATACATTACAATTTATTATGGGAAATTAAAATATTTGTTTAATTTCAACAACATCCACTTAAAATGTTTGCAAAGCTTTATAGATGAAGTAAATCACTCTCTCTGACCTTAAGGCTATGTTTACATGACAAAAATATAGTGAAAAACTGAATAGTTTTTCGTTTGGGTTCATGAAAAATTTCAAATACACACGACAACCCTGTTTACACGGATCTGCAAAAACTAAATCAGCTGTATTATGTATGCAGAAGATGGCAATCCACAGAGTGCCAAATATACGCAATAAATAGGGCGAATTAATTGAGCTCTTTTGTTTAGTTACAAATTTTGTAAAGATAAACTTAAGATAAAAGTATCTTGAGCAGCACAAACACAGTCCTGTAGGCCACCATGTGCCTATATGCGCATAATGTCACCGTTATTACAAATTTACATTTCCGTAGTTTACATGCAGATGTCAAGACGTCAGTATCAAAAAATGTGCACTTTGAAACCCTGTCTTTAAAAGTTTGCGTTTTCAGGACCCCCACATGTTGTCGTTGTGTAAACGAACAGTCAAAACGTATAAAATCTTTTCAGTTTAAAGTTGAAGTCGTTGTTGTGTAAAATTCCCCTTAGAAGTAAACTATTCTGCTGTGTATTGATATAAAACAACCCCTGCATGTAAAATGAGTACTTAATTTTCTTACTAGATTTTTATAGGAGAATCGATCAACATAACAATTTACCTATTGCTAAGCCCCAACCCTCGAACGCAGATGAGCCAATGACAGTTGAGTATCAGTTGCACTGGGACCGGAACTCGGACAACTGGGGGTTTCAGCAATGTAAATCATAAGTTTACATTGATTTTATTGTGTTACTGCTGCCAAAATGGTATAACAATGTGCCTGGGGTACTTATAACACTAATCCCAGGTATCTTGGGAGGATGGGAAATAAAAAAAAATTATTCCATTTTCTAAACCCAAAACCCTTTGTGTCATATGAATATGGATAGGTCCTTCTTTGTCCAAAATATATCAAAAACATCCTGTGACAACATCCTGTTTTCAAACTGACAGCTCCCATTGTAAAACCGCTAGCAACTTCTTGTTTGTCCGAGTTCGAAGCAGTAACTAAGGGGGGCGGGGCTTAGCGATAGGTCATTTGGATTTGTACTCTTGTTAAAACAATCAATGTGGCATATGTACCTTCATAATGGTGACCACTTCCTGTTTGACCCTGGTGAGCTCATGTTGAAGATTTTTTCTCTCCTCCTCACTGGCCTGCTCCACCTGCTTCATCTGCTCCTCCATGTTTACCTGTAGTTGACGGCGTGCCTCCTCCGCCCGCTGGGCCACACCCAGAGCTCGCTCTAGCTCCTCAAATGCTAAAAACACATCAGAGACGGAGCTTGAAATTAGCACAAAAACAGATCCTGAGAGCAGAGAGCACAGGAGACAGAGGCGTCTGGATTACCTGCTTTCTCCGACTTCTCCTTCTGTTCCTGTAGCTCATCTTTCTGCGCGATGGTCTGCTGGAGTCTGGAGCGCAGCTGAGCGACCTCCTCTTCCTTCATCTCCAGGGTCTCATGCATCTGACGCTTGGTTTCAGCGATTACCATGCCCTTTAATATCATAACGTTAGTGAGCATTAGAGGGCGAGTTTACTTAAGGTGGTTATGTCCTCCAACCGCAACCACAAATTTGTTTGACAGATGTTTGCAAAAGACTTTCCACGTGTGAGTGTGAAAAGAAACATAGTAGATGGTGTGAGTGTACTAATGTCGGTCCAATTTTGAAACACAATAAAAAAGTATACATTTTTGTCAGTATTAACCCTCGTCTGCCACAAACTACACTGAAATATTTTAGTCCATGTGTGGTCATAACATTCACTAGAGCAGTTTCCTGTCCATTCTTTCAATCTAAGAGGGCATCTCTAATCATTTCTGACGTATGTTTTTGCTCTTTCACATTCCATACAGTGACCCAAGAGGTGATCTATCCTACAGAATGAATGTCAAAGGCTAACCACAACAAATCTGAGTTGATCTGAATTCAGTAGCAGTCAGAGCTCTTTACATTTTACACAAAACAGGACCTCACTTATAGAATGCTAAACCAGCACACCATCTGATATTAAAATTCCTATGAATTAACATTTTAAGCGAGCGTATTAATAATATAACGTATAGAAGAGGGTGCTAAGTTAAGCCAATGACGCAAAGGAAGCAAATGGCTTAAGGACATGTCAACTTGTCAATTTTAAAATCACTAATTTACAAATGTATTTGGTGCCACATACTGCCGAAACGCACAATATTGAGCACAAATGGACAGCTGTAATTGAGGCTTTTGGCGATTATGTAATTGTTTCACCCGTAATTGTAATCTCGATTAGCGTTTTCGATTAATTGTGCAGCCCTAAATATGTCTTAATTTATTTTATTTTATTATAAATGTTAAATATAATTTCATGTTGGTAACACTGCAAAAAATACGTTATTCTTAAACACTTAAAGAAAAATTCAAGAAACATTTCTTACCCCATTGGCAGATATTTTTGCTTGTTTTAAGCACAAATTCACTTACATTGTATATTTTTTGTCTAGACTTATTTTCTTAGGTCATCAAGAAAAAATATCTTGATTTTAAGGGACACTCACACTTTTTTGAAAATCAATTTTCACCATTTTGGAAACCATTTAGCTGACCTCCGGGTCTGGCGGTACCACTTTTAGCATAGCTTAGCATAATCAATTGAATCATATTAGACCATTAGCATCGCACAAAAAAAAATAACCAAAGAGTTTTGATATTTTTACTATTTAAAACTTGACTCTTCTGTAGTTACATCGTGTACTAAGGCCGACGGAAAATGAAAAGTTGTGATTTTCTAGGGCGATATGGCTAGGAACTATACTTTTATCCCGGACTCAATAGATTGTGCTAAGCTATGCTAAAAGTGGTAGCGCCAGACCTGGAGATTGGCAGAATGGATTTCAAAATGGTAAAAATCAAATGTTTAACTCTAGGGGAGTTGGAAAATGAGCATATTTGCAGTGTCCCTTTAAGAATTTTTAGATATTTGTACAGAAAACAGATTAAAAATACTAAGTAAGAAAGTCAGTTTTTGCAGTGAAGAAATGGCCAAATAGGGTTGTGCTAATAGACAGTGTTAACTGGAGAATGACAATACACAGACGTATGCAATGACAAAATTTGGCCTGTTTGACCATTATGCATATTATTAATGAGGCACAGTTATAGTTTTACATCCCCATTACCGCACAACCTGCATTTGAGGCAATGCGGCGCATTTGCATGCCTTTTCTTATATGAGAGAGAGCTTTGTTGCGTGCAAGGGTTGTTAGTGTTTATTCACACACAAGTTATTTAAGGCACACGCAGGGGTAAATGACACACTTGGATTAATGATGCTGATTTGTAGCAACAGTTTCCTCTCTTTAAGAAGATTTTGAAGAAGTAACGGTGTTGCCTGCTGCACAGGACACAAGATGGAGTGCTGGTTGTGGCCACACGTGTATTATTAGCCATGTTTGGCATTAAAATAAATTTACACAGTTGCTTATTATAAATAATTAAGCAAATAAAACTATTTGCCCCACCCCCCGGTGATCTATAAAATGGATGGCCCAACATAAATGACCAAATTAATTATTTAAAATCACTTGCCATAGGCTTGAGTGAAAAACCCTGTTTGACCCTGTTATATCACTATATAAAACCAAAACACAAAGAAAGCAATCTGCTCTGACCTTTAGCTGTGACAAAGTAAGCAGCCTAAAGGAAATTTATACTCCAATCCTTTTTATAAAAACCTTTTTGGGATAATTTATCTTTTACTATGAGGGACTGTGGAAGGAGAATTCTTCCATTTGTGCTGGCTTATAAACAGCTCTGCGGCAGTCACTCAGCATAGTTGAACTCATACAGGGAGTAAAATGAAGTGTGTCCTGTTACAGTATCTCACCTTGTCCTGCTCCAGCTGCTCAATGAGGTTTTTGGCATCCCCCAGCTGTGTAATCAGCTTGGTTTTCTCTGTAGTGTAAAGTTCCTAATAAACACACACATATACACATTTTCATACATCACTTTATGAAAATTCATCCAACGTGTCTAGACAACCTGGATGAGCAACTGAGCATCTTAGAAGCGTACTGACCAGCTGGAAATGAAATTCTGAAATTCTGACTTCCAGAATGTGGAAAAAAAGGTCCAACTGAGTGTCAAGGGAAAAGATTTTTAAAAATACTTTCATATCCAGCTAGCCTGGCTACATCACACATTTTACAGTATCAGCAGATCTGACCGAATGGATTATTAATCAAGTGGCGTATCTGCCAGGCACAAAATATGCTTCAGTGGACAACCACAAAGTTCAACAAAAAGAACATCAATGCCACGTTATAAAAATCAGTACAGTGTTAAAAGCAGGGATGCACAATATAAAATTTCTGTGCCGTTACGATATTCAATTACTTAGATTGACATCTATCAATACTGATAGATCCGATAATTTTGGTTTTTACAGGGTGTGCCTCATACATCTTGAAAAGTGAAGCCACTAGCTCTTTGATCACCCCCTAGCTGCAGTACAAGTCATAAACCCCACCCTCTCCATTTAAACGAATGGGACTCGGCTCTAAATAAAAAAAATAAAATTCAAATAAAAGTTTCCGAAAGATGTTTTTTTGTCCTTTAAGGTAGTGGTTTTCATGCTGATTAATTGTTTATTTTTGTGATAAGTTTCATTTTAGCTAGTTATTTGATGATATAGAAATGGGGCATGCTCCGGCTCTACGGACGATTCCTTCTGCGCATGCCCTGGCTCCAAACTGACGTTTTTACGTAACATAGCAGCGCCCATGGTCTGAAATTTTTGGCTTCAATTCATTATAATGGAAGAAAGCCACATTGCATCAGCCATCTTTTTTAACAGTCTATAGTTTTTACACCTTGTTTCAGGATAAAATCTGCCCTGATCATCGGCTGTTTTCAAACAAACCGATGTTCGATAGTGGAAAAAAATAGCATTTCTCTGCCGATACCGATTATATGCATATATATTAAAGGGGGGGTTCAATGGTATTTTAAGCATTCTGACTTATTAACACAGTTATAGAGTTGTTTCCTCATGCTAAACGTAGGCAAAGTGTCAAAAAAGCAGTTGGGCGTGTTACAGAGTATTTCTGTTAGTGATAGACCGATATATCGTCCGGCCGATATATCGGGCCGATATTTGGTAGTTTTATGTGTATCGGCATCGGCCGATACATGGCTGCCGTGTTTGCCGATTTTTCCGGTATAATTTACAGACAGAGTGCTGGAACCCGCAAGCAATTGCAGGTCATGTGACTAAAAACAACCAACCTTTTCACGACAACATTGAAAGCTCGGCTTAACAGCTGATCATAGCTGAACAAAGTAGGGTTTTTTTCATCTCTATGGGGCGGTTTCCTGGACAGGGATTAGACTAGTCCTAGACTACAATAAATGTAAGAACTGTGCAAACTAATAACATCTCTTTTTAAAACATGCCATTTTTTACATATTTTTATGATGTAAATTAAGTAAAAGAAACCAGTATCGGCTCCAAATATCGGCTCAAGAAAATCGGCAGCCTGTATCGGTCATCGGCTAAAGCTGATGAAACAAAAATCGGTATCGGCATCGACACTGAAAAATCCATATCAGTCGATCCCTAATTTCTGTGCCGAACAGAAATTTCGATTACAGGTCCACCTGACGTTTCAGGGGTTTTCTATACATATCACTTCTTTATATGGGCACTTCCCCCGGAAAACCCCGCCCACCCGTCAATCAGGGGGAGACGCTAGAACTTGCAAACATCTTATCACGCGACACAGCTTTGTTTAATTTCAAAACTCAACAATGGCACGAAAGAAGAAGTGTGTTTTGGATGTAAGGAGAAGAAAGTCAGCCTTATGAAAACAATGGATATAGTTTATTATCCGGGGTAGCAGCAGAGTTTTGCGTATGTGTTTGATGCAGTGGATTTTCCCAAACAGGTCATGACGAATTGCACGCGGTAAGTAAGACTTCTGTCTTATGTTGGAATAGGCGCGTGCACATTATATATGACACGAACATGTAGTGAATCATAAAGCCCGATTTATAGTCGTGCGTAAGTTCTCACCGTAGGTACGGCGTAGGCTATCCGTAGCCTGTGCGTAGCTCTGCGTAGCCCAGTGCTTCTCAAATAGTGGGGCGGGACCCCCAGGGGGGGCTCGAAGCGACACCAGGGGGGGCGCACGAGACCCTGGGGAAAATACTTTTTCAGGAAGTGATTTTTTTTGCACCGTCACTTAAAGACATTACACCCCAATCACGCTGATAAGCCGCTTGATTTTTTAATTCTTATTTATTGATTATATTTAATTTAATTTTTCAGTTTAAATTAAATGGTCAAAAAATATTATACTTTAAATAAGGATAAAAAAAATTTCAGGCAAATTGATGCATTTTAAGTCTTTTCTGTTACAGACTAAAAAAACAATGTTAATAAAGTTATTCATTGTTGTAAGTTGATCGATATTTCTTATTTTGTGTTTTCTTTAATGTTAATAAGGATACAATGTTTTGCAGATGTGTAATTTTATAGACAAATGATACTATTTACAGTTGCGGCGGAGAGTTGGGGGGGCGCGAATTGTTTACTTCTTCCTAGGGGGGGCGTGACAGAAAATAATTGAGAAGCACTGGCGTAGCCTGACGTGCACCTCGCAAAAATTTTAACAGCGCGTCAGTTCTACGAGGACCGCAAGCGCTGTGATTGGTCCACCAGAACCCCTCACGTCAGGTAAAAAAAACTGCGTCATAGGTATTTCCGTTTGCGATGGTGAAAACAAAGAATGGCCAAGTTGAGGAGTGATTTAACTCAAACTGCAACGAAAGTCACTGTTTATTTACTTCCATCATTGCTGGTCTTCTCAAATCATACACAACAAGTTGCTGTTTCTTCTTCGTTTGTGGGTTACCTTGCCAAGCTTCTTCTTCTCTGACGGTCGCGCTGGTACTGTGGTTACACGTGGATACTGCCTACCAGCGGCCTGCGCGTGTGTTTGCACGTCGACACAGACGGTGACGCAAAAGTATAAATGAAAACCGACGCGGAACCTACGCCGTAGGACCTACGCACAACTATAACGAGCCCTTAAGTTAAACAGTGTTGTATAGTGTTGCATGACTCGTACTCGCTCCTCCCACGGTATAACTCCTCCTTCTTCATATTTCATACGTTATCGGAAAGATAGAGACAGAGCGCAGCGCGTCACAACCTGAAAACCACGCCCACCGGGGGGGAAAGCAATCCAACAGTCTCCATTGACTTTGTATTGCAAAAGGCCGCCTCCTTGTCATTTCTGGCTTATAACAAAAAACTGAATAATGCCTAAAAGCTGCTTTGGGACAATATGTACAGCTAACAAGCAAAAGAACACAGAAATAAGTTTTTATAAGCTGTCGAGCCGTAAAACCCAGTCTTTAAGGAGAATAAAGTGGATCGCCGATTATGTTTCCCCCTATTGGACGCAGTTTTACTAATAGAAGTACTATGAAAAGTTGCCTGTTTCCATTTCTGTGTCTAAACGCTCGTTTTTTGAAGTCGACAGCTTATAAAAAATTATTATTTTTTTTTTTTGGCGTGTTAGATGTACACCTGTCACACAGCAGCTTTTAGGTATTATTCTGTTTTTAAGTTTAATCTGTAAATAAGTTTTTATAAGCTGTCGACCCCAAAAAACGAGCGTTTAAAGACACAAAAATGGATACAGGCAACTTTTCATAGTACTCATATTAGTAGAACTGCGTCCAATGGGGGGAGACGTGGTCGGCGATCCACTTTGTTCTCCTTGGGGACTGGGTTTTACGGCTCGACAGCTTATAAAAACTTATTTCTGGGTTCTTTGGCTTGTTAGCTGTACATATTGTCACACAGCAGCTTTTAGGCATTATTCAGTTTTTGTTATAAGCCAGAAATGACAAGGAGGCGGCTTCTCGCAATACAAAGTCAATGGAGACGGTTGGATTGAATTCCCCCCCGGTGGGCGTGGTTTTCAGGTTTGCATAACTGCGCTCTGTCTCTATTCGGTAAAGCTAATCTTTCTTTTATAAATCTGATTAAACTAAAGACCCTTCGGACATATAAAGGATATAATACTACTCTATAGGTACTCCAGATTAACATCAGAAATGCAGAAACAGCGTGTGTTACGTGAGCTTTAAAGCATTCTTAGTTTAAAGCGTCAGAAAATAGTTGATAAACGCACAACTGTAACAGTCAACCGAGATCTTTATAAATGTGCCAAATTGCAAACCTCTTGGCACTGTAAACAGAAAAGCTTCGAAACCCAGGATTTAGCACTACAAATAATAGAGTCAACAAATGTAACTAAAAAGAATCAGCAAATAAATCAGCCTGACGTGAAGTCGAAAACATGTGTGATATACATATGCAGTTAGTCAGTAGATGAGTGAAATAAATGCAGTGGAAATGGAAGTTCTCACCTCTTATAGTGCATAAGATATGAGATCACAGTCCAGATAGTGTGGTTAACACTAACAGGCTTTGCAGATAAAACGGCACGGTTTTACAAAGGTGTAAGAAATAGCACCTCAAACAAACATCAAAGTTCCCCTTAAGATAAAAATGATTAAACGCACACATGCAAATCGCATTTCAGACTGAATATAGGCCAGACGCACACACATACACAAGTAATGCATCCATATTTTGGCATTTGATTGTGTCCTCAGTTTGCGACCGTGATGCACATCAGTGACTCTACATCTCTTGTTCACTTGTTAGTGCTCTCTGCTGAGAAAATTTCTTTGTGAGACAACAAAAATTACTAAACTGGCTAAAGAAAGTCCAAATACACGGTTGATCGTCGGTTTGGTGTGTTAGCTTTAGCATCAAGGTAAAAGGTTTATCATGGGCAAACAATGTAAGGATCAAGTTTTATATGATGTAGAGCCTAGAAGTTTAACATAAATCTGAAATGATTTAGTGGTCTGGCAAACCAAAAACCTCTACCAGAGTAAATCATGGCACCTGAGGTTCAGCTGGTGTGGTTTAGTTTCGAGTGAGTGTGACAGTAGTTACGGATGGGCTGTAATTCGTGTCAGCATGAATCAGGGAGGGGTGGGCTGTTAACCTCTGCTCTGTCTGTCCCTGCTGCGAGCGGTTCCCACACACAGCACACGTGCTTCATATCCACAGGATATACAGTACAGCGATCCACCCTGAACCCATTCAACAAAGATACAAAACACGCCCAAGATGGGGCACATATGAAAGGGCCATTTGCAATAATGCATACACACATGCACGCACACATGCACTTATAAGCACGTGTAGTAGTAGACAGACCATGTGAAGTGTTTTGCTCAGAAACAAAATGATGAAGGCCTACAGGGATCAAATCTGCTACCTATCAGGTTACATCACATCTAATAAACACAAACAAATAAATAACGGGCCCAAACATGGATAAACAACAAATCAGTGCTGTTTCAGTACTAACCACCTTTAGCTGAGTCAACAAAGTGTTGTGATTTATCACGCAAATGTGCAAACCATCGACCCAATTTATTTAAAATAATTACTTCTATACAAGTATAGATTTGCACCTAAAGTCATGAACAGCATTACGGCCCGATGAAAACAGCTCTGGTATTTCCAGCCAATCTGAAACTTGGCAAACCCAAACTGATATCTCGTGTGAGATGTACTGTAATGTTGTGTGAATTGTTTATGTACCTTTACTTTCTCAAGCTCCTGCAGTCTCTCCTGCAGCTGCTGCTGTAAAACCTCATTTTCACTGCCCAGCTGTGCCGTTCGCTCTTTACTGGCGCGAATCATATCTTTACATCTTTGCAGAAGACTCTCCTGCCTCTTTATTCGCTTTTGAAGAGCCTCAACATTCACATCGCTGCTGCCTGGCTCGCTGCTGCCCTCTGCTGGTCACAGATACATACACACAAATTAAGCATTTGACAGAAGGTTTTATCCGAAATACACGTATAGTGTATTTAAGGCAAAAACTTTAATCAAACCAACAAATTTTGCACTGTTAATGTAGTGCTCTACAAGTTGAGCTATAAGTGTAGTTAAATGAGTTAAAGGATTACTCCACTTTTATCAAAAAAATTCTGATTGTTTACTCACCCCCATGTCATCCAAGATGTTATGTCTGTCATTGTTCAGTCGAAAAAACTAATATTTTTTTAGGAAAACATTCCAAGATTAGTGGACTGTAGTGGACCTCAATGTTTTGCAGTTTCAATGCAGCTTCAAAGGGCTTTAAACGATCACAACCGAGGCATAAGGGTCTTATATAGCAAAACAATCATCATTCAGTCCCTCCGGAACAACGTGATTATGCGATCGCATGATTCAATGCACAATCAGCCAAAGTCCGCATATTTTGCGGGGGCCGCATTTTTTAAATATGCCGCACTTTCGCCACATAAATTGTAGATTTCTGCTTGCAAAATATGCAGGGCTTGCATGATACCATAATTCCCACATTTTCGTAGCAAAACGTCATATATATCTTAGCAGAAAGTTGAAAAATGTTGCATTTACTTCACACATGCGCAGCCATGTCCCGTTGTCATGGGAATGTTAGGAAGTGACGTAATTACGCAATGTGAACATCAATGAAAAGCTGGCAAAGCTGCAAACAGTTTTGGCAAGTTCCCACAATTTTGGCAAGTTCCCGCAATTTCATCGCCTAGAATTGCATAAATATCCCGCATATTCCATCGATTTTTGCCCACAACAATCCCAAAAAGCTCAAGTGTTTTTCTGAAAAGACTGGTCATTTTTGCAAAAAAATAAATAATTAACACTTTTTAACCACAACTACTTTTCTTGCACTAGACTTGCGTATTGCGTAATCACGTTGAAAGGTTATGCGTGATGTATGCAAAACTACCGTTCCAATGTTAACCAGTGTGGAGAAGGAGAACCGTTTCGACATTGTTGTATGTGAAATGATACTGATGAATTTTTCAGTTTTTTTGTTTTAAAAGTGTCCGCAAGTGTGCGCTTCACATATGTAACGTGTGACCTTGCATAATATGAAAAGTCGCGCTGGCATATCACATGGCTAGTGCAAGACAAGAAGTTGTGGTGTAAAAGCATTTTTATTTTGGCAAAAATGACGATCGGTTTGCTAGGTAAGATCTTTATGCAGGGCTAGGAGCACAGTGGCCCCCAACTGAAAATTTTAGGGGCGCAACCAGAAAATTTAGGGGCACACGCCGTAAATCAACATGCTAACAAAATATTCAAATTTCTACTAATTTCCACTGTATTACTAATAAATACTTTAATGATAGATGGAGAAAGTACAATGTGCTGTTTCAAATTCAGTGTCACATCACAATTTACTGGTCGCACATGTGCGACTGGATGTAAAATTCAGTGGCACACTCTCAAATTTTAGCCTGGAGCCCTGTTATGCCTTGGTTGGGATCATTTAGAGCCCTTTGAAGCTGCAACCATTGAGGTCCACTACATGGAGAAAAGTCCTGGAATGTGTTCCCTTAAAAAATCTGATTTCTTTTTTAATTGAAAAAAGAAAGACATTAACATCTTGGATAACATGGGGGTGAGTAAATAAAGGATTTTTTCTTATAAAAGTGCAGTAATCCTTTAAACATTGACCAAGTTTACATGCACCCTCATAAGGTGATTATATTAGGATTTGGGCAATATTGTGATTATGCTTTACCTCATATAAACACAATACTTTGATAAAAATAATGCAATTAATCTCATAATCACAGCAAGTATAATCGCATTAAAACAGGTAGTGTACGCCATTTTTGATCGCAGTATGCAGCCATGTAAAGACTTGGGTAAAGAAGAGGAAGTTTTTCTTGAACTCTGTTTCAATACGACTCGCTATCAGCAGTCTGCCTTTATCCAGAAACAGCTCAACCTGTCAAACCTCTCGTAATATTTCTTTATTCATTACGGCACAGAACAATGTCTATAAGAACGTGTGTCGATTAACGTATTTAAATAATTAAAACAGTGCACAGGCAGTACATATGCGTTCATCATTTGTGCTCTGCATTGGGCTATGTGTGAATAATAAGCATAATCATTAGCAAATAATCAGAAAATAAAAACTGCATGTAAACAGGAGTGAAGGGGTTAGCTCCAGTCACGTAAACATCTTACTGCGATTAAGTCCTTACTCTTATTATTGGAAATAATCGCATTATTGGTGAAAGTTGATCATGAACTGCTACAGCTCAAGTAAGACTATTGTGTTTTACCAATTTACACACATTTAACACTTATGGTGTAGATTATTTTTAGTAATTATGTTGAAAGAAATTTGTGGAGGCACAAACCAGTATTTAGTGTCGATCCTTCATCTTTCGTGGGGCTCTGAAGGTCAGATGGTGCATCGACTGCATCTGTGGATGTAGAGGTCTCAAGTTCTGACGAGACAACACCACCAGACGCCTGAAGACGTTTCTTCAGAAGAGACACCTGAAAACAAACAGTTTCAGGATCACACTAGCAGATAACACTGATAAACACAATCCACAGCACATTTACTGTACCTGTGTCTGAAGCACAGTGATCATCTGGTCTTTCTCTTCTAGAGCGGCATCAAACTCCTCCTGCAGGTGTTTCTTAGCCTGCTGGTCCATCTGAAGCTCCTGATCAGATACAGACCCACCATCAGACAAAGACACCAGTATTTTGACATTACAAACACAGTGTTGGACAACATAGTACTTGACATCAGACATAGACACTAGAGTACCAGAGTATTTAAGACTTTTAAGCTACCATGTGATTTTCACTATTCATTGTTCAGACACATGACAAAACACCAGGGATTTCATTCTGCATATTATTTCTGATTAAACTTCTCCTAACAATGTCTAAAACAAAGACGTCTCTACATATCTCCTGTGTAATTCAATATTAAAGGGGTCATGACATTAGGAATCAATTTTGCCTTGATCTATTGACATAGAAAAGGTTTTGGTACCATTAATACATCCAGCAAGTTTCGGAATTTGAAACGTCTTCCTTACCAATAAAAAAAGCATTTATGTAATTGTTGATCTGCAGCCTCCCCCTTCTCTGACCCAAAGAAAGACACAGCACAACATCTTATCGTTGGCTCTGCCCATTGGGGTTCAGGGACTGAACTTTAGTCAGGGATCTGAAGGAGTAGTTGTTTACAATCATGATAAGATTGTAATAACAATAAGATTGTGTTGTCAGAGAAATATTCAGGGTTCCCACACCTTAGTTAACTTCAAATTCAAGGACCTTTCAAGGACTTTCTAGCTCCAATACCCTCAAATTTAAGGACTACATGTGGGGACACATTTCAAGTGAGAGCAAGGTTACATCGTGTTACCTTTTAAGATACATTGTTACAGTTCCCTTTCGAGGGAACTCGCGCTGCGTCACTGCGGTGACACTTTGGGGACACCTCCAGGGGTAAGTGTGCGTCTGAATGTGTATATCAAATTCAACCAATGCTTAGCGACAAAGACAGGGTGATGCGGGAGCCAGGAAGTATATCACTATCTGAAACATTTCCAAAGATGGCGTTACAGGGACGCAGGAAGTATGGCAAGGGAGACACAGCGTCTCCTTCGCTTTTCAGGGAACAAGAGTTACATACATAACCCGAGACGTTTTCATGTGTCAAACACAACTATGCAAAAAAGCATTTTGGTATGAATCAACATTCGCATACAGAAGATATAAGCATTTAAAGCGAACAGTTTAGCACGTGGGCTTAAAAAGTCTAGAATTTTTATGATTTTTACTTCTTGCATAAAATAGATTCAAGCACTTTCAATGACCTGTATCTATGTATGTATATTTTCAAAAACTTCAACAGGGCCTTGAATTATTTCCCACAGATTCACAAACTTTCAATTTTCAAGGATTTGAAGGACCCGTGGGAACCCTGAATATTGTGCATCTTTGTAGGACTTATATAGGACCCTGAACTCAAAGAGAAATGCATTTTTTTTTTACGAAAACACTGTCGTATCAGCGCTAACTTGTGTGCATATCGTTTTGGACTAAACAAAAATCCAGCAAACTGTAAGTAATGCATTTTATTTAAATACTATTTTGCAACCTGTTTATCCCACATATCCCATTATATATACACAAGATCATACAGTACGTGTTAGAAACACGCTGGTATTATATTTTTAATCTGTCCTTATAGTGGCACAATGTGCTTACAAAGACCATTTGAGAAGCTGTATTTGTAGTAAAAATGCCTGGTAGCTGCAGTATGTAGGCTGTCAATCATAGAAGTGGGCGGGACACTAAGCCAGGCCAAACACTCTAATGCTGCGTCCAGACCAGCCGCGGTAGAGGCGTCAAGCGCGAGTGGTTTTAATGTAAAGTCAAGGTGAAGACGCATTGACGCGCGTCTGGAGGTCTTGCGGCGTGAATGAGGCGTTTAGCGCGGCACGGTAGACGCGATTCTGCCTCATTCGCGTGTCTAGTTCGCGCGAATGGTGCGAATTGAGCGTTGCCAAGGGAAACTCACGAGTTGAAAAATTTTAACTTTGCCGGAAAAATGTGCCGCGTTAAATAATTAAAAGCTTGCTCTAGTAGTGATGTGATTACAGAAATCGAGCGGAGTCCCAGAAGCCCCTTCCATGAATGTCTCGATAACTCAAAATGTTCAAACTAGACGCGGTACACACAAAGTTGACGCCTCAAACGTGGCTGGTGTGAACCCACAGTTAAGGGGAAACACACAAATCAGACGGTTTCAATCAGAGGATGGAAAATGGTCATAAACACATTAAATTTGTATGTTTTTCGGCAAAAGATAAATTGAGTAATATTATACGTACAGCTCAGAGAACATTATAAAATAATAAAAAAGAAACATGCCATGACCCCTTTAAATAGTCTAATGTTAAATGATAGACTCAGTATACAGCGGCATATGATAGCACATGAGCCATCTGTCCTCCTGGAATGAGGAAAGAATTTAGGTGTTGTTATGCATCATTCTGAATGTTTAATACTGAAGTTTAAAATTAGAGTGAACTAATATTAAACTTCCTGGCTAGGAACTGGGGTGGTTTCCTAGCCAGGATTAAGCCCAAGTTATTTTAGGATATTTAAGCAGTTTTTCCAAACATACCTTACGAATAAACATTACTGGTGTGCATCTTGAGACAAAACAATAGCACTGATATATATTTTAAGAAATGTCAGTGCAAGCTGTTTTTTTTTTAGTTGAGACAAGGCTTAAGCCCTGTCCAGGAAACCACACCTAGGTGTTTATTCAAACACCTAACCCTACATATGAGCAATAAAACTGTAATGCTAAATAGTAACATTGGTCTTAGTCTTTAGTAAATAACAAGTCCAGACCCATATTATTTCACATCACACTGTGGAAATCAATGCATAGCAAATGCTCTTTCTGATGTCCGTTAAAAAACATTGACTGTTGAGTGTCCATCGAAGAATTAAAAGATAAACAAAAGATGACATTGAGAAAGCAGCGATACCTCTCGGAGTTCTCCTATTCTTCTCAAAGCTTTATCTTGACTCTGACTCAGGATGGCCTGAGAGACACAAATCAATGAGACAGAAATGCATGAAGTACTATTATCACTTTCATACTAACAACAGAAATACAGCGGCTTATTAAAGAGAAATTTCCCTGGAGCAGCAGGGAAACTGAAGTAATTTATTCTGCAACATGGACAGAATGGAAAATTACCTGAGTTTTCTCTTTATCACGCTGTACTGTTCTGTATGCTGTGACCAACTGAGAAAGAAAGAAAACAAGAAACACATATAAATAAAAATATATATATAAAACACAGTCATTCTAAAATATATTAAAACCGACTGATCAAAGTCTCCCTCTGCCTGTGTTTTGCAATAATAATCACCCCCATTAACACCTTTTATGAAATGAAAATTTTTGTTTTTCCATGTCTATTAACCTTGAGATCATCGAAATGCAGGCGCTTTTCTTAAAGTGGCCAAAACAAACCAATAGCATACAAAACTGCTCATCAAGCCATTTCATGGGAGATTAGAAGTAGTCAGCCAAAACAAACAACCCTCTACACCTGATATTAATGTAACCTTGAATGTATTTTGGTGGTCTGGAAAATCAGATGACATGCATCTCAGTTGGCATCTATTACACCTGATAACCTAAGTACACATTCACAGGTTTACATTATATAGACAGATTTGTTCAAATAATCACTTTAATGAGATCAAAAGCATTTTACCTGCATGTTTTTTCTGTCAAGTTCACTGATCTATAACTTTTGAAATTATCTCAGTACACATTCTCAAAGCAAGCATTACACAAACTGTAATACAGATTTAAATTTCTCTAAGATTTAAAAGCAGACTACTCCTCTAAAATTCAGTAGATTTCACATCCAAAACAAGACAGATGTGCATTTAGTGATCAGCTGATGGAATATGGCACTGGCAACGCCAAGGTCAGGGGTTTGAATCACAGGGTATGCATGGAAAAACACACCTTCCATTAAAGGAATATTCCATTTTCTTAAAAGAAAAATCCAGATAATTTACTCACCACAATGTCATCCAAAATGTTGATGTCTTTCTTGGTTCAGTCGAGAAGAAATTATGTTTTTTGAGGAAAACATTGCAGGATTTTTCTCATTTTAATGGACTTTAATGGACACCAACATTTAATACTTAACTCAACACTTAACAGTTTTTTTCAACGGAGTTTCAAAGGACTATAAACAATCCCAAACGAGGCATAAGGGTGTTTTTGACAAGAAAAATAACAAATATACACTTTTAAAGCACAACTTTTCGTTTAGGTCCGGTCCAGCGCGACCTAACGTAAATGCGTAGTGACGTAGGGAGGTCACGTGTTACATATATAAAACGCACATTTGCGAACCATTGTAAACAATAAACTGACACAAAGACATTAATTAGTATCAGTTGACATACAACAACGTAGAACGGTCCTCTTTAACCCCACTTGTAAACACTGGGGCGGAGTTTCGCATTCGTCCTCTGTGACCTCTTGACGTGATGACGTATTGCGTCGGGTCATGCTAGCGCATGACGACCGGATCTAAACGAGAAGTTGTGCTTTAAAAGTGTATATTTGTTATTTTTATTGTCAAAAATGACAATCGTTTTGCTAGATAAGACCTTTATGCCTCGTTTGGGATTGTTTATAGTCCTTTGAAACTCCGTTGAAAAAAACTGTTAAGTGTTGAGTTAAGTATTAATTGTTGGTGTCTATTAAAGTCCATTAAAATGAGAAAAATCCTGCAATGTTTTTCTCAAAATAAATAATTTCTTCTGGACTGAACAAAGAAAGACATCAACATTTTGGATGACATTGTGGTGAGTAAATTATCTGGATTTTTCTTTTAAGAAAATTGAATATTCCTTTAAAGCTGCACGATTTTGGAGGAAATGGCTTTGCTATTTTTTGTGCAAAATTTCGAAATGGGAAAACATAGGATAGTTTCACCACATGATTTAAAAAAGCTCTATTTTTAGAATTTTTGTAGGACACTGCATCATCATGGAAAATACAAAATTGTTTCAACTTGTGCCTTGATTTCTCATAAAGCTCTGGGATGACAACTTGTGAGAAATGGTTGCACTCATCATTTCGTCATGTTTAAAAACCCCTGTGTAACCAAGAAGCCATGAATCAGAATAAATTACATCATATCAGACAGGTATAATGCTAGTTTAGACTGATACATGTTTACCCTGCATATTCTGTAACGGGACTATTGCGAATACACACATTGATGTTACAGCAATATATTGTGCAGCCCTTCCTCTCATCAAAGCAGAAGTATCATGATTGTAGCACATCAGCGCTGAACGAGTTCAGGGTTCCCACATCTTAGTTAACTTCAAATTTACGGACCTTTCAAGGACTTTCCAGGTCTAATACCCTCAAATTCAAGGACTAAATGTGGGGACACATTTCAAGTGAGAGCAAGGTTACATCATGTTACCTTTTAAGATACATTGTTACAGCTCCCTTTTGAGGGAACTCGCGCTTTGTCACTGCGGTGACACTTTGGGGACGCCTCCAGGGGTAAGTGCGTCTGAATGTGTATATCAAATTCAACCAATGGTGAGGCGTAACGACAAAGGCAGGGTGACACTGGAGCCAGGAAGTATATCGCTATCTGAAATATTGCCAAAGACGATGTTACAGTGACGCAGGAAGTATGACAAGGAAGACGCAGTGTCTCGTTCCCTTCTCAGGGAACAACAGTTACATACGTAACCCGAGACGTTTTCATGTGTCAAACGCAACTATGCAAAAAAGCATTTTGGTATGAAACAACATTCACATACAGTAGATATAAACATTCAAAGCAAAGAGTTTAGCACGTGTGCTTAAAAAGTCTATATTTTTATGATATTATCATACACTACACAGGGAATAATATGGATTTTTTTTTCAGACAACTTCTTACATAAAAAAGATTCAAGCATTTTCAATGACCTGTATCTACATATGTATATATTCACAAACTTTCAAGGATTTCAAAGACCTGTGGGAACCCTGTGAGTTACACTTCATAAGTAAGCACCAGTAACTATCATAATAATTTTTTCTGGGGTAGTGAAGACTAATCATTAGGGTCTTAATCCCAATTAAACCGATAAGCCACTCTGAATGAGTCAAATCTGCAACATGGAAACTAATCAAGCAAGTAATCTGTCTCTTGTTTTTAGTTTTCTGAGCCCAGATTTGAAGTCCTGGCCTGATATATTGTTGAAGTAAGAAAATAATTGCATCGGACGATAGCTAACATACATCATTAAAATCATATTAAAACACCTAAGGCTCAGCGCAGACATGCTTTGCAGATAAAAGCTTGTGGCACGGAAAACCCATCGCCAGACACTAATGGTAATGCACTTTTCCCTGTGTGTATATAGTGCTTTAGAGTTGAATGACAGTTTTATTAACATTTCAATCACAATTAAATTTATCTTTTCATTTTGATGTGCAAAAAGGATCTTTCAAAAACAAGATGCATATGGCAACAATGCCTGGAAATGTAAATGGATTCTGATGAGCGCCTGGACAAACAGCATAAAATGTGCCAAAACAAGCTTTAACAAGGCCTAGTTAGGATTGGCTTTAAAGCAATATGTCTGATTGAGCACTTGTAATAGATGTTTGTTCAAGGTGTACACTACCAGTACAATATCTGTAGTGTCATCTGCTCACCTCCGAGTATTTTCCTCTATAGTTGCCAAGGCTTCTCTCAACCCTATGCAGACGGTTTAATAGTTGCTCTTTAGACAGACTCTCGACTGCAGGGAGATCTTCTGCCTCACTCTCGATGTCTGAAGGAGGGTCATATGCTGGGGCCTGGGCTTCATTTTCCCCAATGAGATTTAGGGATTCACGTGAGGAGCTTCTGACCAGACTGTCCCGTGAGCCGGAACGGAAGAGTCCTTCAACACGGCCTGATCCCCGGAGCATAGACTCTACGGAGGAAACCTTCTGCTGAAGCTTCTGAGCAAGAGATTGAGTTTCCTCTTTCTGGAAAACAAAAAATGTTAGGTATTTTTAGATTGAATAATGATCAAATTATGGAAGGAGCGAAATAAATTGAATAATTAACCAATTAATCATTTCTCAACATTTTCTTTCACTGCAGATGCAGGGGCTTTTGAGGAAAGCTCCATCTTGCATTTATCTGAAGTTGTTTAACAATAAATTATTCGTATAATAATAGTCTTCATAATGCTAGCTTAAGGGGTATTCAGACCATTTCGGACCAGTACAGGTCCTCAATTGACTCTGTTTGTTTCTTCCGCGATTGCTGTGAGCGCAGGTGTCGTGCAGCTTACTCCTGGGTCATAAAGTACACCCGATTTCTCACAACATACTCAGACAGATGACTTGCTGATTTGTCCTGTGTTTATATAAAAATCTGATTTACTGCCTTGCGTTTTATCTAAAATAGATAACCCCAATGTACCAAGATCAATGTTTATGTTATTTATATGATGTTTACGCAAACAAAAGTGCACTTACATGTATGTGAAATCTATTTAAATTTGGTTTGCATCAGTACTTTTTTTAAATTTCTAGAAATTTTTAACAAAACCACGATAATCGTTGTGATTTTGGTCACTATTGCCGTGATGTAAAAAGAAATGTCATACCCTCATCATGTCTAATATCGAGGTTTTAAAGAGTCAAGGTTTCAAAACCGCTACAATTTTCTGTGATACCGTTTCCAAGGTATGAGCTGTGTTTACAAAAAATTAATGAAATTATAAATAATGTAATGGATTTGATGTTTAACTTTAATATGCATTGCAAACATTGCTTTTTTTAAAGAACATTAAAATTGAAAGGCTTTATTTTTACCTGGCATATATGTTGTACGTTGCTTTAGGGCTGCAAAACAACTAATCGCAAATTATCGTTTGCAAAAAAATTTTTTTTTTTTACATCATATATGTGTGTGTATTGTGTATAATAATTATTAGGGCTGTCAATAGATTAAAATATTTAATCGCAATTAATCGCATGATTTCATGAGATAACTCGCGATTAATCGCAAATTACTGTGTTGCGTTAATTGCGCATTAATAAAATTAGTGCCGTTAAAATTAATTTGCGTTAACGCATTATTAACGCGTTTATTTTGACAGCCCTAATAATTATGTATTTATAAATTCACACACATGCATGTATATATTTAAGAAATATTTACGTGTATAAACATTTTTATAATTATATACAATTTTATATTATACATAAATTTGAATATTTAATATATACAATCTTTTTTCTTAAAATGTTACATGCATGTGTGTGTGTGTGTGTGTGTGTGTGTGTGTATATACATAATTATTATACACAATACACACACACATATATGATGTAAACAAAAACTTTATTCTGCATACGATTAGTTGCTATATTCGATGTTATGCAGCCCTATGTGGCTTAAAAATAAAATGTATTTTGTTCAGTTGAAAAGTTAGAATAAAAGAATTTAGTGTTGCAATGAAAATACAGCAACACCGTGAAACCATGGAATTTTTTTGACCAAAATCTCATTCTGGACCATGCCTATAATACACATTTGCAAATACCTTTATACTGTCACCATATTGGCATGTATATGCTCACAACAGAAAGTCCTTTTGAAACAACTCTCACATCACAGTTGTATCCGACACTTTTGTTGGATCTGACTGGGTGAGAACACGCCCCAGGCTCCTAATTTTACAGATCCGAAACATTTTAAATGACAAAATAAAGAGCTACATAAATGTCAGTTACCTGAGGAGAGGTGATTCCATCCCCATTAACACTTCCTCTAGGAGAGCTGCCCGCCGCCCTAGCAAGGCTCTGCACAAGAACACAACCAATGACAATTGTTAAAAGTTGCTTAAGGGTTTGACCTTCAGTCTGGTTAGTTTTCCTCCAGCCCACCGTGCTGCACCCCGATTACTCTGGGAGCAATATTAGTTTTTGCTACGAGAAATGCAGGGGCTTCTAGTTAAACCCATCCTCATGCAACTCAGAGAGGAACACAGGGGTTAAACACATATCGCAGACAGTTTTCTACTGCATAAAAAACAAACAAGGGTTAAACACAGCAGCACTACACTAGCGGCTTTGTCAGTTGGACATTTAGACAAAGCAAATACACCAAACCCACTAGAAAAGTCGGTTACATGTGTGTTTGGAGATCTGCAGGAATTAGACAGGCTATGGTCAACGCAAGAAGGCAATGGTACTGTTTTTATTGACAGACCTGATAATATACAAAGACACAAGCCTCATTACAGATTTACAAATTATGAGACGCTCAACAAAATGTCCAATGTTTTTATGGGCCTGGTCCATTGTGAGACCATAAACAAGGTCATAAACAAAATGGCCATTATTTTCCAGTAGAGGAGTTTATGAATTTACAGCTGAAATTTTTATTCAGTATTGGACCAAATACAAATCTGAAGTACAGGACTTAGCAAGCAAGCAGATGAAAATCATTATGTGAAAATAGTCAAATATTGTAATCTTGGGAGTTGGCAAAAGCATTGCTACTAATCAGTTTACCTAATCATACTGTAATATACAACAGGGCACTAAAAGACATTACACAACTAAGCATTTATTCCTTGTAAAATATATGAAGAGTTTGGTTCCAAAACGTGATAAACACCTTTTTTATTAGTTACCACCAAATTCGGTATTTTATCAGGTAGGTATTAAAAAGTAAATTCTGAATTTTACAAAAAATCCGATACCCGCAGTGTTATTCTGTCATCTTTTTCACCCTTTTCTCCCAAAACGCCACTCCTCCTTCTCTGCAGAATGCAATAAATCCGCTCAACAAATCACAGCGCACCATTCCACGCATTGTAAACAACAATGGCAGCGCTTACACAGAATCCTAGTTTTCCTCATCTACTTTGTACTTCGTGATCAACAAACAAACAAAAACAAAATAATACTTTGATGGCATTGATAAACCTGTGGTGGTTTTCTGTGGCGAGGAAGAAACGTAAGCCACTCAGGCGATAGAAAAATGCCGGCTGTTGCTTGTTCTTACACAACAGCATCAAGCTTCTGTGATGCTAACACATTGATCTTATGAAAAACTTTCCATTATTTTAGCCATGCGGCAATGAAAACAGGACCAAAACATTGTAGAGCTGATCGCTGTCAAAAAAGTTCAGCGACGACGTCCCATGGATGCCCGCCGTAATGACAGTTTTCTTAATATGACAAAGTAAGTGTTTTGATTAATGCCATTAATGTTTGTTTATCAGTGTATACCACTAGTCAACTAAATGAATATAACATGGCAAAGATGAATGCACATTTATAATTTGATTCAAAACCTCATGGATACAATCATGGATTTATTGTATTTTGTGGAAAAAATAATCAGTTTTTATAATACATCTTTGATAATCAAATGATGGATTTGAATTTTTAATGTCATAACCTAAAGATGCTATGTGAAAGTTTGTAAAAGAAAATTGTGGTTTTCATCTTGTCACTTTCTTGGTATAGAAAACACATTTTTCATATAATTCATTCTTCATATAATATTAAAGCATCTACTCACTTAAAATTTCCTGTCAGAATAAACGATGTTGTAAATAATTATTAACTTTAAATAAAACACAATGCACAGTTTATTTGTATATATATTTTCCACTTCTTTTGGTGTGTAAGGGCTCTATCTTACACCCGGCGCAATGCAGCGCAATGCGCGACGCAAGTGTCGCAAGCGCCAGTTTCCACCCTGCGCAATTATCACAGTGTTTCCGCTATATACATTCTACCGTGGCGGCCCGCCATGCCTAAAACATCCCCGCCACGGCTGCGGTTGTGGATAGAAGGGATACAGCAAACGAAATCTCGCTGGATGACCACTGTTTTATCCTAGTCCTTCAACCAAACCCAACTCTAAACACAAAATTTCACACGATTGTAGGATGTATTTGTGTCTCATTTAGCCAGAGCCGCTGTTTTCATCCTAATAATCCTACCTCCAAATCTAATCCTTAACTTTTCGGCATTTGCTGTATCCCTTCTAGACAAAACCCACAGCGGCAGCTCGCAAAAAAGCTACAGAAATGGACTGGCTGTCTTAGAAATAAATTCCTTTCTGGATTCGCGTTGTTAACTCATTAATAAATAAATCTCCTAAAGTATCATAATTTCTTCCATGGGTTTAGTTTAATGAACAAATAGATTTAAATCAACAGAGGATGATTAGGCTACGTCTCTGTTTTGAGAAATAATAATAAAATAAATAAGCCTTTACGAAATATGTTACACTTAAATAATAATTAAATTGACAAAACGAATAAAAAAGTATTTGAGTTTCTGTTTTTTTTTGTGATGCGCTGACCAAAGCAGCAGAAAGCACGTCATGTTTTTAATGATTTTAAATAAGCACAAAGTTTTCTCCTTATTGTGAGTTTACACAAATAAAAATACATTATTTGAAGTTTCGAATATTGTTTTACTTTTATCTTTATGACTATAAATTTAGGGTAATTAAGGGTGCAAGGTCATCACGCATTTGATGTTCAGCGGCGCATATACACGGACGCAGCGCAGGGCTGCGAGAAAAGACATTATTAAACTTTCGATTTAACATATTACGAGTTTTTTTGGACATTCATTTGGAATCACTGTACTCATATTATCAACTTATGTGGTCATGTTATTCAGAATATAGGCTATAAGCGCAGTAGCGCGCTGCTGACCGCAGCTGTCAATCAATCTTCTGTGCTTTAGATCGACACTCGGTTTCACATTAAATGATATGATATTTGTCCAAAAACAAAAGGCTAAATACTGAATACTACTTATATGCGACTGCAAGACATTAATAGTCGAATCTGTTTGTAAGGAAACTTGCATTATTCCCGTGGAAGAGAAGAACGTTGGTAATAGAAACTTGAGGCAGACGGTGAGACTGTTTTATCTGTTTTCAGACGAAACAGCACGGTCGGGGTACCCGCGGGTGAACCGCATAATATTTAATGTAACGGGTGTAATAATAGGCTTTTCGCGCGTCATTTGCGTTGTAGATGCAGGTCGGGACTCAATAGACAAGAGTAAAATGCGGGTCTAACATCCAAGACCAAAATTCAACTCGTTTTTAAATGGCCCCGTGCTTTGTGTTTAAGATCTGTCTGAAGACCGTTAAAGGTTTCTATTCAACGGCGCGATTTGCGGTGTGACCGGCTCGGGGTCTTTATGTCAAATGGTCCGGGTGTGAAATAAAATTGCTGCTGATGGATGTTCGGTCAATCACAGCGGTGCGGATTATCAAACAGGACTGTCCGACTGTGCGTGAGTTTGCAACAGCTCTGTAACGCTAAACACGAGCACAACTTGCAATGCACACTACATTAAAACTACAATGAAATATCCGAACTACGTACGTAGCTATGTAACGTTTTTTAAGAAAATACATTTTAGATCAAACATAGAAAAGCAATATGCTATAAATATAAGGAAAAGTAAATGACAGCATGAAAATGATAAAAAGTACATGTTAGCATGTTAGTTTACTGTAGCCTATATTCTACTTAAAAAAAAAAATGTACATTTATAATCATCATGGGCGCCCCCTGCCGCCACAGCTGAAAAAAATCCTAGAGGAAACACTGTATCATTTTCACGTTTAGCGCCGCGTTGTTTAAATAGCAAATGCATTTGCGCCCCCTTTTGTGCCCATGGGCGTTCTGGTCTGAAAACTAGGTGTGTTCAGGCGCATTGTTGGCGCGTTGCTATTTTGAGGCAACTAAAATAGACTACACTATTGACCAACAAAAACCTGGTCTAAAGTCTAAAGTCAATTGCGCAATGTGTTTTTTTGTTATTTAAAGAGCGCATTAGTAATATGCGCCTAAACGGGACGACAACGCGGGTTTGCTTAACACATTCATGAATGCGCAGCAGCACAAAAACGCTTTTAAATATGACGCTTTTAAAGATTAAAGGATTGAATGTAAAAGATTATTATTGAGTCTCTTGGACATAAATGAGGACTAATTATGAGACATTAGAAGGCACAAAGAGCTGCTTCACCTGTAGCCTGGTAAGTAAATAAATGCTTTGCTTTAAACAAATGCATCTGTTTTAAATGTTTTTTTTAAATGCTACCTGACGAATTTATTGTATATGATGACTCTGTACCTGTGGATATGGTGAGATGAGAAACATTTTTAAGTAATGCTTAAAAAAACTGACGCTGTCCAAGTGCTGAACCTTGCGGAGGCCCGTTTGTAAATTCTTTATCTCCTGTTTGTTACAAATAAAGTATTTTTACAGTACAAACCTTTTCTTACATACTTGTAAATTATTTTTTGATGATATTGGATTGTTTTCTTAGTTTTTAAGTTTACAAAGTCTGTCATCTAAATAGGGATTAGACATAGCGCCAGACTCTCATTGGTTTATTGCACGTTACGCCCAAAATACTCCCATTAATCATTAAAAAAAAACCTTTTCGACCGTGCGGTCGGCGCACAAACCATTTTTCCCGTCGTTAAATTAGCATAAGTGGATTCGGACACGCCCATTTAGACGTTGCGCTGTGCGCTTTAGACAATGCGCTTAGATCGTTAAAATAGGGCCCTAAGTGTGTGTTAGCACATGTTTACAATCTGCAAAGTTACATTTTTAGGTCAGTCATCATTAAAAAACATCAAATCCTAACTCATTTCTGTACTTGCCATCTGGACAGCAAAGCCATAACCACAATAGACACTGAGGGAGCAGTGTAACTCATGTTATGGGTAAC
This sequence comes from Misgurnus anguillicaudatus, assembly GCF_027580225.2. NCBI lineage: Eukaryota > Metazoa > Chordata > Actinopteri > Cypriniformes > Cobitidae > Misgurnus > Misgurnus anguillicaudatus. The sequence continues at coordinate 30,489,251 of NC_073347.2, read as the reverse complement.
AGGCCAGTGATTAAGGTTGTGTAAAGGTTGGATTTGGTGATTTACACACCCAACTTCATCAACTTCAAATCGTAAAAATATATGAGGAAATTTACTTTCATGCCTTCAAAACACTCTTTGTCCAGTATCTTAACCAAAAATTATGACAAATTCACAGGAGATCATCTTCTCAAATTGAGAGAAAAAGACAAAAAGCACAAAATCCTCTGACCTGTGTAACTATGTAAAACAGCTGTGTTACAATTAACCCTGTATTAGTTTGTGCCCCGTTTACCCCTATAATACTGTAGATTGATACCTTTATGTTCACTAGTGTTTACTGAAACAAAAAACCCTCTAATACAAACTTGTATATCAAACAGTTAAATGAAGTTTTGATGATCATCCAACTTATACTGTGTAGTTATTTATCTTTGAATATAAAAGGCCTGGTTTATATAACAAGATGCTGTTCAGTCGTGCATCTACATGAACACATGATTGCGCCATTAGCACTGGTATGCTGACCCCAGAGCAAGATAATATTTAAACAATAGTGATTTGTGCATTATTGACTACAGATTTTCTCAGGATAGTTGACATATGAAGTCTCTGTTGCAATGTTTTGTGGGGTAACTTGCTATAAACTATTTAAAACATACATTTTCTATATTTGCTCTATAGATAATCTGCAAATCATATTGTCTTAGCCCTTGATCAACTTCATACAATTCAATTGTTGCATGAGTATAAAAAGTATAAAACTGACAAGCACAGTCAGAAAAAAAAATGATATTTAGCTGTCACTGGGGCGGTACCCTTTGAAAAAGTACACATTTGACGCTAAAAATGTTAATGTTAGTACCTCACAGGTACATATTAGTAAAAAATTGTATACATATCTGTACATAAATGATACATATTAAGACCTTTCACAAGGGCTCCCTGCAACAACTTGGAACCATTTTTTTTACTTTGTCTCACCGTGTGGCTAGAAAAAGAAAACAAGAAAACCTACAATGATTTAATAGTTGTTTCACCCAACAAATTTACAAAGAAATCCCAAGAACTTTCAGGCAACAAGGGAACATTCAACATTTGATAACAGAGGGAAATCTATGAGGATACTATAGAAGATCTTCTAAAGGAGAGGTTCAGGGAATTAACCGATAACATTCATTCCTAGAAATGCTAAATAAGAAAAGCATCCAAGGGCAAAAACTGCAGAGGAGACAAAAGCACTTACCATCCCACAACAGGCCTAACAAAATACGTAAGAGATTAGATGCAGGGGTTAGGAGCTCAGTGCCTTTGAGTTATGCAGGAAAGAGAGCGATGAGGAACAAAAGCTGTAAGCAGGTGTTACCAGGTCTCCTCTAGCCCATAACCCTCAAAGGCATGAGAAACATAACAGGAGATCTGGGCGGCAGGTTTGTCGGGTTTGTTTTACTCGAGGGGTGAGGAAGAGGAGGCGACGTGTGAGGACAGACTCACCACACTGGGCACCTGGGCCGCTTTGGGTCGTTTTAAGTTGTCCAGAGCAAAGACAGTATACTCGGACAGTAAAGCAGGTTCTGCTATCATCCCGGCCAGCAGCTGACCAAACCCCCCAACACGAATCAACGCGTTAATGATGGGGAGCAGGAAGTAAAGACACACAGCAATGAGAAAAACAACACAGTGAATGAGACGAGGTAACACAGCCAGAGAATGAGAGAGAAACATCTGTGGAAACAGAAAGAGAATTCAGAGCCCATTCATACTGCGGCTACAAAGTTACACTTGTTGACGTCTCTACCGACCCATACTTTAGACGTATATTTTATATTTTATTGATCGACATCAATTAAAGATGTACTATTGGTGCATGTTTCAGTAGAGACATCAAGGAGGTAAAGCTAGCCGCTTTAGCACAGAAGAAATGCTGAGATGATGTGGAATTCATTCAGATGGAAACTTGAGAAAGAAAAACAGAAAATGTGAGAAAGGTAAATGTACAAACCTCTGCCCAGTTTCTTTTCCTTAAAGTCACGTTTAAAGGGCCAAACTAATTTTTTCCTGGATCTATTAATTTATTTAAAAATATATAAAAACTGTAATACATACAAAATGACTTCAATAGACAGTTTCAGCAGTAACAACATAAACAAGCGGCTGTCGTGGTCCGCACGTAACTTCCGGTAAACTCTGCTAAGAATAAATAACAACAAAGTTCTTTAAACGTAGTTTATTTATATAACAAGCAATTAAAAAAACAACAACACATAGATTACCTAGGAAACCCAAACATTTGTTATTTTCGACGAGACATTGGTTCAAAAGATCAGTTTGGCAACTAGTCACACCATTTAAAAAAAACGAAACCGGAAGTTAAGTTCGGATCCAGACTTGTATCGCGTCAACCACGTGCATCCGATGAAACAGTCTATACACATCTGCTTTGACAAAGATTTTTTTTTAGTTCTAATTAAAATTAATGAATTATTGTGGGGCATAAACAATGTCTAGTTGGTTTACTCCTCAAAAAAAAAAAAAAAAATCATGTGATTTTAAACCGACAGAAATCATCTTGGCAGAAAAATATTTTCCCTTATTAATCATCAAGGTGGACATGTCAATGTCCATTACTTTTCAGAAAGAGAATTTATGCATTATTATTTGAAGATTACAGATGAAAAGCCTCTAAACGCCACCCGTGTCAAAAATGAGATAATGATATTAACCGAATGCAGTCGAAACGTATTATATGCTTAATCCCTGCCTCAGGTCATTCAGAAATACCGTTTTGTAGGCAGAATCCATTAAATGCCACATCGATTTTTCAGCAGTCCTCACCGTGCACGGTTTCAAACTTGGGTCCCTCCTAAGTACTTGGCCTGAACACAACAATAAATGTTTGGCAGCCACATGCATCACAGCGCCCCCTATTGTGTGGTTCAGTTTCATTATTTTTACATTTTTAACTCTGACCTTCATCATTGGTAATGTTTGCAGTTCCATCTTTTGCGATTTTGCATCTGTTTACTAAATCTTAGGAATGGAGGTTATTGCAAAAAAGCTTGCATGCACTTAGAGGGTTTTGCAGTGAAAGACAGTCACAAATGCATTACCGTATTTTCCGGACTATAAGTCACATTTTTTTTAGGGATGCTCCGATCGATCGGCCGATAATGCTTGCTATATTTCTCAATGAATTACGGTGAAATGCCGCTACATCCAAATGCCAGGGGGCGCTCTCGTGCAGAAACTCAAAATGCACTGTAGACGAAGAACAATACACACGCAGCTATGATGACACGCAGCTCCATGAAATGGCTGAAGGATATATTTATATTGCTGTTCTTCAAACCTTTTCAGGTATTTTCATGATAAAAAAGAATATGTTTAATAATTATGTTTGACGAGTGTGCTTTTTCAAATGCATGTTATAAACGACTCAAACTTAGATAGATAAGGACTTACTGATCAAAAGCCGTAAGTTAGTACATGAAATAGCTGTAATAAGATCGGCTGTCCAATTCAGAATAGTGATCGGCCACGTATTATTAGTGGAGATCGGCATTAATCGGAGCATCCCTATTTTTTTTCATAGTTTGGCGGGTCCTGAAACTTCTAGTTAGGTGCGACTTATATGTCAAAATTATTATGAACCAAGAGAAACCATTACCGTCTACAGCCGCGAGAGTTCGCTCTGTGCAGCTCCTGTATTTATGTAATTCAATGGATTCAGTGATGCGGAATGACTTTGGGACCTTTTTAAACTTGATTTGGCTTGTCCTGTTAATTTAGCCTTTTCAGCCTCTCAGGTATGTTCTGTATACTATTGTTTATCGTGTAAATAACTGTTCATGTTACTTTAACATATACGGACACCTATTCAGGCTGCTGTTCTGGGGTGTGTTTCCCAAAAGCATCGTTGCTAACTAAGTTGGCAACTTTGTTGGGTGCAATGCAATTTCCCATTGCCAACCAACTAAGTTGCTAACAGGTTAGCAACAATGCTTTTGGGAAGCGCACCCCTGTGCTATTGTTTAGTTGAATAACTTGCCGTATAGTCCAGTGGGACTTATATATGTTTTTTCCATTTCAAAACGCATTTTTGACTGATGCGACTTATACTCAGGAGCGAATTATAGTCCGAAAAATACAGTAAATACCAATGAAATAACTAAAGTGACATTTTTGAAAATAAGGCATTCTAATTACTGATTAATAACCTTATCATTGGTATTAAAGTGAAATTACTAAACCTAAACATAAGAGCCTGACAAAAAATGCTAATTTGTAAAAAAAATGGCAGACGCACTTATAAGGCTTCGCATCGGAGATCTTCATCTGTTTTAAAGTTCAAATTCAGTTGAAAGGAGTTTAATGTCACAAGCCAGAAATCATCTATTATTAGCCCACATTTACTACAATAACATCATGTCACATGTTAACCAACCAGCTGGAGATTATCAGTCAGTGATGTTCTCTTTATAATAAGCAAGACATTTCAACTCTCCATCTGCCAGCATTAATCTTTCACTACAGCGACAGAGACACTTCTGACTCTACAGAACCATGACAGAAAAATGTATGCTTTAATTTTGCTGTCTACAGTGATCACAAATAAACACAGAGAACGACGTAAAAAAAATACAAAGAGAAAAAATACTTTATCAAAAAACAAAATATGTTTTACTAAAATTTGCTAAACCAAAAGTATTATTTAGTATTTGTTTAATACCAAAGGCACAGTTCCATAATAAATGCTGCACTGATGACTGATTATAAATACAATTTTACTGTCTTATGCTGTGTCTACGTTAATATACTCCGGTAAATCATCCTCCTACAAGCTAGTAATTAACAATAAGCAGACTGCATTAAAACACCCATAAAACTGTCAGCTTTATCCTGTAATATGCATGTGTTTATAACTACAACAAATTCTTATTCATAATTTGTGACCCTGCCAGTGAAACCCAAAATAAAGTCTCAATCTAATGATGAGATTAGGAGGATCAAAGTGTGATTTCACTTTAATTTCAACCATGGGCATGATCTTACTCAATCACTATTAAAGATATCAAGGTTATATTTTCACATAATGTTCGTTACATTACGTAAGATGATTTTATGTAGAAAACAGTAAATCAGACAAAAGACTGTAGCTGGACTTTTTACAGGTAGGGTCACATACTTTATAACTACACAGCAGAGTAAAAGAGCATATGTGAAGTGTTAAAGCGGCCGGATGATACATGTTGAGAAATGTTTTTATTCTGCTCACCTCTCTGTCACTGGGGGAGGGCGGGGCATCTTGATGCAGAAATGGAGGATTAGTGCGTCTCTCTGCTGAGTTCACCTGCTGGAGGTAGTTATGAGCATTATACATCAATTCATGCAAATCATGACACATTATTAAAAAGGTCACAGTGTGAAAATATGACTTTTTCCTTGTTTAAAGGGGACATTTCACAAGACTCTTTAAAGATGTAAAATAAATCTTTGGTGTCTAGTGGTGTCTTTGGTGTCCCTAGAGTACGTATGAAAAGTTCTAGCTCATAATACCATACAGATAATTTATTATAGCATGTTAAAATTGCCACTTTGTAAGTGTGAGCAAAAATGTGCCGTTTTTGGGTGTGTCGTTTAAAATGCAAATGAGCTGGGGCCGGTTGCACCAGCTGTGCGTAAGTTACAACATAGCCTAGTTACAACGTAAATGGGCACTAAATTACAACTTACGTACTACTAAATGTTTTTGCGTTGCACCATTAAACTTAGTTTAAACGTAACAATACGTTGTAACTAAATATTTACGGAAGCCTCTGTCCATGAATAACGATTGGAATAAGATGTCAGACAGATTAGATTACATCGATGAGCTCGTATAATTTATGAAGAGCCGCAAGTTCGTCAACGACTTTTCAAGAACTGATTAATTTTCTGTGTATCCATCAATTAAAATAAGATTTAAAATTTCTTCCTGTTTATTTTCTCCTCCATGTGTGGGATAGAGATTTTCAATTAAAAGTGTAATGTTTTGAGTTCGATAACGTTTGCTTTAACGTCTTTTTTAACTTTCAGTTTAGGCGAGTCAACAATGAGTTTGAATATACGTACTGTTCAGACTATTTCCTGTTTACCCATTATAAGGCTTGTGATTGGGTTGAGAAAAATAGACGTCATTCTATGCGACAACGCATTACTTTACGGAGAGCTTACGACCTACTAGCTACGTTCTGCCTTAAGAACAAATGGTGCAACCGAATAAAGTACAGAGTTAGTTATAAACTAGCTAGTAGTTACTAAGCCTCTAGTTTGGACTTTACGTCCCAGTTTAAGTAAGAACTTACGAACGACTGGTGCAACCCTACCCTGATCCCTGCACTAAATGACAGGGCCAAGGTTGGATAGTGCAGATTAAGGGGCGTTATTATCCGCTTCTGACATATCAAAACGAAGTTACTAGGTTGATGTTTTTCACATTTTCTAGGTTGATAGAAGCACTGGGGACTTATTTTACTTTTTTTATCTCATAATATGACCCCTTTAAGTGTGAAGCGTTCAATTGATTCATTTAATATTGATCTGAATTTTTTTATTTTTCTTACATTACCAATATGTTTTGAACTACTTTGCACTATTGAGCATTCAATATCTGCTCAGTGTCAAGTATAGCCTGTTTAGAGAAACATGTTTAGGGTCTGTTTAACTGGTCAGGCTGGTTTGAGGTTTGTCACATTAAATATGTGCCAATAAAATTCCTAAACTTCCCAGACCTTCTGAATGTTACCTTTCCATTCCTTTTTCATGGCCTGTTGATGAATTTTGTTTGCACATAACAAAAACATTTGCACTTACATTAAAAATTCCATTCACATTTAATAATGTATGACCTCTCCAGGGCAGAAAAATTAGACATTACCTTGTATATACCATGGTAAGATGTATGGTTTTGGGGTTATGTCAATGTTTTTTAGATATGGTAAGATGGACATGCACTGAGTTTTCCAAATTTAACACAGTTATGCCAATGAGACCAGGTAACGTTACTATGTTATTACTGACTGACACCAGCACATATACATAGTACAACAATGTTAAATACCTAAAAAAAAAACAAGTAATTATCAAAGCACTTTTTGGTAAAGTTCTCTTTTCAAGTCTTTAAAAGTATAGTAAAGAATGTCAGCCGACAGAAATGAAGTAAAAGGTACACTTGATGTTTTGTTTTGTTAGCATATATGCTACATGACAAAGTGCACACACAGACCTGCGGACTGTTCCTGTGCGGTGACTGCTCCTCTATCACCTTCTGCTTCAGTTTCTTAAACATATTTCCATACGGTTTATGTCACTTCACGCAGGAATTTCGGTGTATTTTTATTTAAAGTAAGAAAGTTGATGAGGAGAGGAGAGCGCAGTGCGCAGATGCAGGCGACGTGGAGAAAAACTGAGACGCTACGGAGTGGCGAGAGGCTCAAAACTCGCATATGTCAAGAGATATGTTTGATTTCATACAGCGCTGCGCAGACCCATCAGCCTATGACATCAGAGTATCGCGAGAGCGATATGAACATTACAACAGACGCTTTCGCGATATTTTGCTGTCGTACGCCGAACTGTCTGCCCAGTGCAGTATGAAGTCTAATATGATCAGACATCTCAAAACATTATATTATTACTTTATTTTGTCTAAAATATTTCGTATTTTTAGGATTAACTGCAGTCATTTAGAAATGATTAGCATAAAGTATTAATCATATATTTGGTATCCACGCACACACAGAATGTAAATAATAACTATCTTATAACCAAAGCTCCAGACAGCATGTCTCTAAACTGAACAAAAAAGTATTTGCTCAATGAGCTCAACTTGTTTGAGCACAGAGTTGGTTGTAGCCTACTATTAAACATTTCTAATCAATTTTAATCTACCAATAAGCTACACATGGCATTTTCAAGCTGGAAAAGCCCAATTGTGCTAATAAACCTCTTGAAAACCTGTACGAAATCCAATTATTCAATTTAAATCCAATTTAAAAGGGACATTTCACAATACTTTTTTTAAGATGTCAAATAAAACTTTGGTGTCCCGAGAGTACGTATATGAAATTTAAGCTCAAAATACCTTATCGATAATCTATTATAGCATGCTAAAATTGCCACTTTGTAGTAAGCAAAAATTAGCTGTTTTGGATGTGTCCTGTTAAATGCAAATGAGTTGATCTCTGCACTAATGGCAGTGCCGTGGTTGGATAGTGCAGATTAACGGGGCGGTATTATCCCCTTCTGAAATCACAAGGGGAGCCAATTTTCAATTATATATTTTTTTCACATGCTTGCAGAGAATGGTTTACCAAAAGTAAGTTTTGGGGTTGTTCTTTTACACATTTTCTAGATTGATAGAAGCACTGGAGACCCAATTGTAGCACTTAAACATGGAAAACTTTTTATAATTATAATTTAAAAAAAAATAATTTTAATTTATAATTATGTACTGTGTTACAGGTGAGAACATGCCATATATAATATGTCTGATTTAATCTATATGAACACATTATACATTGTACATACCATCCTGTACATGTACATCCTGTTTCAATGTAAAAAAGTATTTTTTTGTTTTATGTTTATAAAAATATGCATTTTACATATCAACTCGATATCAATCTGGCTGTGTAGCCTTTTTGTATGCTAATGCAGCATTATTGCAGCTTAAACTTTATTATGCATGAAATCAATTATACAATTTACATTTACCCTACTGTTACATTTATTTAATTTCACCATTACAGTTATATAGTACCGATGATTTGAAAAAAAGCTCATTTGCTATCTGCATCAGCACAATAACCCATAGTGATGCAAACACTGCAGTCAGTGTGGAGATCTCACGAGTGATCGATGATAAGCAGTGGCTTTGTGCCAGGCTGCAGGTCTGCGTCCATTCCTCATCACTCTAATTTCACTACAGCCTGGATCTTGGAAAACTATCAATCACTGTGATGGCTCCATGTTATCTTAACAACATAACATGGAAAATTGAATATCATGTACCTTTAGATGTAAATGTTACAAATGTCATATGTTGCATTGGTCTGCTCACCACCAAACAATGTGTAAATGCTGTTTCTTATTGAAATTAAGACAAAACATTGAGTCCAATGAGAAGAAAATAGAATCTAAACAGCCTATTTTACTTTAGTTGATTTAAAGGGGACATTTCACAAGACTTTTTTAAGATGACAAATAAATCTTTGGTGTCCCCAGAGTATGTGAAGTTCTAGCTTAAAATATCATAAGGATAATTTATTATAGCATGTTAAAATTGCCACTTTGTATGTGTGAGCAAACATCTGCCATTTTTGGGTGTGTCCCTTTAAATGCAAATGAGCTGCTCTCTGCACTAAATGGCAGTGCAGTGGTTGGATAGTGCAGATTAAGGGGCGTAATTATCCCCTTCTGACATCACAAGGGGGTAACACTTCAATGACTTATTTTTTCACATGCTTGCAGAAAATAGTTTACTAAAACTAAGTTACTGGTTTGATCTTTTTCACATTTTCTAGGTTGATAGAAGCACTGGGAACACAATCATAGCACTTAAACATTGAAAAAGTCTGATTTTCATTATGGGGCGGTTTCCCGGACAGGGATTAGATTAGTCCTAGACTAAAATAAATGTAAGAGCTGTCCAAACTCAAAAACAACTTGCACTGACATATCTTAAAATACATAAGTGCCCTTTGTTTTGCCTCAAAATTCACATAAGTAATGTTTTTAGTATGGTATGTTTCTTAAATCTAGTTATATTTCCCAATTAAACTCAGGTCTAGTCCTGGTTAAGCTAATCCCTGTCCGGGAAACTGCCCTTTAAAATGTCCTCTTTAACATAGTGTTACTCTCTTATATAGGTAATATGTAATTGTCTTTTTTTATTTATGACATTATACATTTAACATGGCCAATGACAGTAATAAACCTGTGGAATTCACGATTTAACAGTCTTCCCTAATATTTCAATTATATCATCATAATAAACTATATTAATATCATGTAACATCTCATACAATGTATAAATTAAAATTGCATTATCTAAAAGTTAAATTGCTTAAAAGAAAATTTATGAAATGGCACCACCAACACAGACTTTTTCCTTTACAGTATATCGTACAGCAAACTAAAGGGAGAAAGATATAATTGGGATTGACAGATTTCAGCCTTGGACCTCCATCCCCGGGAGCAAAACAGCCCATACTGTATGTGTCATATGCATGAGCAATAGAAATTTGGATCCAACGGCCAACTGTGTTACATCACCATGTCAACATCACTTATTTCCTCTTTCTTTAATTTCTTTCTTTTCAGAAAGCAAAAATCCCCCATGTCAAATAAAATCAATGTTAACATGACTCTGGGTCACACAAGCATCTTTCAAGAGTCATTTGCATTTATCACTGCAGTGTGAATAATGTAAACATGCAACATTCAGCACTCCCTGTTTATAAACCTCTGAGTTACCATGAGACCAGTCCAAAAAAATTCTAAGGTGATACAGCTGGTTTATTGGTTCTTGCAAAACTACTTCTGCAAGGTGGCCATTGACTACGGCTGGGTACTTGGGGGCTTGTTATGTGATGTGCTGTATTGTGTAATATGATCATGATTTTGTGAAATTTTTATGTTAGTATATAGTTTAATGTATTTATAGTATGATTGTGTAATTGACTGTGTAGTTCTTTTAAAAACAAAATATTTGGATTATTTTTAGAAAGGTCTGACCGGGGACTAGGGTTGCAAATTAGCCTACTGGCTAGAAACCTTGCAACACATTTACCCATATTATTACTGACTGTGATAATTATGTAAGTAATAATGTGCGCTGCATTGTCCCTGACAAATAAACTTATAAATAAAAATAAATAAGGTAAATGATAACATTTGATAAGCCAGCTTTTTTAAAAAAAAAGAAGAAAAAGCTTCCCATTTCTTTAGTAAAATACTCTAAGGGATTTTCACAAGTGTGTAATTGTTCCTATTCAGTGAATGTTAATAATTTTGCACATTGTAGTTCATGGTTATATCATTTGCAAGTCTGCCAAGTGACTATGTTAATAAAAATTTTTGTTTACTTTTATGTGATGCCCTCTTGCTCGACCTGATTTTGCCAAGTGAGAGATGTACTCAGGGAATTGACCCAAGGACAACATTTTTGTAAATAAAATCTAAACCGACCCCAAATCTCAACCCTAGGTGAATCCAGATCCACCACAACAGGCGTCGGCCAGTGCTTTTTCCTCGGTGTCCCTCAACCAAACCGTGCAGGCTGGTGATACTGTCACGGGGGGATGTCGTTGTACGGTTAACCCTAACCATAACTGAAACCAAAAATCTGAGCAAAATGATAATTGAAAAACAATGGTCTAGAAGCAGCTATAATCCTGGTCAAGATTAAACTTGATACAAACTGTAAACTTATTTCTGAAATCTGATTGGTTGATTGAAATGTTGTCAACATAATGTTGCCCTGAGGACATTAACCACTTGGCAAAAACAGGAGAGCCTAAACGTTTCTTATCGGTCACCATTTTATGTAAAAAATTTGTGCTGGGCAAAGATTAATCACAATTAATAGCATACAAAATAAAAGTGATTTTTGCATAATAAATGTTGGTGTACTAATACATTTTAATAAATATATTTTAATAAATATATATATACACATGTAAATGTTTCTTAAATACATACATGAATTAAATACACACACACATACACATATTCATTTCAAAAAAATTAAATTTAAATATAAAAAATAAATTTTATATATATATATATATATATATATATATATATATATATATATATATATATATATATATATATATATATATATATATATATATATATATATATATATATATATATATATACATTTTTAAAAATTTATTATATACACACACACACACACACACACACACACACACACACACACACACACACACACACACACACACACACACACACACACACACACACACACACATATATATATATATATATATACATATTCATTTCAGAAAATTTTAATTTAAATATATATATACACAATAATTACATACAACACACACTCATTATTCTTTGCCCAGCACTAGTTTTAGCCAAATGAAGACCAAGAGCATTAGACAACTAAAGACAACTTCCCACATAGCAATGTTGTTCCGGCCCAGCTCCGGCCTACACAACCAGTTTTCCTCGGCCCACATACAACAAAGAATGACGGCCCTACAATGGCCCAGTTCTGGATTACAGACAATAGCACATAACTGGCCCAGACCTGGGCCAGAACAGGCCCTATAAACAAGCCTACGATGGCCCTTGCATAGGCAGCCTTCACTTAGCCCCCAGGAAGCCCTCATGCAGCAAAGTCCCCAGAGTTAAATAAACACTGCTGGATGTATATATTGTCTTAATCTTACAGTGTGTTAAAAAGTAACACTGAAGCAGAATTAAAAGCTTTGTTATACTCTCTCACACCATCTCTGTCTGAAACCTAAAATTGCATTTTACATCTAACTTGTAAAGTCATGTTCATACTTTAGGTTTAGATTTTGTTCCATTTAAAGTCACCCTTATTGTGATCAGTGTTTGTTTTAGTTGGACTTGACTCTTCCCTTATTTAGTTATTTGACTGCTTTAACTTTGTGTTGTTAAGACAAGTTGTTTACAGCAGGGAAAAGACAATAGAGCTATTCTTTGACAGTGGTTAGCACTGTTAATAAAGTGTAAACATCATCAACTAGAAAACTTATGTATTAATTTAGTGTTTGAACACTTATCAGAAGCATCTGTTTCTTACATGAATGTGATACTAAGGTATGAGATCCAGCTCTCTCATAGCAGTTTGTTATTCTGAAGAATTTTGAAACACTGACACTTAAAATTAACCGCTCTACAATGTAGACACACAAATATCAAGAATCAGAGTATGAATCTCAACCATGGTGACAAAGAAAATAGTAAAAAGTTAATTATTTATCCATGCTGCAGTGCATGATGAGAGTCCTGGATGAGATTTGTAATGTGTTGATACCCAGCATGCATTGCAGCATGAAGTTTTTCATTTTATTGTCACCATCATTGTGATTCATACTCTGATTCTTGATGTTTGTATGTTTGTATGTCTACATAAAAGTGTCAGTGTTTCAAAATTCTTCAGAATAACAAACTGCTATGAGAGAGCTGTATTTCATACTGTAGTATCACTTTATTGTCAGAGAATGATGCTTCTAAGAAGTGTTCAAACATTAAATTACTACATATGTTTTCTAGTTAAAGATGTTTAGACTTTATTAACAGTGCTAACCATCATCAAATAAATGCGCTGTTGTCTTTTCCCTGCTGTAAACAACATGTCTTAAAACACAGAGTTAAAGCAGTCAAACACTCAATAAGGGGAGAGTCAAGAGTCAAGTCCAACTAAAACAAACACTGATCACAACAAGGGTGACTTTAAATGAAACAAAATCTAAACCTAAAGTATGAAAATGACTCTACAAGTAAGATGTAAAATGCAATTTTATGTTTCAGACAGAGATGGTGAGAAAGAGGATAACAGAGCTTTTAATTCTGCTTCAGTGTTACTTTTTAACACTCTGTAAGATTGGGACAATATATACATCCAGCAGTGTTTTTGCTGCATGAGGGCTTCCTGGGGGCTAAGTGAGGGCTGCCCATGCAAGGGCCATCGTAGGCTTGTTTGTAGGGCCTGTTCTGGCCCAGGTCTGGGCCAGTTATGTGCTATTGTCTGTAATCCAGAACTGGGCCATTGTAGGGCCGTCATTCTTCGTTGTATGTGGGCCGAGGAAAACTGGTTGTGTGGGCCGGAGCTGGGCCGGAACAACATTGCTATGTGGGTTAGGGTTGTTATTGCAGTTACCTGCATACTAGTGTACTAAATGTTGCCTGTAAAATAACTGAGCAACTGCAGGAAAGCACTGTCAGAAATAAAAGTACAAAAGCTGGCACTGGTACAGTACCCTTTAAAAAGGTCCTACAATTTAGGTACGTATTGAAATTTTTTTTGGTACCATAATGTATTGATAAAGTGCCACTATGTACCTTTGAGGTACTATTATGAACTTTTTAGGTACAAATGGGAAAGGGATTATTTCTGAGAGTGCAGTTGCTCTCTTTATCAGACACAACATAACTCTAGTCTTTACTTACCCTTAAAGTAATAACTCTCTCATTTCCTTCTTCCACTTTAAGATACCTACATGTTTCATCAAGATATAGAAAAGATTATTTATCATTTCCATCGCCTCCTCCTCTGCATCTATAAAATATTCATCCAATAGAAAGTGTCAGTTTCAGGAGAGAAGATCTAGGCTTTAAATTGATCGTTGATGCAGTTAGGCGGATGTTCCTGTGGTGACTGCTGTTGTGAGGTGAGATGATGTGACTAAACCTCAGCAGCTCTCAAATCTTTTATCTTTAGTGCCACTTTAGTGTCTCTCAAACCATCACTAGTACCCTGGCAACCACCTATACCACTTTTCTTATTGCAGTTTTAAAAAGCAATATCCACTCACATTTTTTTTCCAGGTGATTTTAGGTGATCCACTTTGTATTGTGCCCAAGAACATCTTAAAATCACTGTAACACTTATTGCTTTAGTAAATCTGAGCAATTCAACTTTTATTTACATATTTACATATAGTTACGTATAAGAGTATAATAAGAGAAGTGAAATTATTTAATATGACAGAAAATTGTTTACTGAAATAAAAACCAGGTGGCTTCTCAATCTCCAAATTGACTCAAAATGTCTTTAAACACCTACACATGCGCACACGCAAGCGCACACACACAAAATCAGCCCTTAAGCTCAATCTCACAGCTAACATTAGCATTTTTCCTCCATTGAGTCTGATATGTGAAGCTCTACTGAGAGACTCCAGGGAAATGAAAGATATGAGCGATGGTGTGCAGCCGGAGAACAGATGCGTGATAAAGTTTTGTCTTCACCATCTGAAGCTCACCATGCCCTCGCGACACAGATTTCTGTCAAAATCACCTAAGAGCAACTTTACTTCTCATACATCTGCATGTAAAGAAATGCATGCATGTAAAACCTCATGCATGTAAAGAAATGTTTGTCTGGGAATTAATGTCGACATATCTGAGCACCGGGCATGACGATACAAATGAACAACATTTATAATCACAATGCCAACTCAACACTTGATACAGATAGAGATCAAGTATAAAAAGTTCTAAAGTGATGAGTATCTGCAGTAGCAGATAACTATATGATACTCATGTTAAATATGCAAAATCACGTGACAATACTGTTGCATGTTTGCAGTCATCACATAATTAGATACCTTTAGCTGTTAAATGAAACACAGTATGCCTTATACAGTATGAAAACATACAGTACTCTAAATAGATTAATATGCCTTTCTGAACATAACCACAGATCTACAATAAAAACTTTATGTAGCATCCAAAACATTCAAGATTCACTCATATGGAAAGAACCTATATGAGGCTATATGCGCATATATGAAACCTATATGCAGCTTATATGCACATATATGCTGCATATATATATATATATATATATATATATATATATATATATATATATATATATATATATATATATATATATATATATATATATATACACAGCATATATGCCCATATATGCTGCATATATGCGTATATATGCATATTGATGTGAATATATGTGCATACACAGGCCATATAGGTCTCCTGTATTGCTTCTTTATATTCACACATAAGCCCTATACGTACAAAATATCTCTCCTATATAGCTCATGGCAGGATCTGGTCATTTTGTAGCTCATACTGTATCTCACTTTGGCAACTGTCATACATGATGCCTTAACTCATATTTTCTAACTAAAAAAATGCAAGAACTTATGTATGTGCGAACACGAGAAATTGGTATCACATGTAATTGACACTTTATGGAATTTAAATATGGCAATTAGAAGAGATAAAAAGCAATGATGTCTAGACGTTTTCCTGAAACATTTACAAGGTCAATTCATTCTTGTATGAAGATAGTGGAAAAGAAGGGCATGTATAACAAAATGGTTTGTAACTTAACGGTCACAGTTGCACAGATGGGAGAAAGGGTTGTCTCATGATCGGAAGGTCAGGTGTTTGAATCCTGGCTCCTGCAGCTTTGGATTATAATAATTTTACTAATATATAGGTGAACATATAGGTGCATAAACGTACATATAATATAGGGAAATGGCCAATTTTATATATGTCACATTAAAAACCTATATCAAAACCTATATTAAAACATATGTTTATATAGGTTCTTTCCATGTGGGTGAGCTGAAGTTTTTACATTACTTATAAAATGTCCAGTCAGTTCTTATACAACTATTCAATCATCAGTGTTTACAGCAAAATATTGTCTGAAAAAATACATTTACAGTTTATTTTAATTTACGTTATCTTTCCCAAAGGTAGATTTGTTTCCTCTATTCTGTTTCCCACAAATAATAAAGTATATCACAATCCCACATGTCTTTATAACCCAATAGAAATCCATTGTAAAACATAATTGCATAAAAAAGTAATACAAACAACATAAACAAAACGAGAAAAGAAATTGTTTTTGTGACTGACATTTCTTTGTAAATCGTTTATATTTTGAGTATTTTGTACACATTGTCTGATGTTGAAAACAAGCACTGCTGTTTTATTTTTGTATATTTTGTGTGGCTGCACCACACAGCTATAAATAAAGTGGTCTCTGTATCAAACAGATCCCTCTGAGAGATGCATGATGGGTCACACATTGACCAGTGGTGTGTTTGAAACGCAGGCTGGATATCATTGGCTTTAGTTTAATGTCTCTCTCTCTCACACACACGCACGCACACACACACACGCACGCACGCACGCACGCACGAACGCACACACGCACGCACGCACACACACACACACACACACACACACACACACACACACACACACACACACACACACACACACACACACACACACACACACACACACCAACATATCAACAACCATTATCATAACAAAAAATCTCTCAAAGATGACCTATGGCAAGCTCTTATGCATAATAAGAGGTTCAGGAAGAACAGACTGGGGGAAGACATGTAAATTGTTTCATATGGAAGAGAATATTTGCATTAGAGGAATATAAACTCAACCACGCATTCCTCCATAAGCTATTGTTATCTAAGACCTTTAACAAAGCTTCTCTATTTTAGTGCATCATATGATTATAAGAGTTATCCAACTAAACTGCTTCTTCTAAAACTGTGGCCGGTTATGCAACGTTGGCTAAGCAATTAGTTAGGGTTAATTGGTCTTAGTGTTTGAATTTTATTTAGACTAGTCTACTTTTTAATGTAATTAAAGTTATGATTAGTCTTGACGAAAAAAATACTTTAAGGACTATTCATGCAACCGGCCGATTACTGCTCTCTCTTTCTCTCTCTCACTCTCTTTCTAACTCTCTCTCTCTCTCACTCTCTCTCTCTCTCTCTCTCTCGCTCTCTCTTTCTCTCTCTCTCTCTCTCTCTCTCTCTCTCTCTCTGCCCCTTTACCTATAAATAATTTATTTATAGATTGAAAGTTGGAAAATTAATCATAAGAAACTGTTTATGTCATATGAACAACTGAAATATTAGAAAATCTGTAATATTTGATGTAGGCTACAACAGAATCAAATGGTTCAATCAAGTTATTACAATGTTTAATGCGTTGGGTATTTTCATAGCACATATTCAATCTGCTATATAGTGTGATAATAAAAGCAAAAACAATGTTAAGATAAAATGATTACAGCAAAAATATGAAATTTATTTAATTTTATATTTTTATATTGGTCAAAATGTTTTGATATATCTATTATTCAGCCATTTAATATGTTTAAGTCTTTGAGATCGATATTTGAGCACTGCAGCAATCCAGACACAACTGGGAATAACCAGCGGGAAAATCTACAAAGAAACCACCAGGGAGGATTTCTGTAATGATCTTAAAAATAAAGATTTCAAAATGTTGTTTTTGCAGTTGTGCACAGAAGAACCATTCTTGGCTTTGCACAGTGCTGTGGTTATTAAAGGTTTATGTTTATTTACAGAATCATACTGCATGGCAAAGACCTTTTAAAGAAACCATTATTTTTAATAGTGCATGTCTGTCTGTCTTTCTTTCTCTTTGTGTGTGTATCTCTCCTTGTCTGTCCATGTCTGTGTGTCTGCCATAAACAGCAACCATATACAACTCTGCCATTTAGTGTAATGTGCAGGTCCTTCTGTTGAAAGGTTAGTTCACCCAAAAATGAAAAAGCTTTGAGTTGAAGGTCACGTGTTGTCATGACAAAATACGATAACATGTGGACGCAGCATATTGTTGCATACTGTAGGCAGTATTTAGTATACAGTACTACACAGCATGCAGTGTAGGGTGCAAATCATACTAACATAGCCTGTTAGTTTTAATAGGTTTTTAGCTGTGAGAAAAAAAATTGTCTTTATTGCCTAAAAATGATGGTTTCAGTGGCTGCAAAAAAGAATTTTTATTGTACTTTTGAATAATTGAAAAACCCACAAGAGGCGCAAAAACATGATGAAGAAATAAATCTCACTAATACACAGAGGCTTCGACAAAACCCATTGCTTTCAGAACCAGCTGCATATATACTAAATGAATTTCCAGTAAAGGAAAGATTTAGTGTCTACATATGGAAATGAAAAGTTGTCCTATACAGTATATATATATATATATATATATATATATATATATATATATATATATATATATATATATATATATATATATATATATATATATATATATATATATATATATATATATATATATATCGAAAATAAACAAATGAAACTAAAGAGACAAAGTGCTCTAGAGAGAAGATGAATGTGTGAAAACATACATATA
Organism: Misgurnus anguillicaudatus; assembly: GCF_027580225.2. Taxonomy (NCBI): domain Eukaryota; kingdom Metazoa; phylum Chordata; class Actinopteri; order Cypriniformes; family Cobitidae; genus Misgurnus; species Misgurnus anguillicaudatus. The sequence goes on along the minus strand of NC_073347.2, from coordinate 30,470,291 downwards.
ATCAGTATTCAGTTTATTCACTGCTATACTGAAACTGAATGAGTAACACATACATACTGTAAAAACATCAGAACAGACGTGTACTCATGCACATACAACGACCCATAAAATATTTGGACACATTAGGCACAAAATGTAAATTTTTTTGCATTAAAATATCCAAAAATACTTGTTTTGTTTACATGTACCCTACAGTGTTTTGCGCAGTGTTTTGTTTACATGTACATTATCTCAGATGTTTTAGTCCTGTCGGTTCACTTCCAATTGACATTGAAGGTGAAGACAACTCCCACTGTTTCACGCTAGAGGTCTTCACGGGTCTACTTGGATCCGTCCCGAGACCTGAGCGCATTCATGTCTAAAGTTCACGTGTGCCTCGGACACGGTTCGGGTTATGGGTATAATATTAGCCACATCGGGTTTTGGGTAATTTAAAATGAATGTGTTTTTGCCAAACAGACTCAAGAAGACCCGAACTATCTCGTGTGTGTGCATCGAGTCCTTTTCCAACCTCTCCTCTGTTTGCCAAGAGCGCTTGCGACATTGTGTGGCTAAGACAGACCTGTCAATCAATTTTGAATGCATTTTTGCCGTTACCTTAGTGTCGTCATCAGACAACAAATGAAAATAAATGGAGCAGCGGCCAAATTGGTTGAGAGGTCACCAGGTTTTTTTCCTGGTGCGTCCGGGGCTGCAGACTGCATACACGTCGGTGCGTTTACATTCAGGTTAAAAAAATGCCACTAAGTCGGGTCGAACTCTCTCTGGTCTAATTTTCTCGGGTTCTGGCTTTTACTTATTTTTAAAATTATTTATGCACCTTGGGTTAGAGAAAAAAGTGATTTTTTGGGAAAAGTAATTTCCGTTCAGGTACATTTCTTCTATTTAGCACTCTTTAATAAAGTCATCAAGTTGCAGCTGTTGTTGTTGTTTAGGGACCTCTACAGGTAAAAATTACAAATTGTGCCTTTAAGTGAATCTAATGTCTCAGTCATTGCATTATATAACAAAAAACAAATCAAGTGCCATCTGCAAACAAATTATGCTTAAGCTTATCTCACAAGTAAATTAACTTTTTTGCCCTTTATGTAATGATATTTAGTCAATAGGTGTCAAGGTGAATTTAAGTGGTGCATATAGGTCAGTGGTAGATCAGAGAGTACTTTAGTTGACGTACTTTTCTTTCAGACTCCAATTCTGAACTTGTAGGTGAATGGACTAAAACACCTGAAATACTTTTAACTGCAGCATACCGTTGTGTGGTTTGGTAGCGTTTTGTTGCAATGTAAAATCTGTGTCCGAAATCAAAATCAGTTGAGAGCTGCTGTATAAAGCATGTCATTTTGTTTCAGTCATTTTCTTTTAAATGTAAAGACATCGGTCAGTGTGTGATTCATTCCTGCAGCCGGTGTCCGCATGCGACATGAATCCTGACAGTAGGAGTCCAATCAGTCAGTACAGTCCTCAGTCCACAACTGAATATCACATCTGTGACAAACATCATCATTATTTTGCATACAGTACATCATTTGATATCTCCAGCCAATGACAATGAGCTCATCAACCAATCAGTTCAGATTAATGGTCACCAACCCTGTTCCTGAAGATTTACCCCCCTGCCTACTTTAGATCCAACCGTGCTACAGCACACCTGCCTCAAATTTTTGGGTAGCCATGAAAAGCTTAATTAGCAGGTTAAGTTGTGTTTGATTAGGGTTGGAGGTGAACTTTGGTTGGTGACCACTGGTTTAGATAATTCTCCTCACATTGATTCATTCACATTGAATGCAAAAAGTCACATGCAAAAAACATGCAGCCTCTCTTAAAGGGGACATTTCACAAGGCTTTTTTAAGATGTCAAATAAATCTTTGATGTCTCCAGAGTACGTATGTGAAGTTCTAGCTCAAAATATCATATAGATAATTTATTATAACATGATAAAATTGCCACTTTGTAGGTGTAAACAAAAATGTGGCTTTTTGGGGGTGTCCTTTTAAATGCAAATGAGTTAATCTCTTAACAAAATGGCAGTAACGTGATTGGATAGTGCAGATTAAGGGGCTGTATTATCCCCTTCTGACGTCACAAGGGGAGCCAAATTGTATTTACCTATTTTTTCACATGCTTGCAGAGAATGGTTTACTAAAACTAAGTTACTGGGTTGGTCTTTTTCACATTTTATAGGTTTATAGAAGCACTGAGGACCCAATTATGGCACTTAAACATGGAAAAAGTCAGATTTTCATGATATGTCCCCTTTAAACCTCAATGAAATGAAATCCTAACATGACATGTCTCCTTAAAGGAGTTTTTAGTATTACAGAGTGGCTAAGCTAATGTATCAATCAAATTCAAAGAAAAAATGTCTCTAATGTCAAACTTAAATATCAAAAACAGCAAATTATGAGGTTCAGTTCAGTACTTGCTCCTTTAATAATTTTACACTGAAGGTGTTTTATTCACTTGAGCCCACATCAAGATGAATATCTGCTATCTTCATATGTTGGAGAATGATGTTTATCTGCAGTAAATGTAGAGTCATACACAGTTTATCATCAACAGCCGCTCGCTTCTCATTTGTGCGCCTGAGGCTGTAACACATACAAAGATCCTCTTCAATAAAACACTATAGAGCATCTATCAAACACAAGAAAGATGCCCTGCTGAGATACACTACACGTTATCTTCAAAATAAAGGGGAATGTTGTGATGCCGGATGAGAAATGTTGTATTTAAGTGATGGAAACCCACTGATTTGCCAATAGCTTAAAGGGTTTTCTCATCATTTACTCACTCTCATGTCAATCCAAACCTAAATTACTTTATCGTGTAAAACACAAAATGAGACATTTTAAAAAACAATCACATTGCATTTTTCATACAGTGGTGGGCAAAAATTAGGTCCAACTTTGAACAATTAACATCTTTACTCTTTTTTGTATTTAATGTATTGTAAAGATGTATTTAATATTTTGTAGTCTCTTCTGAGAATAAACTGAAACTCAGCTTTGCGAAGGAAAATTGCTCCATATGATTTTTTAAAGGGGACATTTCATGAAAATCTGACTTTTTCCATGTTTAAGTGCTATAACTGGGTCCCCAGTGCTTCTATCAACCCAGTAACTTAGCTTTGGTAAACCATTTTCTGCAAGCATGTAAAAAAAACTAATTGAAATTTGGCTCCCCTTGTGATGTCAGAAGGGGATAATACTCCAAAATACATGAATATGCACAGACCAGAAGCCAAGTGAGACGGTTTTTGTCACTGTTGTGTCAAAAAATGTCTTTTGTTTTACGGCTCCTATGCAGGTTGTCAATTCAGCAGGAAAGTTGTATGTGTCAAATTATTGCATTCAGTCTGAGTATAATGATTTGTTGAACATTTTTTGGTCCTATGCCTTTCACAGATGACATACCCAAATACATTTAGATAGCTTAACATATCAATTGCTATTAGGATGTGAGGAGACTTTCAACCAGCATAACTAAAAATGTATCTGGATCAAATCCGATACCAGGTTATCATAAAAATGTTTTCTCCAAAGCTTGTGAAAACATTCAAATACTATAAGGGGCTTTATAATGTGGTAGATGAATTAATAGATGCATGTTTTCGGTGCAAAGCCGTCTACCATAATTGCCCTAAGTCTAGATATGGCTAAGGGACCGTTCACAACTCTCTTTTAATGCAAAAACATTAAATATTCTAGCATGTTTTATTGTCTATAAGCAAAAGCTGTTCCTATAATTCCCTAACCTAGAGTATGAGCGATTGTAATGATGCTTGCATTTGCAAACAACACAAATTATTCAATGCATAATACACAGATGTATATATATTACCTCTTCATGCCGCGGTCAGACTGATGAGGACTTCTGCCGAACTGGCACAGATTCAAGCCATTTATATGCAAAAAAATGCTTGCAATGTCCATGGGAACTGTTTGAACTGAACGAGTATAAATTGGTCAGTAAGTGTTTGCTATATTTTCCGCTCTGAAGCACAAGCTCCAACAAAACATCTGTGTAATAAAACCCAATTTTACCAATCTGTACTGTCTTTGTTATGAGGTAATACAGCAAAAACGCTCTTGTGTTTCCCCAGGTGCTTTGTTTCATGAAAACAGCTTTCACTTAAATGAGAAGTTAGGGAATGATTTTAAAAATGCTGAAAATCTAGGACGTTACATAATTAATAGGGTGGTCTCTATATCAGTGTTTCCCAATCCTGGTCCTCGGGCACCCCCTCCCAGAAAGTTTTAGATGTCTCCTTATTTAAAACACCTGATTCGACTCATCAGCCTCCTTCCAAAATGGTAAACATGTGTCCCTAACAAGCTGATGAGTTAAATCAGGTGTGTTAAATAAGGAGACATCTAAAACTTTCTGGGAGGGGGTGCCCGAGGACCAGGGTTGGGAAACACTGCTCTATATGACAGGTGGCTGAAAGGCCTTTTTAAGGGTACTGCCCAGAGTTGTATAGTACTTAAGTATTTTTACTTTCTACATAAAAGTACATTTTCAATTATTCGTATTTTATTAGTGTTTTTCTTTGGAAAACAAACATTCCAAAACATATCATAATTTTTACTCCACTACATTTTATAATTTCAAGTTTTTGGTTTATATTTAATATTTAAGTACATTAAACATCTAGTAATTTTTTGTACTTTTACTTAAGTAAAATTTTTTTTCGTACTTTTACTCAAGAAAGTAAAAGTACACAATTTTATGTAATTAGGCATTAAATCAATTTTAATATGCAATATATAATGAATACACAGTATGATTCTATGCTTTAGAATGTAGTGAAAATTTTTTAGTAAAGAAAAGTAAATTTTTTCCCAAGACAAACACTCTGATAAAGCATAGATGCTTGGAAAATGTAACTAAAATACTTAAGTATTATACACCTCTGGTACTCAGTATACAGATTAAGTTATTATAACTTCTTTTGATTAATGTAGTAGTAATCTGCATAACATTAAAGTTTTCCTGTGCATAATTATCACCACTGTGTTTCTAACTAATATTTATTTCATCCATTGTGCGACTTCTCTGCATTAAAGATTCTTTTTTTAGATTTTATAAAAGATTTTCTAGGATTAGTGCTGTATTAATCGCATTTGCTAATGCATTTGCATCTTCCTCTGCCTGTTTTTGATTTGCATTTCATTTCAATTCAATTCACATTTAATTATATAGTGCTTTTCACAGTTTACACTGTTGCAAAGGAAGCAATGTAGAATAGACAAAAATTATACAATTATAGATCAGTTTATAGTCCAGTGCTGCTATAGTCTGAAGTCCTTGCAGGACCGGTGTCATCCCTCCATATGTGCTGGGTCATCTGACGCAGGCAGGATCCAGATTGGAGCTTTTCAAGCATCCAGAGGAAAAAACAGAAAAGCAAACAGATATAATTAGCGTAGCTGCTGTTCATAGCTTTTTTGGGTAGAGGATAGTTATTAATATTATTTTTTTTTTATAACTTACAAGATGTAGTTATGGTAGTCTGAACAGTTGTGTCTTAAGTCTGTATTTAACCTGGGAGAGAGTGTCTGAGCCCCAAAAGTGTCAGGAAGGCTGTTCCATAGGTGCCAGCTTGACCACCTTTTGGGGAATTTTGCTATCCTAGGAACTACTTAAAGTCCAGAGTTTTGCGATCTTAAAGAGCGTGATGGGTTGAAACGTATTAGAAGTTATGTTATATACATAGTACTAGAGGTACTATTCTGTTAGGGCTTTATAAGTGAGTAGCAATATTTTGTAACCCAGTGGTTCTCAAGCTAGGGGTGGGGCAGCTTTATGACATTCTATAAAATAAATACATTTATTGAAAAGATATCTCCCAAGGGTTTTTCCCTCCTAGGACTTTTTTTACTTCCCCGGCTAAAAAGTCCGGGGTTTTTTTCTTCTAGGGGGTTTTTCAACCCGGGGAGGCAGCCTTCTTGGGCTTAACTTCTATACGTTACATTAGTAATACATTCGCTTTAATGTTGATTTATAGCCGCAGCAAATTTAGCTGCTTGTGCTATCGTGTATTATGTTGTGCTATCTGTCGATTTTCTGTGATTTTCACTGCTGCTATTAATGTAAAGCTGCTTTGATACAATTACCAAATTGTGAAAAGCGCTATATAAATAAAAGAAAATTTAATTGAAAATCCGTTGTAATTGAACCTCAGAAAAATAAGTCTAATAACAGCACTATATTGTATCATTTAATATGTTTTGTTTAACTCAAATTTCAAGTTTTAGAAACTAGACTTATTTTCTTGGGTAATTTTGCTCATCAAGAAAAAGCATCTTAATTTAACAATTTTTAGATATTTTTACTGAAAACAAGAACTAAGAATTTTTTTCATGAATTTTTTTTTTTTGCAGTGTATACTCAAAGATACATTTTTGTACCTTTATAGGAATACAACACATTGAAATTATTGAAATATTGTGTACCTTAAGGAACAATTTTGTACCAGTTAAATTTTAGCTGTACAAAACAGTTAAAGGGGAAATTTCACAAGATGTCAAATAAATCTTTGGTGTCCCCAGAGTACGTATGTGAAGTTTTAGCTCAAAATACCACATAGATAATTTATCATAGCATGTTAAAATTGACACTTTGTAGGTGTGAGCAAAAATATGGTGTTTTTGGGTGTGTCGTTTAAAATGCAAATGAGCTGATCTCTGCACTAAATGGCAGTGCCGTGGTTGGACAGTGCAGATTAAGGGGCGGTATTATCCCCTTCTGACATCACAGGGAGGCCAGATTTTAATGACCTATTTTTTCACACGCTTGCAGAGAATGGTTTACCAAAACTAAGTTACTGACATGATCTTTTTCACATTTTCTAAGTTGATAGAAGCACTGGGGACCCAATTATAGCACTTAAACATGGAAAATGTCAGATTTCCATGATATGTTCACTTTAAAGGTACACAATAGATCCATTCAGTACAGTCAAAAGGTACAACATTGTATTATGTTTAGTATACCTGTAAATGTACAAAACAGAACCCTAGGGTACCACCCCAGTGACAGAAACATTTTTTTTCTGACAGTGAACGATGACAAAAACCAAGGTAATATTCTCCTCATATGTGTGCTCTCTGTATAATGCAAAACCACAGATTTACTCAAGCAGGCCACGCTTGTTCCTGTTGTGTCAGTCTGACTGTAATTCATTCACTCAACACGGCTGTTTCTTTCCACAAGGATCACGGCCTTATCCAGTCTAGAGAAACAATTTGTTGAGTGTTGACAGAGGAGCTGCAGCGTTGAACGTTTCTTCACTTTGAATCAACATCAACAGGAAAGTTCAGCCAAGCGGACACACGGTACAGTCAGACAAAAAACTCTCCAACACGAGCATATTGCAGGGTAAAAAAAAATCACACCTTGCATCTGAGACACGGCTGAAAATCAAACGGTTCAGGCTGGTTTATTCTGGTTATGTTAGTTTGCTACTAGTACAGTGGCATATCAATGAGTAACTATGTTGGCAACATAAGTCTCTTTGGATAAAAGCATCTGCCGAATGCATAAATGTAAATGTGTTCTTACAAAGACTGCATCTGTATGTAAACCAACAATTTGTACAAATAAGTAGACAGGAAAATAACAAAAATTCGCCAGATTTCAAAACTTGTTTTGTATTATACTGGCTAAAAACGTTTAATGGCACAGTTCAACTTTAACAAAATGAACAACAGATGGCAACATGTGAAATTACGCCTTTTTTTTTTTCATATCCAAAGACACTGATAAAAACAGACAGAAAGATTCTTAGAATAAATTTTAATTTTTTCTCATGTGCGTGACTCATTAGATATCATATTATTTAAATAAATATAAAAGTACAATCATTGCTATAAATGTGCAACTTGCAACCAGAATTCATTTGCATACAGTAAATCAATGATGCAGGCAACATGAAACAGTTGAAATGAAGGAAACTGAGGACTAAAAACCAGGCAACCAGGTCTAGATTACTGAGAAATGTAATGCTACATTACTGAAACACTCGTGTACACAACTGAGAAGTGGACACCTACCGAGAAATCATTTTGCCAGTGAAAAGCATGATTTCTCAATGAGCGCCTGACGTCATTAATCTTCATTTAACAAGTCAACATGAAACCAATTTTACTTCCATAAACTGATGTGTATTTTCAGCTAGAAAAGAATTTAAACCAGGACTTGAGAACCGGGCATAAAATGAGTTAACACGAATATTGGTGGATTTGAAACAACATCGAGAAGCTTCTGATCAGGACGTACTGCTGAAGGTCAACTTCACCCACCAGAGCATCTCTATTGATGCTTTTCCATTGGATAGCACAGCCCGGTACGGTTCATTACAGCTCACTTTCGGATTTTTTTTAGTACCACCTTGGTTAAGGTTCATACTGATACTAAAATGTGAAAAGTGTGAACTGTAGATCCCTGATTGGTCAGAGAAAATCGTTACTACTAGCGTCACTGATAAATGCAAGATATGCCGTCGCGCGAACTAAGTGATGTCGTCATCTGTGCTTTGTTGTACAAGTTCCCAAACTCCCTTTGAGCGGTAAAAAACATCCACATGTCGGGAATCAAGAACACCATTTTATGGAAATGCTCCATTGCGCCCGTGTTGAGTGTTTTATTTCACGACAGTAGAGGCGGCGCAACTGTAACGATAAGTCTATAACCCAACCCACTCTGAAGCGGCACTAAAAAGCAAACCGAGCCAAGGTAAAGCAAATTGAGCCTAGCCACATCGTACCGTAAAGAGCTGTACTATCCAATGGAAAAGTGCCATTTGTGTCCCAATCAGTGGCGGCTCGTGACTGCTCATCCGAGGGGCGCAAATTCAAAATAAGTGTTCCGATTGTCTTGTGTGTTGCTTGTGTTTTCAAAATATGTGTTTGTTGCGTCGTAAAACAATGTGCATCATGTGTTTTGTTCAAATAAGTGCCTACTGCACACGCGTCAAAACCGTTTATGATAAAAGAGACGCTCACATTCACAAAATACACGGAAGACCCTCCCTTAACAGTAAACTCTGATTACGCATGAGATTATGCGAGTGGCAAACGCGAGCGTCTCTTTTATCATAAACCCTTTAGACGCGTCTGCAGCAGGCACTTATTTTGACAAGACACGTAAAGCACATTGGATAACTCGACGCGCAAAACACATATTTTGAAATTAAGACCCACACACATGACGGACTACATACATGTTGTGACGAACTTCGCATCGAACACCCCCAAAAAAAGAAGTCACCGGCCGCCACTGGTCCACTGGTAGTTTATAATCTTGATCATACTGTTGTTAACTGGAACTGCAAGATTTTAAAAGACTTAAACAACCAAAGTTTCCATATGTAAATTATAAACATTATTTTATCCATAAAGCCCCCATTAAGGTTGAAGTTTGCATGCAAATTTGACAAAGAATGAACAGAGACCGAGAGAATGACCTGATGTGTTCTTCTTGCATACTAATAAAGTAAAATGCTTAAAGTATAATGATGATGAAAAATCATATAGTCAGCCCGAGACATACATCACATCTGATGCATCTCAATACACTTTCTGACCCTATCCTGCATTTCCATCGACTACACGCTTAAATCCGAGCTGAAATACACACATACAAAAATGCTGAAATGTTTCAACCCAATAACACAACTTTTAACTTTTCCCCGCCAGTGTTTTTTTTAGTTGACAGCCAGCACCAGCATTTAATTTTTTTGTGATTTTCCCAAAGTGTTATGCCTTCCAAAAAATGTTCTTCTATAAATATATAAAATATATAAATATACAGTATATCAAATGAAAAAACAGACCCTCTGCTTTCAAAAAAAAAAAAAAAAAATTTCATCCTATCTTTATTTGTTCTCTTTTTATAACCTCTCAAATATGGGTAGGTTGCTTTAAAAATACACAATTTTGAGAAAACAGCTGAGAAAATTGCATTTTTGTAAAGGACTTTTGTTAGAGATCAAAATCAGAATGATGATCAAAACATATTCAGATTTTTTACTTTTGAATCAATGAATGCTTCAGTATTTTATAAGTTGGGTCACCTAATGGATAATAGAAATAACGGATAATAGTTTTTACGGAATTATAGATTACCGTAAAAGCTAATCAGGTAAGTTTTCAGTTTTCTCTGGCGAAGAAAAAGTTAAAATGTAAAACGTCCATCAACCCTTTAAAAACATTATAACCTCATTACATCAACCTGAATACATTATTATTTTCATTATTTTCATCTCGTACAGTACCTGTGCCCGGTTGCATGAAAATCCTTAAAGAGCACCTATTGTCCTATTAACGTTTTTACATTTCCTTTGGTGGGTAAGTGTGTATTAGTACATGTTAACAATATGCAAAGGTAAAACCCCTTAAGTAAACGATGATGCAAGCTATCGTCTCCAACGTAAATCTCTTTTCTTGTACTACAACAAACACACAGATTGTAGGCAACAGTTTACTTCCTGGGATTGGTGATGTACATTGTAAAAAATTTGCTGTAATTATGCAGTTGGTTGCCATTAACTTAGTGTAGAAGAAAAAGACTGAAAATGTTTCATGTTCATTGAACAAACTGTTGCCAGTAAATAACATAAATCTACAGTAAGTTACTGGCAACCAGCTGTAATACTGTAATTTCTACAGATTTTTTTTTACAGTGTAGACAAGACCTACATTCTTGTTAGCAACCAAACCTTTTAAACATGGTAAGGAGCGTCACATTTCCGGCAGACATCAAAAGTATTCAGACCAATCACAACAGACAGATTAGCTGGCCAATCAGGGACACACACTTCTCAAATCTGTGCATTTCAGGAAAGAGTGAAATCTGGAGCTACAAAAATGTACGGTATGTGCAAAATAATGTGTTTTTTTAACCATAAACCACGCAAACACATTATATTATACCAAATACACAAAATAACATTGTTTTTAGCCATGAAATAGGTGCTCTTTTAGTGAGGTTTCCCTGAGGGAAGGGATTTTTTTAAGAATGTCTTAACTGTCACCCTTACCTAAGTGTTTACACTGCAAAAAATGACTTTCTTACTTAGTATTTTTGTCTTGTTTTCAGTAGAAATATCTCAAAATTCTTAAATTAAGATGCTTTTTCTTGATGAGCAAAATGCCCAAAGTAAATAAGTCTAGTTTTAAGACAAATAATATACAATTTAAGTGAAATTGTCCTTAAAACAAGCAAAATTATCTGCCAATGGGGTGAGAAAAAACATTGTGAAATAAGATTTCTTTTTTCTTAAACACTTAATTCAAGTAAAATTTTCTCACCCCATTGGCAGATAATTTTGCTTGTTTTAAGCACAAATTCACTTAAATTGTATATTTTTTAATCTAAAAACTAGTATTATTTTCTTAGGTCATTTTGCTCATCAAGAAAATACATCTTTATTTAAGAATTTCTAGATATTTCCACCGTAAACAACACAAAAACACCAAGTAAGAAAATCACTCTTTGCACTGTATACTAAGCATTTTACGGTAGTATCTGTCAAAACACGGCAATGGAGAAGCAGTTGCTTTAGTTACAAAATCTCACAGCGTAAACAAATCAATGCACTCAGCTCAAGTGACCTGTTATGGTCCCTTAATTTTTTAAGGTAAAATGGGTACTAAGGACTTTGTAGCAACGCATATTGACAGCCTAATGGTAGTAAGGGTACCCTTAACCTTATGTCTAAGGGTTTCTTAAGGACTTTCATGCAACCAAGCACTGCTGCCCATGCACATTTACAGAAAACATTTTAAATGGAAAAACGTTGCAATCTAAACCTGGTTTCCTCCATATAAACCAGCAACCCTCATGGCCTCTGTGTTACTGAGACCTGTTTTGTTGTATATTGCTGTTATGAAAAACAAAAAGGAAATTCAAACAGAGTGAAGATCTGAACATGAATAGATTTCAGTATTAAGGTCTACAAAAAAATGATAGATAAATATCAACACAACTGTAAAATATCCAGACCTCCCAACTCAGGGGGAAATGGAGGACTTTAGTTCAGTTACATCCATTGCAATCAATGGAGATACATTTTGCAAAATGCAAAAGATTTCATACTGTACAGAGTCAATTAGATATACATTATAGTTACACGGCTGAGGAACAAGTTAAGGCAATTGATATCGAGTCATGCATGCGTTTGAAGAAAACAAACTTAGGCTTAAATACATCTAAATACTTCGTTCAAAGGCTTAATGCATCTTCAGGCTTGATAAATAACTCTTACACAAGCTTTGACCGGCATTTCTATTGTTCACATTTCTCAAATGTTTATTACTATACATTGTTCATGTGCTATCATACTCTCTGGTGACTAAAATTTTAGATCTCTGACGTTACATGTATGACCCAGTCCTATAAGCACAAATATTCAGTCATTTAGCCTTTAGCTCCACACCAAAAGCAGTGTCTGATATAATACATGTTTATATATATAAGTATATAAAAATAGACCTATAAGAGATACAAGTGCCTCTCGTATGGCTTTACTATAACATGCAGATAACTACATCAGAAGGTCGAACTACCTGAGGTTTCATGTTATAAGCGAGAGCCAAAATCTTCGTAACATATCACAGTCCTCTTTGCAATATGCAGAAAGTATGTGGAATTGTTCTGCGCCTCCGCAGGATCGTATTTACAGAGATATGTTGGGTTTCGACACAGTTAGATTAATGACAACAGCAGAGAGAGAAAACTGCATTGTTAAATCACAGGTCCACAGATCTTGTTGGTTTATGTGCGTTTCTGTTTTTGGTGTGACAGAAGAGTCTGAAAATCATAGCAGGTGTTCTCTGGTAAAATACAGTACACTGTCAAAAAAACCCACACATTTTTTTCGGACAGTGTACATCAGCTCTGCTGACACTTTGATCAGGTCTTGTCCTATTCTCGGTCAGTATGTTACTACCCAGCAGTGGCGGCTCGTGACTGCTCATCCGAGGGGTGCAAATTCAAAATATGTGTCATGTGTGTTGCTCGCGTTTTCAAAATATGTGTTTGTTGCGTAGGGTGACCATACGTGCCATTCCTCCCCCACCCAGCCAGGCCCGGCCTTTGGGGTCGTCGTACGTCATAGAGGGGTATTATTATTAATATTATTACAGAAAAGCAACCGTTACATTTTAAGGTAAGAATGAAACTATGATTGTATGTCTTATGTTTTTAACTGAATGGCGTATGCGATCAGCAAATCGACTTCCGGAAGACGCACCGAAATCCTGGCCAGGATGCGTCCGGGAACAATGGCACGCATGGTCACCCAATTGTTTCGTCATGTGAACCGTGTGTTTTGTCAAAATAAGTGCCTGCTGCACACGCATCAAAACCGTTTATGATTAAAGAGACACTCGCATTCACAAAATACACGCAAGACACTCCCTTAACAGTAAACTTTGATTAGGCATGAGATTATGCGAGTATCTGGCAAACGCGAGCGTCTCTTTTATCATAAACCCTTTAGACGCGTCTGCAGCAGGCTCTTATTTTGACAAGACACGTGATGCACATAGGATTACTCGCACATATTTTGAAATTATGAACCACACACATGACGGGCTACATACATGTTGTGACGAACTTCGCATCGAGCGCCCTCGAATAAAGAAGTCATCGGCCGCCACTGCTCCCCAGCAAGCAATTTTGCGTTTAAAGGGGCCATGGCATGAAAATCTGACTTTTTTAAATGTTTAAGTGCTATAATTGTGTCCCCAGTGCTTCTATCAACCTAGAAATTTTGAAAAAGATCAACCCAATAACTTAGTTTTGGTAAACCATTCTCTACAAGCACATGAAAAAATAGGTCGTTGAAATTTGGCTCTCCTTATGATGTCATAAGGAGCTCTTATTACAATAATACCACCCCTTAATCTGCACTATCCAACCACAGAACTGCCATTTAGCGCAGAGATTGAGTTTTAATTGCAACAAACCACCATCATTGTGATCAGTGTTTGAATTTCATCAGCTCATTTGCATTTTAAAGGACACACCCAAAACGGCACATTTTTGCACACACCTACAAAGTGGCAATTTTAACATGCTATAATAAATTATTTATATGGTATTTTGAGCTAAAACTTCACATATGTGCTCTGGGGACAGCAAAGATTTATTTGACATCTTAAAAAAGTCTTGTGCCACGGCCCCTTTAAAAGACTTACAATAGCCGTCCAAACACAGCTCGGGGCTAAAATGAGGCAAAATTTGGGCTGTCAGTGAAAATTTGGGCCCCATAGCCCAAAAATAAATGAAATAAAATAAATAAAACCAAACACCTTGTAATCACTGTTGACTTTGCTTACATGATGTCATTTCATACATCTCGCAAGTTATTTTGGCAAAAGCGGCATGTAACCCACCTTAAGGAAAGTTAACCATAGTTTTACTACAGTTAAAACAAAAAAAAAAAACATGGTCACTGTAGTAAAACCATGGTAACCACAATATAACCATGGTTTTGACATTCATGGTTTTTCAAAAACCATAGTTAAACCATGGTTAGTGTAGTAAAACCATGGTTTTGCTGATAGTAATCAATACACCAAAAAAACATGGTTACTAAGCTTCTACCACAATAAAACCATGGTTCATTTTCGTAAGGGAAATTCAAGTTTATTTTGGCTAAAAGTGGGTTACTCATAGCTGGATTATATCGGGTCTAATGGGGCATACACATCAAAGGCGAGTTCAGCGATTTGCGCGAGTAGATAACATACAAAGTCAATGCAAAGACGCGATCAGACACGTCCTCGCGTGGGACGATGCGAATGACGTAATATGGGCGGCGCGTTTGCCGCGAAAATATGCGCTATTCGTCTTAAAAACATCTTCCACCAAGTTTAAATTATTCAACTCGTGTGAAAAAAAAAAAGTTAAATCCCGCGAGTAATGCTACATACACACCAAACGCGGGGCTTTGCGTTACTCGCTCTAGATTACTCGCGGGATTTAACTTCATGTTATGCTAATTTTTCGCTCAAATTGAATATTTTCAACTTGGGCAAAGTTGCGTTTGAGGCAAATAGCGCATGTTTATGCGACAATATCGGCCATATCGTGTCATTTGCATCGCCACACACGAGGGTGCATCTGATCGCGTCTTTGCATTGACTTTGTGTGTAATCTACTCGCGCAAATCGTTGAACTCACGTCTGGTGTGAACCCACAGTAACGCGATGCCCCGTGTTTGATGTGTACGTGGCATAAAGTTAACATAGACTGTGAAATAACTGCTATTGCTTGCTGGGAATATTGATCCATTTACACTAATTTCTGTCTGTTACACACACAACAGCTGCAAAACTAACTATATCTATTATAGATCTAAAATAAAGACCTGTTATTCAGGATGTGTGAGGTGTTTACTCGACTCTTCTGATATAAATATTCATTATATTCACGTCAAACATTGCCATAATCATAAAAGTTCATACTAAAGGTTTTTATTATCTCTCAATCTAAATGGTCGCAACTAGGTGTATACTACACATATTTTGGTGTACCTTTCAGATGCTGTTAATAAGAAATAGTGGGCACTTGATGAGCTGATCTGAGCTATACCAGAGGTCTGATGGGGATTTCTTCTCTTTATGTCTCCTTGCCTATATCCAGCTACTCCCAATATCTCTACAGGGAACAACAAAATGTCTTTTTTAAGTTCTGTTGCTTCCCAGGAAGCAATTTTGTGTTTAAAAGACATCTAATAGCCATCCAAACACATCCCAGATGTCTAGGCTAAAACAAGGCAAAGAAAGAAAATTTAATAAACGTCTAACCATAACCCAAAAATAGATCAAGAAATAAATAAAACCAAACACCTTGTAATGGTGTTGACTCGGCTTACTTGAGGGAATATCATGCATCTCACAGGTTATTTGTAACCAAATTCAAGTATATTTCAGCTAGAAGGTTACTCATTGCCGGACTATATCGGGCTCATAAACAGTGAAATGACTGCCATTGCTTGATGGGTTTGCTCATTATTATCTCATCACTGAGAGTAAAAAACCCTTAGCTGAATATTTCAAATGTCACTTAGTCAGATTATTTTGTTTCTGTGACGTTTTAAATGCTCATGTAAAGATATATATGACATCCACAAATTCTGCAGTAAACGTAGTCAGTTATGTAATGCATATAGGGAATGAATATGATATCAGATCTATATTGATAAATTTTGGGACCTATTCAAAAAAGCTCATATTTACTCATGTAAGGAAGCTGTTAACACTAAACAGTATGTTTCAACAGTCAGCAAAGCTTTCTAAATCACAAACTATTGAAAGATAGTCTTACTTATTCTTGAGAACACTCGCATTAAAAAAATGTTAAAAGTTAATTTTCTTCCTGTGACTTTTACTGTTTACGAACCATCAACAAGATGCAGATTTAATGCTGTTTACTATTATATAACTATTCCTATAAAGAGAACTTCAATCGAACTTTCCTTCTCGGCACAGGCCAACTATAAAGTAAACTTCTGTTATGCATTTCTTTTTGAGCTGCATCTCAATTCTCATACTATAGTATGCAAAAAAAGCCTTTAAGTGTGGAAGATACTACAGAGTACACAGTAAATAGTATGCCAATGGTGCCTGGATGACATATTCTTTCTTAATCAGGATTCATACAGTACATGCTTTTTTGGCTAATGTCACCCACAAATGGGTTATAAAATAAAATTAATTGACATTTTGTTTAAAAGAAATGCCACACTATAAAAAATGCTGGGTTATTTTTTAACCCAGCATTGGGCCAAAAATGGACGAGCCCAGCAGTTGGGTTAAATTTCGGTTTCCCAGTCAGGGATTAGACTAGTCCTAGAATAAAATAAACGTAAGAGCTGTCCAAACTAAAAAAACAACAACTTGCACTGACATATCTTAAAACACACCAGTGCTCTTTGTTTAGCCTCAAAAGCACATATAGGTAATGCTTTTAGTAAGGCATGTTTGTTAAAACTAGTTACATTTCCTAATTAAACTAAGGCCTAGTACTGGCTTAAGCTAACCACCCTTAAATGTTTATATTTGACCCAACAATTGGTTAAAACAACCCAGCCTATGTTTATTTACAACCCAAAGGCCAGGGCTCGTCTGTTTTTGTGCAGGGATTGTGAGTCTGTTGTTTTCATTAGAAATAAATCAACTTTACATGCAAACAGTACTGCGGTGCACGATTTTATGACACTTGTGTGTTTCAATACTGCCGTACAGTCGAACTATACACAATCCCTTTAAAAAATGCTGGGTTATTTTCAACCAAGCATTGGGTCAAAAAGAGTTAATAAACCCAGAAAATGTTTATATTTGACCCAACGAGTTAAAGGCGGGGTGTGTGATTTTAAAAAACACGTTGGAAAAGGGAGTCGGGCCGACTACCAAAACACACTTGTAGCCAATCAGAAGTAAGGGGCGTGTCTACTAACCGACATCGGTGCCTGGGTTGCGTATGTGTGGGGCAGGTCTATCAAAAGAAAGTCCAGATTCTATTGGGGTAGGGGCGTGATTGTTTAGGTGATTTCAAATATCAACATTGACTTTCAGAGATCATGCACCCTCCCTTTAAACCAACCCAGCATTTTGGGTTGGGTTCATCCCTTTTTGGCCTAATCCTGGGTTGACCTAAAGCTTTCCTGTCATCATACTTTTAAGTGTGTAAGTATGTGAACTGAGACTGTGAAAATTTACAAATACCCTTTCATTTATGTCTGTATGTTTGTATCATAAAGATGCATAGTTGTGTATAGACTGTGCTATCCAGATGGATTCAGACAGACGCTATCATTTCATCTAGAGAAGCTTCTTATAAATAGCCACCGGTTAAATAGTAAAGTCTAACGTCAGAGATTTTGTTTAGGTATGAACTAAAATAGTCATTTAGTTATTCAGGGTTGCATTGCCATTGATATTCTAAAACATGAAATACTTAGTTTGCTGCTCCTAGCATGGGTCTTCTTACCACAAGATATGTGAAATCAAAAATCCAAAGGATAATATAATCCCAATCCTAATGGATAATCCTACAGTTCATGCATGCCATGCTGTTTGACACGAGCTCAATGCAGACTCAGCCAATTCAAACGGTCAAACCCAAGCAGTTTGATATCCTTAAACTAGTCACTAAGCTTTCCTCTACCTAGAGATCTCACTGGTTTCTGCTAATCTGTTGTTCATTATGCCAAGTGCGCCAACACCACCAGAAAAGCCATTTTGCCGCGAGCTTCCACACACGGTTCTCGGGAATCCGTTCGCTGACTCCGAAAGCTGTTTCTGCATGATGGCCAGCGAGATTTTATTGGATCCCGCCAGGTCACGCATTGAAATCATCTCGCCGGAAAGTCTACGGCCATCCGTGTCGCTATCGCATGGCCCGTCCGAGTCGGGCGGTCGTCCGAAGCGTCCCCGCCTAAGACGCGAGCCGGGCCGGATGGCGTTACGGCGTCCTAGGAAAGCGTTTGCTTTGTTACAGCGCTGGCAGCACAAGCAGCTCATTTTTCCCAACATCCAATTGAGGACCTGCTTGATGACGATGGAGATGACATTAAACAGGGAGTAAATGCAGCACACGCCAGTCAAGATAAAGAGAAAGTTTGCCAGCCGGTAGAGGCCTTGGTAGTCGTAAGCGGCGTTTTGGCTGCTCACCAAATCCCCGAAACCGATCGTGCTGAACGTGACGAAGCAGAAGTAGAGAGAGTCCAGGTACGCCCAGCCCTCCACCGGCGTGTACATCGCTGACGCGCAGCACGAGATCACGATAGAGGACAGGCCCAGAATCAGCATCACGTGATAGACAGAGGGTTTCCAGCCGGGCAGGGTACTCGCAGCGAAATCCTGACAGATTCCCGGTGGCAGGAGGCCGCTGGTCCTTAAGCGGCGTAGACGTACGGCCTTCATCACTACGGCCAGCAGGGTAATGATGCGCTCCAGGAAGAGGTTAAAAAACAGAATAGTGCCCGCGCATCCCAACAAACCGTAGAAGATCAAGAAAACCTTTCCGGTGATCGTCACTGGGGTTGTCATCCCAAAACCTAGAGAGAAGACAATGAAAAATAATTAGAATACTGTAATCTATATAAACAACTGGTAAAGGGCTTATTTGCAATTAAGACACTTTTATCAAAAGTTATTCAAATATTGCTTTGCATTAAAAGATTAAGGTTAAAATATTAATATTATGAAACGTGTTGAACATGTCTGAATCATATTTCACCCAAATAAATAAAATATATCTGACATAAGAAAATTAAAACTAGTATTAGGATCACAAAGAATTTGACAAATATGATTCAAAAACATTGGAACCAAACAAATCCTTCCTGTGGTCATTCAAAAAATGCCACAATGAAAAAAAATCTTAAACATGCTTCATTTTGATGAGCATACAAGTGGACATTATAGAGTAAAAGAGCTTAAAGAATGGACATTAAAGTCCCCCTGTGGGGAAAATCAGGTATTTATTGTTGTTTATATGTCTATGTGGTGTTTTTATTATGCTTTAAAGGTAGGGTATGTCATTTTGAAAAATGCTAACGGTAGCCGACTAGCAATGAAATCACGATCCCACCCTCAATTCAAATCGCCATCCAAAGTCACATGAACACGCACAGATCACATCTCATGTCTCATTCACCAGTGAGAAAACTTTGCAGTACAAAGTGAATAACATTACCAAAATAACCAACACAGACAACTGTTTTACATTTAGTTAAAGCAAATTAGTTAAAGCACACTTTCGGTTGTGTAGACGTAGTAACTATATCGTTACGCTAATCCGTAAACGAACACAAATTTCATAAGCAACACAATGTTTCATCAAAGTAGAATATATGAATCCATCTCAATACAAACATATCGCGTACCTACCTTACCAAAATAAACAGTGCAAAGACCCTTTCAGACCCTTTGCCTCCTGCAGCTGTTTTCATCTCGTGGTAAAGCAGTAAAGTAACAGATGTTAATTTGGGTTTTTGCTCTTTGCTGATCCAGGCAGTTTTTGCTGTTGTTGTTTTAAAAGATGTCTTTTGTTTTGTGGCTCCTGTGCACGTTGTCAATTGAGGAAAGTTTGCCATTTTCCCTCTGTTTACAGACGGGAGGTGAGGGCACGTGAACGTGCTGATGACGTATGGTGTCTGCGTGAACAGGCTGCCCGGTGGCATTCAAATTACACTTATGGATGAGGGACAAAAAATGCAACGTCCGTTCGGACGGAGATCTATGATTGATTGAACATTTTTTGGTCCAACGCATTTAACAGATGACATAAATTTCTACAAATATGTTTAAACAACTTAACATAGTGATTGCTATCAGGATGTGAGAAGACTTTTAACCAGACTTTTAACCTATAATTTTCGCGATCACGGAATCGCGGACGGAATCGCGGAATTGGCTAATTAACACGGAATCTAGTATTAACGCGGAATTTTGTGGAATTTTACATATTTTGAATAAAATTATGTTTTTGTGTGGGAGACGAACGTATGTCTAGGGGGAAATGCAGACCGGGGGAAGTAAATCTGGGTGACACGCCCCCTCAAGTCGTTTCAGACCCCCTCCAAAACACTGTAACCATGGCGAAGCGGCTCTCAACGACTCTGCTTTCGTCAGCGAAAAAATTAAGAAATTCGACGCTAAGCACTTAGTTCCGAGTAGGTCTCACATGGCTTTTATGTGACCGGAGAACTGTTATTTTGGAAGTTTTGTCAACACTCTGTTCACGGTGAACGCAAAGATACATGCACTCTCTCATCCACGTCTGTCTCACTGTACCTCTCTCACGTGCACGCGCTCATGCATCTGTCCGAAGTGCGAACACAAATCCTCATGTATTTGTTCAGTTTTATGCATTTCAAGCGAGCTGAGGCAAACTAACTATCCCTCGCATTTAAAATATAATCATCTGCATCATGCCACTGCTCTCTGTCTCTCTTTCGCTCGCACGTGCAAAGAGCTGCGTGCTCATGCTGTCCTAAGTCAGATCACTATCCTGTGTATGTTTGTAAAGTTATATGCATTTCAAGCGATTGTGTATAAAATATGGATCGCGTTCCACTGGATTGATGTGTTTAAGGCACTTCTGAAGGCACCACTGCTTTGACACCTTGTTGTAGCCTCCTGCAACAACACTAAACAATGCATTGAATTGAGTTGAGTTGTGTGTGCGCGCGCGCGTGCGTGTGTGTGTGTAAATGCATCTTTTGTAGTCATTAAGTAATCCTGTTATCCAGTTTTTCCCCAAATCATTTACATTTTAATCATTAACATTAAAGGCACACTCTTTTTATGACTAAAATAAAAGTAAAGGGTAAAAAATATAATTGCCAAAAATTAAAACGGATAAAACGGAATTTGCAAAAATTAAAACGGAGAAAACGGAATTTGGAAAAAAATAAAACGGAATTTGGGAAAAAATAAAACGGATTTTATAGGGCCCTACAGAATAACTAAAAATATTTCTGGATCAAATCAGATACCCTGCCTTTAAGCCACAGCATGTGCAAATTCATCATTCAACACTATTGCTGAGTTTTTTCTTCCATAAAATTGGAGACAATTTCATTCCTTGGTTTAAAATCGGCTTAAACAATCATATCAGCCAATCACATAAACACATTGAAAACCAGACTGTTCAAGGTATAGATATTATGTATGGATGCCGCATAGACTCGGCGCTGAAACGATTGCAGCACAGCTGCTTCAGCTCTACTTCTATGATGCTCACGTGTGCATTGTTAATGCTGTAACCTGTTAACATCAGCACTTAAAGATTAGATCTGCAAATGGGCGGTTCACATCTGCATGGTATGAAAATCAACTTAGCAATTACGTGTCTGAAACTGCCGAATAGCATTTATTTACATACATTTCTATGGTCCGAGGTGGTGTGAAAGAGTGGAGGCGGAGACTAATTCACATATTTATATCTATGACCCGAACTGTGTGACTGAGTAGAGGTGAGGACTATTTTACATATTCATAGATCTGCGTAGGGCTGTCACAATGATTAATAATCGTCTCATCGTGATTGTTTGACCTCATCGTGATGATTTCAGATCACCGCAATAATTGCACATCTCTCTAAAAAACACAAGGGGGAGCTGCAGCGCCTGTATAAACAAGACAGTATCAGATTACTTTTAAATATGTGTTATGTGTATTAATATTTACTGCCAGGTAAACCTTGCAAAAGATTGAATTTAAATAATCACAACAATGCGTGAAAATGATTTCATAAACAACGGTAAAAAATTATGAGAATTAAATGTCAAAGTAATAAAACATACAATTAATCCCCATAATCATAATGAATCATCATAAAAATCACAATTTCTTAGACAATTAACCGCCAGCCAAATTTCATAACCGTGACAGCCCTAAATCTGCGTATATTAACTCTTTCTCCGCCATTGACGAGTTATCTCGTCAATTAAAGAGTAACTAAACCCTAAACCAACTTTTTTTAGTTAATGATCTGTAAGAATGATGCTTTAATAGTGCTGTTCATCGTTTTTAGTAATTTTTTTGACATTTGGATATAAAGTGTTTCAATACTACAATATATGGTGTAAAAACGTCTGAGTGCTGCCCTCTTCAGGTTGTATGGTGGCTACTGCAGTTGAATTTTCCTATTGGATGTTGGGTCCAAAAAAATAACTCGTGACGTAAGCAGGTTCAAGCTCACCACGCCCTTGTTACGATCTCACCACACACTTGGTACGAGCTTAGTTCATCCCCCTATCTCCGTTGGGATCTGCCCACTTTTCTTGCATTTTTCAAATATTGCAGTGGGTGGAATCAGGCTCTGACCAGGGGTTTAGTTATGCTTTAAGGAAAACATTTGCATAAAAAAGTGTTCCTGATGAATTTTAATGTTAATCTGTAATACCGGGATTATCACTAAATGGCACACTGACTCAATTTATAGAAAACAGAAGCAAAAAAGTTATTTACTAATTTTAAACTGTTTATGTTTTGTTATCGTTCTGAATTTGATCTCTAACAAAATTCTTTAACAAAAATGCAATTATTTCATCTTTTTGCTAAAATTTTTTTTTAAAGAAAAATACCCATATTTTAAGAGTTTATAAGAAGAGAAAAAAATGAAGATAGGATGAAATGTTTTTCCTCTTTTGTTTTGTTTGTTTGCATGCTTGCAGGCAAGTTTTCAACAAAAAAAAAGGCTGGCGGGGAATGAGTTAAATGAGGTAAGGGTGTAGAGCTAGTTTTAAATCATGAAGAAATTACTGTCACAGAAAAAAAGACTTTTACATTTGATGCTCAAAGATGAGTTTAAAGTGATACAGTTATTTACTACAGGGGAACTTTAATAGAAGGTGACTGAATGAGATTCCTGTAATACTGACCTTTAGTAAAACTACAGATATTTCTCATCAGTATTGAATTACAATGGTGTATGTTGAGGGATTGTTTACTGGTAGATTCAATTTTTTGAAAAATATCAGAACAGCTTGAACATCAGCCAAGCTTAAATAATTAAAAGGTCATAGGGAGAAAGAAAAGTCATTGGTCTTTTTTTGTCATTTTGATTGATTACACTTACAGAAGCAATGTGAGGAATCTGATTTGCTTTCCCAGCAGGACATAGCTGTTAAACATTTCAAAGAAATCTGTTCAAGTTTCAGCTGAACTAAACAAACGTGTACACAAATTATGCAAAACCGATTTTCTACATCATTAATTTTCAAAAGTGCCAGACTGCAACTTATAACACCTCATTTGTGATTCTCAGTGGTGTGTACTTGTGCAGAGTTGTGTTTTTGTCGTGTGTGTTTATTTGTTTTGTTTAAATTTAGCAATTGTTGTGTAATTCACATACAGCACATACAGCACAAGTGACCCTGTCTCTGAAGAGTTAACACAGTGAATGCATGAATAAAAGACCAATGACGATTTTGTATGTAAACAAATACAAATAAATAAGACAAATCATTAACAAAAGAAAATGAGAAAATTAACTCTTCTCATGCCCTTCAGAAGATCTAGATTATGTAACTTCCTGTTGAAAATATTCCAAAATTGTCAATGGGCGTGGTGAAGTAACAGGACTGAGTGAAATCTTGGGGACAGGATTAAAGGATCTATTTTTAATGCTAATACAATTTAAAGCAAAAATGGAATATGGGGCCACACAAAAATGCAAATCAGTAAAGATATCTGAAGGATTTTATGCTTTATATTTGGTATAGAGACATAGGGCCCTATCTTGCACCCAGTGCCATTGACTTTGTCAGTGACGCATGTATCATTCGTATTTTGCACCGGCGCACAGCGGGGTTTTCCTTCCACAGACGCACGTCACCAAACTAGGGAATGAACTTGGGCGGTTCACCGCAAAAAAGGAGGCGTGTTCCAGCACAAACCATCCCTGATGCTATTTTGCAGTTTCAAAAAACAATTGCGCCACTGACCAGAAAAAACTAGTCTAAAGTCAGTGGCGCGTTGCGCGTAGTTCATTATGCTATTTTAAGGGCGCATGCTTGACCATAATGTATAGCGTTCACAACGCGCACACACTTTGCTTATCTAATCTACACAGATGCAACAGTTATTTTTGCAAATCATAAATTGTTACAATAAAAATATTAACACATGAGATAAGGGAAATCATAATTTTTATTTATTGTGTGGCTGCGTTAAAAAATGATCATGCAAATAAGGATTAAAATATTTTCATAAGTTTGTTTTGTGGCTGTATTACGTTTACTTTATGTAAATAATAATTAAAATGTTTTCATAAGAAACCTTAATGTATGTGAACTTGATTTGTAAGTGTACTTTGGGGTTGGACTGCTTGCGTTTCTTGGCTTTCAGCGGTGCGGGTGGACGCAGTGATGTCCTCTGCTGGCGTCAGGTCCCGTGTAGAGGCAGATCCACCTCCTGTTACACGGCGTGCCCGATTTATGCTGGCAAGCTTGGGATTCCCCCATCTCCTGACATCATTGTAGCGCTTGCGGCGCAACGTCCTGGGGATGCCAGCTGATGAGACAATTGTGGCTATTTCCTCCCACGCCTGTTTAACCGACGCTGATTTGGGCGGATTTCTCCCATCCCCATACAAAACAACGTCTCTGTCTTTGACTGCTCTTACAAGAACGTGGGTCTCCTCGGCTGTGAACCGCTCCTGGCGTGCGCCTGGTAAATCCGTCATAATAATAGCAACCCGCCAAGGAACTTGCGCACTTGCGTTTAAAGGGAATGTTGGATGACGTTCTGATTGGTTTATTTGATGTTACGCCCAAACCACACCTATGAATAATGAACCTATTTCAGACGAACCCCATATTGATTTGCGCCTGGCGCAAGAGTTATTTCTCCCTTCGGGAAAATAGCAACAGCGCCCAAGATCCGCCCACAAAGTCACTTGCGCTTTGCGCTTCGCACTTGCGTTTTAGATCGTTAAAATAGGGCCCATAGAGACATCTAACAAAAGCATTTTTTGTGTTTTTATTCATTTTTTTAATTATAGTTGAATCAGCTAAATCAATTGCAGACAAAAGAGAAGAATGTGTTGCACATATTTCAATACACATTAATGATAATAGTTTGAGTGTTTTGGATGATGAGTTCTGGCATACAATCACACAGATGTCTGTATGATGAGATAAAGAGAATGTAACCTCTTACTGGTGTAATTCATTAACCCTGTTTGCTTTTCCTTTTGTTAAGAGGTCTTTGGTGTGATGTGCTAAGAGTCGTCCTCCTCATTAAAATTTCAGTTAGCATGGCCTTCCGTCTGCTGTTTCAGACCCACGAGATCTCAAGAGGCCTTACAGACAGACGCACAGAGCTCTACAGCACCAAACTCATCCAAAATAACCTGCAAGATTTTAAATAACACAGAGAGACAAGTCCAGAGAGACTAACACGGTCCCTGCCACGGTGAAGAATTACAGCTCAGCATTCTTAACTGAAGCTTGTATTTGAATCTGTGCCACTGATATTTGCCAAAAAAAATTTTTATGATTCACTTTTAATTTACTAAAGAAAAAATTACAATCTGGAAATAATCTACCATGTTGCAGGGAACTAAATAACAAACTATCAAACAAATCAGTCATCACTTTAGTCAGTTCATAAAACATATCAACTTGAAATGAGATTTAGAGAGGTGAATGAGACTGTACTGTCCTCCTGAAAGCTCTCTTGCTTCACCTAATGAAGAAAACAACCACTGAGTTTTAAAAGAGATCTCACACTGTGCCAGCACAATCTTACAGCAATTCATACATATTTTACGTAGTGGCTTAATCGTATTATTTCGCATGACCACGTTTGTACATTTTTGTACGATTTGCTTTCGCCCCTGTGACGTTTGGAGTTAGGGGTGGAGTTAGGGATGGGGTTGCATTATTGTTTTTTTAATAATAATTGTACATTTTTGTATAAGATTTGCTTTCGTCCCTGTGACGTTCACTCTAAAAACAAACGGTGCTATATAGCACCAAAAGTGGTTCTTTGCTCGTAATCATAGAAGAACCGTTTTTGGTGACATATAGCACCGGTGAAGCACCAGTGAAGCACCTGTGTAGAACCATTTAGGGGCCATATAGCACCACATATGGTTCTACATACTGTAGCACTATATGGTTCTACACAGGTGCTTCACTGGTGCTTCACCGGTGGTATATGGCACCAAAAACGGTTCTTTTATGATTACGAGCAAAGAACCACTTTTGGTGCTATATAGCACCATTTGTTTTTAGAGTGTTGGGGTTAGGGGCAGAGATAGGGATGAGGTTGCATTATTGTTTTTTATATAATAAGTGTACATTTTTGTACAATTTGTTTCGCACCTGTGAGGTTGGATTAGGGGCAGAGTTAGAGATGGGGTTACATTATTATTTTTTTAATAATAATTGTACATTTTTGTATGATTTGCTTTCTTTCATGTGACGTTGGGGTTAGAGGCAGAGATAGGGATGGGGTTGCATTATTGTTTATTTAATATAAATTGTACATTTTTGTACAATTTTCTTTCGCCCCTTTGATGTTGGGTTAGGTGCGGAGTTAGAGTTGGAGTTGCATTACTGGTTTTTTTATAATTGTACGATTTGCTTTCGCCCCTGTGACATTGGGGTTAGGGGCGGAGTTAAAGTTGGGGTTGCATTATTGTTTATTTTATAATCATTGTAAATTTTAGTACAATCTTCTTTTGCCCCTGTGACGTTGGGGGCGGAGTTAGGGTTGCTTTATTGTTTTTTTATAATAATTGTACGATTTGCTTTCGCCCCTGTGACATTGGGGTTAGGGGCGGAGATAGGGATGGGGTTGCATTATTGTTTATTTTATAATCATTGTAAACTTTTGTAAAATTTTCTTTCGCCCCTATGATGTTGAGGTTATGGGCAGAGTTAGGGATGAGGTTACATTATTGTTTATTTTATAATAATTGTGAATTTTTGTAAAATTTTCTTTTCCCTTATGACGTTGGGGTTAGGTGCGGAGTTAGAGTTGGAATTGCATTACTGTTTTTTTATAATTGTACGATTTGCTTTCGCCCCTGTGACATTGGGGTTAGGGGCGAGTTAAAGTTGGGGTTGCATTATTGTTTATTGTATAATCATTGTAAATTTTAGTACAATTTTCTTTTGCCCCTGTGATGTTGTGGTTAGGGGCGGATTTAGGGTTGGGGTTGCTTTATATTTTTTTAGAATAATTGTATGATTTGCTTTCGCCCTGTGACGTTGGGGTTAGGGGCGGAGATAGGGATGGGGTTGCATCATTGTTTATTTAATGATAATTGTAAATTTTTGTACAATTTTCTTTCGCCCCTGTGACGTTGAGGTTAAAGGTGGAGTTAGAGTTGGGGTTGCATTATTGTTTATTTAATAATAATTGTAAATTTTTGTAAAATTTTCTTTCGCCCCTATGACTTTGAGGTTATGGGCATAGTTAGGGATGAGGTTGCATTATTGTTTATTTTATAATAATTGTAAAATGTTGTACAATTTTTTTCCCTGTGACGTTGGGGTTAGAGGCAGAGTTAGGGATGGGGTTGCAATATTGTTTATTTTATAAAAATTTTACATTTTTGTACGATTTGCTTCCGCCCCTGTGACGTTGTGGTTAGGGGCGGAGTTAGGGTTGGGGTTGCTTTATGGTTTTTTTATAATAATTGTACGATTGTCTTTTGCCCCTGTGACGTTGGGGTTAGGGGCGGAGATATGGATGGGGTTGAATTATTGTTTATTTATTGATAATTGTAAATTTTTGTACAATTTTCTTTCGCCCCTGTGACGTTGGGGTTAGGGGCGGAGTTAGGGTTGGATTATTGTTTTTTATAATAATTGTACGATTTGCTTTCGTCCCTTTGACGTTGGGGTTGGGGGCGGAATTAGGGATGGAGTGCATTATTGTTTTTTTTTTATAATAATTGTACGATTTGCTTTCGCCCCTGTGACGTTGGGGTTAGGGGCGGAGAAAGGGATGGGGTTGCATTATTGTTTATTTAGTAATAATTGTACATTTTTGTACTATTTGCTTTCATACAAATTATAGCAAAATAGTTGAATATGTACTTATTCCCATGAGATCAGCTGACTGTGCTTACATTTGCCAACAAACAAAAATCTGCAATAAAAAGACAGAGATCCCATGAACTCAAAGACTTCTCAGTAAAATCTTTCAAACCAACACAATCTAATGGCAATCCAATTCAAATGATCACAAAAGAGTCGACCAGGCTGTCCAAACGTATATATGTAATCCACATTTATTGCATAGCTCATTTCATAACTGTATCTCAAAAGTTATCTCATGTGTATTTATCTCCCCAAAAGAAGTTTAGGAGAAACATTATGTAAAGGAAGTCGCCTGAGCTGTAAACCTCTGAGCAATAAATATTAGTTCGGATTGAAATAATTACACAGATAATCAAACCTGATAATCAAATAATTGTCTCCCAAACTCACATAAATTATTATCATCACTTCAAAGTGTCCTGAAATGTTTACTGAATGTATGAGGTGAAATCATTCTCGAAGGTACAGCGATTAAAGTGTAATGAAGAAATGTAGTACATCCTAACATTAGTAGGTTTTTCACAGGCAAAAAATGGCAGAAAATGTCCAAATCTAGTATGGTTAAAACTTTTCCCAAATGATCCGTAACAAAGATAAGTCTACCTTCCTACCATTTTGTACATACATTTTAAAGTAAGTCTATGTGCAAACATAACATATTCATAAATACCACTATTATCTAAGTGCATATGATCACAACAACAGATGGTTCCAGTTTGTTTCCAAAGACAATATAGCAGGCAGCAATGTTTACTCACAATATGCCAGCACAGCCTAGCTATTTATCACCTTTTCCTAAAAATATATATATTTATAAAACGTGTGAGCCATAGAAAACATGACACATTTCGTGACTACCTTGACAGCAGGTGTCCTAATTTTACTAATTTGGTATTTTTGTGCCCTGGACAGAGGCCATTTCAGCTGTCCTATAGTGTTGGGAGGGACGCGAGTCTTCGGCCAGATTCACTGAATACAGACATGATGATCAGGGATTGTATTTTTTCCTGTGACGAACAGGAAACCATTAGTCACGGGCTGGAGTGCAGGGGGTCTGTGGAGAACAGGTCCAGGATTTGATGGGAAGGTGAAGCAGAGCAAGAACCGTTCTGCTGTCTCTCTCTCTTTCTCTACTAAACAACCATCTGCCCATCAGCCGGGCTGGTTCACATTATGTGCCGGATTATTTATGGGTACAGAAACACACATACAAACTCACATTCAGGTACAAACCATTTGAGGTTTCGAGGAGAACAGAACTGCATGAGAGTCGATAAACCCAAAGCATTCATGTTATTGCTTTCGCGTTGATATATTCTTATCTTTGGAAAAAAGCATCTTGCTAAATGTGAATGCAAAGTCACCATGAAATAAAAAAGTGTAGTTTACATTCTGAATCCTGCTTTTATTGTGAACTATTCTACTATTCAGTTCCCAAAAACAAGCCTCTGAAATCTATTATTAAATATAACTTGCTACGCAGTCGCAAAAACAATCTTTTTTTGGCTCCCCTCATTTAAGTCACACAATAACTAAATGTAATTCTGCAGAGTTACACCAACAGCTCAATAGCAGCTTTAAAATTGATTCACACTCGCTGCTTTTGCAACCAACTTTTGCTGTTGTAGCAGTTTTAAAAATGCCTTGCAGGTGATTAAACGAGTGCTTTTATTTATTGATTTTAAACAGTAAGGTGTATGAGGTTTTTTAAATCGATATGGTGCTTTGCCATATATATGCCATTAGATCAATACAAGTCTCTTCATACATGACTACCTATAAATCTCCAATAAAAACATTTACTGTACTGGTATGTCAACTAGGGGACATTGGATAAGTAATAACTGAGCATGAAGACAATGTATTTTTTATAACGCTGCAATATTTCTTTGCTGCTGTAACATGGCTGAAGGATACGCAATGATATTCCGCACTGCCCGAAAATAGTCCCGTTATTGAAAGATACCATGGGGACTATTTTCAGGCAGTGCGTAAAATCATTGCGCCTCCAGCAGCAAAGTTCTTGATTATTACGCCAGAATGAGAGTATAGTTCCTTGCCATATCGGCATAGAAAATCGCAAGTTTTAATTTTCCGTCGGTCTTAGTACACGATGTAATTACAGAAGAGTCAAGTTTTAAATAGGAAAAATATCAAAACTCTTTGGTTATTATTTAGCGCGATGCTAATGGTCTAATCAGATTCAATGGATTATGCTAAGCTATGCTAAAAGTGGTATCGCCAGACCCGGAGATCAGCTGAATGGATTTCAAACGATAATAATCAAATATTTAACTCTAGGGGAAAATTTGCATATTCTTAAAAAAAGTAGAGTGTCCTTTTAAAAGATGTGTAATAGAAGTCCAAATACAGGTCAGACGTCTGGGCTAAAACAAAGCAAAATTTGGGCTGTCACTCAGTAAAAATTGAATTGACGTCTAACTAAGAAATAAATAAATGAAACCAAATACCTTGTAGTCACTAGTTGTGTTTCCATTACCCTTTAAATTGCGCAAATTGACACTGTGAATTGAAAATATGGCCAATTGAAATTTAAATTTCGTGACTTTATCACAAAAAAGTTTTTACGCCCACATGAGGTGGTTTTCCCGGCAATTCGGAAAAGGTGTATTTCACAAAACTGCAACGGAAACAGTTTGTTTACATTTTCAGGTTACCTGATGCAGGTAAGTCACATAATTATTATTTGAAGATGACGTGGTATGTACTAAAACCTTCCAGAAACACCTCAATACATGTCTGCTCCCAAGTATAAGAGGCTTTTCTTGCCAATAATGTTTGGATAACACTCATACATCTCTTTTTATTTCAAAGTAATGTACTATTACCACCAAGAAACGTTGCCATTCCAAAGTATAAGGGGCTTTCTTGGCATTAATGTTTGGACAATACTTTTACATCTACTTTGGTTAAAAATAATGCCTAGTGTGGTGGATGTGATAAGTAAAACTACCAACATCAGTCAATGTGATGTTTGGAATGACTTATCGCGAGAAACTACATTTCCGCCGCATATCATCGGTAACGTTTTGCAAGATTTAAAAAATAACACTAACATACGTTCACACGGGGCGTAAGCGTTAACGCTTCCCATTCACTTTAATGGGTGACATCAAGCGTTGCTAAACTGAATTGTGGATCCGTCTGTGCCGCGTCACTGACATTGCTCGTGGCAGAAGTTGAACATTTCTCAACTTGTCAAGTGGCAACACATGCGTCAGCCAATCAGATCACCTTATGCAAATAACCTAGGCAAAGCCAGCCAATAACGTTTATGGAAGACCGGGCATGTGTAGCGGCCACTGTGATTGGCTGTTGGCCACACTTCAGACAAGCCTTCCGTCAAGCTTTAATGCTTCTGTCCCGTGTGAACGTTTTGTTAGGTTTTGCACAAATCTGCAAGAGAAATACAGCAAGTGTTGACTTTGCTTCTTGATGGAAAGTTATTTTGGCAAAAACGACAAGGTTATTGTAGCTAAAAGTGACCCATGTTGGGTAAATATTGGACAGAGCACACAGCTGAGTTCAAATTGACCCAATGCTGGGTTGTTTTAACCCAACTGCTGGGTTATTATAACTCATGGTTGCATAACAACAACCTAACATTGGGTAATTTTTAACCCAGCATTGGGAATTTTTTAACCCAATATGTGTTTTGTTTAATATTTAACCAACATGGGTCAAAAATAACCCAGCCATTTTTAGAGTTCAGACTGTAGTTAGACTATTGTTTGCTGGGGCTACACAATGAAACTACATCATTCCATTATAATCATCTATGCATGTGCTAAAGTCATGAAATGGAGACAAACACTTTATAGTACATTTAATATGACACTTTTATGCTAGACCTCAACATAAGTCTACATGAATTTAAAATGATAGAAAAACTATAGAGGTTGCATCGGACCGCATTCATTCATGAAAGCCTTACAGTTAATATAACATTAGAGACAGATGGTCTTTATCTCAGAATCGAAGTGCGTCTGTGTGTGAATGACGCTTTGTAGTGTGTTTGAATGGGAGAGCTCACACTGTGTTCAAACACGAGCTTTCATACAGCGATTGAATTTGACAGCTCACCTGCACCCCAATGAGAGCAAACCGAGATGCTGTTTCTGAATCGAAGAGGTCATGCGGTGTTAAAAGGGATAGTTCACCCAAAAATGAAAATAATGTCATAAATGAGTCACCCTCATGTCGTTCCAAACTCGTAAGACCTCCGTTCATCTCCAGAAGACAGTTTAAGATATTTTATATTTAGTCCGGGAGCTTGCTGACCCTTCATTGAAAATCTAGTAACGGTATACTGTCCATGCCCAAAAAGGTAATAAAAACATCATCAAAGTAGTCCATGTGACATCAGTGGGTCAGTTAGAATGTGTTGAAAATACATTTTGGTCTAAAAATAACAAAAATTACATCTTTTTAGAATTGTCTTCACTTTCGCGTCTGTTGTGAAGCGCATACGCCAGACTAAAGTCACGTGACTGCAGTGACGCTGATGACGTACGACACGGCTGACGTGTTATCTGGTGCACCCCAGCTGTTTTTTTTGTGCGCCCGAGCTTTGTTTACAGTCTGAGGGAGACGCACGCTGTAAGTTTGATAAAAAACTTCACAAACATGAGGATAACACGTCATCCGCGTCACTGCAGTCACGTGACTTTAGTCTTGGGCATGCACTGCACAACAGACGCGGAAAAGAAGACAATGCTGAATAAAGTCATAATTTTTGTTATTTTTGGACCAAAATGTATTTTCGATGCTTCAACACATTCTAACTGAGCCACTGATGTCACATGGACTACTTTGATGATGTTTTTATTACTTCTCTGGACATGGACTGTATACCGTACGTAGATTTTTAATGAGGGGTCAAAAAGCTCTCAGACTAAATATAAAACATCTTAAACTTTGTTCTGAAGATGAATGGAGATCTTACGAGTTTGGAACGACATGACGGTGAGTCATATTATTTTTGGGTGAACTATCCCTTTAAGAG
Source organism: Misgurnus anguillicaudatus (assembly GCF_027580225.2). NCBI lineage: Eukaryota > Metazoa > Chordata > Actinopteri > Cypriniformes > Cobitidae > Misgurnus > Misgurnus anguillicaudatus. The sequence goes on along the minus strand of NC_073347.2, from coordinate 30,436,676 downwards.
TAGAGGTCTCTACTTTTTACTTTACTGCATTGAAACACAACGTTTTTATGCAATTGAAGACATGCACTGTCAAAACTGTGCCATTTATAAATCTTTGGACTTTTAATTGGCAAGATTTCCATAAGCATACTTCTCTCAACTTTTCTTGGATGGTAAAACATGAAAACTACTTTAAATAAGCAGAGTAAACACACATCAGTCTGCACATCACCTTCATGACCTTACAAAAAACACAATCATAATAAATTTGCCAGACTTCCCGCCAAACGTCTATCAGATCTCATTAACAGAGCCTGTGTAGAAGAAACCTGTATTTTATTTCTGGTGAAACCGAACAGAGGAGCACAGAGGAGCGTATGTCTCGCCCATTTCTCCTATTGATTTATTGTGAAGAAAATGAGCTCTGCTTCCTCTCCGTCCACATTTATTTCCTCGTCTTTTGTTCTCCTCACTGCTTGTCACGGACACTTTACAGTAGATTGTGCCGTACACTGTAAGAAGACAACTCATTATATATCACAAAAACAATAGCTGGTTAAATCCTCTTGTGGTTGCTGCTGTTTTGAGGTACAGTTATAATCCAAAGTACATGCAGAACAGAGCTGAATGTGTACAGTAAATTAAAACAAAAACAAGTTCTGTGTAAACGGCATGATTGTCCTCAGACTGACTGGTGTGTGAATTGTTTATACTGTTCTTCATAGTGATGTCATAGAAGAGACATTTTTGGTTCCACAAGGAACCTTTCAGTCAAACATTTCTTAAAACATAATTTCTGTCCTTCTTTTTCAAGGGATATTCACCCCATAATTAAAATTCTGTCATCATTTACTCATCCCAATGTTGTTCTAAACCTGTAAGAATTTATTTTTTTCTGATAATAATAATAATAATAATTTATTACATTTATAGGTGATCTATAATTGTCTGTCTGAGTTAAACAGCACAAATCACAAAAGCAAACACACCTGCGCTGTGGACATTTTCGAAATGCTAAACAAAGACATTTTTTATCATATAAATCTCTACATGACTCAATGAGCACAGCATACAAAACACATAATGCGTCAAAAAGCCAATTACAGTCATTCATCCTCTGATGATACACTGCAAAAGTCAGCTATTACTAAACACTAGAGTAATACACAGTCAACAAATAGTCCAAAAAATGTCAAATCTATATACAGTTGCAGGCTAATACCACACATACAGATGCTGCAGTAAACGCTGTCAGAAACAAAGATACAAAAGCTGTCACTGGGGCAGTACCCTTTAAAAAGCTCCTAATAATGTATGTACAATTGAAAATGATGATCATTCAGAAATGTGCTACTAACACAAAATTGTATTATGTGCCTTTCACTAGTGGGATTTATTAGTGTTGTAGTCAAGACCACCTAAACCAAGACCAAGTCATGACCAAGACCAAGACAGGCCGAGACCGAGACAAGACCAAGACTTTAAAGGGTCGAGACCGAGTCAAGACCAAGACCAAGACAGGCCGAGACCAAGTCAAGACCAAGACCATTGCATGTCATGCATGTGTGTGTCTTTGCCAATGTCCACCTTATGAGTAAGACCCTGAGTCAATTGAATGATAAAACGGTTTCTTTAGTAAGAAAGTGGTTTGGATTGAACACTCATACTACTAGAGACATAATTTTCCAGTCTAAACAAGACGGTGGTCTTGGTGTTCCAAATGTGGAGTGGATATACAATGCAACAAGATTGTCACATCTTATTAAAATGTTAAACAATGATGACAATACTGTCAGAGAGCTTGCTAGATCCTCTCTGCTTCTGGACATGAAAAGACGCAAAGTCCCTTTGGCAGGAGAGGGAGAGTCAAGCTTTCTGGGTTTTAAGAGAAAATCTAATTGTAAGATGGAGACACATAGTGCTGGTTTCGGGGTCTGGTCAGATTGGCCTGACCTTAATGACCTTTGTGTAAAACTTGGAGTATCCCTGGACTGGGTGAAACCTGATATAGACACCATAATTGTTTCTGAAGATCTTATAACCGATCGTTTAACCTCAGCAAGGGCTATTGTTGTGGATACAGGATTTCACCTATCACCAGACAATGCACGAAGGTACCTTGTAAGGCTACAACAACAACGACAGCAGCAACACTGGATTGGTCTTAAACTACAGGGAAAGATTGCTTGTATTCTTACTGCAGACCATTCTGTTTCTCACTCAATACTCAGAAACTCTGCGGTTGATGAAGACATAATGACTTTTGCAATCAAAGCCAGATTGCAAGTCCTTCCAACTAGACTCAATCTTTCCCTAAGGTACCCTAATTCATTTTCTTCACACTGTTTGCACCATGATAACCAGTTAATCATTGAATCCCTGTCTCATGTTTTGAATGGATGTTATGCATATAAGGGAATGTATGTTGCCAGACATGACAGAATCGTTGACTTACTGGTTGAAAATATAATTCCATGTGTTTCACAGTCTACAAAAATCTATAAGAATGTATGTGTCTCACCTTGCATGTTCAAACTCTGTAATAGTGTAAATAATGTGTTTTCAAATGTTACTGCAAAAAAACCAGATGTTGTTGTTGTTGATGAGAACAGCAGAGAAGTGACCATTCTTGAAGTAGGTTGTACATTTGATTACAGTCTGGAAGAAGCCTACCTTACTAAGCTCTTAAAATACCAGCCACTTAAAGACATTGTTGCGCAGCTGGGGTACAAATGTAAGTTTTTGGTATATATATTTGGAAGCTTAGGTAATGTCCACAGACAAGTGGTCAGAGGTCTGCAAATTGCTGGTCTCCCTAAGCCAAGAGCAAAAGCTCTTGCAAAATTTTGTTCAATTTCAGCAATAATTGGTAGTCGGCACATATGGAGAAGGCGTTGCTATTTGTACCCATAAACTGAGACCAGAGGCAATGATTATTGGATTACAATGCTTGTATCTAAGATTGTTTGTGTTCAATGAAATTTATTGTAAAATGTGAACACAAATAAATTATTAAAATGTGTGTGCCATCAGAGAAGTTGATAAAATAATCAAAGGCATTGCAGATATGTGGGAATTTATCTTTGTCTATAAGCAAATAAAAGTGTACAAACACTAAAGAGCTGAAATCAACTTAACCATTTATTCTGAACTGTCTTTCCATGGCTTGCCATCCACTTAACACAATGCAGGTGTTTTTAGTAATAAAATTAGAAAAATTGTCATTGGGAGGAACTTAAGCAATGCTTAAACAATGCCAACATCATATGCCAAACCTAAATAAATTGCATAAAATTAATGATAAAAAATAAATTTGTGATGTGCACTGCAACAAATTATTTTCAAGAAAAAATTTTCTTAGTATTTTTGTCTTGTTTTCAGTAAAAATATCTAAAAATTCTTAAATTAAGATGCCATTACTTGATGAGCAAAACTACCCAAGAAAAAAGTTTTTAGAGCAAAAATATCAAATTTAAGTGATTTTGTGAATAAAAGCAAAAAAAAATTTGCCAATGGGGTAAGCAACAAATTCTTGAACCTTTTTCTTAAATACTAAATTCAAGAAAAATTCAAGAAAAATTTGCTTACCCCATTGGCAGATTTTTTTTGCTAGTTTTATGCACAAAATCACTTAAATTGGATATTTTTGCTCTAAAAACTAGACTTATTTTCTTGGGTCGTTTTGTTCATCAAGAAAAAGCATATTAATTTGTTGTGGTCTTGACTGGTCTTGAAATAAAATTTCTGAGTCCTCTTTGTCTGAGATCGAGACGAGACCGAGAACTACAACACTAGGATTGATCTGTAATAGTTGAAATGTTTCCTAATGAAAACCTCCCTGCAATCGCATTTTAACATTGGCGGAAGCTTGCGATTTTCATAAGTTTTGTGTATAATATACATCACACTATAGATGGTACAGTTTAAATGAGTTTTGTACTACAAACTGAAAATAAAATTTAAAACGTTATGATCTCCTCCTGGTATTGGAAAAAGGCATCTGGACTTCCATGGACTGAAGGGAGGGAATGGGATGTTTAAAGTTTTGGAATATTTTTAGAATAATGCTGATGCATTTCACAATTCTTAAAAAGGCTTTTGTGAGAACCTTTGATTTGATGAAATGATTGTTTAAAGTTTTTAATAAAGCACAGATGTGCAACAGCTGCAAAGTGCCAGACAGCTTTAGTAAAAAAAAACTGACACATTTTTGAAAGAGGGGACCTGGGGGACAGAAGCACCACATGTGCAGACTGGCAATACAGTGATGTTCCTAACAATACAATCAAAGGTTTGGTTATAACAGAAACACACACACTGCTATTTTAATTATAAGCTTGTTTTCTTATATGGGTACCAAGAGATGTCCCCCACATGGTCAAACAATTACTGGTATTACAATCTTTGGTCCCCATACCACAGGAATAACCAGTCCCCAACAAAACTTTAAAGGCCCTATTTTAATGATCTAAACACAATGTCTAAAGCACACAGTGCACAAAGGATGTGTTCAAATCCACTTTTGCTAATCTAACGACAGGAAAAATGGTTTGTGGCGCCAAGTGGGTTGTTCCTATTTTCGTAATGAGTAATGGGTGTGTTTTGGGCGTAACGTGCAATACAGCAAAGAGAGTCTCATCTCTCATCCCCTTTAAAAGCCAGTTGTGCTGATGCCATGCCGATTCCCTATTAAGATGGCGGAATTTGTAAACGGAAAAACTAAGTTGAGTAAAAAGACCACCAGTTTAAAATTGATGTAAAAAAACTTTTTTCAATTTGTACTTAAATTGTTCTTTTTACATTTTAAAATGTTTAAAGTATTAAAACCTTTCAAAGGAAATAAACTTTTAACTGGGAGGATTATCAGTGTAATCTCAAAAAAGTATTTACAAATATGAAAGAAAAGGTTTGTACTCTAAAAATACTTTATTTGTAGGGGTGTCACGATTCTCCAAATCCTCAATTCGATTACATTTCTAAGGTCACGATTCAATTCGATTCTCGATTTTTACTTTTTTTTTTGAAAGAAAAATGCTATGCCATTATTATTTATTATTATTATTATTATAGTTTCACATTATCATGCACATTGCGTGCTTTTCCTCACATGGGGGTTTGTGGGCTTCACTTTACGCAAGAGAGCTTGTAGAGAGAGGATTCCTTCTGGCACGCACATGGACTTAATGCGCCTGTCTTGGACTCCTAGCATCTGAAATAAATCCAGTGCGTCATAAGCAGCCTGGCTTCTCTTTGTCTCACGTGTCATCTGTCCGCAGTCTAAACATAAACTAAAGTGGTAATACTTATGTATTTTCTTCAGTTTTATGCGTTTCATCTCTTTTGTTTCAAATATAACCCGCTGCACAAAAATCCTCTCTCACTCTCGCGTAACTTACGTGCAGAGAGTTGCGCCCTTTCCAAAGTCAGATCACTAGTTAGTAAACAATCCTGTTTATGATATGTATTTCAAGGCGGCGTAGCAATACATCCCTCGTGTTTAAAATATAAATTGCGTTCCGCTGGGCCGATGTTTTTAAAGGCACCTCTGAGAGTTTTTTTCGCCGCTTGGCAAGCCGACCGGACGTGACATGGGGGCGTGGCAGCATCGACGATCCGAAGTTCGAAGTTCGAGGTTGTGACTTAATTTCGATTGATTTCGATTTGAAATCGAAATCGTGACACCCTTATAAACAGAAGATAAAAAAAAACTTGTCGAGAGAAGATTCTGAAACGTTTCAGCACTCGGACAGCGCCATCAGGGTTTTGAAAAGCATAAATGTTTTTATCTCACCATATTCACAGGTACAAAGTCATCATATATAATACATTTGCAATATTTGCATTTGTTTAAAGCAAAACATTTAATTAATTACCAGGCTGGTGAAGCTGCTGTTTACGCCTTTTAACGTCTCATACTGGGTTTTCATTTATGTCTAAAAGACTCAATAATAATCTTTTACATTTCAATCCTTTGATTTTTATATTTAAAAACGTTTATGTGCTGCAGCGCATCCATGTGTGTGATAGTATGAGCGTGCTAGTAATATGTGCATACAAATGCGCGTTGTCGTCCCGTTTGAAGGCACATATTACTAGCGCGCTCATTAAATAACAAAAACAATATTGCACCATTGACTTTAGACTTTACACCAGGTTTTTGTTGGTCAATGGTTTAGTCTATTTTAGTTACCTCAAAATAGCAACACGCCAACAATGCACCTGAACACACCTCGTTTTCGAACCAGAATGCCCATGGGCGCAAAAGCATTTGCTATTTAAACAACGTGGCGCTAAATGTGAAAATGATACTTGTGCCAGGTTCAAACTAGCAAAAGACACTTCCATCGCGCATTGCGCTGCATTGCACTTCATTGCGCTGCATTGCGCTGTGCGCGTTTATTATGAATAATAGATCCATGCAAGTCATTATTTGAAAAAAATGTGCCCTCATAAAATTAAATCAAAATCTGAAAATGTACTTCCGCCCTCTTGTGGCAATCATTCTCTGATGACATCACTTAGACAGCTTGGGCGTGAGCATCCATTAACTCCGCCCCCTCCAATTTCATGTGCTGTTTGAACTGGATCATAAAGTCCTTTGAAAGCTCCATGTCTTTAAACATTCCTTCCAGTACTTGTAAATGCTGTCATTACATTTACATTCAAGCTTCAGTTTTGACAACATTGATTTCTCAGCAGCTACAAAGGCACTTTTTCCCAGCAGTAACCTCTTCACTAAATCTTTGTAGAAGGCCTCAAAAACATCTTTGCCATAAATGAACCTGAATATAATCACCCTATTGTTCTCATGTCTGTTTCTCTTAGAAATACGTCACAACACAGACGTAAAGTCGATCGCAACTTCCGGTTCACGGGGACTTTAAAATCTCTTTTAGAAGGAATAACTCAATGGTTAAGGATAAAGGTCATGAACATGAAAGTTAATAATAAAAGATGACATTCCAGTATACAGTAATTTTCACCTTAGTTATTTTGGATATTTAAAACTGTAAATTTTCCACAATAAGCTGGTCTCACAAGTGCATAGCCCCTCAATGCCCCTGTAAATATAACCTTAAATAGCATAAAACTATCATAGTAACAAATATAATGCCTGTGGATTGTTGCTCACAGCAGGCGATTTAAAGTAATTATTTTAAGTAAAAAGAAGCGGTGGAAATGAATTTCTACACTCAAAAAAAATGAACTTTCGCCTTTGTCGGTTTTACTTAATCCTTTTATATTGTGATTACTTAAAAAATTAATTTAACAATGTGAACTTAATTTAATTGAGTTTATTCAACAAAAAGGTGTGTCTTGTCAGCTTTACTTAAAAATTATTTGTTCAGCCAACATAACAGTGTTGTGTAAAATTAACAGATTAATAAAACCAATACAGACTGGCATCTCATTGGCTAATGATGTTGCAGTGTATTATGGGTAATATTTGTTGTTCTGGCACCCTCTTGCAGAAGTGTAGCACCATTAGATAGGTACCTGTGGCCAACTATGAGTGAATTCACTTGTTCTGATATATTATTAGAACAAAAACAAACAAATTAATGGTTTGAAATGTAACATTTCATTTCAAATATATTTGTGATGTACTTAATAAATTATAATTAAGAGGCTGATATGATTAGTTGTATTAAGCAGCTGCACTATGATTGATTAATTGATTGATTCAGTGTTAAGGAGTTATTAGATAAAAGGGGTGGAGTTTATAAAATGGCAGTATTCAAATTTTTGTCATCATTAATTAATTTTTTATGTACAATCAACTCAACTGTTGTTTGTTAAGTTTACTTAATCTTCTTTTGTTAAATGAACTTAATTATTGTTTGTTGAGTTTACTTAACAAATTGTGTGGAACTTGTTGACAAAATATTTTTAAGTAAATCCTACATTTCATTTTTTTGAGTGTAGACATAACTTACTCGGTTAACTGTGTTACCTGGTTATAAGCTAGTTATAAGCTAGTAACCTGGTTATAAGCTAAAAAAAAAACTTGCATAAACTTCTAACGTTTTTTTTTTGCCTCATCAATCATCTTAACCCATCAGTTACTTCTTCAGATCAAAAAGTATCTGCTAAATCTTTAGAAAACCTGCTAGATTCTGGCAAAACTATTCAATTTCTGCTTCTTTCTGTAGGAAAAGCAATAAACAGGATAATATACACCCTGCCAGTCTAAACCATGGAGCCGACACAGGCTACCTAGTAAATAATAAATATATAGATGTGAAATATTCTTTATAGTTCAAATGTTTTCATTAGTTTGCTTGTAGAGACTGTGAAGTGATATGAGCACTTCTACCATATGTAAGAAACACAGAATACTCGGGTACTATTTCACATAGCTTTTTAATAATTCAGCAAAAAGTGTGTGTGTGGGGGGGAATAATGTACTGTTACTTATAACACCAGTGGTGTGCTATAGAAAGTGTATAGTACAATGTGTGTAAGATTCATTTTCTGTAAGCAGATTGGGTTGTGGATACTAAGGTCATTCTCAGATAGAAATGAGATTTATTGGCACTATTTGTGTATTTAGTGGGCAGATCACGTACAGGGACCAGGAGCAGAGAGGATGCAGGGGATAATATGAGAGAAATGTACAAATGTGATGCCCTTTTTGTTTCTGATACCTAATGGTTACTGTGGGTTTGTACAGAAAAGAGTTTGTACAGCTGTGAACGCCAAGATTACTATAGTACCAACAGAAATGCAGCAAAGGTGAAAGTTTAAAGGACAAGTTCGGTATTTTACACTTAAAGCCCTGTTTTCAGATCGTTTATGATGAAATAGAACGGTTTTGACTGAAATTTGGACATATGATGCTTGCCCAAGAATTTTCGTTTTTTGTTGTATCACCTCCCACCTCTACAATGGCTGCATAGGTGCACTGGAACAATCCTTCCTAAAATGCATTAAGCTTTTGTTTACAAAGACGTGAAACTCACCGAGTTCTCAGGGGTGTTCACTGATATGCTCACACAAAAACCGCTGCAAGAGATCATATATCGGGCCAGCATCATATGTCCAAATTTCAGTCAAAACCATTCTATTTTATCATAAACAATCTGAAAACAGGGCTTTAAGTGTAAAATACCGAACTTGTCCTTTAACTCTGCACAATGAAAAGCAAATTAAACACTGAGGACTGAGATATTGGATATAACAAGATTCGGCACTACTACTACTACTACTACTACTACTACTACTGTGCCTTATTCAGCCTGCCGCCATTTTGATTCCAAAACGAGGCTGTAAGGAATAGACGTCCAGAACGTGCGCATTAAACGTATTGTTTTGTAACGGGATGTTGGTCATTCAGCCATCAAAACAGAAAATAATTTTAAAAACCTCAGAAATCATGGATTGTTAAAATAATAAGGGACTTGTGACCTAATTGGAGATCAGTATAGCGCATTGTGTACATAATATCTGTTTTTGATATTAGCCTGTTGGCTAATCGCTAATTTCTAATGTAGTAAGCATGTTTACCTTTTTAAAAACACCAATAAAGTGCAACAATACAATATTTTATGACAACAACAACAAAGTATTTATCTCCGGTTTGTATAAAACATGAGCATATGTCACATGTAATTTCTTCGTTATGTTTTTTTTCAAGACATGAACATTAAATTGACTCGATAGCAAGCTATTTACGTGATTGTTCATTGTGCAAGTATTGTTTTAGATGTAAAACCCCATAAAAACCCCAAAGTTGTGTAACTTACAAATGTTATTTAGTTAGAAATGAAGTTCTTCTATTGATTTCGGTCAATGTGCTTAAAAAAAGTTTTTAAAGTATTTATGCCTTGCGTTTTTGTAATCTGTACGAATTGGAGTTATGTACATAGTTATAAGACTATGGGCCCTTTTTAACGATCTACACAACGTCTAAATGGGCGTGTCCGATTCCACTTTTGCTAATTTAACGACGGGAAAAATGGTTTATGCACCAAAAGGGTTCTTCCTAAACTCCTAATGAGTAATGGGTGTTTTCTGGGCGTAACGTGCAATAAACCAATAAGAGTCTCAGCTATCATCCCCTTTAAAAGCCAGTTGGACCTGGCACCATGCCTAATCCCTATTTAGAAAGCAGAATTTAAACTGAAAAACTAAGCGGAGGAAGAAGACCACCAGTTTAAGAATAATGTTAAAAAATTGTGTTGTTTTGTTGTCATAGAAGTAAAAATTGCTGTAAATGTACTGATATCCTACATAATCATTGTAATTTCATAAAATAATTAGCAAATATGCAAGAAAAGGTTTGTACCAAATACAAACAAGAGATAAAGAATTTACAAACGTGCGGAGAGCCGTTTCAGCACTCGGACAGCGCCATGTTTTTTTTAAAGCATTACTTAAAAATGTTTCTTATCTCACCATATCCACAAGTAGCCTACAAAGTCATCATATACAATAAATCCATAGGGTAGCATTTAAAAAACATTTAAAAATATATGCATTTGTTTAAAGCAAAGCATTTATTTACTAACAAGGCTACAGGTTAAGCAGCTCTTTACGCCGTCTAACATCTCATAATCGGTCCTCATTTATGTCCAAGAGACTCAATAATAATCTTTTACATTTTAATCTTTTAATTTTTCATATTTAAAAGCCTTTTTGTGCTGCTGCGCATCCATGTATGTGATAAGCAAACCCGTGTTGTTGTCCCGTTTATAGGCGCATATTACTAACGCGCTCATTAAATAACAAAAACAATATTGCGCCATTGACATTAGACTTTAGACCAGGTTTTAGTTGGTCAATGGTGTAGTCTATTTTAGTTGCCTCAAAATAGCAACGCGCCAACAATGCGCCAAAACACACCACGTTTTCAGACCAGAACGCCCATGGGTGCAAAACTGGTGCAAATGCATTTGCTATTTAAACAATGTGGCGCTAAACGTAAAAATGATCATTGCGCCGGGTTGAAACTAGCAAAAGACACTTGCGTCGCACATTGCGCCGGGTGTATGATAGAGCCCAATATTAGTGTTGTTTACAATGCTTAAAACATAAGAATTAGTGATTAGCCAACAGGCTAATAGCAAAACAGATACACATTGCGCTGCTCGTATCTCAAAATTAGGTCACATGTCCCTTCTTATTTTACCAATCCATGATTTCTGAGTTTCCCTGTCCTGTGGAAATTTGTAAAATGATGTATTTTCTGTGCTTTGATTGCTGAGTGACCAGCATTCGGTACAAAACAATACTTTTAAAGCGCACCTCCTGGACGTCTATACCTCATTTTAAAAACAACATGGCGGCAGGGTGATTAATGCGTATGACTAGACGACAATGCAACGCTCAATATGGCCACTGACAGAAGCCCCGCCTACCAGTTAAAATAACCAATCATCAATCGATGAACACTGATGATCCTCTGGGGGAGGGGCTCTGTATAGAGAGTCACCTTAGGCGCTTGACCAGTGTCAGCGCCATGAGCGGGCCCTAGGGGGCATGGCCCGGCCACTTGAGTCACTGTGCCCCCTTACTTCTCAAAATAACAATGAACTTAATAATTAAAAAAATGTGCTGCAAATACATTTGGTTATACAATGAATACTGAATAAAATTCGGAGTATAATTAATAAAAAATAATAATTAAAATACTAACCCACAATGTTTAAGAATGTGGGGCTTGTAGTGCAGACCGTGCTGAACTCTGGGTAATGTAGTCGAGGAGCGCTGTGTTCGCATGTGCGTTGTTAATAGTGATACACAGAAGGAAATACAAGCTGTTTTCATGTTTATCTCAAGTTTATTTGCAAGTTTTGCCCTGCCACCCGGGTGTTCAGATGATGTAAACCTGATAAGAAAGCGATGGAGACTGTTTCGTTGGAAATAAAAAAAATGTGCTTCGGAACCACATTGTCTGCTCATCACTGCGTGTAAACAAACCCGAGTGAACTGTTACAATTACCGTCACGATAGCCGAGGCGGATGATAAAAAGGTAACAAATGCTAACATAGTCAGCCAGTTACATACAGGCAGCCACTACATTTGAACAACACAAATTCTTAAAGGTATCCCCAGTGTTTTGTCTGCACTGAACTGTTACTGTCACGCTCGGGGGCTCAATCGCCAACTCATTTTCTGTCTAAATAATGTATAATACTTGTAAGTCTTGGCATTTGAGCAAGACGAAGAAATTTCGCGACAAATGAAAGGACCTTCTTAAAAAGTTTTAAAAAGTCCTCTCGTCGCCTGCAGCTCTTCTGAAGGTAAACGCATAGTTCATTCTGGTGTTAGATATGTCAGTAACATTGTTTTCTTTTGCTGTTATTTGGTTATGTACTGGTCTTTATGATTTGCGTGAGTTATCCAGTCTTGCACTTTAACATCATTATAAGTTATGGTTTTACTATAGTGAGGGATTTATTTGCGACAACAACTTGGCTGGCTGTATCAATCCTGCTAATTTCACGGCTAGTTGCTATATGTGTAAATATATAGACATATCATTTTGATTTGATGTCTTTTATTAGCTTATTTTTAAGAAATGCAAACCTTCTGGCAAAACGTTTCCAGACGCGTTAAAACAAGTTAAAAGTCAAAAGAGGAACATTCGGTTTAATCATTGTAAATACAATCTCATATACGTTATTAATTATGCATATTTATTCTGTATTAATTCGTAGGTATTAAACTGTCCCTGTTACGTGACTCGCTCGCACTCGCAGTACCCGGGTGAGGCTGTGTTTCAGGCGGTTGTTCAAGGAATAAAATACCTTTGAATGTTGCGACTGGCCAGTGGCCAATCAGTACCAAGCATTTTACAGTGCCATGTAGTAATAATAATAATAAAATAATAAGATGAACCAGGTGCCCCACCAGTAAAATAGGAGGCCCCCTCATTCTGTATTCTCTGGCGCCGACACTGCGCTTGACCACATGTATGCATACACAGTAGCTGAAACGACCTCAAAAAGCACGTAATTTAAGAGCTTCCCCATTCACGTAGATAGGACTTTAGTCTTGCATGACTGAAATAACTACCCGGAGATGTTGCAAACATGGCCGCCTAGTGGCGTGACTTCCCTAAACCCAGCAAGCATTTTTGTGTCTAAAAGATGTCTAATAGCTCAGAGCTCTCCTTAGTCATCTGAGCTATGAAGAGCAATCTCTTAGTAATAAAATATTCCTCGGGAGCAATGTTTTGAAAGCACTACAATGACACAGTTACACTCTTTAGGAAGTTAAACAAGAGTTTACTCTTCATATCAAACAAGAGGCAGTACAGTACAGTATAGGGGTTTCCCAGAGCAACCCTTTCTCTCTTTCTTGTGTCTTCTCTTGCGTAGTAATCAGTAGAGTCGGCTCTTTTTACACCACAGTGAGCCGAATGCTTTGATTGTATCATGCATCATTGTCTCTTCACCATTTCTCTCTCTTACCCCAGACTCTTCTAACAATATAACCTGCTGTAGTAATGCAGAGTAATAGATGCCTTCTCTTCAATGTCACCCTTAGAGTTCATCTCCCTCATTCACTTGTATTTCATTTTAATCCATCACTTTGTGTTTAGCTTGATGGACTTCGCATACAAAGGCACTTCACATTACAGTTCATGGAATTATATTACATTGATTTTCCATCATAATGCATTAAATCATCATCTGGGTCAACGACATTTTTTTGCAGAATAGGCAGATGTTATTATTCAGCGATTTGTTTTCAGAGCTCTTGCAGAATGCTTACTCGCTGCATATATATGATGTATGATGCTTGTATTTAAAATACAAATGAGTATATAAAACAGTATGAAAGATGCTGAAATTAGTGTTTCTAACTTTCTATGTGCCGTGTCCCATGAGTTCCTAAATTTTTCCTAAACTTCTGCACATTTTGACAAATAGGGCTTTTGGGTATTCAATGCATAAGTATGGGTGTATAGGTAGTGTGTTAATAATTTTCAGATGTCCTTAAGCAAAAATCAGCACATTTCCATCTCATTTCCCTCTCTCTCTCTCTCTCTCTCTCTCTCTCTCTCTCTCTCTCTCTCTCTATCATGTCCTGGGTCTCTCTGTAAAACCAGAGGGCTGTAAAATGTCAAAGTTAAAAATGGAAGAGAGCTGTCACATAAAAGAAAGACGTGTGTGCTGTTCTCATCAGTCTGCTCCAAACACAGTCAGATACTCAATGAGATGGACAGGAATGTAATACACTTTAAAAAATGCTGGGTTATTTTCAACTCAGCATTGGGTCAAAAAGGACAAACTCAACGTGATGTAATTGAATCTATGCTGGGTTGTTTCTACCCAAAATGTTGGCATTTTTAACCAATTGTTGCTGGGTCAAATTTAAACATTTGATGGGTAATTTTTTATTCGACAGCTGGGCATTTTGATCCAACATTAGGTTGAAAATAGTCTCAGCCTCAGACGTCCACAGACTGTTGACTAAACATCTGATGTTTTTTGTACACTTTTCTGGAAACCCTGTGGAAATGTCGAAGTCGTATTTGATTGGTTGAAATATACCGAATTTCCAGGAGACGCGAGTGTTGCGATAAGTTTCGGTCCCTGGAATTAAAGCTCTAACGTTCCATTGAGGAAGACAATCAGTCATGTTCACGTGGATAATAATGACCAGTTAACATGATCAGCTAAACATTGGATTCTCAAAAATATGCAAAGTTCACGGCATAGACTCTCTAAAAGACATCCAAGAGTTTTGCTTGAGGCAGTTATTGGACTCAAAAAGTTTGGTTCTCCTGAATTGCTTGTAGGTGTTAAAAAGTGTAGAGATATGCTTGAAACAGACGTTTACCAGGAGCATCTCATTGGTGTGGCTGTTGATGAAGTGCACAACGTTGTTCTATGTTATTGTGGGGAGTCTGAAACATGACGCTAGATGAAACAAACTGTGATTGGTTGTTTGACATGTTGGTCAAACAGCCTTGTGGGCGGGCTTTGTCCAGAAAAAGCAGCGAAAAATACCAGACCTTCAGTATTGAAGTACTGGTTTTGATAACTAGCTCCTCTCTTGTGTGGTGTCCTACAGGGCTCAGTCCTCGGCCCTCTAATTTTTTCTCTGTATTTGCTTCCACTGGGTTCCATACTTAGAAAGTACGGCATTTCATTCCACTGTTATGCAGATGACAGTCAGATTTATGTACCTCTTATAAAAAAGAGTGATAATTCTGTTGGACAACTACTCAATTGTCTCAACGACATAAAGGCCTAGATGGCTCTGAATTTTTTACATTTTAATGACAAAAAAACTAAACTGATGGTTTTTGGAGGTACCACTTGGACCCCGTCTGTAGATCTCGGTTCCTTGACACCGTATATTAAATCTAATATCACAAACCTAGGAGTTAAGGTGGACCCTGAGCTTAAATTTGACAGTCAGATTACAGCTGTTGTCAAATCAAGCTTCTTTCACTTGAGACAGCTGGCCAAAATAAAGCCAATTTTGTCAAGACAGCATTTTGAAACTGTAATCCATGCCTTTGTAACTACACGGCTGGACTATTGTAATTCACTATATGTGGGGGTTAGTGGGTCCTCCATCACCCGTCTTCAGATGGTACAAAATGCAGCAGCACGTCTTTTAACGGGCACACGTAAACACATAAGCACATTTCCCCAATTTTAGCTTTTTTGCACTGGCTGCCTATTCAATTTAGGATCCATTTTAAAATTCTGTTATTTGTTTTTAAATCACTAAATGGTCTTGCACCACCATACCTCTCTGAGCTTTTACATTCTTATAAATCCGCCCGCTCTCTCAGGTCAGATGATCAGCTTCTCCTGACTGTGCCCAAAATGAAGCGTAAGCTCAGAGGGGATCGTGCCTTCCCTGTGTCTGCCCCTAAGCTATGGAATGATCTGCCTTTGCAGGCCTCTTCTTTATCTGTTTTTAAAACACTTCTTAAAACTCATCTTTTCTCTTTGGCTTTTGACAACCAGTAAGTGATTTTATTGTTTTAACCTGTTTATGTGAATGTTTTTAGGGTGTGGTCTTAATTGTATATATGTTTATTTATTCTGTACAGCACTTTGGTCAACTTTGGTTGTTTTAAAGTGCTTAACAAATAAAGTTGGTATGGTATGGTATGGTAACTAACCATATTTTGGTAACTTATATTTCATTCATAGCCAGTGTTTCCCCATGCTGCCTTGCACGAAAATTTATTCACGCTGCAAGTCTAGCATGGAAACTATGGACCAATTTTGCCCCTGAAATAGGGAACCAATCACAGAACGGAAAGGGGGCAGCAAGACGATGACGATGTCTATGCGAAACACCAAAGCAGTTTTGTTTATCCAACACGACAGCAGACGGCAAGTTACTTTTCAATGCAGCCTTAGATAGTGTTCTGAGTTTTGAACGCAAGTTTATTTTAAAATAGAAGGATGTTTGGATATGGCAAGACATGATTTTTATAGGACCAACCTGCTAGGCATTGTTGTCGACGAAGTACAATTAACTTATACATGGTAAATGGTATTTATTAATATCATATTGTCATTATGCCTGTAGCCCACCTACTGTGGTTGTCACAGTGCCACTAAGTTATGTTGCTTTTCAATTACAGCTACCAGTTTAGTTGCATAGCTTTCAGCTGTGTGCACACGTACATGATAAAAGCTGTTGTTTATGTTTTAATTTATGTCGCTCTACATACGTCATCTGGTATAATTGAAACGATTGGCTATGAGGGTGATTCTCACAAAACCATTGAAACACCACGGCACTAATGATTTTAGCTTTAAAATGTGTAATATAGTAACATTAAAAAGCATCAGAATTAACACAATACTGTGTTCAACCTTGCACAATGTGTGATTTCAACATAAGAATTTATAATTGTAAATTTTATCTCATTTTCTGCTGAAATTCTCATTACCGCAATGTGTCCGGCTGTGTTTGAACATGCGTTATGTTGTAATTTAATCAAATGAACACAAAAATATTAAGAAAAAAATAAATGGATGTTTTGCTAGACTACTTTAGATGACAGAAAAAATATTTATTGAATATTCATGTATAATAATAATGAAGAAAAATTAGGAAAATGATGTGTCCATGCCTGATGTTCTCATCCTCCGCAACACTTTTTGAGAACAGTTTAAGCACACATACAGAATTTTAATAAAGTTTGATTTTGAGTGACCAAGCACATGGACCAGTTACTTCAAGATGGCTACAAGGTAAGATCATTTTTTTTACAGTTAATTTGAAATATTGTCTTGTCAGAATGCTTACACAACCTTTTGATTATCATTAGCGCAACAGATGCTTATTAAATGTTAATTTAATTAATAGAAGCATAATACTTTGATTTTAAATGCATGTGCAGAATCTCCAAATTATGTTCTTTCAGGTTTGTCATGTCATTTTGAAAATATGTCAGTGTTGATGTTTTCTGACTGTTGCGGTAATGAGATTTTTTAGGACTAATTTTTTAAATTATGTTACAAAAAGTGTTAAATGATAAGTAAAAGTTTTTAAATTAATGTTCCCATTTACTCCAGACTTTCTTTTTCAATGTCTGGTGGGAAAAAAAGTAAATTTAAGCAATTTTTACATTTTCATGCTTGACATTTTTAAAACCAAGTTTTCGTGAGCATGAGCTACCTATAGACGCATTTGATAGACCTTCGTAGGGCCCAATAAACGGGTCTGGGCATTCATAAACCACGCCTCAAATACGAGAAAATGAGCATGTGGTTCCCAGACAACGCCTCATTCTCTATGAGACTGGTCTGGTGTTAGCCAGGCTATTTCATTCATGCAATAAGAATGAAAATGAACTCTACTAAAGAGTAGATGTAAGAGAATGTATGTATATTTATACTCATATCTCCATTTTATAAATATTGTAGTGAGTCTTGACAGATTATACCCATCTCGCTGAGTCCATCACCCTGATTTTATCTGCATTTTGAAGTATCGCATAAGAAATTTGTGAAGAAAACTTTAAATAAAATCCCTTAATTTTAGTCCTGGATTAATCTAAATCCTGTCTGGAAAAACGCTGCTTAATGTTGTTTAAGCAGGCAGCTTGTAAGCAATTCTGAACAAAAACGGGAGTAAGTCTGTATGACCACACAGCAGCCTGCTAAAGTCTCTGCTTGTAACGGTAAAAGCAGTAGGACTCCGGACTGCTGGAGTCGGATTGACTGCGGGATATCCAACCGTGTGTTCTCCTCTGAGTCTATGGGAATCGGTCTTTGATCAGACAGCCGTGTAATAGGCTGAGCTGGCACAACTATTTTAGTCTTACTCTTCTGTCACCACACAGGTCAAACGGAAAAGACGTTTGATTATTTTATCACTTTCAATTCATTTAAAACTGCTTCTTAAACACATTTTAAACCACACAGCTTGAGGCTTTAAGGACACCTCTACATGTGTTAGTTATGGGAAGTCAACCGCTGAACTAGAAATATTGTTCCTAACACAACAGGTTTAAAACTCTTCCTGCATTGCATTGTGAGCGAATCTTTCAAACATGATAAGGAGCGTCACTTTTCCGGCTGACATCATAAGTATTCAGACCAATCACAACGTACAGATTAGCTGGCCAATCAGGGACACAGAGCTTTTCAAATCACGAAGAGAGTAAGGAGCTTCAAAAATGTACTTATGTGGAAAATAATGTGTTTTTGTAACCATAAACCACTCAAACACATTGTATTATACTAAATACAAAAAATTATGTTGTTTTTAGCAATGAAATAGGTGCTCTTTAAAACAACTACCTGTATGGTTTGTTAAGCTTGTAGCAGTGCACAAAGTTCAAAACCTTTATGTCTCAATGTTTTCTAATCTTTCGCTCCAGCCAAGAGGCGTGCAAACAATTCAAAAACTATTTTAGATTTTTTTTCATAGACATCTTACCAAATGCATCCTACACTGTCAGAAAAAGGTACAAAAGCTGTCACTGGAACGGTTCCCTTTAAAAGGTCCTAATGTACCATTTGATGCATTAATATGTAGCTTTTAGATACCAATTTATACCTCTGAGGTACTAATAAGCACCCTTTAAGTACAAAGATGTACTTTTTGAAAGGGTACCGCCCCAGTGACAGCATCTGTACCTTTTGTACGTCTGAGAGTGTTCACTACTGTAATGCAATGTGTGTGGTTTAGCAAAGGTTTCCATGATATGAGGAAGTGCTTGGGTTGTCCCCAGAGAATCCTCATTATAAGCATCTCACATTCACCGTTTACTTCATTGTCACTATTCTAGAGGTGGGAGACTTCACACAGAGATGAAAGGAAGATATAAACTGAAGTTCATTAATGAAAACAATGCACCACACACGCTCATTGCTTTATAATTTGTTGCTTAATTTTACTGCCTTCTGAGTGGTCTAGCAAAGTATACCGAATATTTGACAGACGTAACTCAGCTTGTAGCAATTTACAATGACAATTTAGCTGTCACTTGTGCAGTACACCTTTTTAAAGGTCCTAATATGTGCCATTTATGTATTATAGTCAAAAATTACTGTAAATGTCTTGTGCTGCATCCCTTGCGTCAAGCGCAAGGGATTTCAATGTTATGTCAATCTGAAGACGCGTTGACGTGTGTCTGGAGGTCTCGCGCGTGAATGAGGCGTTTAGCGCGGCACGGTAGATGCGATTCCGCCTCATTTGCGTGTCAAGTTTGCGCAAATGGCGCGAACTGAGCGTCTGCCGCGGTACACGTGAATGGTGCTTTTTGTGCATTTTGCGTTTGACGCGAATTTGCGGCTGACGGCCGAGTTGAAAAATTTGAACTGGCCGCGTTAACCAATCAGGAGCCTGCTTGCTGCTGTGGTAGCAGCCCCGCCCGGAGTCACTCATTCAACATGAAGGAACGCTTGATATTGTCTGTGAGCAGTTACCAGCAATACGAGCAATACGACACAAGTTCTTATTTCTATAGAGACAGGAATAAAAAGGACCTCGCTTGGAAGAGTGTCAGTGAGGACATTGGGCAACCTGGTAAGTTGTAAATACACATTTCACTTTTGAGTCACGTGACGTTTATCGACCCGCGCCGTTTATTTTCTCCCTATAGTAAGGTGACCAAAATACCAAATACAAACCGGTAACTCTCTCGATAAGTGCACAATCAACATCAGTCATCTTGCAAACAGACAACCACATAGCACTTGCCCCTCCCACAAGAAGCAGATTTTGCCTCTGACGCGCATCAAATGCTTGCTTTTTCCGCGCGTCTACTTCGCTCTACACACGCTAATGCATTCAAACTGTTCAAGCGGCAAACTAGGCGCGGTAAACGCGATTTTGACGAAACGCGGTTGGTGTAAACGCACCATCAAGCGCAAGTGATTTCAATGTTAAGTCAATGTGAAGACAAGGCGCGGTAGATGCGATTTTGACGCCTTAAACGCGGTTGGTGTAAACGCAGCATTAAGCCACCATGCCACAGTACCATTAGATTTGTTGTTTTTGCAATGGTTTAGAGATCATATATAATTATTTCTCAGTCTCTTTATTAGAATACAACCAGAAAATACAGGAAATTTGTATTTAGTATTAAAAACAGTATAAAAGTAAAAGCTGATGTGTCAAGTTTTTAGAGTAAACTCCGCTTCCACTTGAGCAATAGCAGGCAACTGCAGGATCTCTTAAACCTAATTTCTAATTCTAATCGAATGACTTCAGGACTTCAGTCTCCTCAAAAAAGCTCAAGATGTGTTTCGTGCCAAGAGGTGTCACACTAAATACTGACAGATGCCTGAAGAAGACATTAAGTTCTGCAAATTGTTTTGTTTTTAATTTTGTGTACATATTTCCTGTATTTTCGGTTTGTATCTTAATAAAAAGAGTCAAAAAGAAATATGGATGGACATTAAAACTTGCTAAAACCACAAAGCTCGTGATGGTGGCCTAAAACTTTTGCACAGTACTCTATGTATACATCTGGTATCAAGATGTACCTCTGAGGTACTACTATGACCTCTTTAGATGTAAAAGTGTGACAGCTAGGGACCATTTTTTCGGACAATGTACCTGACGGTCAGTGAATGTGCGCTCAAAAACCAAGCCTATACAGCTTTGGATTATGTTAAATCTACTCAGATGTTCTTAGTGTGCTACGAGTATGAAATAAACTGAAATACAGTACATACACACACCTACATACCCAATCCTGATGGTTTTTGAGGGTGGTGGAAAGAGCTATCTATGAGGAAATTGGGTTTAAAGCTTTTGGCAAAACCAAGTTTTGACAGCCTCACCGTTCAAGATCTACACTTTCTGCACTTCAGACAATCTTTCTCCTCTCTAATGAACCCCTTCAGTTTTTCAATTACAAAGGCAGCCATTGGGTATCAGCACTACCTGCCAGGGCTTCGGTGACAAAAGTGCTGAATAAATTACTTTGGCTGTTTTCAAAACCCCCCACACATTTCTTGCCCAAGCAGCTCCCTTTTCATATTGTATTTCAATACTATCCTGTGGCAATTTTACAAGGTGGCTAATTCGTACCTACGATTTGCTTTAGCCCCTGCGATTAACTTCACACAAATTCATACTAATTAGCTAACTGCAAACTCAAAGTTCACATTAATCGTTCACCCTCTCCATCTTTTCAAACACATCACTTCCCTGATACACAGCTGCTTTCACCAAAACCAAAATCACCTTGTGAACTTCAGATTGCACCAAACACTCTTCTAGCACTCTTATGGTTAAAAAGTATAAAGTACACGGCTATTGATTATTCACAGACATTGTAAAACAGGAGCCAAAGTCTTTAGAAAGCAAACACACACAATAACCAAGGGGCTTCCCGAAGGGACACTTGCTCTTTAGTGACCTATAACAGGGTAAATGTTATCCAGGACATGTGGGCATCAGCACATTTGGTTTTTGGGACAGCAAACTGCAAGCCTGAGGGTTGGTCCTGAATGCAGAAATCCAGCAGGGATTTCGTTGGCCAACCCACGCTCCTCTTTCCAATCTGGAACCAGAGATGGTGAACTCTATAGGGTGTGCATTGGTCTTTAGAGAGCTTATGTAGAATTCTGGTGAAATGCCAAACTAACAGATTCTGCAGAGAGGAGGGAGGTGTATCCTCAGCACTGCAAAAATGTACCATGACTTTCTACTAAATTGTTACAGGGTCAAGCAAGGTACCAGAGGCCACTGCTGCTAAATGAACATTTGTGCATCCTTTAGTGAAAACCTCAATACTTTAAGGAGCACATAAGTGTACTAATTTTATATTAATATTAATTTTTTGACTTGGCTTACTAAAAAAAAAAATCTTACAACTGCATACAGACAGCCAGTTGAAATACTTCAACTTTATAGAATGCCGCGTCAAAAGCGCGTTGGAAAGAAGGAGGGGAAACGGCGCGGTCGCGTTTTTGTGAACCGCCCCTTATTGAGTGAAGTATATGCACATTATATAGAAAAATAATAATATAGCCTATACATTTCTAAGAAGATCGTGGGTAAAATAAATAATAACTTTACACTTAAGTGTTCTTTGCATCAATACCACGGAACCAAACAAACAGTAACTTACCTATAGTGGACACCACCGTCCCGACAAAATAAAACGCTCCAGTAAAATCCCATCTCGGTCGCAAAGCGTCGACTCGAACCCCTGCAGCAATCGCAGCCTCGTACTCTTTCAGAAGCGAGCTCAGATCCTGCACACTGATATTAAATGTGTCGCTAAAGTTCCGGAGGGTTCGGTTCCAGCGCCCGTGAGCTCGCAGTTCGGACGGCCTCTCGATGGCTGAAAACACCGCGGCGCCGCACAGCAGGTACACGATGATGAGCACGGCGAGCAGCAGAAAGCGCCCATTGTCTTCATTCATGTGAAGGGAGCGGCAGCCCTGCAGTCGGTGCGCCGGCATTATCCACATTTCAGCACCACGAGTGCAGTGGACAGCGACCGACACAATAACATGGATCTCTATGGAGCTGCAGCTGCTGCATCAGGACAATCCAGCATCTCTTAACATGTTTCATATGGCCACCAAACAAGTTCTAAAACGAGAAAGACTTCATTTAGGAGACTTTAAAGCAGTACTGTTAATATTTAAACAAGTTGGTTAGTAAGACTAGACACTTTCTCTACTAACTTTTCTGTCATCTGTATTAAAGACCCAAATTCTACACTTACACGTATTCAGCTTAGCAAAAGCACTTACAAATGACAAAGCGCTCGAGCCAACAAATAGCACAGATTTAGGGATTTATCTGACGCTTAAATCATAAGTGACTTATTCAGGCTACATATTTTTTATCAGTTTGTGGGTTTTCTGGGAATCAAACCCACAACCTTTTTGCGCGGCTAATGCAATGCGCTACCAACTGAGCCATACACGGCATAGTTGTAAAAAATGCTGGGTTGTCAACCTGAATATTAAATATTAACCTAGTATTACTACCATGGGGTTGATTTTATACTAATTGTATGCCACGGGCTGAAACAATCTGACCTTTACTGAAATGTGTGGCATTCAAGACTCTAGCCTATTAAAGTACAGTTGAAACGATGCCTTAAATATGAAATACAAGAAAGCTAGCCAAATCCCCTCTCTATACATTTTTTAAATATTTATTTATATTTCACACTGCAAATGAACAAATACACACCACTTGTGGATCACCTTAGTGTATTTAGTTTGTAAATAACTGGACTTACCCTCGAGGTCAGTAAAGTACAGTAGTTCTCCATCCAGGCTATCCCGTAGATTTATCATCCACATAAATCCACCTACAGTGTTCAGTTATAAATATCCGTAACTCATCCAAAGAGGAAAATCAAAGACTCCAGGTTGTGTTTTAACGCAGGGATGCGGCTTACTTGTCCTTCTGCTTTTCCGTGATGCGGGCGCAGCATCCTGCTCATCATTTGGGTCGCTGCGCCAAACCGTTTGCCCCGTGAATTACATTCATTTATGCTTCAGTTAAAAGATAAAGCTTGAAGATGTTAATAAAAACATTTAGCGAACGTATACGGAGGATTATTGCACTTGTTGTGATTCAAATCTCTTCTGAGCTTTTCGCTGTGGGATGTTGAATGCCCGCAGTAATGATGCTGATGCTGCTTCTGCGCGCGCTACAGTACAATGAGGGGCTTTTTTTACAACTTTGCTCATACATTACAGTATAATCATTGGACGGTGTTAAAAGGCTGTCTTGTTTTTAAATTTAATTATCTGTCCATTTAAAATCTAATTTCCTTCGTTTGTACTACTTTGTGTCGTTTAATAAACAAATCCGGTGACAAAACAGTTTGTGCGTCCTGTTGATTTGATACAAGCAAAGAAATCCCTTTAGTCTCAAAAGAAATAGCTACTTTAATCTTTGTAAATCTCTTGTAAAATTTTGTGGCGAATTGAGGTGAAAATCGCTCGGGACACTTTTACCACTCCTTTCTCACAAGTCGTTGCTTCCTTATCTCTCAATATCAGCCAAAAAAACAAACACTCGGTTCGACCAGCAGCTTCAACGGTCGGTGGTGATGAAAAAATAGTCGATAATAACGTGATAAAGGCGAATCGCAATATATCTCTCTCGCTTCCATCGCTCCTCGTTTCTTTTCTTTGGGACCGCAGGGCGCGCGCGGTGCCACACACTCCCCACAAATCACCGGTGAACGATGCGGCACGCGGCGCTCTGACTGCTATTAGTGCGCAGCGTTAAGGTGGGAACGTGCAGCTACGGTACGCTCGTTTTTTTCTTCTGACAATTAATCGATGACAATTATCTGTGCCCAGATCACCACTTCCAAGCCCAAGACTAAAGAAAGTAACGGATGAGAGTGATTCCCATCCATATAATGGGCTGGCATTGTCAGAAGTCATTTCGTGCAATACTCAGTGGCGTTTGGTGAAACATGAATGTATTATTATTGTTATCCCGCAAGGTGCCTTATCTAGGAAAGGTGTGTTATTACTTTTTAAAGTGATATGGTGTATTGAGTAAAATATACATTAGGGGCAGGACCTAGAGCAATAAAGACTAGAATAATATAGAAACCAAACACTCTTTTTACCTGCCTACACCCTAGCAACAACTAAAAAGACTTTGATTGACAATGCAAAAAATAACTACTCAAGCCTACAAAATTACCTACCTATAGTCATGTAATTTTTTTATTCTTTTTCGTGATACTATCACGAATTTCCTCGTTTTTTCGTGATACGATCACGAGTAAAACTCTATTTACGTGTCACTGTCACGTATTGGCAACTCATCTGCTTTTTGCTATTTTCAAACCATTTTCACTTCGGTTTAGAGTTAGATTTGTTGTTTGCGTTAGGATGTCACTTTAAGTATTGGTTTATACAATTTTTACAGATTTTTTTTATATTTTCTAAATTTTAAACCATTGTCGCCTGACGTTAGGATTAGAGTTGGGTTTGGGTAAGGACGTCATTTTATGTAATCTAACCCTAAACCGAAGCGACAATAGTAAGAAAATAAGAAAAACAGTTGAGTAACCAATACGTGACAATGACACGTAAACAGAAATTCGTGATACGGTCACGAAAAAATGCGGAAATTTGTGAGAGGATCACGAAAAAGAAGCTTGACTATAGGTACGTAATTTTGTGAGATTAACAACACCCAAGAATTGTAGGCACCAGCCTTTTGCCAGACATGTTCTCAGCGTTACACAACATGGTTTATGTTACAGTACAACAAACATTTAGAGTAATGTTGAGCAAAACAATATGTGTGTGCAATTAGTTTTAGGGAAAGGGTTGAGCACCAATTAGTCATATCTGTATTTTTTCTGTGAAAAGTGTCACTATATTGAATGTCAGACTGTGATCTATAGTTTAATTAAAACTCGCCACAAACCCCAAATGGCAGCGTGTTTGGAGCTTCACCGGTGTAAAAGATGCAACTCTAATTATGAACATGTAATTGGTAATGTGATGCCAACACAAAGGTTAAAGATTCGCATGCAAGTAGAATTCAGACAGGAACAGGAGAGTCATTGAGATTAAAGAGCTGCTCTATCATCATTGTGCCCCTGAGAAAAGCACTAAAGCTCAGTTTGCTTTAGGGGAACAAGATCCCTCACTTACCAGCTTAATAAGACTGATCTCTCTTTCTTCTCAGTGGGTACACTTCAAAGCCCTTCTTCTGATGTCTAGGACCCTTGTATGTTATAGTTAACTGTAATGGTAATTAAACAGGCAACATCATGAAGACAGTGTTTCACACTGGTACATATCAGTAAGATGCTGGGTGATGAATTATGAAAATCAATTATTAGTTTTCACAAGAGCTTTGAATTGAAGTATATTGCGCAGGGGACAGCTTTAAAATTACATGCTGTAAGTAATATTCTGTATGTATGTATAAAATATATACAGTAGAGAATTTTGTGCATGACTGTGAGCTCTCCAAATGTGCACCCCAGTGTTATGGATTGCAATGTTATTAAAGAGCACCAATTGTCCGAATCACGATTTTACATTTCCTTTGGTGTGTAAGTTTGTATTAGTATATATTACTGATATGCAAAAGATAAAACCCCAAAGTAAACGAAGAGGTGAGTTATCGTCTCCAACGTAAATCTCTTTTCTTGGACTACAACAAACACGTGGATTGTAGGCAACAGTTTACTTCCTGGGATTGGCGATGTAGAGAAGACCGACATTATCATAATTCATCCCACATCAGACTCACAGCCTGTAAGTTAACTCCTGTTAGCATTGCATTGTGAGCGAATCTTTCAAACATGGTAAGGAGCGTAACAAAATTCTGGCTGATGTCAGAGGTATTCAGACCAATCACAACGTACAGATTAGCTTGGCAATAATCAGGGACACTTGTGGAATTTTTTTTTTTGCATTAGCCAAGCGAACACATTGTATTATACCAAATACACAAAAAACTTTGTTTTTTAGCAATGAAATAGGTGCTCTTTAACCAATAAGAATCAGCTTGGCCAATTGAGATGTGGATTAAAAGATCTTAAAAGGATAGTTCACCCAAAAATTTAAATTACATATGTTGTTGTAAACCTGTATGAGTTTCTTCTGATTTTGTTAATCACAAAATAAGAAATTTTGATAAATGATGGTAATTACACAGTTGACGGTACCTTGACTTCCATAGCAGGAAAAACAAATACTATGGAAGTCAGTGGGTACCATCATTTATCAAAATGTCTTCTTTTGTGTTCAACAGAATAAAGAAACGCATACAGGTTTGTAACAAACATGATGGTGAGTAAATGATGACAGAATTTAAATTTTTGGGTGAACTATCCCTTTAACTGTAATTGTGTTGTGACTGTCAAAAGCAAAAAAAATAAAAAGCTTGTTTTACTTCAGTCATTTATCAACAAGTGGGCAATTTCCTGAGTTATCAACCCTGACAATAAAAATGGCAAAATCAATCAACACCCCCTCCATACACACAGACGCACACACACTGTACACGCTACTGCTGATGATGATAATGTAGGCCAATAATACATTACAGACCTGTGTTTTAATGTAAAACGAATACACTTATGTCGCTTAAAGGGTTCTTCACAGAATAATCTTTGGTTCCCCAAAGAAGCATTCAGTCAAATGCTCTTAGAAAAAGCATATATCTTGACTTTTCATAATCAGAAGAACATTTTTGCACTATGAAGAACTGCAGGAAGGATCTACAGATGTTAAAGGTTCTTTATGAAACCATACAGCCAAAAAAATCCCTACATTTTATAGCACCTTTATTTTAAAGGGACACTCCACTTTTTAAAAAAATACTAATTTTCCAGCTCCCCTAGAGTTAAACATTTGATTTTTACCTTTTTGAAATCAATTCAGCTGATCTCCGGGTCTGGCGCTACCACTTTTAGCATAGCTTAGCATAATCCATTGATTCTGATTAGACCATTAGCATCGCGCTAAAAATAATCAAAGAGTTTCAATATTTTTTCTATTTCAAACTAGACTTTTCTGTAATTACATTGTGTACTAAGACCGACAGAAAATTATAAGTTGTGTTTTTCTAGGCAGATATGGCTAGAAACTATACTCTAATTCTGGTGTAATAATCAAGGACTTGTAACATGCCCGAAAATAGTCCCCTGCCATTGTAAGTTACTAAGGGGACTATTTTCGGCTGCTGCGTAATATTATTGCGCCTTCTGCAGCCATGTTACAGCAGCAAAGTCCAAGTCGTAGTGACAGGATCATGGCAGTCCCATGTTTTATGTGAAGGCACTGGCTTTGTTTATTCAGGCCATGTGCTTTCTGTCTTGTCTCCTGACCCCACCCCCTCGTCTCCTCGTTAATCACCTTGTTATTGTTTCATTCATGTAACCTGTTCCCCTTTTGATTTGCTTCCTTATTTAAAGCAACACTATGTAGTTTTTTGACCTTTAAATAATTTCTCTAAAATTATTTAAGTGATAGAACAACTCTTAACTGGATGAATTGTACTGTTGCTGCAACCTGAGCAGCCTCCTAGCTGCTACAAGCACACTCTGAAAGTGGCGGTGGAGGGTAGAGCACACAGCCCCGCCCCTCCCCCTGCCTGCAGAAGAGTGTCTGATACCAGGCACTGTTGCGCTTTTCAACCACATGGGGGAGCTGTAAGTCATTTTTACATGGAAACTACATAGTGTTGCTTTAATGCCGTTGTGTTTGCTGTCCTGTGCTGGTTCGTCTTGTATATTCCAAGTTTTCTTGTAGCTAGTAAATTATAAAGTCTTCAGTCAATGCTTTATTGTCAGTTTAGTCTAGTCTGTCTTGTGTTTGTTTGCAAAGTTTTTGTTGTTTGCCCCCTCGTGGGTTTTTGTTTTCCAGTTTTTGTTTAATAAAAGTGTTTTGTGTTCATCTGTTGTCTGCGCCTGGGTTCTGTCCTACCAAATCATGACAGCAATTATTATAATATAGACGGTTTCAGCAGTAACAACATAAACAAGTGGTTTTCGTGGTCAACACGTAACTTCCGGTAAACTCGGCTAAGAATAAATAACAATAAAATACTTTAAATGTAGTTTATTTATATAATAAGCAAAATAAACAACACATAGATTACATAGGAAACAAAAACATTTGTTATTTTCGACGAGGTATTTGTTCAAGAGTTCAGTTTAGCAACTAGTTAGAACATTAAAAAAACTGAAACCGGAAGTAAAGTTCGGATCAGACGCGTATCACGTCACCGCATGTGCATCCAATTAAACCATCTATACCGGACATTAAACCATAAAGGCAAACAGATACAATGTTGCATACACACAAATATACCTTTAAAAAAATCCTTTGAGGTTTTTGGGCCAGTTTTTTATGTGCAGATCTCATTTGTTTGTTTTTTGTTATCTTTGGATCTAAGCACTGATAGAAGTTTTGTTTGGGCTGTCTGGCATTATACGCTTTACCAGTCTTTGGGCTCTATCTTACACCCGGGTCGCAAGTGTCTTTTGCTAGTTTCCACCCTGCGCAATTATCATTTTCACATTTAGTGCCACGTTATTGAAATAGCAAATGCATTTGCGCCCCCTTTTTATTGTATGATGACTCTGTACCTGTGGATATGGTGGGATGAGAAACATTTTTAAGTAATGCTTAAAAAAAAATGACGCTGTCCAAGTGCTAAAACGTGCGGAGAGCCGTTTGTAAATTCTTTATCTCCTGTTTGTTACAAATAAAGTATTTTTAGAGTACTAACCTTATCTTACATACTTGTAAATTATTTTTTGATGATATTAGATACATTTAAAGCAATTAAAAGCCTGCTTTTTTACTTCCATGACTAAAAGAAAACGGGTTTTAAAGGTTTTAATAAAAAAATAACAATTTCAATGCAAATGAAAAACAAAACAATTATTTAACATTAATTTTAAACTGGGGATCTTCTTCCTTCACTTAGTTTTTCAGTTTACAAAGTCCGCCATCTAAATAGGTATTAGACATAGCGCCAGCGCAACTGGCTTTTCAAGGGGATGAGAGCTGAGACTCTCATTGGTTTATTGCACGTTACGCCCAAAATACTCCCATTACTCATTTAAAAAAAAAACCTTTTCGAACATGCGCTCGGCGCACAAACCATTTTTCCCGTCGTTAAATTAGCAAAAGTGGATTCGGACACGCCCATTTAGATGTTGCGCTGTGCGCTTTAGACATTGCGCTTTAGTTAAAATAGGGCCCTTTGACTGTAGAACTGGCCATAAAAATATGTTGATTCTGTTTCGTATGGTAAATCAATTAAAATGTTTTCTCTGCTTTTTACACAATTTCTTAAAATAACAATCATTCAAGATATTGTAATGCATCAAGACTTTTAGTAGTTTTCAGGTGTTTTAGATTTGGATATTTCTTTGGGCGAACTCGTTGCTTGCAATTTCAAGCATTTAGCTGCATAAAGCAAAGGCCAATATGAAAGAACAGTCACGACCCATTTTACTTGTAGTTTGACATATTTTGTATTATGTGATTCAGTTTTATCCATTAGGAATTGACCGGCTCATAAATGTGCTCTCCAGATGACCATGATCAGAGGGGCTAAAAAATAAATGATTTTTGATGTCAAATAAAAAAGTTAACTTAATTTGGAAGCAAGGCAAGTTTATACATTTTTTAGATAACTAGGTCAAACATAGTTTTCTTTTGAATGGTGCACACTGCTGAATCATATACAATAACCAAAAACACCCATTCAGAAAGAAAACATCAATCTTTTGTTTTGGGTTGACTGAAGTTTTATTTACTTAAAAACCAATTTCCTCTTACATTTGGTGTTTCATGAATCCTAATTCCACCTGTATTCCCCAATATGATCCAATCACTATATAATTTAGTTAGGAGAGAATGTGAAAGACTCAACGGGCATTTAGCTTATGCTTAATGCTCTCTCTCTCTCTCTCTCTCTCTCTCTCTCTCTCTCTCTCTCTCTCTCT
The DNA here is from genome assembly GCF_027580225.2 of Misgurnus anguillicaudatus. Taxonomy (NCBI): domain Eukaryota; kingdom Metazoa; phylum Chordata; class Actinopteri; order Cypriniformes; family Cobitidae; genus Misgurnus; species Misgurnus anguillicaudatus. Next base: position 30,405,819 of record NC_073347.2, on the reverse strand, counting down.
CTCTCTCTCTCTCTCTCTCTCTCTCTCTCTCTCTCTCTCTCTCTCTCCTGTTGATGTTACTTAGAAAGAAGTGGCAGGAAACATATGGTTTAAGCTATTACCAACCTGTCAAGATTTCCTTTGTAAATTGCTCTTTATAATTACCCAAGAGATGAAATGATGGCGACTCTTTGGAGCCTGACAGAGAATCTGAGGGGGCTGAACTGAATCTGTGGACAGATCTGCTGCTGTTCAGGAAGTCTATTGATTCAATATCATTCTACTGAGAGCAGGCAGCAGACTCAGCAGCACACACTGTTCTAGAAAGAGATGCAGATATATTAACATCGGCAGCACACTTGCATGGATTTACCTCAAACTCATTGCAATTACTACATATGTGAATTTATTTAAAATGTTTTTGTTTATTCATTTATATGCACATTACTGATGCTGATAAACTCACACGTGATCACACTTTCTTGACAATGGTGCCTCAACAGTCTACAGCAGGGGTCTCCAATTTTTTTGTGGGCAAGGGCTACCACAATGAATAAAACAATCTGGAGGGATGCTTTTTGATATGGACTACTCAAAACGTTTTTGTTTTACTTGTTGATTTAATTTTATTTTTCTTGTTGATATGTTTAAATTTAGTATTGTTTAAAATGTTAACATAAACCAAGCCAAGCTAATATAAAAAAATGTAATAAATAAATATTACGCACCACGTTGGAGACCCCTGGTCTACAGTATGTCTTATGAACTATATTGGTTAGAATTGGTTATTAAACAATATATTTAAAGGGATAGTTCACCCAAAAATTAAAATAAAAAAATAATATACTCACCAGTGGCGACCTCTTTTTGTGAGGGCGCTCGATGCGAAGTTCATCACAACATGTATGTAGCCCGTCGTGTGTGTGGTTCCTTTTTCAAAATATGCGCATCGAGAGATCGTGTGTGCATCATGTGTCCTGCCAAAATAAGTGTCTGCTGCAGATGCGTCTAAAGGGTTTATGATAAAAGAGACGCTCGTATTTGCCAGATACTCACATAATCTCATGCGTAATCAGAGTTTACTGTTAAGGGTTAAGGGAGTGTCTTGCGTGAATTTTGTGTACGTGAGCGTCTCTTTAATCATAAATGGTTTTGACGCGTGTGCAGCAGGCACTTATTTTGACCAAACATGTGATCACTCGACACGCAGAACACATATATTGAAAACGCAAGCAACACACTTGACACGAGCCTCCACTGCTACTCACCCTCATGTTGTTACAAACCTGTATAAATGTTTTTGTTCTGATAAACACGAAGGTAGTTCGTGTTCCTTCGTGTTCATCTGAACAAAGAAATTTATACAACAACATGAGAGTGAGTAAATAATGACAGAATTTAAATTTTTGGGTGAACTATCCCTTTAAAGAGCATCTTTGGTCCTAATCACGATTTTACATTTCCTTTTGTGTGTAAGTGTGTATTAGTACATGTTAACGATATGCAAACTGTACAAACCGCAAAGCAAACGATGACGCGAGTTGTGTTTTTTTAACCATAAACCACGCAAACACATTGTATTATATCAAATACACAAAATAAGATTGTTTTTAGCAATGAAATAGGTGCACTTTAACAGTTTATTGAAAATATATATTTTATCACAGTGTTTTTTTGAGGCCATATTCGTATGTATTTTACAAGTTGGCTAATAAAACATCCGACTTAAATGTCAATATCTTGCATTTGTAGCTGTGTGGCAGCAGGCGTTCCTTTTGAATGGTAAACACCAACTCATTGTCTCATGAATCAAGATGAGCAGCAAGCTGTAATCTAATTGCAAGGTTTGGCACAAATCTATTGTTGATCCGGTCCCTTTCATAGCTTCTCATTTTCTGCCAGTGAGAAAGAGCTGCTCTCCGAGGACCCAATTAAACTGACCATTGACCATCTCAACATCAATAAAAGATAAGGACAAGACAAAAGATATAATGACATTCTGTGTCCAGAAATATAGAAACGTTTGATTCCTCTTATCTGATTTAGGGCGTTAATAAGCTGTTTGACTTCATGATGATTATTGTCCGAAGGTTTCACATTACAGAACTCTATTGAAAGTTTCTTTCAAAAACTGATTGACCTGAGATTTCAAATGTCCAATCAAAAGCTCTCTAAAATCAGCAAGCCCCTCCCCCTATTGCACCCACCTCTGACTACCAACAGCAAGTAGTAAATCATGGCCGTAATGTGCATCTCTATCTTTATGTTACACGGGAGAGTAATATGTATTCATCACACCAGTATGTCTCTCAAAAATAGTGAAAAGTAACAACAAAATAGACCATTTAAAGTGATTTCATCAACTGCATGTAGTCGGATGAAAAGATTTATGCCCCCAAAAAGCTATTATTTGTTTATTATAACATCAATTTCATTATGCAGAATAAAAGTTTTTGTCAATAAGAGCAAATTAACAAGAGGCTTAATAGTCACACAATTCATTTCCTATGATGTAAAATTACATTTTATCCAGAACTGGTTCATATACAGATACAGAACTGGTTCAAGTTTTGGGTCTTGGATAGGTTGATCATTGATTTTTGTCGTCGCATCTGCACTGAAAACTTTACGCATTTAGGTCGCGCTACACAAGATGTTATTTACAGCGTCTCGGTTAGCCGAGTAAAATGAGAGAGATTTCCTGGAAATCTCCTTTTGTATGTATCAATCATAAAGCATTTGGCCCTGCTTAAATTGATGCGCCTCTGGCTGTATATAAGCACAATAGAGCAATAATAGTCATCATTAGGAAACAAGCTGATGGTGCTTACTGTAGTTACTGACACACAGTAAAAATAAACCACATTTCGTTTCAGAAAACCAAACAGAGATCACGCACCATCCTGCAGATGGCCCTCTGCAATAAATCAACAATGTCTAAATCATATTTCCTTCATAAGAGAAAGCAATAAAAGGATGAAAACAAAGAAATATTTCCAGATCTTACGTCAGACTTACATTTACAGGTTAAGCAAGATTATTTATATAACACACCTCTTATGTGCTATTATGATTCATAGTACACACAGAAAAAACATGAAGGACAAAAAATTATAAAATAATAACATTTAAAACACGATGACTATAAAGTGATAAATTAATTATTTAAATGGACAATTCAATACTCATTTTACAAAGCACCTATTATGCAAAATTCACGTTTGGACATAGATGTGTGTTGGCAGTGTGTGAACACCACCACCCTACAATGCAGTGTCGGCCGGTGACTTCTTTTTTCGAGGACGCTCGATGCGAAGTTCGTCACAACATGTATGTAACCCGTCATGTGTGTGGTTCTTTTTTTCAAAATATGTTTTCTGCGCATCGAGAGATCCTGTGTGCAACACGTGTCTTGTCAAAATAAGTGCCTGCTGCAGACGCGTCTAAAGGGTTTATGATAAAAGAGACGCTTGGGTTTGCCAGATACTCGCATAATCTCATGTGTAATCAGAGTTTAGTGTTAAGGGAGTGTCTTGCGTGTATTTTGTGAACGTCAGAATCTCTTTTATCATAAACGAATTGACGAGTGTGCAGCGGGCACTTGTTTTGACAGGACGCGTGATGCACATGGTTCACATGACGCAAAAAACACATATTTTGAAAACGCAAGCAACACACATGACACTCCGTACACTTATTTTGAATAAGCGCCTCCTTGCCTTGTTAATGTGATGTCACACGGATAGAACCTCACCCACAAACACTGACTGAGAGTCCTGCATTACCTTACCCTATCTTACGACAAGTTGTGTTATAGTCACAAAATTGACTATTTCGTGACTATTGACGAGTTTGATTAATATATTTGTGTTATTGACACGATTTTTCTTGTCTTCTTCATGTCACTCAGCACAAATTTCTATAAATATTTTTTAGGGGTGTCAACAGTAATCGATTCTGAAATGTATCGCAATGCGTGCATGCACGATTCAGCATCGATGCCGCAAAGTGCCATAATTGATTATGTCACTGGTTATTTTCTGACCTCGAGTGGACAATAAAGTTGTGAAGTTTCAATTACTTCCGGGGGCATAACAACAACAATCAAGATGGCTGAAGCAGGGAGAGATGACCGTGATAGACGGATAAATAAAAACGCACCCTTTTCCATGGAAAGTGGACATATGGGCACATTTCGGATTCTACGAAGTTAATGGGAAACTAGACAAGACTTACGCTGTGTAAATTCTCATCTCAGGTATATAATTGTCATTGTCTTAAAGCTGCTAAGCTTCCGTTTTTGTTGAGAATAGTTGTGCTTGACTGATTAAAATTTTGCTTTGTTGTGTACAGTAGAAATCTGATGCATCGCAATGCATCATAGAATCAAATTGAATTGAATCGTTACCTGGTGAATCGTAACTGAATCGAATTGTGAGGGCAGTGTCAATGCACACCCCTAATATTTTTTCATGTCTGTGGCATGTTTTTATTTATCGTATCATTTTAATTTTTTTCTCATTGTTTTTTCCTATTTGGGGTCGCTTGGGGTTAGGGTTAGATTCGGGGTTTGCGTTAGGATGTAATTTTATGCATTGGTTCTACATGTTTTTCTTCCGCTTTTAAAAATATTCTTGCTTGCAGTTGGGGTTTGGGTTAGGATTTCACAAAAAGTGATTCTAACCCCAAGTGACAATGGTAAAAAAATAGGAAAGAACTATGAGAAAACAAAATATAAAATGACACAATAAAGAAACAGACATGAAAAACTATTTATAGAAATTCATGCTTAAGTGTTCGGGGTTTCATGTGTGTTGCTTGCGTTTTCAAAATATGTGTTTGTTGAGTCATGTGACCCATGTGCATCACATGTTTTGTCAAAATAAGTGCCTGCTGCACATGCGTCAAAACTGTTTATAATAAAAGATACGCTCACATTCACAAAATACATGCAAGACACTCCCTTAACAGTAAACTTTGATTACACATGAGATTATGTGAGTATCTGGCAAACGTGAGTGTCACTTTTATCATAAACCCTTTAGACGCGTCTGCAGCAGACACTTATTTTGACAAGACACGTGATGCACATAGGATTTCTCGACGCGCAGAACACATATTTTGAAAAAAGGAACCACACACATGACGGGCTACATACATGCTATGAAAAACTTCGCATCGAGCACCCTCAAAAAAAGAAGTCACCGATCGTGTCAATAACAAAAATACATAAATTAAATATTTTGTGACTACACGAATTTCCGTGAGATTGGGTTGGCATTACCATAGTTTCCACCCTCAATGAGTCCACCATATTTCAATAGTTAGATATTATTGTCTCAGATTGTATTTACAGGAATCAGATCTATTTTAACCAAAAGCGCTCACTGTCCCTTTAGGGAAGGGAGTGAGGAGCAGTAGCTAATTTGCATACGGACACGAAAACAGCGCATTTTTGCTCCCACCTAAATAGGGGCATTTCGGATATGTAGTAACAAATGATTTTGAACAGAAACTTCACAGACACATTCTGGGCACACCTGGGATTTTTATTACATCCTGTAAAAGTTGGCATAAAAGGTGCCCTTTAATTTGAATTATAGACAAATCAATCCGAACCCCCAATGCAGGCTGTAAACGGAGTACCATATGTCGTGGACTCAAATGGCACTAGTTTGGAACGACTCTGAAAAGAAACACGCTGTTAGCTCATCCTCAAAACAGATGAGTTAAATGAACGCTGTTTTGCTTGTTGGCTCAGTATCACGCCGTTACAAATTTAAAGGCTATTCAAACTCTCGAGGGTCACACAGTAAATGATTTCTTAACCAGAGGCATGCGTATGTCTTCATATAGGACTGTGTTTAGCAGAAGCTGCACTTGTCTTCTCTTGTTAGACGTCTGGACAGGTGCCACGTCCTCCTACACCTGCACAATCTGTTCAGTAACAATCCCATCTGCCCAGAGGGATTCGGAACGACAACCGAAGAGCAAACCCATTACTTCCTGACAGGGTAAATTCAAGAAATAACAACACGATAGCTCCGATCTGAAAACGAGTGCACTTCTTTGCTGGGTAGTGTCTACGTAGCCAGTATTCTAAATGAGAATTTAATGAGTGTGTATTCTGGAATACCCTATGTAGGGAGCGACTGATTTATATAGATAATAGATTAATCATGTAATAGATGTATCGTGAACTTTGAATCCCCCTGCACTCACCTCAAAACACCAATGGACAGATCTGAAGGAAACTGAACTGATGATCAAGTTCTGTAAGGAGAAGAAAGAGAAAACGTAAGTAAAAATAAGTTTAGAAAAATCCTGACGGAGGACATTCAGTCAGCAAAATGTAAGCTTATATAATACTGCTGTATATGTGCATATAAATGAAAGCAGGACCACTAGGGCAGAATGAATGATGGAGCATGCATACAGTATAAAATCATACAGTAGTGTGATCACATGATGATTAAAGATTTTATGCCACAGTCATCAGAATATTGGACAAAACCGTATCTGTGTCTGCATATTTATTTACTTTTTCCATTATTTATAGATTTTTTTTGTCAAAGTCAAGCTTGCAGAAAGCCAGACGAAATGAATCACATGAGAGATGACAGCCGAATGACAGAAGAACAAAGAGAACTCAGACTGAGTTTAATGCTTTAGGTTCTTTAAATATAGAAAAGTAAACAGAAGTAAACAAAAGAGATCTCTAATGAGACTCAATGTCTGGAGTGCAGCTTAATAAGACTATAGCATGATATCGAGTGGGAGATAGTGAAAGAGACAATCATATACAGAAGGGAAAATAAGTATTTGACACATCAGCATTTTTATCAGTAAGAGGATTTCTAAGTGGGCTATGAACACAACATTTCCACCAGATGTAGCCATCAAGCCAACTATTGAATTCATACAAAGAAATCAGAACATTTAAGTATACAAGTTGAGTCATAATAAATAAAGTGAAATGACAATAAGTATTGAACACAATTTATTTAATACTTTGTAGAAAAGCCTTTGTTGGTGAATACAGCTTCTAGACGCCTCTTGTATGGAGAGACCAGTCGTCTGCATTGCTCAGGAGATATTCTGGCCCATTCTTCCACACAAATCTTAAAGGTTCCTTGGGCCTCTTTTATGAACTTTGATTTTCAGTTCTCTCCATAGATTTTCTATGGGATTTAGGTCAGGTGATTGACTGAGCCATTCAAGCAACTTGATTTTCTTTCTTTGAAACCACTTCATTGTTTCCTTTGCCTTGTGTTTGGGATCACTGTCTTACTGAAATGTCCACCCTCTTTTCATTTTTCTGATAAATGACAGCAGATTTTTGTCCCGGTACATTTCTACATTCATCCTGCCTTCAATAATATGAAGTCTGCCAGCACCCCTTACTGAAAAGCAGCCCCAAACCATGATGCTTCCACCCCCAAACTTAACTGTTGGTATGGTGTTCTTGGGGTGGTGGGTAGTGCCATTTCTTCTCCAAACATGGTGTGATGACTGCCAAAATGTTCAATTTTACTTTCATCTGACTATGCTACAGTCTCCCAATAATCCACAGGCTTCTCCAAATGCACTTTTGCAAACTTTAACCGAGCATCAACATGCTTTTTGTTCAGCAATGGAGTCTTGCGTGGTGAGCGTGCATGGATGCCATGGCGGTTCAGTGCATTGCTTATAGTTTTCTTTGAAACAACAGTACCTGCTGATGAAAGGTCTTCCTGCAATTCTGCGGAGTGGTTTTTGGCTCTTGGAGAACTCTCCTGATTATTCTTTGGACTCCTCGGACAGGGATCTTACATGGAGCACCTGCTCGTGGCTGGTTTATGGTGAAGTGATGCTCTTTCCATTTCCAGATAATGGCCACCACAGCTCACAGGAACATTCTGCATTCTGGAAATGCGCCTATAACCATTCCCATCAAAATGCTTTCAGCGATAAGATTACGAAGATCTTGAGAGAGTTCTTTGCTTTTCCCATCATGAAGCCTTTCCTTTGTGCCTCCTGGATAATGAGAAGCTTTATAGGCCATCAATTAGGACTAAAGCAGCTGATATCAATTAGTACTGATAGGGTTTCTCTCTCAATACTGACAGATTTCAGGTGATCTCCTGGCTTTCTATGACATTTTGCACCTTGTTCTCTTCATGTGTTCAATACTTAATTCCTGTGTCATTTCACTTTATTTATTATGACTCAACTTGTATACTTAAATGTTCTGATTTCTTTGTATGAATTCAATATTTGGCTTGATGGCTACATCTGGTGGAAATTTTGTGTCAATAGCCCACTTAGAAATCCCCTTACTGAGAAAAATGCTGATGTGTCAAATACTTGTCATTATTTTTTATGAGGTTAATGGGTTTGTTTATTGTCATTGCTTATCCAAAGGAAAATCATAGATCTCTTTATTATCTCAATTGCTTCTTCTAGAGAAACATCACGTTTGTCATGATAATGATCTATAAATCTCTCACATGTCTCCTTTAGAGTTTCAAAATGAATCTTAACAATGTCTTAAACTGCTCAACTTTGCCAGAATATTTATAAGTAAATATTATTAAAGATCTCAGTACTGTATCAAAATTTCTCAGATAAATACCTGGGGTTAAGGGTTTGTTCAAATCACATCTGTCTTTACCAGCTTTATAATTTACAGTTCATTTATCAGTAATTAAATGTATTTCTCAACTCAGTGATTAAAACATAGTTTCACAATAGACTATAATACTATTTCACATAAACAGACTAGCCTGATTTCTGTTTGCACAGCCAATTAAAAAGTCAAAATATGGATATAACTACTTTTGAATAGGCATTAATGCTTTTTATTTAATTGTGCTTTTTTGTAACAGTAATTTTCACATCATATAATTGCACTCTAAGAATATTAAAAACTATATAAATATATTGATATTAAATTCAAAGAAATTCCATTTTTTGCATATTTGACCTTAGATGTAATTCATTGCCGCCTCTAGGGGTGAATCTAGAAAACATCAAGAAATTTGTTTTGATCCGTCATTATGTGAATCTTACACACGTTAGGTGATCTGGAACTGTGAAAAGCTATGTTCTATTGCAGTTGTGTGATATCTTCTTTTTCGAAATGCCTGAAAAGTCACTTCATGCGAGTGTAAAACCATTTGCAATATATATCGTTCTCGATTTTTCGGTTTCGGTGCAATTTGAAAGGTAACGGTAACAAGACTTATGTATCTTCAGACAGTTGTGTTAGGTGAGGTATGTACAGTATGTGAAACATTACCGGATTACTGTCTGTATTTTTTGGCTTTGTTCTCTTTGCTCTTGGGTCCATACAGAAAGAGAGAGAGAAAAAGAGAGAGTTAGCAAGCTGCAAAACAATAACATTTTCAGCCCACAGAGCTTTCACACGCCCATTTCAAAGACTGAGTCACACTGCAATGTCAAAAATATGAAGGACAATAAAAGGCCGTAGTTTTATGAGAGATTCACTGACAAAACTATTTTTTTGCCTCGTTTAGACTGCAGGGAAAATCCAATTTTATTTTATTACATTTGTAAGCACATACATGTTAACCATTTCAAAAACTACATCAATAGATTCATCTTTTATGTTCATGTTTTCAGCATCCATATCATATTCGTGGCGCTAGAAAATTGAGTTGTTTAACATCTGACAACCAATCTACTGCTTTAATGTGTACCTTAAATAAAAGTGTCACCTTTAATAGTTTAGCCAAAAATGAAAATTCTGTCATCATTTACTCTCCCTCAAGTTGTAACAAACCTGTATAAATGTATTTGTTCTGCTACATAAACGAAGATATTTTGAAAAATGTAACAGATCTAAGGCACCACCGACTTCTATAGCATTATTTTTCCAACTATGGAAGTCAATGGTGCCCCTGATCTGCTTGGGTTAAATCATTTTTCAAAATATCTTCAAATGCATATACAAATAAATTTAGACAAATATACAACATGTAACTGCTGAAGCCCTTTGGGTTAAATACTGCACAAACTATTGGTGTTAAAGTATAGGTTAGACAATACACAGTCAAACACACACACACAACACACACAACTAGTCTAAACTCATTGTAAAGCAAGGGTCGGTGAAGGTATACCAGCCCATGATAAAAGAAATTTGATTAGTGCAATATTGTTCAGTCAAACTGTGATGTCTTACAAAAAGAAAGTATAATGCAGCCCTTCGGTATGTCCTCGATGAAGAGATTGTCCATCCATGCAGCATTCATCTGTTTTCACACTAGAGCTATTTTCCTCACATCTTTTCATCCCTTCACTCGAGTTCTTCTGCCTTCTGCCTAAAAAATGTTTTGTAACAATAGTGTGCTCAAATATATGAACACCTAAGGTGAAACAGGAAAAGTGATGAATTATAAATATTATATATCTTCTGTCTGCTGGTATGTTGCTGGTCCAAACAGACCATCCTAGAAAAACAGAAAACATCAGCTGCCACTTTCGTCAATGGCGGGGAAAGAGTTAATATGGCAGCTGATGTTTTTTTGACAAGTTAACTCGTCAATGGCGGGGAAAGAGTTAACATGGCAGCTGATGTTTTTGTTTTTCTAGGATTTCTAGGATATTTTTCTAGGATGGTCTGTTCCTGTTCTGAGTTAACTCGTCAATTGCTCTACATCCACACCGCCACAGACCTGAGCTACCAAAGAAGCTTAGGCCGCCCGTCAAGGACGCTTGTCAAAAAGTACGGGGAAGCTTGTTGACGCTTTGGCCGCTCTGAAGTCTTTTTCCGGGGAACTAATGTTTTGGTAGGAACAAGTTTACATCGTATGTTTCTCCGGAATCAGCCAGCGAAGAACGCCTAGGCTATATTCTTATTGGTTGCTGGCGTTGAGCGTCTTTCTGATTTCTGATTGACGCTCTGGTCATTCAAGATGCCCAAAATGCCACGCAGATGGATTTGACGCTCCTTGCAGCTGAGAGAAGCCAGCTTCCATTATAAATGAATGACTTCTGGTAACTTTGAAAGCGCAAGTCTGCGGCGGTGTGAACGTACAGTTAAGAGAAAACGCTTCCCTGCCAATGACGAGTTTTTCCGGCAATCGGTATTTCCGAAAAGTTTATTTATCCACCAGGTGGAGCTCAACTTATTAAACCCGGAAGTATATCCTTATAGGACAAACATTTCAAACTCCGTGTATGTTTTGAGGATCGCTCAGAATCTGATCTCTATCAAAACTTTTTGCAAAAAATTTTTTTAATTATTTTTGAAGAACCCTTCCCATATTTGAGAGGTGATAAAAATAGAACAAATTAAGGTAGGATGAATTTTTTTTTTTTTTAAAGCAGAGGATCTGTTTTGTATGTTCATATATTTAAAGAAGAACATTTTCTGGAAGGCATTAAAATTTTGTGAAAATCATAAAAAATGCTGGCCCTTGCTAACAACTTTGTTTAAAAAAAGCTGGTGGGGAAATAGTTAAACAGGATTTTTTTTACAAAAGATAAAACTGTGAACGAGATACTTATAAAATAATGTATATTAATTTGCTTTCTACACTGAATAAAATGATTCATTCAATGTACTCAATTTAAGGTAAGTTGCAATCCATTTATTTAAAGGTGTAGCGGAGGATTTTCTCGGATTTTAGAAAAGAACCGCCTTTTTAAAAATATGCAATTGCGCAACACTCCTGATTGACAACTAGGAGGACCAATAGTCTTGATGATCCACCCGGAAAAAAAAAATCCTCCGGAATACCTTTAAGCTACATTTAAACAAAAGTTTTTATTTTTTGTTTAAATGTAGCTTAAATAAATTGATTGCAACCACTTACCTTAAAAAAATTAATTTTTACCTTCAGTGGCTGAAAAACTATACAGTAAAATGAAGTATTTTGGGTTAGGGAAAATATATAAAAATGAGTGCAAAATGTGCACTGAACATATCAGATATCAGTAAGAAATACAAATATATAACTTTGAAACAAACCACACTGATTTACCTTTTCTGATGTGGCGAACTCCAACACTTTCCAATCTCTGAAGGTCATCAGTCCCGCTGGTCTGCTAAAGTCTGTTGGGACACAGTGAAAAGATAATGTCTAGTTTTATTGGCATGCTTGCCTGTGGCACACCAGTGGCGTTCATCCTGGCTGCTGGTGACACTCAAGGCATTGTGGAATGTCAAGACAAAATGTGCCATTTTCTTAGAGAGGAAAAATATACACACAGATCATTACCGGAACAAAAATTCACAGTTAAAACAATAAAAAGAAAACTGGGACTAGGAGACATAAAGTGGACACAATGCTGTGGCCTTGAATGTGGTGTGTCATTCTACAGTAATATCTTTAACTACAAATAAATGTCTTTTGCCTGAATCTCAGTCATTAGAGGATTGTAATGGTTTATGTCTTCAGAGAAAAAGTGACCCTGTCGATGGCCCAGCAGGGACAGTATAAATTTCACAACCTTCTGTTTAATGAAACCTTTGTGCTTCAATGTGTGGACTGATATATTACTGTCATTTTTACTTGTTTGTACACAGGGCTCAACATCATCAATCAGGTTGTGTGATGCATTACAATACAGCAACTAGATAGAGAAAGCAAACAAACAAATTAAATTGAATATCAGCACCGACACAATGAAGCAGAAAGAAGAATACAAATTTTTCTATTAATCAACAAGTACATCAGTAAATACTGAAGCTTTTAGAAATACATCATTAAATAGAAGAAAAAAGTAACTGAGTTCCAGTATACCCCACTGAATAAGTTTAAATCATATGCAAAAAGTTCAACTTAAGAATGTTCATACAAACATATTATAAACTTACATATTAGAACAAACATTATATTAAAAAATACATTATTTTCATTTTTGGGTGAACTATCCCTTTAAAATGGTTCATTTGACTTGCAAAAGCAAGTTGTTTTAACTTCATGCTGCATTTCTTTTACAGGGTAGAGTTGTTTTGTATGTTTTGTTGATTGTTACCATGATTGAGGTTTTTGTGTTCAGTTCTCAGATCTCTGTGAATGGCACAGTGATGTGACTGGTTAATAAGGCATAATTATGCATTAACTGTTTGCGGTTAGTTGACCAATGTTTTAGTCTCTTTGAAGGACAGTATAACTGAAATAATACAAGAAAGTAATTGAATTACAGTTACTTACTTGAACTTGCATTACATCCTGTATAAACTTTCACAATACTATGTAAAACAATATTAAATTCTAAACAAACTCTAAATATAGGTGAGTTTTCCTAAGACGTTAGATACTATTTATAAGTTCATTCTGCATTTCTTCGAGTTCTTAACTGACTATACTATTGTCAGGATTCTGTCAGGATCTTGTCTTGGCTTCTAGATCATTGTGACAGGGTTCTGACAGTACCATGTTTTGTGTGAAGGCACGTGGCTTTGTTTATCAGGCTATGTGCTTTCCCCGTCTTGTCTCTGACCCGCCCCCTCATCTCCTTGTTAATCATCCTTTTATTGTTTGATTCACCTGTTGCCCTCTTGATTTGCTCCCCTTTTTAATGCCCTTGTGTTCGCTGCCCTATGCTCATTCGTTTTGTAGTTGCTTGCATCTCAACTCGTCTCGTCTCGACTAGACTGGACTAGTGATCAATAGACTAGACTGGACTAGTGATCTTTAGACTAGACTGGACTAGAGATCTTCAGACTAGACTGGACTAGAGATCTTCAGACTAGACTGGACTAGAGATCTTCAAACTAGACGGGACTAGAGATCTTCAGACTAGATTTTAAGACTAGACTGGACTAGAGATCTTCAGACTAGACTGGACAAGAGATCTTTAGACTAGACTGGACTAGAGATCTTCAGACTAGACTGGACTAGAGATCTTCAGACTAGACTGGACTAGAGATCTTCAGACTAGATTTTAAGACTAGACTGGACTAGAGATCTTCAGACTAGACTGGACAAGAGATTTTAAGACTAGACTGGACTAGAGATCTTCAGACTAGACTGGACAAGAGATCTTTAGACTAGACTGGACTAGAGATCTTCAGACTAGACTGGACTAGAGATCTTCAGACTAGACTGGACTAGAGTTCTTCAGACTAGACTGGACTAGAGATCTTCAGACTAGATTTTCAGACTAGACTGGACTAGAGATCTTCAGACTAGATTTTCAGACTAGACTGGACTAGAGATCTTCAGACTAGACTGGACTAGAGATCTTCAGACTAGGCTGGACTAGAGATCTTCAGACTAGGCTGGACTAGAGATCTTCAGACTAGATTTTCAGACTAGACTGGACTAGAGATCTTCAGACTAGACTGGACAAGAGATCTTTAGACTAGACTGGACTAGAGATCTTCAGACTAGATTTTCAGACTAGACTGGACTAGAGATCTTCAGACTAGATTTTCAGACTAGACTGGACTAGAGATCTTCAGACTAGACTGGACTAGAGATCTTCAGACTAGGCTGGACTAGAGATCTTCAGACTAGGCTGGACTAGAGATCTTCAGACTAGATTTTCAGACTAGACTGGACTAGAGATCTTCAGACTAGATTTTCAGACTAGACTGGACTAGAGATCTTCAGACTAGACTGGACTAGAGATCTTCAGACTAGGCTGGACTAGAGATCTTCAGACTAGGCTGGACTAGAGATCTTCAGACTAGATTTTCAGACTAGACTGGACTAGAGATCTTCAGACTAGACTGGACAAGAGATCTTTAGACTAGACTGGACTAGAGGTCTTCAGACTAGATTTTCAGACTAGACTGGACTAGAGATCTTCAGACTAGGCTGGACTAGAGATCTTCAGACTAGATTTTCAGACTAGACTGGACTAGAGATCTTCAGACTAGATTTTCAGACTAGACTGGACTAGAGATCTTCAGACTAGACTGGACTAGAGATCTTCAGACTAGGCTGGACTAGAGATCTTCAGACTAGGCTGGACTAGAGATCTTCAGACTAGATTTTCAGACTAGACTGGACTAGAGATCTTCAGACTAGACTGGACAAGAGATCTTTAGACTAGACTGGACTAGAGATCTTCAGACTAGATTTTCAGACTAGACTGGACTAGAGATCTTCAGACTAGGCTGGACTAGAGATCTTCAGACTAGATTTTCAGACTAGACTGGACTAGAGATCTTCAGACTAGATTTTCAGACTAGACTGGACTAGAGATCTTCAGACTAGACTGGACTAGAGATCTTCAGACTAGGCTGGACTAGAGATCTTCAGACTAGGCTGGACTAGAGATCTTCAGACTAGATTTTCAGACTAGACTGGACTAGAGATCTTCAGACTAGATTTTCAGACTAGACTGGACTAGAGATCTTCAGACTAGACTGGACTAGAGATCTTCAGACTAGGCTGGACTAGAGATCTTCAGACTAGGCTGGACTAGAGATCTTCAGACTAGATTTTCAGACTAGACTGGACTAGAGATCTTCAGACTAGACTGGACAAGAGATCTTTAGACTAGACTGGACTAGAGGTCTTCAGACTAGATTTTCAGACTAGACTGGACTAGAGATCTTCAGACTAGGCTGGACTAGAGATCTTCAGACTAGATTTTCAGACTAGACTGGACTAGAGATCTTCAGACTAGATTTTCAGACTAGACTGGACTAGAGATCTTCAGACTAGACTGGACTAGAGATCTTCAGACTAGGCTGGACTAGAGATCTTCAGACTAGGCTGGACTAGAGATCTTCAGACTAGATTTTCAGACTAGACTGGACTAGAGATCTTCAGACTAGACTGGACAAGAGATCTTTAGACTAGACTGGACTAGAGATCTTCAGACTAGATTTTCAGACTAGACTGGACTAGAGATCTTCAGACTAGATTTTCAGACTAGACTGGACTAGAGATCTTCAGACTAGACTGGACTAGAGATCTTCAGACTAGGCTGGACTAGAGATCTTCAGACTAGGCTGGACTAGAGATCTTCAGACTAGATTTTCAGACTACACTGGACTAGAGATCTTCAGACTAGACTGGACAAGAGATCTTCAGACTAGACTGGACTAGAAATCTTCAGACTAGACTGGACTAAAGATCTTCAGACTAGATTTTCAGACTAGACTGGACTAGAGATCTTCAGACTAGACTGGACTAGAGATCTTCAGACTAGACTGGACTAGAGATCTTCAGACTAGACTGGACTAGAGATCTTCAGACTAGACTGGACTAGAGATCTTCAGACTAGACTGGACTAGAGATCTTCAGACTAGGCTGGACTAGAGATCTTCAGACTAGGCTGGACTAGAGATCTTCAGACTAGACTGGACTAGAGATCTTCAGACTAGACTGGACTAGAGATCTTCAGACTAGACTGGACTAGAGATCTTCAGACTAGACTGGACTAGAGATCTTCAGACTAGACTGGACTAGAGATCTTCAGACTAGACTGGACTAGAGATCTTCAGACTAGACTGGACTGGAATAGAGATCTTCAGGTTAGACTGGACTAGAGATCTTCGGACTAGACTGGACTAGAGATCTTCGGACTAGACTGGACTAGTCTCAAGATAATTGTCAAGTTTCTGGTCTGGTCTGGTCTGTTTTGTTTGTTTGCCAAGTTTATGTTTTTCCCTTTGTGGGTTTTGTTTACCATGTTTTGTCCAAGTAAATAGTGTTTCTTGTTACCCCTGAGCCATCTGCACTTGGGTTCTGTTCGATCAATCCTGACAACTAATCAATTGCTTGACTGAAATATGAAGATTATTTGAAAATATTAAGAGTTTTAGTTCAATTTAAGTAATAAAGTTTCACAACTACTATTACCTGTTTTGCAACCAGTTGTAAGACACGCACAAGGACGTAAATGATGACACAAGAAGAAAGTGTTCCTGTAGCTTAGTTGGTACAGCATTGTGTTACTAACACTAAAAGTAATGGGTTTATTCTAAGGGAACATGCATATTGTTGAAAAAAAAAACGTACAGCCTGAATGCACTGTAACTCACTTTGGATGAAGTGACATCTGCCAAATTCATAAATATCAATGTTTAATATACACAGTATGTAAAGCTGGGAGTACTATAATATATTATTACTCAGTACAACATCACAAAACACAGCTAGCTACTTCTGTTCTTCAGCTTTAAACACAGCAAAACCTTATAGAAAAAAGATCTCATTTAGAAAATGAATCAATACAAATGTTAGGATGCATCTCTCATGATTATAATTTCACCTAAAGATGAATGACTATTATGGATTTGCGAAACCGCAATTCAATTTGCAAACATCTTACACAAACCACTACAGGCTTTGTATTACAGAGTGCTATAAAATGTGCTAAAATGTCTGATAACGCTTGGCTGTAATACGACTTTTCAAATAAAAAAGATAAATCATGATAAAATAGACCAGTTTTACAGTATTACATTATACCATTCACGAGATTTAAGATCAGACTTCCCAAAACATAGCACTTTTTGCATCTTACGGGAATTGAATGACAGAATGCTTAATGATCAGAAGCCTTAGACATTAGACTTTAAATGAAGGGCATTGTCAGCCCTGAACATTGTAAATAAAGCATAGTAATGTTGTTGTTTATCGGTCTGTAGCTACAGTCTAGTGTCTTTGCCCACAAGTCATCTATGAATCCCACATTGCTAAAAAAAAGTTGGTTCACCTTATAAAGTAAGCTACCTGGTTGCCTTAAAACTTTTTGTTAATTCAATTGAAAAAAGTGGCATAAAAATCTTAATTTTTGTGAGTAAACTAACATGATGAAGCCTGTGATGCCTTAAACATTTTTCACTATGTTTTGATTTAAAAGTGCACTCATATTAAAAACTTATCTGATTTTGATATCTTGAAAAATCTGAGCACATACAGAGACAATGTTGAGATCTCAGAAAGGAAACCGCAGATGAAACTGCATTTCAATGTTCAATCGGTCAGGTGTTGATAGAAGCAAATAACCGAGACATAAATGATGCAATACTGTTTGTATTGTGCCTATATAAATATCTAGATAAGTGAGCCATAAATCTGTCCGATTATGACACATCAGAGGACCACAGTACCTCAGAAATAGACAGCAAATACATCAGCATCAAGGATTTGCCACTAGAAACGGCAAAAAAATCAACAAACAAACAGGAATGAAAATTGAAATGCAGTCTGAGCCTTAGTTAAAACCTAATTACATTTAAAATGCTATTCTTCAGTGTATTTCTTATCTATAAATGTTTCATGTTTAATTTAATATTGCCCAACCTTAGCTCTGGTAAAAAAAATTGTTAAAAGCATGCACAAGCATCCAGTAAGTTCTGAATGGAGGAAATGCAGGATTAACGCATTAAACCTTTGAAATCCTTCAAGCAGAGCAAAAGCTTCATTAATGAAAAACGATAAAACAGCTTTTCAGAAAGGCTGAAAATTTACACGCGCACATGCGGCTTTAACTTAAAATATAACAAAACAGATGCCACCCACTGAGTTACCTTGTGCTATACAATTAACAAAAGCTGTTTCCCAATTCTATTAACCAGAAAAATATTCATTGTATTGCAGAAAATATGACACATAAAACTAACCAACCAACGCTATCTCATGGCAATTCGTACAATGTGGCTAATTGGAATTAATTCGTACAACCAAATTTTTTTACAATTTGCCTTGACCCCTGTGACGTTGGGGTAGGTTTTCGTTATTGTTTTTTATGATAATCATTAGGGATGCACCGATAGGATTTTTTTGGGCCGATTCCGATTTAAACAGACAACTTCTGGCCGATACCGATATTAAACACTTGTATACAATACTATACAGTTGGTCTATTAGCTAGTTTATTTCTGCATCAAATTATCTGAACATGGATTGGACCTAATTAACATTCAACTGACCAACATAATAAGAGAGGCACAAATTAAGCTAAAACAAATATAATAAGACAGCATGACAACCTTCAAAGGTGGTTTTTGCTATTCAGCATTTATTTTATTAACAACATCAACTCATTTTTTACATATAATGGATTTCTTTATGCTGTTAATTAATAAACAATTGGTATCGGCCTTTCTCGTGCTATTGCCGATATGCCGATGGTTTCAAATTCATCAAAAATCGGCCGATACATCGGTGCATCACTAATAATCATACATGATAAACTTCGTACAAATTAATATGAATTAGCCAACTTGCAAAATATGTACACATTTTCATGAGATCAGGCTGAACCAACAGTATATCAAATATTATACAATTATATTTTTTATACAAAAATAGCGACAAGAACCTTTTTTTCTATAAAATACACATTTTTATTTTAAAAATGTTTATTTTAAAATATTCAGCCATTATATTCAGCCGTTACAGCTGTGTGATGAATCTCTGGATAGCCAAGGCTATGATTCTAACCTTTACAGCCCAGAGAAAGAAGGACGCATTCTGAGGTCGCATATTAAGCAGGCTTTAAATTGGGACGGCCTTAAGGTACATTCACATTATAACCGACTTTGTTGCTCTGTGTTGCTCGTCTCTTTCAAAAGAGGTGTTCTAAATCTGGTTGTCATAAACAAATGAGTCTCATCCACTCCAATAACTGACTCGAGACGGATGACGGGAACTCCACTGCTTCGTTCTCATTGGTATTCATTCCTGAAAGTCACTCATAATTTGCATAAAGTTAAGATGCATTCAGACTAGCAGCAACTAGCAGTAGCAGAGCGACGCAATCTCATTAATTTCAATGGATGCTTGGCGAATTCCGGCGACACGACAGTAACCATTGGCAACTGGATGGGGCGTGTCCAGTCATGCAACAAAGTTGAGAAATGTTTAACTTTATGCAAATTATGAGAGACTTTCGACTTTTATTTATGACAACCAGATATAGAAACGCCGAGCGAAAAAGATGAGCGACAAATTCGCTTATAATGTGAATGTACCTTTAAACATTTCTCAACTTTGTCTTGCGACTGGACACGCCCTATCCAATCGGCAACAGCCCCTGTCGCTTGTGTCGCCGAAGGTCGCCAAGCTTCCATGAAATAAATGAGATTGCATCGCTCTGCTACTGCTAGTCAATGCAGATTTACCCTAGAGTCACATTACCTACAAAAGTGAGCAACACCGAGCGACACGCACTCGCTTGATGGGCGTTCCTTGGCTAGTACCTAAAAGCGGTATCAAAAGTCACTTCAGAGGTATTGTTAAGTTACAAAAACAATGTTTTGGATGTAAAAGTATTTATTTCTCGATAAAAGTAACAAAATATATGAGACCCCTCAGTCACATTAGCTACAAGAGACAGAGCGACAGGCTATCATTAATTTTCAATGGGAGTGGCTGTTTGCCAGCGACAAGCGCCGAGCTCGCCGCTGCGCCGAGCAAGGTGGGGCCAAAATAGACAAGAAGGCTATTTTATGCAAATGATGCGTGATGCGACAGAGCGACTGCCAATCGGAGTGAAGGGGCAGCATGACGTAGGTCACACTGCAAAAAATTACTATCTTACTTAGTATTTTTGTCTTGTTTTCAATAGAAATATCTAAAAATTCTTAAACTAAGATGTTTTTTCTTGATGAGCAAAACGACCTAAGTAAATAAGTCTAGTTTTAAGACAAATAATATACAATTTAAGTGAAATTGTCCTTAAAACAAGCAAAATTATCTGCCAATGGCGTGAGAAAAAAAACTGTGAAAAAGGATTTCTTTTTTCTTAAACACTTAATTCAAGTAAAATTTTCTCACCCCATTGGCAGATATTTTTGCTTGTTTTAAGCACTTAAATTGTATATTTTTTGTCTAAAAACTAGTATTATTTTCTTAGGCTATTTTGCTCATCAAGAAAATACATCTTGATTTAAGAATTTTTAGATATTTCTACTGAAAACAAGACAAAAATACTAAGTAAGAAATTCATTTTTTGCAGTGCAGTGGCTTGAGTGGAAGAATTAATTCAAGATGGCGGAAAATGCGTTTTTCTGTATATATCTGATAAGTTTGGCATTTTATCTCATATATTTTGTTACTTTTATTGAGAAATAAATACTTTTAAATCTAAAAACATTGTTATTGTAACTTAACAATACCTCTGAAGTGACTTTTGATACCGCTAGATACTAGCCAAGGAACGCCCATCAAGCGATTGCGTGTCGTTCACTTTTGTAGCTAATGTGACTCTAGGGTGGGGGATAAAGGCGGTCGCACACCGGGCGAGAAGCGCAGCGCTGCGTCACGTCTAGGACAATTTGGAGGTATCGTACACCGGAAGTGAATATTAAATAGCGCAAGCTTAGTCAGATAGCGTCTACTTCAAAATGCAAAATATATGTTAGCAGCCAATGTTAATTGCTAACAATTTGGGACAAATATGATGTTGTTTAATGTTAAACTATGTGAGTGGCGCGATAGTGATTTGAGCAGTGTCCAGAGTCACAGTGGACAGCCACCGACAGCCGTTGGGCGTACATTCATAGAAAATAATGTGTTTTGTTTTTAGATTCGTGGCGTGACGCAGCGCTTCTGGTCTGGTGTGTGTGACCCCCTTAAAGGTTTAACATAGGTTAAGATAGATTTATTCAATTGCTTGGAAATGAGTGTCATGATCTTATTAAGTTTAACCAACAATATAATTGATAGTTGGTGAAGTGGATTTTCTCACTGTGGTCTTACTCACACACTTAATGTTGTGTTGATCTATAAATCCATTCGCTTTGCAGATCAATGGAAATGTGCTTTGGAGCCATGACACAAAATGCAGCACAGATCTGCTCATGTCTGCTATACTTTGGTGCTTTTTTATTGTTTATAAATCCCCAGTTGAAGCAATAGTAACAGGGATGCATACCCAAGCGCACAATGCTGACCCCACCGAATAAAATGAAATGACATTGCTGATAAAGCGTTCGTGCAGAAGAAATGTGGAGTAAGCTGTGGTCCAATTTCTCAAAGGAACATTCCTCAAACATTTCTGCAGCTGCTCTCTTTGAATGCAAGATCACAGACAGTTCAAAGTAAAACTTTTGTGGACATTTCTCTTTGAACGGCCTCTGTGGTCCTCTGAAGGTGCGCTGGAACAGCAACAACCTCCGAGTTACATTAATGAGGTCACAAATATGAGACAGAAAGCCTAACGTTACATCATTCTTTTCCAATTATACATGCAGAAACAAGACCTATATTGTACAGACTGGTTTTAATGAACACATTAAATTGTTTTATTTTATTTAAACATGCTTTGATTTACACTTGAAATGTTGAAATGATGAAGCCAATTACGGGATTAATTAATATTAATGCATTTGACAGACACTTTAATCCATTGCATTACAAAGTATACATTTTATATCAATATGTGTGTTCAATGAACCCGTGACCTTTTGTGGTGCTAACACAATTGCTCTACCACTACTATGTCAAAATATGTGAAAAATACTGAGATTCAAATTTTTTGCTATAACAGCCCTAGAAAAAAACACACCTGTACACATCTTGCATCCATCTGCAGAGGTTGGTGAGGGAGAACCTCATCCATAATGCATCCAGGTTCACAGCCCTGATGTATAAATGATGGCAACAGTGATGTCTGTAGAGCGAGATAAAGAGAAAACATCAATCACTGATATGATACTAAGGAGAAGGTTACATTTGTACTCTTCGCCCTGTGCAGATCTTTTATCAGTGCTTGTATCAATGAACCTCATGCTCACTAAACGTACACCACGTTGTCATCATTCACAGAGTTAGACACTGACAAATCCGAACACACATGAGAGGCATTGTATTCGATCTGTTACCGTTACAGCTGACATGATCAGGAATCACTCAAACCCTTGTTTTATTGCGCATGATCCATCAGTGCTTAAACAACTTTACAGCTGATGTCACCAAGGCAATGTGGGCTGTTAGTTAATGTTAATCAAAAGCGTATCATTTTTGCTATTTTTATTCATTTTACTTGTAACCAGTGGCGGCTGGTGACTGCTCTTCTGAGGGGCGCAAATTCAAAATATGTGTTCGGAGTGTCATGTGTGTTGCTTGTCTCCCGTTCCACCACATCCCATAGATGCTCTAATGGGTTGAGATCTGGTGAATGTGGGGGCCATTTTAGTACAGTGAACTCATTGTCATGTTCAAGAAACCAATTTGAAAGGATTCGAGCTTTGTGACATGGTGCATTATACTGCTGGAAGTAGCCATCAGAGGATGGGTATGGTGGTCATAAATGGATGGACATGGTCAGAAACAATGCTTAGGTAGGGCGTGGCATTTAAACGATGCCCAATTGGCACTAAGGGGCCAAAAGTGTGCCAAGAAAACATCCCCCACACCCTTACACCACCACCACCAGCCTGCACATTGTTAACAAGGCATGATGGATCCATGTTCTCATTCTGTTTACGCCAAATTCTGACTCTAACATCTGAATGTTTAACAGAAATCGAGACTCAGACCAGGCAACATTTTTCCAGTCTTCAACTGTCCAATTTTGGTGAGCTTGTGCAAATTGTAGCCTCTTTTTCTTATTTGTAGTGGAGATGAGTGGTACCTGGTGGGGTCTTCTGCTGTTGTAGCCCATCCGCCTCAAGGTTGTGCGTGATGTGGCTTCACAAATGCTTTGCTGCATACCTCAGTTGTAACGAGTGGTTATTTCAGTCAAAGTTGCTTTTCTATCAGCTTGAATCAGTCGGCCCATTCTCCTCTGACCTCTAGCATCAACAAGGCATTATTGCACACAGGACTGCCACATACTGGATGTTTTTCCCTTTTCACACCATTCTTTGTAAACCCTAGAAATGGTTGTGCGTGAAAATCCTAGTAATTGAGCAGATTGTGAAATACTCAGACCGGCCCGTCTGGCACCAACAACCATGCCACGCTCAAAATTGCTTAAATCACCTTTCTTTGCCATTCTGACCATTAGTTTGGAGTTCAGGAAAATGTCTTGACCAGGCCCAAACTCCTAAATGAATTGAAGCAACTGCCATGTGATTGGTTGATTAGATAATTGCATTAATGAGAAATTGAACAGGTGTTCCTAATAATCCTTTAGGTGAGTGAACATACAAGAAGTCACCGGCCGCCACTGCTTGTAACACTTTACAATAAGGTTGTATTTGTTAACATTAGTAAATGCATAAGCTAACATTAACTAACAATGAGCAGGGTAGTTTTGCAGCATAGTTATGGCCAATACATTTGTTCATGCATTATGTGCATAAACTACTGCTAAAAACTTTTGATTTTATAAATGCATTAGTAAATGCTGAAATTACCAATAATGTTACTGGACCTAGGATTTTCAATCAAATAAAATGTCTAAACTATAGAGATCAGAGTATCACGCCAACTCTGTAGCAACCGCTCAGAACACCCTGGTGATTGCATGGCAATGCACCAAATCCACTCAGAAAACCCAGCTGTGGGTTCATGACCAAAGCGATATAACAAAACTCTGAATTTTTAAAAAGAAATCAATAGTTAGCAGTGAGAGATTTTCATATATAATCACGAAAACCAAATGAGCATTGGCAGAAGCAGTGGTAATCCAACACTATCAGACCTGTGTAGTGTTCACAGAGCATTAGAGAGATCAGATAAGAAGATAGTGTCTCATACTGATGGTGTAAAAAGGATCTTGACACTGCACCAAACACAATATGAGATTTCATAAAGGTGTTACATTTGAAACAAGATGATATGGTGGTTAAAGATTCATAGGTCACAGATTTAAAATCCATTATATGATGAGATACTGGGAACCCAAAAGACATTTGTAAAACCCATAGTGCACCATCGATTTTTACATTATTCTTAAAAAAAACGTCTTTGCAAAACTCTCCACCACAATGCAAAGGTGTTGTGGGTGATTGTTAGGTGGTTATCTACTGCCCCAAAAATTAGAATTTCTTCTCTTTACTTACATTGAACGGGTAAGTCCAAGGAGGCTTCCATGTCGTTCCGCCGTATTGATAAACTATAATAGCAGAGAGGGACAAAAAGCACTAGCCTACCAACGTGTTTCCACAACGCGTTTTCATTCAGAAAACGTGAACCAGCTGAAACGGACAAGGAGATCAGTGAGTACATAACGGCTACCGTAGTTGCAACACGCATGTAGAAAATCGAGGCGCTAGAGAGCACTATTTGTTTGAATGAAAAATACAATTTCACCACTAGATGGCGGTAAATCCTACTTACTGTCCCTTTAAAGGAGCTGTATGTAAGTTTTTGACTGTACTAAATCTAGAAAAAAACTATTTGTAGGAAATATGCTAAGTACACATATCTGTTACTACAAAAATCAATGCTGTAGCTAGTTATTCTCTTTTTGAAATGTTGCTTACTGGTCGGAATCTCTGTTTTTGTTTTGGTCTGTGTGATCCCGTCACTGCCAATTTAGCCAAAAGTGTATTCCGACAGCTCTGCTTCCAGCTATCACAGTTGCTTAAATGAGCTTCCAATGGATCGAAATGCGGCCCTCGGTGGACACAACCTCCGAAATGTAAATGTAAAATGTAGCAGATAAATCTGTGCATTCCATAGTCAGTTGCGCTCCTGCATGTGTCTCGCAAATTGGGAGGGGGCGGAGAATAAACCATCTCCAATATTTTGAATTTAGACTGCGATACCAAGTTCAGCCACTAGGGGTTAGATACAGCTCCTTTAAAATAGTGCATAAACAATGCTTTTATAATGCTTTGTTCTTTTAATAGCTTGATAGTAACAAGCACTAGATTTAGATCGGTCCAGTTAGTCTGATAACCATTCCAGCAAAAACCTCCAGATCTGCTTCGATACCGATCCTAAGTATCAGATTGATTCATACCAACAAAAAAAAAAAAAACCCTACTGCGCATGCGTACAGCTTGGTGGGCATTCACAAGACTCTGTTTAGAGCACCCCCAGAGAATAATTAATCTTTATTGATTGATGATTGGTTCTTTTAAATGGATTGCAGGACTTCTGTCACCACTGTATTGAGCATTGCATTGTCCCTTATGCATAGTAATAGCAGTGCTCAATCTTGTTATATCTATTGTAAGATATTCTCGAGCCTGTCTCTTTGCAAGGGCCTTGGATCCATTTTTTATCTGAATCCATCTGACAGTCCATTTCGATACTCTAGCACTTGTATTATAAGTAAATAACTCACTTTAGTAGTGGATTGGATATTGCTTCAGTAATCCCATCTTTACCTACGCTGTGCTCTGACATCTCTTTAAAAAATCATACCACACACGGTTTAAATCACACTACACGTCTTCCTTCAGCACAGGAGCTCTAGTTTAATGTGCAGAGTCGACTGAAATTAATCCATCAGCAGTATGACATCCTGAAGAGTTTTCGAAAACAAAACAGTAGCTGCGTCCCAA
Organism: Misgurnus anguillicaudatus; assembly: GCF_027580225.2. Taxonomy (NCBI): domain Eukaryota; kingdom Metazoa; phylum Chordata; class Actinopteri; order Cypriniformes; family Cobitidae; genus Misgurnus; species Misgurnus anguillicaudatus. The sequence continues at coordinate 30,379,511 of NC_073347.2, read as the reverse complement.
TTCTCTTGCTTGTGCTATATGCCCTATAGTATGAACTGTTTTTGTGTTAGGAAAGTACATAGGCTACGTTTAAGTGCAGAGCGAAGGATGCAGAGCGACTGTTGCATGGATGACGCTTGTCATCCTTTATTGTTTTCATGATTTATTTATTGATTCAGTGATATAAAATGTATTTAATTTATTAATTCTGTGTAGTGCAACTAAACTCGTAGTGATTGTGGGTAATATGATCTCACAGTCGTGTTATAGTCACGAAAAATTTGACTAATTTATTAGTGTCCATGGCACGAAATTCTGCTTTTTTGTATCACTCAGCACGAATTTCTATAAATTTCTTGTGTCCGTGGCACGACTTTCTTTTTCGCGTCATTTTATGTATTGCTTTCTATTTTTTGTTTTCCTATTTTGTAAATCATTGTCGGTTAGGGATAGATTTGGGGTTTGGGTTAGGATGTACTTTTATGTATTGGTTCTACATGTTTTTCTTCCACTTTAAAACTATTGGGGTTTGGGTTAAGATGTCTAAAAATGTAACAAAAAGTGATTCCAACCCCAAGCGACAATGGTAAGAAAATATGGGGAAAAAACGAGAAAACAATACATAAATGAAACGAAAAAGAAAGTCGTGCCACCGATATGAAAAACAATTTATAGAAATGTGTGTGTCACGAAAAAGACATTCGTGCTCAAGGCACGAAAAAAAGCTGTGCCATGGAAACATATAAATTAATCAAACTTTTCATGACCATAACACGACTGTGAGATCAGTCGGGTAATATTTGAGTGAAACGTTTGAGTGTGCATGGATCTACACTTCTTTCACCGGAAATAGTAGACCATCCGGGAACTTCATGGATACTCATTTCAACATACTACGGTTTTGGACACTAATTCTAATTTTGAATACTATTTAGGACGGATAGTATGCGGATTGGGACAAAGGATTGTGTGTATGAACAATATATGCAGAATAAAAACATGAATAAAATGTCACTTTTACGGTTCTTCTGTCATTCTTCTTCCTTTGCTAAAGCTAAACATAATAACTACAAGAGGGGAAAAATAACATGTGGGTGATTCTCGCGAAATTAGACTTATAATGTGTCATGAAACATTTTGATAAAAAAAGTAAATGCAAAGTAAGAAAATAAGAAGCATACAGTAACAAACATCTCTTCATGTACTATTTTGCCCATGATTTCAAATGACATCATACAAACCAATGTTGTTGTTTTTTCCACATTTAAGGAGAACATTTTCATTACCGCAACGTGTCCATGACTGGATTTGGGTTCTTTTACATGGAAATATTTATAATAAAAAAAAAAAGGTTCAGTGCATGTTATACAATAAACATTTACAGTAAAGAAACATGTGGTATTTGGTGATCATTGGTAAATGTAAAGACAATAATAAGGAATATAAATGTGTCCAAGCCCAATTTTCTCATCCTCCGCAACAAATTTCAATAATTGTTTAAGCCCTCAAGGAACTAACTTTTTCAACAACAAAAAAAAATTGGAAGGGACATAATTGACTGTGACACTCAAGATGGCTACCAGGTAAGCAGTTCTTATTTTTTCTCTCTAGATAAAAGTTGAAATTTTGTTTGTCATAGTACCTAGATAACTTTTTAGTTCTCATTACCGAAACATGATTTTGTAAATGAATATATTTAATGTAATATCATATTGCGGTAATGATAATTTTGATAATGATAATTTAAAAATGTAAATAATTCTATAGGAAATATGTTTTAAATCCTATAAAAATAATGGTTATAGAAAGTTCAGACCTGTGCAAAAAAATGGCTTCAAGGGCTTTTTAAAAAATCTGATTTGCACATGATTTCAAATGACATCATACAAACCAATGTTGTTGTTTTTTCCACATTTAAGGGGAACATTTTCATTACCGCAACGTGTCCATGACTGGATTTGGGTTCTTTGACATGGAAATATTTATAATTAAAAAATAAAAAAATAAAAAGGTTCAGTGCATGTTATACAATAAACATTACAGTAAGGAAACATGTGGTATTTGGTGATCATTGGTAATTGTAGAGACAATAAAAAGGAATATAAATGTGTCCAAGACCAATTTTCTCATCCTCCGCAACCAATTTCAATAATTGTTTAAGCCCTCAAGGAACTAACTTTTTCAAAAAAAATTGTTGGAAGGGACATAATTGACTGTGACACTCAAGATGGCTACCAGGTAAGCAGTTCTTATTTTTTCTCTCTAGATAAAAGTTGAAATTTTGTTTGTCATAGTACCTAGACAACTTTTTAGTTCTCATTACCGAAACATGAGTTTGTAAATGCATATATTTAATGTAATATCATATTGCGGTAATAATAATTTTGATAATGATAATTTAAAAATGTAAATAATTCTATAGGAAATATGTTTTAAATCCTATAAAAATAATGGTTATAGACAGTTCAGACCTGTGCAAAAAAATGGCTTCAAGGTCTTTTTAAAAAATCTGATGTTGGATTTCATGAGAATCACCCTTATTTGAATGAATTGAATATTTTTTAATAGGTTGTATTGTTGTATTGTGACATCTAAAGATGATTAGTGATTTTATCTGGGCTAGTCTCAGAGGTGTATCATTAAGGTCATTGTAAAGCTTTATCACCATGGAGTAAAGCACTTAACCTCCGGTCACTCTGTAATTACTCTCCCTACAATACAGTTGTTTTGAAAGAAGCATTTGACAAACACTTAAAACCAGAATGAACAGAAGACGTCAGCTAGATAATGTAGGAAACTAAACTCACAGAGACAAAACCTCAGGCAGAGACATCGTGTGTCACTCTGACAGCTACAGGGAAACTTATTAAACAAATGGCAATTAAGCTTCAATGATGCCAAACAAATCCATTTGGAAAGACAAGCGTATTATTAGACAAGGCCAAATTAAATACTGTGAATTATTGCTGTCGGCTGTGCATTGTGCAGAGATAACAAAGCAAATATGCTCAGTGATTGACACACAAACGCAGTCACTGCACAACATGACTGCAAAACATATGTAGTGCTTTAAGCTCGTATTGTTTCTCATATCAGATGATTTAACATAAACAAAATAAAATTCTCCACAGACACACCTCACTTACTGTTTTTCAGGAGAGATAAATATGTTCACTGTATCTGCAAAATCAAATTGCTCATATACCAAATTCAATTATGAATAGTAGCACAGTGTTTAAAGAAATTGTACAGTATATTGTATGACTTCCTAATATAATTGATCATTAACTAGTTGAAACTAGTCGTGCATGGATATCACACGGGATGCAGTGCGATTTATGAAGCGAATTATGATGACTCATCACAACTTGTGTTATTTTTACCTGTTTTAGGCTCTTTGGACTGTTCAGATCCATATGTCAAGACTACAGTAAAATGTAGTAAAATTCATAAATACTATAGTGTTTTGAACCTTACCATAGTAAATATTAAAGTATACCATAGTGTTTACTACAGTATCTTATTATAATTTATTATACAGTATGCTTTAGTGTATGCATTAACAAAGTGTATAATATATTATTGTATACTACAGTTAACTATAGTAATTACTCAAATATACTGCAGTGCTTTCATGTGGGTAGATTTAAATGCAGTGAAGCAGATAAATCATTTTATGCATTTGCTGAAACTTACTGTGAAAGGTCATATACTTTAGTTATTAATATGGGGTCTTAAATGGACCAACACTGCACCCTACTGGCGTCAAAAGGAGGAACAATAATGTATATAAATATAAAACCATAACTTTTTCTGGGGCATTTTAGAGAATAGTTGGTATTAATAGCGATAATAAACGATTAGTCTTCCTAGTGTTCAAATGTCTCCTATGAAGCAAAATCTTCTGAGATTTGAATGCGGCACGATGCGGTGTTATGGGCGCTCCCTGGTGAGGGGTTTGATTCACTATGACATGTAATCCAAATTTAGGATTACCAGTTTATATTTATTTTTAATTAATTAAATAATTTTATAAACGAAATTTTAATTAATTTCTATCTTTATTTGCATTATGCACTTTTATGTCGTTTGTTTTATTCATTTTGGCTTCTTTTAATAAACGTATGTCCCACACTAAATTCTAAATAATTTCCAATATTTAAACAGAAACCAAATAAAAGAACATCTTAAAACAAAACATCGACATTCATTTCGGCCACGTGGGTAGGGTAAAATGATACACAGAAATTCCCATTGGTTTATACTCACTTGACGTCATATGACCCGCCTCTTCCCGTTCCGTACCGTGGCAGCGTTTTCCCGCGAATCCGCTGCACTCGGGGCAGGACTGGGGCTGCTGGAATGAACACATGAACTATTCGTCATTTTTCATCAATTAAAACCATCTTCTGCACAACAACAAGCTTTCGGACATGGCGAAGCAAAGTTCCCTTTTTAATTTCTTCACAAAGTCACCGCCGCTCGTGACAAAGGCCAAATCCAGCCCGTCTCCAGTGGAGGCGGACGTTCCCTCAAATAAATCCAACACATCTCCTAAAGAAGAGGCGAAAATTATCAAGAAAACCACATCAAAACCAGTCAAAGACCACCAGAAGACCGGCCATGCGAAACTCTTCGGAGATAAAGCGGTTTCTGCAAAGCAGAGGTAAGTTAACGTTACAGTCTCTGCACACCTTCATATGTGTCCCTAATGCAAAAGTTTTAAAGTATCACCACATTTTTGCACTTGTCACCAGTGTGATACTATGTTTGGAGTCTGGACACTGTCATGATGATGACTAACGTATCACTGTAGTATTTTTGCATTACGTTACTTTGCAGCATTATTTATGGTAAATAACGAAACAGCTGTTCGTGATGTGTTATTTATTATGCTTGTGACAGTATCATTTAATAGCACTAATAAAGAGAACTATGATATTACCATGTTTTCACACACACAGTGAGTGTGTGTACAATTTCGACACCGTGTATTTTACAATTTCAACACCGAGTGTCGTACCGTTACTTGCCTTTTGTAAAGATTATGCAGATTAAAGTGAACGTACAGTGTAGTAACATTGAGTGTTTCTTTAAAATGAACACTTGTAAGAGTTTTGTGTTTAATATTTAACTGTGTGCCTTACTATTTCCTGAGTTTGGCGGGAGTTCGTGAGCCTCGTGGATCATTTTTCTCTGTGCTTCATAGGATTTTTCTCTCATCGGTCTTGACCAATAGGAGCACTTGTTACAAACATCACTATGGCAACCGCACTTTACGGCAAAATCCTTTTTGCTACAGTTATATCTTCGTTGTAATTCATTATTTTTGTGGTTACCATAATTGTACCACAGCCTTTATCATTAAATTGATATTTTAGTTGGGAAAAAACGAAAGTAATGACGTTAGTTGCTTTTTTATGCTTATATGGCTTGTGGTATTGTTTATGGATTTTGGTATTCTGTAAAACATTGATCATATTGGATAATACTTTCAATTTGGGTTTTTTTTTCACTGTAATGTATATAGCAAAATTATGTTTTTGTATGCATTTAATGTATTTTCATGCAAATTTGTTTTGTATATTATGTACACCTTCACTGTACTAAACTATTAAGCTATGCTAAATACTTACAGTGTAGTCCAAAAGTATTGATTGACTTCTAGAGGTTCATTGTTTTATTCATTGCATAAAATGGTTAAAAAATTCAGAGAAAAGCTTTAGCAAGCAATTATTTGCTGATTTTTACAAATATTTCTGTGCATTTTTATTTATGTTCAATGTTTTGTTATCAAATGCAGCAATGTATTAATTTTATACATGTATTTAAACTTAAGATTTGCAGTAGTCCTAAACCTGCCAGGCTTATTTAGGGAATATAAGATTCTGTTTTCCAAAGTGCTTAATTTATCATGGGTTCACACCAGTCGCGTTTGAGGCGTCAAATTCACGTCTACCGCGTCTAGTGTGCCGCTTGAACATTTTGAGTTTACTTGCTTCATTCATGCGTGAAATTCGAGTCATCGAGACATTCACGAGGAAATTCGCATTGTGGGAGGGGCTTCTGCGACTCCGCTCGCTTCCTGTAATCATGTCACTACTAAATTGCAAGCTCCTGATTGGTTAACGCTGCGCATTTTTCCGCCAAAGTAAAATTTTTCAACTTGCGCGTTTGCCGCGGAAACGCTCAATTCGCGCCAATGAGATGGAATCGCATCTACCGCGCCGCACTAAACGCCTCATTCGTGCCACGAGACCTTCAGATGCGCGTCAACGCGTCTTCACATTGACTTAACATTGAAATCACTCACGCTTGACGCCTCTACCGCGGCTGGTCTGAACGCAGCATTATAATCCTATGTGCTAAATATTGGTTTCTTCGGGTTAATGAACATCTCACAATTAACATGAGATATTTTTCCCCTAGTTCCTCATCTATGTTTAGTGCTGGTGCTCTTGTATGGGCTAAGATGGAGGGTCATCCCTGGTGGCCCTGTATGGTTGTGCCTCAGCCTCTGACCGGACAGCAGATGAGAGGTCGTGGCCGAGACCAAAGACTTCACGTGCACTTCTTTGACGAACCTCCGACACGTGGTTGGGTTAACACAAAGTACATAAGGGACTATCAAGGTAAATAAGGTTTTCTCTTTGTTTGAAGAATGTTATTTTGTATAGTGATTTTTAAAATATGCAAAATGTTTTTATTTCGACATTAAATGCATTTCTGTTGTCCGCTCAAGGTTCTGATAGCCCAGATGCCAAATCAGGCGGCGTGTTCTTCAGTGGTAAGCCTGTGATTCGTAAAGCGATGGAGCTGGCGGACCTTGCGATGAAAGAGAGTGCAGAGCAGAGACTGAAGATGCCAATGTGCGCGGATCCCTCGGATGAAGAAGAGGGAGATGAAGAGGATATGGAGGTGAGCAGTGTTAGACCAAAATAAATAATACAGACAAAATATCACTGTGATCTCTTGTTAAAATGCTTTTGCTTCATTTCAGCATGAAATGTTGTATTTTATTCTAGGTTGAGAAATCAACCTTATCAGATGAGGAAATGTCTGAAGAAGAGGTTGAGGAAAAGGTAAAGCCCGGTCGCCGTTCATCTCGCGCTGCAGCCGAAAAAGGTCAGAAGTCCAAGCGTCGACGCATTGTGGTGGCGTCTGACAGCGAGGACTCCGGTGAAGAGTTTAAACCTGATCAGCACGCAGCAGGTAGCAGTGAGGAGGAGGAAGAGGAGGAGACGGTGAGCAGTGGGGTTGAGGAAGAGGAAGAGAGTGAACCCGAGGCAGAACCAGACAGCCCTGTGAAACCATTGAAACGCAAACGCTCTGAAAAGCCTGCTAAAGCAAAGAACAAATCTGCCGCCTCAAACACCCCTAAACGGGCACCAGCAACATCTGTTACTCCGTCTTTGGGATCTAACACCAAGTCACGCCTATCTGCTTTCTCTGCCCCAGACAACTTTGAGAGTCAGAACAGCGGTACAGGCGGACTGGATGGAGGGTCCACCGTGTGGGACCATGAGAAACTCGACTGGCTTCAGGATGGCAAGAGAAAAGATGGCCAGCGAAAACGTCAGTCTGACGAAAACTACGACCCCACGACTCTATACGTACCCGAGGATTTTTTGAACAGGACAACACCTGGAATGCGCCGCTGGTGGCAGCTGAAGAGTGAAATGTTTGATACGGTTCTGTTTTATAAAGTTGGCAAGTTCTACGAGCTCTACCACATGGATGCCGTGATTGGCGTAAATGAATTGGCTCTTACCTTCATGAAGGGCAGTTGGGCCCATTCTGGCTTCCCTGAGATTGGCTTTGGACGTTTCTCTGACGTACTCGTACAGAAGGGCTACAAAGTGGCTCGCGTGGAACAGACTGAGACACCTGAGATGATGGAAGCGAGATGTAAGGCCATGGCACGTCCCACCAAGTTTGACCGTGTTGTAAAGCGAGAGGTTTGTCGAATCATCACGCGAGGCACCCAAACCTACAGCGTGCTTGATGGTGCCCCTTCTGAAACTCAAAGCAAGTATCTGCTTAGCGTTAAAGAGAAGAGTGAAGAAGACAGCGCGGGTCATGGCCACATCTACGGGGTCTGCTTCGTCGACACTTCTGTAGGACACTTCCACGTCGGACAGTTTCAAGATGACCGACACTGTTCCCGTCTGCGTACCATGGTGGCGCACTACTCTCCCGCCCAGGTTCTGTTTGAGAAGGGCAACCCATCAGCTGAAACGCTTAAAATGTTCAAGGCCATCTTGTCATCCGCCCTACAGGAAGGACTAAATGCTGGCTCACAGTTTTGGGATGCCCAGAAGACTCTCAAGGTTCTTGCAGAGGAAGACTACTTCAAAGAAAGCACAGTTGACAACGAAGGGGGATCAATTCTCCCTTCGACTCTTAAAGCAATGACGTCCGAAAGTGACTCTCTGAGTCTCACTCCAAAGAAGGGGTACGAACTAGCTCTTTCTGCACTTGGTGGCTGCATGTTTTACCTTAAGAAATGTCTTGTAGACCAAGAGCTTCTTTCAATGGGCAACTTTGAGGAGTATATTCCTGTGGATGTTGAGATGGAGCAAGCAGGTGGAGCATCATGTTTTTTTGCAAAGACTCGCCAAAGGATGGTCCTGGATGGAGTGACCCTTGCCAATCTTGAGATCCTTCAAAATAGCTCGACCGGGGGTCCGGAGGGATCCCTGCTTGAACGATTGGATACCTGTTGCACCCCTTTTGGCAAAAGACTCCTAAAGCAATGGCTCTGCGCCCCTCTTTGTAATCCATCCTCAATTGCTGATCGCTTAGATGCTCTGGAGGACCTGATGGGTGCTCCATCCCAAGCTACTGAAGTCACAGACCTACTAAAAAAGCTTCCAGATCTTGAGAGACTACTGAGTAAAATCCACAGCATGGGAACTCCTTTGAAAGGACAGGACCATCCAGACTCCCGAGCCGTTTTGTACGAAGAGCTCATCTACAGCAAACGAAAGATAGCTGACTTTCTCGCAGCGCTCGAGGGCTTCAAAGTCATGAAAGAAATTGTGTCAGTCATGGACCCTGTTGCTGAAGACTTCCGGTCTAAGCTGTTGCGGCAGGTGTTGCTTTTAAAAGCAGAAAACAAAGAGGGGCTTTTCCCCGACCTTTCACCAGAGCTCAAACGTTGGGACACGGCTTTCGACCATCAGAAAGCTCGTACCACCGGTGTGATAACCCCAAAGGCCGGCTTCGACCCAGAGTTTGACCAGGCTCTTAGTGGAATAAAAGACTGTGAGAAAGACCTGCAAGAATACCTGGACAGACAGAAGAAAAGATTGGGTTGCAAAAACTTGTCTTATTGGGGAACAGGAAGGAACCGTTACCAGTTAGAAGTTCCTGATAGTGTTTCCGAAAGAAGCTTGCCGGAGGAGTACGAGGTGAGATCCACTAAGAAGGGTTGGAAGCGATACTCGACCAAAGAGATCGAGCGTCTGTTTTCAGAGCTGCAGAGCTGGGAAGACAAAAGGGATGCTGCGCTGAAGGACTGCATGAGAAGACTCTTCTACAATTTTGACAAGAATTACAAAGACTGGCAAACCGCTGTGGAGTGCATGGCTGTTCTTGGTACGAGAATTTTTTACCCAATTGTGTTATTTTTAAAAATATCAACTGCTCAGTTATGATCCTTCAAACAATACCTTCCTAGTGACTTCAGCTAGAGACTGCGGTCTTGCTTTTTTGAAATAATGCGATTAGTCCTGTACTTCATGTCTTTGCAGATGTGTTGTTGAGCTTATCCCGGTACAGTCAGAGCGGTGATGGGCCAATGGTGAGACCCGAGATGGTTCTTCCAGGGGACAGGTGTCAGGCTTCACCCTTTTTGGATCTGAGAGGTTCTCGTCATCCGTGTGTCACCAAGACCTTCTTTGGCGACGACTTCATTCCCAATGACATCTTCATCGGTTGCCCTGGTGATAATGAAGAAGAGGGTCAAGATGACATGAAAGCACTTGCCCCTTGTGTTCTAGTCACTGGGCCAAACATGGGCGGCAAATCCACACTAATGAGACAGGTGAATAAAATAATGAAATAAATAGTTTTATGAAAAAGAATCATTTTAAAGCACTTTTAAACTTTAAACGCTACCCAATACAAGGTTAAAAAGTTAGTGTATTTTAAAATCTGTAATATTAAAGGTGGGTGCACGATTTTTGAGAATGCTTTGGAAAAGGGAGTCAGGCTGAGTACCAAAACACACTTGTAGCCAATTAGCAGTAAGGGGCGTGTCTACTAATCGACATTGTTGCGTATGTGTGGGGCGGGTCTATCAAAAAAAGGTCCAGATTCTATTGGGTAAGGGGCGTCGTGTTTGTTTAGGTGATTTCAAATGTCAACATTGGCTTTCAGAGATCGTGCACCCCGCCTTTAAGTTAATAAAAGACACATTCTCACCTGCAAAAAGTTAATCAAATTTTTTTGAGAATATAAATCTCTTCGGGATTTAGAAGTGATGTCTGCTTCAGGATCGATCCAAAATTGCAGATACCTCTAGATATGTTTCCTGAACAGGGTTTAGGTTAATTTTTTGGTTCGGTTAGGTTAATATTTTCTTTATTGACTCTGTCTCTAACAGTGCGGTCTGGTGGTGATTTTGGCACAGTTGGGCTGTTATGTGCCTGCTGACAGTTTGCGTCTCACTCCAGTGGACCGAGTTTTCACTCGGCTTGGTGCCTCTGATCGCATCATGTCGGGTAAGTTTATGCGTAGGCTTTTTTCTTATCTTCTGTCAGATGTCACTGCTTGATATGCCACCTGTACCTGTATCATAAGCCATGGTAAATGAAAACTTCACTTCCCAGAATGCCACCTGTACATGTTGTATAGCAATGTCAAAAATTCTGGTTTATGTCATTTTGATTCATCTTCCTTTTGGCAAATTCAATTTAAATTCACACCTAAAAATTAAAATCAAGCTAACACTTTTGAATTGAATCTATTTAGTAGTGATGCACCGATGTATCAGCCGCCGATATTTATCGGCCGATTTTTGATGAATTTGAAACCATCGGCAGGTTGTCATGCCGTCTTATATTTGTTTTAGCTTAATTTGTGCCTCTCTTATTATGTTGGTCAGTTGAATGTTAATTAGATCCAATCCATGTTCAGTAAAAATAATTTGATGCAGAAATAAAATGTTTAATATCGGTATCGGCCAGAAGTTGTCTGTTTAAATCGGTATCGGCCCAAAAAAATCCTATCGGTGCATCCCTACTATTTAGCATGTTTTATTATTAAAGATTTTTGCACTTTGCTTACCAGGTGAGAGTACTTTCTTTGTGGAGCTCAGTGAGACGGCCAGCATTTTGCTGCACGCAACCAACCACTCTCTTGTCCTCCTCGATGAACTGGGTAAATTCTTATTGAATTGCTTGTAAGGAGTAGTTTTGAAGGAATATATTTTATTCTGAATTATGATGCTAACCTTTTCTGCAGGCAGAGGTACGGCCACATATGACGGTACAGCTATCGCCAGCGCAGTGGTGAAGGAGCTGTCGGAGAAGATCTGTTGCCGTACTCTGTTCTCCACACATTATCACTCACTGGTGGAGGATCACGCTCGGGATCCTGCCGTCAGGCTTGGACACATGGTCAGTTGAGCTTCCAAACACTTATTTTACACTTTTTTACAAAACTTTTTTACAAAAATGAAAAATAATTGTCACTTAGATATTTGATTTAAAGCAAACAATTATCGTGAGTACAATGGAAGTTAGTAGTTGAATGATAAGGCCATTTTACAGCAGCAATAGCTAACATTTTTTGTACCGTATTTTCCGGACTATAAGTTGCACTTTTTTCATAGTTTGGCTGGCTCTGCAACTTATATGTCAAAATTAATTCATACTGACTAACATGAACCAAAGGAAAACATAACCGTCTACAGCCACGAGAGGGCACCATAAGTTGCTCCTGTAGCCTACCCTTGAAAAAATGTTAACTGAAACAGTAACTTAAAGACAACGGAGAAAGACTTTAGAAACAAAATGCCCCCAAAAAGAATAATATTTTTCTAAATAAATGCGACTTATAGTCAAGTGCGACGTATATATGTTTTTTCCTCTTCATGACGCATTTTTTGACTGATGCGGCTTTTACTCCGGAACTACTTATAGGCTTGAAAATACGGTAACAGGTAACATAAGCGCTTTAAAGGGATAGTTTACCTAAAATTGAAAATAACACTGATTTACTCACTCTCAAGCCATCCTCGATGTATATAATTATCTTTTTTTCAGACAAACACAATCAGAGTTCTATTAGAAAATGTTCTGGCTGTTCCAAGCTTTATAATCGTAGTAAATGGTGCTTCTGATTTAAAGCCCATAAAAATCCATTCATCCTTCACAGAAGTAATCCATTCAGCTTCAGGGGGTTAATAAAGGCCTTCTGAGGGCAATCGATGTGAATTGTTTTAAAAATAAAATCCATATTTAAAACTTAAAAACTAAAATAACTAGCTTCCGGTAACGACCGATGCATATTCACAAGAGAATGTTGAGTAAATCATGGGGTAATTTTCGTTTTTTGCAAACTATCCCTTTAAAAACAAGATACATTTCTGCTTTAAGGGGGACATATCATGTCACACATCAAAAGTTGACTTTTTCATGTTTAAGTGCTATATTTGGGTCCCCAGTGCTTCTATCAATCTAGAAAATGTGAAAAAGATCAAACCAGTAACTTAGTTTTGGTAAACCATTCTCTGCAAGCATGTAAAAAAAAATCATTGAAATTTGTCTCCCCCTGTGATGTCAGAAGGGGATAATTCCGATCCCCTTAATATGCACTATCCAACCACAGCACTGCCATTTAGTGCAGAGATCAGCTCATTTTTATTTTAAAGAACACCCAAAAACGGCACATTTTTGCTCACACCTACAAAATAGCAATTTTAACATGCTATAATAAATTATCTACATAATATTTTGAGCTAAAACTTCAAATACGTACTCTGGAGACACCAAAGATTTATTTTACATCTTAAAAAGTCTTGTGAAGCGTCCCCTTTAAAGCTTTCCCTTGCCCCATAGTATTTTTTCGTAATGCATTGCAGTTTTTTTACACATTGAGATATACAATTAGTTTCTGTTCTAAATGACAGCATATCATAGATTCCTGAGTTTAAAGGATAAGTCCATTTTCTTAAAAGAAAAATCCAGATAATTTACTCACCACCATGTCATCCAAAATGTTGATGTCTTTCTTTCTTCAGTCGAGAAGAAATTATGTTTTTTGAAGAAAACATTGCAGAATTTTTCTAATTTAATGGACTTTAATAGAACCCAACATTTAAAACTTAACACTTAACAGTTTTTTTCAACGGAGTTTCAAATGACTATAAACAATCCCAAACGAGGCATAAGGGTCTTATCTAGCAAAACGATTGTCATTTTTGACAATAAAAAAACAAATGTACACGTTTTTAAAGCACAACTTCTCGTCGTGTAGATCCGGTCGTGACCCCACTACTTCACCGCAATACGTCATGACGTCAAGAGGTCACAGAGGACGAACGCGAAACTCCGCCCCAGTGTTTACAAGCGAAAGAGGACCGTTCCTACGTTGTTGTATGTCAACTGATACTAATTAATATCTTTGTGTCAAGATATTGTTTACAATGGTCCGCAAATGTGCGTTTTATATATCTAACACGTGACCTCCCTACGTCACTACGCATTTACGTTAGGTCGCGCTGGACCGGACACAAAAGTTGTGGTTTAAAAGAGCATATTTTTTATTTTTCTTGTCAAAAATGACAATCGTTTCGCTAAATAAGACCCTTATGCCTCGTTTGGGAGCGTTTATCATTTGAAACTCCGTTGAAAAAACTGTTAAGTGTTGAGTTAAGTATTAAATGTTGGATTCTATTAAAGTCCATTAAAATTAGAAAAATCCTGCAATGTTTTCTTCAAAAAACATAATTTCTTCTGGACTGAACAAAGAAAGACATCAACATTTTGGATGACATGGTGAGTAAATTATCTGGATTTCTCTTTTAAGAAAATGTAATATTCCTTTAAGCTATTGAATTGTTTCAATCATGATCAACGTGCACAAAGAAATATTGTTTATATGCAATGGCACTTGTTCTTATTCCTCAACAACTATTATAATGCCGCTGGTTTTAGATTCAAATAATGACAGCTACATTAAGAGCACAATACCTAAACTAATCATTTTAAAACAGCTTATTCCAGACCTCTGATATAAACATGTATTATTTAATCCCCATGCATGTTTTTAAGGAAAATACTTTAATGTGAAAGTCCTCTAAGCCATCCACTTATGAAAAAGTAAAGTACATTAAGACAGGCATGTGCACCAGTTTTTACTGCATGAAATATTAATCTTTATTGCCTTATTCAGGCCTGCATGGTGGAGAATGAATGCGAGGACCCCAGTCAGGAGACCATCACCTTCCTGTACAAGTTCATCGGTGGTGCTTGTCCCAAAAGTTACGGGTTCAACGCAGCTCGCTTGGCTAATATTCCGGAGGAGGTCATCCAGTCCGGACATAAAAAGGCCCGGGAGTTCGAGAGGAGCACGGTGTCTCTCAGGTTATTCAAGTAAGTAACCGTTTTATTAAAGATTGGCAATTGATCTCATGTCCTGATATTTCACACCAAAAAAAAAACCTGTTTTGAGTTTTTTTCCTGATGTTATATTATGGAAATTTATTCCAAACCCCACAATCTCATTACCATAAAAAGTTTCACTTTTTTCCATTATTGAATAAATGCAACAACAAAAAAATAGGTCTTGTAGGTTTTGTTATGAAATGTGACCTTAAAAAACATTTAACAGTTTCTGTTTTCATCATATTGAGTACATTGGAGAAATTTTTTTTTAACCAATATTTTATGTCTCAACAGGAAATTGTGTTCATACGCTGAAGATGCCACAGCCAGTCGTGACGAGTTCAACACATTAGTTCAACTGATCTGCAGTCTGTAGTTTAATTAAATGTTTTGATTTGTGTTCGTATTTACCCGTTCACAATTCCATGAGTTTTTTGTTTCATTTCCCCCATGTAGAAAACAATCCTCACTACTGAAACGATCTAATAAAGTTTATTTTTAAAAATGTAACACGTTCCTCTTTGACTAGGAAATTAAACTTTTGATTAATTACTAACAGCTACATAATGGTTATTGAGTACTTCACAATATATTAAGTCTAGATGTCATGGAACATGCATACAATTCAGGCTGTAAGAGAACCCACAGTCACCAAATACAGTTGGATGGAGGGGAAAAGCGCAAATAAAACTGTACATATACTCCACAGAGCTTCATATGAGCGAGAAGCATCTTTAACATCTCCAGCAATGTTATTCCTGGTCGCACGTCACTTCGGTCTCTGCGTGCTTTCACAAGCGTCTAGCGTCTCCGGTCGAGATAAAGAGGCGGGAAATCACTTCAGAATGAATGCGTGTGGTCAACGACGTTACCAGGCTCATGAAAACACTTTCCTTGCGTTCGGTACATTGCTGGAGAATACATTAGTGTTTCTCATCCTTTTTTCCTCGAATCTCTTTCACAGAAAGAACATACATCCTGCGACATGAGAACAAATACAGCAAGTCTAAGGTATAAACAACCCCGAAATTAATATACTTAATAAAATAAAAAGACATTCAAGTACATTTAAGATTTTTGCTTGAAATACAAAACTACATGAGAAAGCATTAAAATCAAACCATAAAAAACTGAAATAACTGAAGTGCTGGGTCTTTTTTATCCGTACATGTACAATAGCATGGTGACGTTTTTTGGAGAACAGGTGCACGGGAAGCATTTCGAGTCTTTACGCTCAGGGTCCACTTGAGGTCGGTCACCCATAAATCCTCAGGGTCCATTTTTTTGTAAAGACTGACGGGGGAAACGGGATTAACAAGTCCACAGCAGAATGTTTTTCATTTCTTTAAATAAAAATGTTTCCTCTCAGCTTGCATCGTCCAAGTATACACAATGTTTTCTTTTTTCCAAAGAGTTCTTTTTTTTATAAAATTGAATTATTTCTAGTTTGTACGCTCGTCCGAACTAGACCGAGCACATTATAGTCTGTTAGTTCAGAAGGGCTCCGCTTCAGTTGTGCTGCAGTGTGTTCGACTCTATAGGAGGGGCCGAATCGTACAGCGTGTCTGTATCGTGAGTCGGCTCTCCGGCTAGCGTGCACGGGTTAGACAAAGTCCCAGCGCCACAATCGCAGAAAAACCTGTGTAGCACAAAAAACTCTATTAGTGAATTGGATACGACGATTACAAACACAAGTATACACTAAATGAGTTAAATAAAACAGAAGTCTGGCTGGGTCATATTTCACAATGATATAAAATGGAAGAAATAAAGAAAATTAAAGGATTAGTCAATTTTCTTAAAAAATCCAGATAATTTACTCACCACCATGTCATCCAAAATGTTTATGTCTTTCCTTGTTCAGTCGAGAAGAAATTATGTTTTTTGAGGAAAACATTCCAGGATTTTTCTAATTTTAATGGACCCCAACACGTAACAGTTTTAATGCAGTTTAAAATTGCAGTTTCAAAGGACTCTAAACGTGTCATTTTTGGCAAGAAAAATAAAAAATATGCACTTTTAAACCACAACTCCCCGTCTTCCTCCGGCTGTGTGACAACCCAGGGCGACCTCACGTAATGCCGTTGAAAGGTCACGTGTTACATATATGAAATGCACATTTGCGGACCATTTTAAACAATAAACTGACACAAAGACATTGATTAGTATCATTCGACATACAACAACGTCGGAACGGTCCTCTTTCTCCACACTTGTAAACACTGGGGTGTAGTTTCGCATACATCATCCGTGACCTCTTGACGTGATGACGTATTGCGTGAGGTCGCGCTGGTGCGTCACAGGACCGGAGAAAGACGAGAAGTTGTGGTTTAAAAGTGCATGTTTTTAATTTTTCTTCCAAAAATGACAATCGTTTCGCTAGATAAGACCCTTATGCCACGTTTGGGATTGTTTAGAGTCCTTTGAAACTGCAATTTTCAACCGCATCAAAACCGTTAAGTGTTGGGGTCCATCAAAATGAGAAAAATCCTGGAATGTCCTCCCCAAAAAACATAATTTCCTCTCGACCGAACAAAGACAGACATCAACATTTTGAATGACATGGTGGTGAGTAAATTATCTGGATTTTTTAAAGAAAATTGACTAATCCTTTAAATCCATTATGATTCAAGCACATTGTGTTAGTAAAACATGCAATGCACTGTAGGTAAATTTGAATAAATGTAAAAGTAACTTTACTGCCAATAAATATCATAACTGTAATACAGTAACATTTGTTGTCTTCAGAACAAGATACAGTTTTTAGTTTTAGAGGTGACCTGGGTGTTTTCGGGACTCACCTATCATGTCTAATAAATTCTACGTCGTGCCCTTGATGGCATTTCTTGATGCAGTTCACACAGATGGCATTGCGGTCTGTCGTGTTGCAGGTGTGACATCTGTATGGAAACAGAAGTGCTGTGAGATCACAGCCAAAACCTCTGCAGATATTCAAAGACGTTCATGAGGAGCGTTACCTGTAAAAATCGTGCATTGGATAGCTGGTGTAACTGGAAATCTTGTACAGGCACTGACCTCTGCTTACAGCTTTTTCAATGGCATCTTGATTGTTCATTATTTTATTATCTGCAAAAACCATTAACAAGTACAATGTCAATCACTCAGTTAACTTAAAGTCCCGATGAAATGAAAAATGACAACTCTTATTTTAAATGGAACAATTTATCCATGTGGGCCATTACTTTATTTTTTTTATTCATGTACCCTCATAATCTTAAAAGGGACTTTTTTTGAAAATATGCTCATTTTCCAGCTCTCCTAGAGTTAAATATTTGATTTTTACCGTTTAGGAATCCATTCAGCTGATCTCTGGGTCTGGCGCTAGCACTTTTAGCATAGCTTAGCACAATCCATTGAATCTGATTAGACCATTAGCATCACGCCTAAAAAAAAAATCTGAGTTTCGATATTTTTCCTATTTAAAACTTGACTCTTCTGTAGTTACATCGTGTACTAAGCAGTGTTGGGCAAGTTACTGAAAATTAGTAATTAGTTAAAGTTACTAGTTACTTCTTTTAAAAGTAATTGAGTTACTTTACCAGTTACTGTATATCAAAAGTAATTAGTTACTTGGGAAAGTAACTTATAAGTTACTTTTATGTCTGCTTTTTAAATGTAAATATGAACAGTACTAAACAGTCAAACAATAAAATGCTATGGATGGGTTATTTTACACGTAAGACTCTAATATATCACATACTGTAGGCGTCTATTTTGCTTTGATTCAGCCGTTGAATATTTTTGTTAGAAATTATTTTAATATGTAAGCTTAGTTTATTTATGTATATCATTTAGACAAATATTCTGTATGTTTACATTGAAAATATATAGTGTGTTAAAATTGTGTATTGTCTCTTTAAGAATTTGGAGACAATTGTGTCAACATGTCATATTTTCTAAAATTATAATTTTTCTGATTCCATATTTATTTTAATAAGCCAGAAACGTCTCTGATGTGTCCTGCTGACAGGCGCGGTGTGCGCGTGCAGCAGCTGACGCAAATTAAGGGTCCTCCGAAGGTTAGACCGTCTCATTTCAGTTCTCTTCACGAACTTCTGAGGCTTCCACCTTGAAAGACCGAGTGCTCAATTTTTTAGGTCGCATGCTTAGCAGGGCGCGGCCATGGAATTGGAACACAGCTTGTGAACCTTGCGGTGGTAGTGCGCTCTTTGGTCATATATTGTTAGTATATGTTTTCGGTTGGATTTAAATGATACACAGGATTAAAGGAAGATATTTAATCAGGAAACGGAGTACGTGAATTGTTTTGTCCGACAGACACAGAGCGAGTTGATTGTTTTGTCGGATACGGAGCGAGTGAAACTGAAAATGCGCACTCACACATATGGAGTTTTAACACGTTTTAACAGTTGTACAGCGCATATTTTTCTGGAAACAACAATCGCGGATCGTTCTCTTCCATGAAGGCCGATGTAAACATCTAAGATATATATTAACATTTCTCCGATTTATTGCTTTTGTGGACTACACATGCAAGTTAATGTCATACTGGGATTGCTTGGCAAAGATAATTTGCAAACATGAGACCGGATGGATTATGACTTGCGCACAATTTTTAAACAAAGGTATGTTGTCCCGTTTAGATTTTTCACGTTCATTCTATATGCACTGTCAGCCATGATGAAGTTTAATTCATTGCGCCGCACCACCACGGTCATGCGACGTTAAATCAGAAATGTCTTGTCTGTAAGTGTTATTTTTTTTACAAAATAGAGTAACTTGAGTAACGAACTCATTTAAATTTCAGTAATTGTAATTGCGTTACTTGATTTTAAAAAATACTTAGTTACATACTCGTTACTGATAAAAGTAGTGGAATTACAGTAACGCGTTTGTAACTATACTCTCATTCTGGCGTAATAATCAAGGACTTTGCTGCCGTAACATACGTACTGCACGAAAATAAGACCCTGCTATTGAAAGATACTAAGGGCACTATTTTTGGCTGCTGCGTAATATCATTGCACCTCCTGCAGCCATGTTACGGCAGCAAAGTCCTTGATTATTACGCCAGAATGAGAGTATAGTTCCTATTCAATAGATTATGCTAAAAGTGGTACTGCCAGAGCTGGAGATCGACTTAAAGATCGTTAAAAATCAAATGTTTAACTCTAGGGGAGCTGAAAAATTTATATATTTTTAAAAAAGTGGAGTGTTCCTTTAATAAAAATCTAAAAATGTACTCTCGCCCTCTTGTGGCGATCCTTCTTTAATGACATCAGCTAGACAGCTTGGACGGGGCATCACTTAACCCCACCCACTCCAAGTGTCAGTATGCTGAATGAACGTATTTCTGAATGAAATGTCTACTTTTCTATATCCAATCAAATCACAGTGAAAAACTCAAGCCACGCCTGCTGTTTTCATGCAACTTTATGTTCACAGGGACTTTAATACCTGAAAAAATAAAACACTATTTTTATCCCACTTTACCTTTCATTGTGACGTTGACACCGGATGCAAGAAACAATCCACCAAATCGATTGTTGAAAATCTGATTGCCTTCTAACGTTGCTGTAGCATGATTTGTAATCTCAATACCTGTCCAACAATAAAAGTGTACATGCATATTTTATATAAATATATATAAAAAAAACATTTGATGCCACCGTTAACCAATCACAATCAAGAAAAGCTGTGAAAATGATCTGTACTACATTTGATTGAAAAAGTGGAAAAGCGTACGTACCAGCAGCAAAACCGTCGAATATCCTGTTCTTTCGAAGCACAGGATGGCTGTTTGTACTAATGAGAACTCCCGCTTGAGCGTTCCTGAAGATATCGTTCTCTTCCAACAAACCTAAAACGTTAACAGAAACCTCTTGATCACAAACTGCACAAAGTTATCCAGCCGAAGACATGAAAATATATAGAGTTCAGAAATTGACCGTCACCTCGTCCTCCGTTGAAAATACAGATTCCTCCATCTCGCCCATCGTGGATCTTGTTTCTGCGGAGCGTGGGGTTGCTGTCGGTCTTAATCCAAACTCCAGCCATGGCGTTGTCAAAGATCTCGTTGTCTTCTATAAAGCCCAAGCCTGTGAAGATGTACAGAACAGACAGATTATAGACAGATTAAGTCGCGTGGCTTTTGATCGGATATATAGACGAAGCTCCAGAAAGCAAAAACAAACATCACAGCAGACAAAGAGGATCTCTCACCTGAATTGTAAACAAGAATGCCTCCGTTCTGTCCACCCCAGATTTTATTTCTCCTGATCTTGGGATTGCTGCCAGTTCTACCAGACAATGTAAATGCAGACAAATGTAAATCATTTTAAACTAGTAATCCTACAGCTCAATGCTACAAGTTTGTTAAGGATTATTCCGCTTTCATAAAAAAGAAATCCTGATAATTTACTCACCCCATATAATTCAAGATGTTAATGTTTTTCTTTGTTCAGTCGAAAAGAAATTATGTTTTTTTTTTAGGAAAACATTCCAGGATTTTTCTCCATATAGTGGACTTAAGTGGTCCTTATAATGGGTCAATTTTTATTTTTTAAATGTTCAACTTTTACCCCCTAAATGTGTTAGGATATCAATAAAAACACACTATAAAATTTTTTGAATTGTTCCTATCTAGAGGTTGCTCAAAGCCTTTGAATATTTCTCGAAATCACATATTTTTGCAAAAACTGTACCATTTAAAAACGCACAACACACATAAAACTTGCTTCTTGGACGGAAACTTTGTTCCAGTTATTTCAGTCTTTTCTGATCCGAATATCCATATAGCGGACTTGCTTCATGTTGCTTCAGCCATTGTCTAAGTGTATATTGTCTACTATACAACAGTTCTTTCTGGTTCTCGAATCTGATTGGCTAAGAGCTATGCGATATTGTACTGATAACGGCACTGTAACCGCTTCACCTTTCGTATCATTCCGCCACCTAGTGAATGGAGGTCCTAAACAGGCTCATCTCTGAATGGAAAAGCACAGACGCGCTGTTTTTAAACACTCTCCGTGTGTCTTATTAGTTCACTAGCGCGTAAATCAGTCGGTGAATCCCAATTGGAAGTTATTATTCCGTTAAAGATCAGCGCTTTTGGATGTTACGTTAAACTTAATGGGATTAATGTCTTGTGGACACTTGGAAAGAGGAATGTAAACACTCTGTGTTTCTTCTGGAGCTATATATCTTATCAGAACGCGAAAACACAGTGGAACTGCAGGTAAGCACCGCAGCTTTTAAATGTGGACATTGATCATTTATTTAATCGCGACGTGACTATTAAAACATGTTATGAGAATATCGCCACTTATATATTTATAAGCAGCATGCAAAAACATCTCTCTGACACTTATAAAAAACAGTTTTATATAGTACTGACAAGAACGAAGTTTAATAATAATCGAGTGCTCCTATCGCGTTAAGAGTAAATGGGAAACCAATAGTAACATTATATAAGTATAGTTTTATTAACTTTTGCCTCGTGCCAAAACAATAACAACACAAAAGACACTAAATATGAATAAGAAAACAAGTAATAGTTTTATAATGACACCAAATACTGCTGATTTGATCTCATTTTGACCATCAAAAACAAACAAGGCAAATATCAGAGCCAGGGAATCCCTGTCAGAGATGTAGCCCAGAGAGGGCGGTGGTCAGCGGGGCGAGTGAACACTGATGTCCGCTCATGCTTTGGTTCTCATTCGTACCGAATCTCACTAAGCAAACGTTCAAACAGGCGCTATCTTTACTAATCGACTGCAGATTTAAATATAATACATATACATTCTCGACTGAACTAATCTTAAAACTACACTTTGTGACCAAGAAACGGTAATATAAAGAAACGGCTTTAACGTCCATTGAGTTGTTATGAGCTTCAAAGCAGCCGAAAGTGTTACCTGTCATTCTGGCAGCCCTCAAATCCGTGGCGGAAGAAGTAGTTCTCAAACAAAGAGGCTTTTAAAACTACTCCGTTGTTGTTTTCTAGTTTTCGTTTTTCAAACGTGTGCCGTCGAACTGTTGTATAAAAGCAATATCGCTCTCGGAGTCGAGTGATATAGCTCTATATCATCACGGCTGTGATTGCCTCCGGCCCTCGGCCTCGTGCCTCTGGCCTAATCACAGCCGTGATGATATAGAGCTATATCACACTCCTACTCAAGCGATATTGCTTAATTGTGCTTCATTCACATTAAAGCTTTCTTGCTTTAAAAAAATATCACAACTAAAACAGGAGTTTTAATTGCATGGAGCGTGGTCAAATAAATCCATTGTTGCCATAAGTATATATTATTAAACAATTATACATGCTAGCACAAAGTATCACATAATACGCAAATGTGTTAAACTTCAAAGGTCTTGAGCAACCTCTAAATATTAATTCATTTTGAAAAATGTTGCCCAATTTTTTTATTTATTTAATCAAACATATTGGTGGGGTGAGAGCATGAACTAACTCTAGGGGAGCTAAAAAATGAGAATATTTCAAAAAAAGTGGAGTGTCCCTTTAATTTCTTCTCGACTGAACAAAAAAATACAGACAATTTGGATGACATAGGGGGTGAGGTTTGCATGATCATTTTTGCAAACAAATCAAACCTAAAAGGCACATGATATTAAAACTGACCTGATCTGAACTCCAGAGTACATGTGGTTATAGATGTCATTATCCTCCAGCACACCATGACCGTTATCATAGAAATAAACCCCAACCTGTAGACAGAAACCCATTTCATTAGATCTGGATTAAGTGTTCACATTGACCTTGATGAAAGGAGCGAAAACTCAAGTGCCTATACCTGTTTACCGCTGTGTATTCTGTTTCTGCGCAGTACAGGCGTGCTGCCTGTTGTCACCCAAACACCTGCTAATGTGTTACTGTACACCTCATTTTCTTCGATCACACCCTGACCCTTCTCATGCTGCCAAAAAGAGATCAAACAACCAAAGATGAACAATCATCACCAGGTCGAGAGATCTTACATTTAGTAAAGATATTGTATGTGTAGGACTCAAACCCCTATCCTTTTGCATTGCTAACATACAGGAAGGTGCAGCTACAGTTACATTTTGCTTTTGTCCGTTCACTTACCACATAGATGCCTCCATGCTGTCCGTCATGGATCTTGTTGTGCCGTACGATCGGGCAGCTGTTGGTCCGGATTTGGATCCCAGCTAAAGCGTTGCCATAGATGTCATTCCCTTCAATGAGACCTCGGCCATCGCCAAATATGTAAACACCACCCTGGTTGCCATTAAATATGGCATTACCCCTATTAAGTGATCATAAGAGAAGTTATAGTGAGAGCAGTATGCTTTCCATACATTAATCAGTTCTCAAATCCAGTCCACACGTTCTGAAAAACGTTTGCAGATACACTGTTTATTAAATCATTGCACTGCTTTGCATAAACCAAACCCAATAGTGAGAAGTGAATCTATAGGATATTGAAGTGATATATTAGGTATACCTGATTGTGGGGTCACTGTTTGAGGTAATCCACACGCCGGCAAAATTGTTTGCATAGATCTTGTTCTCGATGAACTGGCCTCGACCCTTCTCGTGAACGTAAATGCCTCCCGTCTGTCCGTGATGAATCTCGCAGCGTACGACTGTAGGGTTAGCGTACGCCTTCACTTCAAAACCTGCTATCCGGTTCCTGTGGATGTTGCAGCTTTCAAAGTAACCCTGTAAAGGAAGCCGGAGAATTAGCGGTCGACCGATATAGGTTTTGAAATGGCTGATAGTAATATTGAGAAAGACAAATAGAATATATGAGTGATTCTCGCAAAATTATGAACCATTTTGATAAAAAAAGTAAATGCTATCAAAATAAGAAGCATACGTTAAAAACATCTCTTCATGTACTATTTTTTGAACATGATTTTAAATGACATCATACAAACCAATTTTGTTGTTTTTTTCACATTTAAGGGAAAAATTTTCATTACCGCAACGTGTCCATGACTGGATTTGAGTTCTTTGACATGAAAATATTTATAATGGAAAAATCTAAAAAAATAAAAAGCTTCAGTGCATGTTATACTATAAACATTTACAGTAAAGAAACATGTGGTATTTGCTGATCATTGGTAAATTTTGAGACAATAATAAGGATATAAATGTGTCCAAGTTTTCTCATCTTCCGCAACAATTTTCAATCATTGTTTAAGCCCTCAATAAACTAACATTTTCAAAAAAAAAACTTTGGAAGGGACAAAATTGACTGTGACACTCAAGAGGGCTACCAGGTAAGCAGTTCTTATTTTTTCTCCAGATAAAAACTGAAATTTAGTACCTAGACAACATTTTAGTTCTCATTACCAAAACATGAGTTTGTAAATGCATATATTTAATGTAATATCATGTTGCGGTAATGATCATTTTTGATA
Organism: Misgurnus anguillicaudatus; assembly: GCF_027580225.2. Classification (NCBI taxonomy): domain Eukaryota; kingdom Metazoa; phylum Chordata; class Actinopteri; order Cypriniformes; family Cobitidae; genus Misgurnus; species Misgurnus anguillicaudatus. Next base: position 30,354,522 of record NC_073347.2, on the reverse strand, counting down.
ATGATAATCTAAAAAATTTTAATAATTCTACAGGAAATATTTTTTAAATTTATTTTGTAAAAATAATGGTTATAGTAAGTTCAGACCTTAATCTTATATGTGCAAAAAAAACTGGCTTCAAGGGCTTTTGAAAAAATCTGATGCTGGACACCTTCTAAATCTGAATTTCGCGAGAATCACCCATATGTGAAACAATACACATTTGTTATGCTTAACATTGATAAATATATCCTTTGGCTTTTTATCAAATTTAAGTACCAGAAAGATTTATCGTCCGACTATTTACTGCAAAAGGCCTTGTGGCAACAACGCTGCATACTGCAGTTTATCGCTGCATGCACATTACCAGCGACTTTGTTGCTGTGTGTCACTTGTCTTTTTCAATGAGGTCATCAGGAGGCGTTTGTGGCAACACATTCGCGACGCGCAAGTCCGCATATATGCTTAAATGCAACTTAAATAAAGCTCGGTGGAGCACGTCGACTGACAGCACAGGTGTTTGGAAACTGTCATGTGAGACAGAGGTAGTGATAAACGCGATGTGCTTACATCTATTTGTGGTGGTCAATTTAAATTTTGTGGCAGACTGAGAAATTAATGAATGTATGGGAATGTACAACTACGCTCTAAATTGTATGATGATGTTACAGCAGTAGGCAGCGCAAATATAACACGCCTATAATCCCTCCCACTACGAAGTGTTACTAAACTCGATGGAAAAGCTAACCAAGCCAAAGTGAGGTGAGCTGACCCGACCTGACCCAAACCAAACCATGGGGTACTATGCAATGGAAAACCGCCATTAGTAACAAAACGTGCTCTATAGAGCAGTTTATCCGTTGAAACATGACGATGCGGTGTATGTATATAAAAAAGAATCATTCTAAGGTAATAAAAACAATACAGTTAATTTAGTAGGGCCTTTATACACCCCTGATAATATAGTTATGTATATTGTATTGCATTTCTGTCAAGAGATCCTTCTAAAAGTCCCACATTGCACCTTTTTGAGTAACGGACAAGAAAGCCTGAAAGAGTACTGAACAAGACCAGCTGGTTGCCAAACACATGTTATGGAGCAAAAACCGCCCAGTTCGGATTTATGGCCGGTCGATCGGTGCATCTCTAACAGAAATAGCATGCAGTAGACAAGTAGTATGTTTAAAATAGAAACTAGCCCACTAATTGCTGTGTATTATTTATAACACCTACTATATTTAAGATATATATCTCGTGAAAAGTGCCATTTCTCTCCCATGACCTCAAAAAACTTTCATGATGAAGTATTTATGGTGAAAAACATTTGAGGAGTTTCGAGACTTCTCACCATGCCATGGTCAAAGGTGAACACTCCGACATCTCTACCGTGATGGATGTGGTTGCGTCTGATGATGGGGTTGCCGTGGTTTTTCACCCAGATCCCTGCTAGAGCATTATTGGAGATCTCATTGTCTTCGTAAATGCCCTGTAGTAGAAACCCAAAGAGACTGAGCACAGCTGACCTCACGGTCCACACACGACAAAAGAGGAAACGGACACAGCTTCGTTTTACCTGTGCGTGATCTGTGATGTAGAGTCCCACGTTCTCACAGTCACTGATGTTACAGTGTTTGATGGTGGGTGACGCTCCCTGCCCGCTTACACACACGGCCGAGCCCACTGTGGGATGCATCAGATACAAAGCATATAATATAAAAAAAAATTTTTAGTATGGTCTAGTATTGAGTATCTAGTATTAGTAAAGCCCGGAGTACAGTCTATAGTTTTTTTACGTGTATGCAAACGTACACGCACAGTTGAACGCACAGCCTTGTAAAGCATAGTTTATTTGACTTATTCGTTTACGGAGACGTTGGACGCATGCGCACTGTGACAAAATGCTATGCATCTCCTGGGCTACATACTACATTCTCCTGTATGCGCATGTGCGACCTACACGTACAAAGTGGTTACAAAAATCCAGCAGTGCATTCTGATGACGAAATTAGCATCACATGCAATGTATGCGTAAAACAGGACTTTACTTCTAGCTTCATTTTTGGTTTAGCAAAAACATCAGGAAAGTTCTGGGCACCTGTGCAGGTACTGCGGATGATGCAGTGATCAATAATGGGACTGCAGTTGACTGTGATCTCAAGGCAGTGATGGGCGTTGTGATGCTGAGCTGATTTATCATCCGGATTGAACTGTAACACAAAGCATCAAAGACAGTGACGTCATGCATTGCACCACTCACGCATCACATAAGTTAGCTTTTATTTAACAAAAACAAAGCAAGCACACCTTTATCGTCATGTATCCGACATACGCGTCTTCCGAGCCCTCCATGAACACAAACGTTGAATCTCTGGTGTTTTCGATAAACACTTTATCTGCGACTTTCCCTGGAGCAGCAGGAGCAGATGCGTGATTCATATTCGAATTTTACAGGTCTACTTAAATATTTAAAGGGACAGTTCACCGAAAAATGTAAAATCTGTCATCATTTACTTGCCTTCAAGTTATTACAAACCTGTATAAAATTCTTTGTTCTGCTTAATATAAATAAAGATTTTTTTTATTGAATAACCAAACAGATCTGGGGCACCATTCACTTCTATAGTGTAATGTTTTTTTTTACTATGGAAGTCAATGATGCCCCTAATCTGCTTGTGGTTACAAACATTTTTCAAAACATCTTCCATTTATACAAGTTTATAACAATTTAAGGGCAGATTTAAGTTGTTACGTGACATATTTTTCATTTTTTGGTGAACGGTCCCTTTAGCATTTAAATATTTGACATGTTCATACCAGCGCCTATCATGGTGATGGGCGACTCGATGTAGATCCATTCATCCGTGTAGATCCCAGAGTGAACGAATATCAAACCGTCGAAATGGGCTTCCTGAACCCCTCCCAAAGCGTCCTCGATGGTGTCGTAATACTGAGGAAACGGTTGAAAATGGGATTATGAGACTTTGAAATCTAATTGGATGACCGGCATTTTAAGATGATATCTCTCACCAGCATGTTTTCTCTGCCCTTGTATCTGGCTGGGTTACTGTAGAAATGTTCAGCGAAGCCCGGCTTGACGTGAGCTCCTTTATACTGTAGATACATACAGATCAGTGATCAGTCAGGCGGGGTTTTGTTAGTAACAAGCTCTCATAAAGCTTACACATGAAACTGATGACATTCACATCTCTTTAATTGCCACATTACAGCACCATCTGTTCAGATTTGGTTTTAGAGGGGAAAACAATCTTCATAAAATACAAAGGTAATCATACATGCATAAAGCATATTTACTTTATAATCAATACTTCATTAAAGTGATATTTGTGTATTTATGTGCACAATTGTGTGAGTAATAAAGAAACTGATGTTGAAATAATCTACATGACTCAGTAATGTAGTCAAAATGGCTTCTTTTAACCAGGATTCAAACTGTAAAGCCCTGAATCATGGTTCATCATATTGTGTACATCATTGCAAGGTAAATGGCGATATCAGACCCCCTCTTAATTTCTTAAACATATTTTTATCAAAATGAGAATCCCAAACAGGTGAAATATATATGGGTGATTCTCACGAAACCATTGAAACACCACGGCACTAATGATTTTAGCTTTAAAATGTGTAATATAGTAACATTAAAAAGCATCAGAATTAACAAAATACTGTGTTCTACCTTGCACAATGTGTAATTTCAACATAAGAATTTATAATTGTAAATTTAATCTCATTTTCTGCTGAAATTCTAATTACCGCAATGTGTCCGGCTGTGTTTGAACATGCGTTATGTTGTAATTTAATCAAATTAACACAAAAATATTAAGAAAAAAAAATAAATGGATGTTTTGCTAGACTACTTTAGATAACAGAAAAAATATTTACTGAATATTCATGTATAATAATAATGAAGAAAAATTAGGAAAATGATGTGTCCATGCCTGATGTTCTCATCCTCCGCAACACTTTTTGAGAACAGTTTAAGCACACATACAGAATTTTAATAAAGTTTGATTTTGAGTGACCAAGCACATGGACCAGTTACTTCAAGATGGCTACCAGGTAAGATCATTTTTTTACAGTTAATTTGAAATATTGTCTTGTCAGAATGCTTACACGACATTTTGATTATCATTACCGCAACAGATACTTATTAAATGTTAATTTAATTAATAGAAGCAATATACTTTGATTTTAAATGCATGTGCAGAATCTCCAAATTATGTTCTTTCAGGTTTGTCATGTCATTTTGAAAATATGTCAGTGTTGATGTTTTCTGACTGTTGCGGTAATGAGATTTTTTTAGGACTATTTTTTTTAATTATGTTACAAAAAGTGTTAAATGATAAGTAAAAGTTTTTAAATTAATGTTCCCATTTACTCCAGACTTTGTTTTTCAATGTCTGGTGGGAAAAAAAGAAAATTTAAGCAATTTTTACATTTTCATGCTTGACATTTTTAAAACCAAGTTTTCGTGAGAATCACCCATATATATAAATCAAGTGTGTAATGTTACCAGCTGCTGAAAGCTCTCCTTCCAGGGATTGGGTTGTTCGTACTCCTCTGGGTTGATCTGGTAAAACTTTCCAGATTCGGGGTGCATCATGGGCCGTGTGTACTCAAACACCTCCATGTAGAGTCTCTTCCTACAGAGCGTGTCAGGAGAATAAGGATTAAAACAACCATCCTCCTGGTACAGTGATGATATCAGATGGGGATTAAAAAACAGGTTATTGAATGTTTACTTTATGTGTTCTGATATTTATCAAATATACCACTGCATTAGGATAATACATGTTTAAAAACACCAATGTTACTTTATTATGATTTATACTTCTGTGTTAGACCCAGTTTTCATTTATACTTCTGCGTCACTGTCCGCTTCAATATGCAATTACACATCCAGACCTCTAGTAGGCAGTGTCCACTGGCATGTTACTGGTGTAAGCTACAGTATTCAATGCAAAAGCTGAAGAAGCAGCAGCTTGTTGTGTACATTGGCCCAGTCCCAAATGGCACACTCCGGACTTAAGGACTTCCTCATTCCACACTTTGATGACATCATGTATTGCAGACCTTAGGGACCCTTGGCGTGAGTCCATGAGGGTGCACCGGAGTTGTAATTTGGGACAGAAAATAGGAAGAGAAGTTGCCCATCAGTGTGAACTCCCTCCAATCCATTGTCTGATTGGTCTGATTGCTTTTTCGTAAGGACTTCTGGGTTGGTAAAGTGCATGAAGCCTGCAGCAGTGCGGGCTTCGCCGAAGACCACATCAATGGTGCAAAGGGGGCGCTGATGAGCACACTTTGGAGCATAAAAGTGACAGATGGGACATCCTACGGACTTGTGGACAACTCAAGTGCAGCTTGAGTTGTTAAATCAGTCCTTCCAGAAAAATGTGGAGGTTTTTGTGATTGTTGCGGGCAAAAATCCTTGATCTTGCGGCACGTTTTCTTAAAAAATGCGGCGAAACTGCGGGAACTTGCCGAAACTGCGGGAACTTGGCGAAACACTTCTGGGTTGGTAAAGTGCGTGAAGCCTGCAGCAGTGCGGGCTTCGCCGAAGACCGCGTCAATGGTGCAAAGGGGGCGCTGATGAGCCCACATCGGAGCTTGACGAAACTGCGGGAGCTTGACGAAACTGCGGGAGCTTGACGAAACTGCGGGAGCTTGACGAAACTGCGGGAGCTTGACGAAACTGCGGGAGCTTGACGAAACTGCGGGAACTTTGCAGCTTTCAATGATGTTCATGTCCCGTAAGTACGTCACTTTGTAACGTTCCCATGGCAACAGGGAACATGGCTGCGCTTGTGTGAAGTAAATGTTACATTTTTCAACTTTCTGCTAAGATATATGTGACTTTTTGCAACAAAAAGGCAGGGATTAGGAAATCATGCAAGCATATTTTGCGCACGGAATTCTGCGATTTATTTGGCAAAAGTGCAGCATATTTGAAAAAAATGCGGTGCCCGCATAAATATGCGGCTTTTGTTGATTATGCATTGAATCATGCGATAGCAATCCCGTTTTTCTGGAGGGACTGTTAAATTGTCGCTCCTCAACTTGGTCCATCTTATTTTTACCGTCAGCAGAATGCGTATAAAGATATGTGATGCTATAGACCAAATTTTTTGGTGGGGAAGAGGGTCTAGCTGACCAATCACAGGGCTTGCAGTCCATGCTGAATTTAGGAGAGGTGCATTTCTGGCTATGTGGTGCTATACACAGCTTATGGCATAGCTTACGGCGCAGGTCTGACACAGAAGTATAAATCAGCCTTTACTGGTAAGTATCACTGAAGTATAATGAAGAACTCACCATAGGATTGGGTCATTGGCTAGTTCACTAAAGCGTTTACACACACATGCTGCTCGACACAGATCCTGCTCCAACAGGTAAGAGAAGATCTTTAAAACCACCTCATCTGGAAGCTTCACCTGCAGGTATTGCTCTGCTGGGGTAACTGGGACAAAAGATAAAAAGTCTTAATGAAAGCTTGTAACACCCCATTTCACAATAAAGTCTGTTAGATCATAAGATCCGTTACCAGGCAGATCTTGCGATTTTCCAGACACTCTGGCGCGTTTCGCCCGATGCCCAAAGTTTTCTGTTGTTGATGTGGAAGCACCCTGTAAGAAGAGGAAATTATGTCTATGTTACATGACTAGGGTGGCCATTCGTGCCGGTTCCGCCGGACACGTCCGGAGCATGTTTTCGGGTTCGTTCTCCGGAATTCGCGTTGTTCGCCCGCATACGTCATCGAGGTTCTCACATTTCAGTTAAAATGCACTAGAAAATTAAGATTGATTTCTTTTAAGACATACAATCATTGTAGTTTCATTCTTACCTTGAAATGTAACAGTTGCTTTTCTGAAATTAATCCCGAAATATTAAACCTTGATGAAGTATGCGGTCGAGCAACGCAACTTCCGGAGAACAAACCCGAAAACATGTTCGGGACGTGTCCGGCGGAACTGGCAGGAATGGCCACCCTATACATGACAGACATTTATATTGAAAATTGGAGACTTCACCGAACTTAGCAGTTGTGTGTCTGAAACTGCCAAATGTAGCATCTATTTAGATATATATCTATGGTCCGAGGTTGTGCAAAAGAGTGGATGCGGGAACTAATTATATTCCTATCTATGGTCTGAGCTGTGCTATGGAGTAGAGGTGGGGACTAATTAGCATATTCATAGATCTGCGTATACGAAATGAGGCAGGGGGTAGAGCTACATTCAAGCTGTTTTAAAGCATTAAGAAATAATTAAAACTTTTACATATGCTATTATGATGCTCAAAGATAAGTTTTAACTGATAAAATTCTTGACTACACGGAGACTTTATAAATATTTCAGAAACATTAAATTCAGGGAAAGGCAGTTCGGTACATAAATGAAAAAAGATTAATTCAAACTTTTTCTTAAAAAAAGTCACCATGAAATTAAAATAAAAAACACTTTTTTTAATGGAATATTGTAGTGTTCTTTTTATAAATTTCTTATCTGTTTGCTTCATTTTTTTATTTATTTACGTGCCCTCATAATTTTTAACCTTAATTAACCTCCTCCAATTCACGAAACGACCTCTTTTCACTTCACGAGGAACGGTGCGCGGACAGGGCTATCGGAGAAAGGATCGCAGCGATAAGCAATTAGTAACATGATTCGACTTCCAAACGCGTTACTCAGTTCTCAATTGACAAAATCAAGTCCAACCAAAAAAAATGTCATTCACTTAGATTTACGTCACGATACAGAAAAGACGACAATCTCTTCTTCCGTTCATGGTGACTTTTTACACACGCAGCTGACAACAAGTGTTGTTTGCCCACCTCCATATTGGTCTTGGTTGGACACGCTGTTCTCTTGGGTAACAGTGATTTTCTTCGAAGTTGATATGGACTATTTTGAGCTCCTTGACCGGATTCTTCTGCAACCATTTCTGCAGGAACTTCTTCATCTAAAAAAACAACAAACACAAAACACACAAATCATTACCTTCACTGCTTCAGGAGTGTTGATGTTCGAGTGTTTAATATGAATATGTAATTTTTACCTCATAATATTGTGTTAATATTCTCACAGTAACAATATTTTAGTTTTTTTTATTATTACGTTTTGGAAAAACAATGAGATAAAGTGCAAATGAGAAAAATATTAAAACAAATCCTGTATCAGTTGACACTAGTCCAAAAACTAGCACTTCATTAAAAGTGCATACTTTATCACTGCCAGTTAGGGCTGCAACTAACGATTATTTTAATAATCGATTAATATGTCGATTATTTGTTAGAGTAATCGATGAATCTGATAAAAAACAAAAAACAAGAAAAGCATTCATTTCCAACCCCTTATTCAAACCCGAACTAAAATCTTTAGAAATTGCACAAACATGTTGCTCCTTAAACATAACTGAGCTGTTACAATTATAATAAAATAAAATAAAAATGGACTAACACAAAAAAATACACATGTATGCTTTACATCTGCCAAATATATAGACTTTTTTATGATGCATTTCCCATCAAGAAGCCTCTCTTGATGGGATCAAAAAGATAGTATATGAGTACACTCTCAGAAATAAAAGTACAAAAGTTGTCACTGGACAGTACCCTTTTAAAAAGGTACACCTTTGTACCCAAAAATGCATATTAGTACTTCAAAAGTACATATTGGCAGTTCAAAGATACATATTTGTACCTAAATGGTACATATTAGTAGGGCTGGGTATTGGCAAGGGCCTCCCGATACGACACGTATCACGATACTGAAAACAGCGCTATACAGATAAGTAAATTGTGTGAAAAATACCGCGTTTTTTACACGTGAAACATGAACACATGTTATATTGCCCACTATAAACACAATCAAAGCTTCAAAAACACAGACAGAACGGGAGCTTTAAAATAACGTTTCCAAAAAAGTTTCAGTGGTTTATCCACTCAAAACAGGGTGAATGGCACTTTCACATTCGCTCTATCAGCCAAAACCGCACCAAAGAAGTTTCCAACCGTCGGGTAGTGGTCCTGTAGTTCGAGTGAAAACTACAAAAACTTGCTTTACGGCAGACCTACAATCCTATCAGAGCCATCTATGGTGCATTATTTTCGACAGTGGTAATAAACATTTACGCTTCTAACCTGTAGGGGTAGCAAAGAGCAAAAACTCTTTAGTGTTGCTTTAAATTTTGAACGCCTTTTCCAGCTTTCCACAATACCGCTATTATCCACCAGGAACTTATGCAACCCGGAAGTATAGCCCTAGAGCAAACATCTGTGGGTCCGTGTAAGTTTAGAGGATCGCTCTGCATCTGATCTCTATCAAAAGTCCTTCACAAAAATGTAATTATTTCAGTTTTTTGTTCAAATTTGGTGTTTTTGAAGAAACCTACCCATATTTGAGAGGTGATTACAAGAGAACTAATGAAGGTAGGAAGAAACTTTTTATTATTGAAAGCAGAGGGTCTGCTCTTTCATTTGATAATATTGCATGTTTATATATTTAAAAAAAGAACATTTTCTGGAAGGCATTAAACTTTGTGAAAATCATGAAAAATGCTGGCGCTGGCTAGCAACTTTTTTTAAAACGCTGGCAGCAAAAGAGTTAAAAGTGTTATCATGTATGTTAATTTTTTTTTTTAAACACAAAGGTAAAAACTATTCGTCAGTGTCATTTAAACATAGCCAAAAACAAAGTCTGCAGCATTTACAAAAGTCTCAGGCTTCGAGGGTCAAAAGATCCTGACCTGACTCCCGAGTAGTGTTGATGCCAGACGTAACCTAAGCAAAAGTAATGTATTTAAAAAAAAAAACACACTAATGTAAACGTAGCTTAACATTGTAAATAAGAAGAAACAGCACGTACCACACTAAATGAGTCTACATGGGTTTGATTTCCTTTATTTTAACCCATCCACATTACCATATGGTGGTGATATAATAAAAAATTGCATAATTGCTTCAGTTCTCATGTTTATTCATTTCCCTGTTCAATTTAAAATACCACAATTCTGTTTCACGACTCGTGTAGTCTCAGTGAAAGCAACAAAAAGTGATAAAACAGGAGGCGCGTCAATAATTCAAGCCTAACGGGAGCCTTGCAACGCCGCAGTCTTTTTCTCAACAAACATCCCTCGGATAAAATCTTAGATCAGCAAAAGGTGGAACAACATGACTTCAGTGTACAGCATATTGAAATCAAATCAAGATGGTGTGCGGCATGAAAACCAGCGCTAAAAGAACATCTGTGAAGAAAAACAGTCAAGAAGCCGTGACCTCCACTAACACAACACTGATCTCCACACAGCTGCGACAAACTGAGCAGGTGACGCCACACACCGACAAAAACAGAGGTCAAAAGAGGAAGAGGGGGTGAGCAAGACACCAGTACAGGGTGAATGAACCGCATGACATCCCTTTTATGACAGCCTTCGTAACCCGAGACAGTGCCGTACTGCTTCAGTAGCCCAAACACGGACCAGATTTCCTCTTCTACAGGTCACACTCGACCTCTTTAGATAGACACATCACATTCATTTCATCTCGCTGAAAGAAAATTTCATTCAGAAATGGGCGAGAGTAGACAACGATTTTAGCCTAGTTGTAACAATGAGTATGAAAATTTGGGTAGCCTTTCTTTTTGTTCAACTTTGCTTAAAAAATGTGTATCCTTTCAATTCGTAAGCAGAGATAAATTAAGCTAATTTTTATGATTTCTATTAGGGATGCACCGATAGGATTTTTTTGGGCCGATACCGATTCCAATTTAAACAGACAACTTCTGGCCGATACCGATATTAAACACTTGTATACAATACTATACAGTTGGTCTATTAGCTAGTTTATTTCTGCATCAAATTATTTTTACTGAACATGGATTGGATCTAATTAACATTCAACTGACCAACATAATAAGAGAGGCACAAATTAAGCTAAAACAAATATAATGACAACCTTCGAAGGTGTTTTTAGCTATTCAGCATTTATTTTATTAACAACATTAACTCTTTTTTTTACATATAATGGATTTCTTTATGCAGTTAATAAACAATCGGTATAGGCCTTTCTCGTGCTATTGCCGATGGTTTCAAATTCATCAAAAATCGGCCGATAAATATCGGCGGCCGATACATCGGTGCATCACTAATTTCTATCTGTCTAGGAATTAAAGAAAATGCTACTATATCTGTAATTTTTACCTTAAATGCACGACCATCCATGCATGTGCATTTTCAAGTATACAACACAAGCAATTTACAAGTGGAAATGGTTTAACTTAAGAGTGAATATGAGCCCAAAAAGCAGCATTGTGTAAAGCACAGATTTAAAAAAAAAAAAAAGAAGATGAAGATGAATCAATTGATGTCTAACTAGATTTCTTTTCCTGTACAAAATGAACTTTACACACTCAGGGAGTGAAGAAAGCAATTGAATTGAATCTGTAAAGGGCACATCCAACAATACGGTTATTTGCAACACCAAAATATTGCTGTAATATTCTCAATGGTCATTGCCATGGTAACCATCCCCATTTGATGGAGGTCATTTACAAGCCAGCATCTCTCCAGCTGTCTCCATTTATTCTCCATTTACTGAGGTTACTGCACACAAATCTGTTCCTCCTGCTCACATCTCAGAAAACCACAGACACAATTCACAACACAATGTTATACACCTCTGAATAAAACAAGATTCAGGCTGCGTCCGAAATCACATACTGTGACAGTAGGTACTAAATGAGATAAAGTACCTACTTATCGACAGTAGGTACTAAATAGTATGAATACTATATATTACTGCATTCACCAGTTATATTGTGATATGAGAAATAGTGGATGACTTTGTCAGATGATTTAAAAATCTTTGTTTCAGAGGAATAAACTTCTGCCTTGTATTTCTTGTATAGGTCACAGCGCACATTGCAATATTTATGCTGAAATTATATATTGTGCAGTCATAGTAAATATTCGTTTTCTTCACCAGCTTGGTCTTGATTACAATAGTAGAAAAACATCCCGCTGAGATGGACAGAATTATTACACTTTGATGACAGATTGTAAAATAGGGTAACTTCTATTTTTGACTTAATTTCATGATCATTTTGACTAGAGATGCTCCGATCAGCATTTTTGGGGCCGATCACCGATTACCGATCACCAAAATCATGATCTGCCGATCGCCGATCAGTGCCGATCACAGAATGGCAGTGGAATGGGAATCTTTTATCTATAATCTAGCAGAGTTTGCACCATTTGTAGAAATGAAATTAACTATAAATTAGGTGTATTATTGTTTTAATTAGAGAATCAAATAAATAAGCACAACAAATATTTCTTCTTGCAAAGAGAAATGTAATATGTCTTTAAAAAGGTTTATGTCTGTTAAAAGTGATTAAAATAAAACACTTCACAGTCTTTACTGTATAAATTAGATACACGCATTCGTATGAAGTAAAACAGTTTTTCACTGATGAGCACAGAGTAATTTTATTGAGAGATGAATTAGGATACTGTAGCTTTAAGACGTGGGAGAGATCATTCTCTTCACGTGCACTGATGACAGGCTGCTGTGTATGCGTGCGGCGGGTGTCCGCAAACAAGAGCAGCTGTGAGGAAAATGGAAGTTTAAACCTTCAAAACTTTAAAACGAATGCAAGTAATAAACTTTCGGCATGAGGATGCAATTGTCCGCGATAGATATGTGTTGTATACGCTAATGTGAAGACGCATTGCGCTGAGGACCAGAGCGCGTCCTCGTAGTCCGCAAACAAGAGCAGCTATGAGGAAAATAGATGTTTAAACCTTCAAAACTTTAAAACGAATGCAAGTAATAAACTTTAGGCACGAGGATGCAATTGTCCGCGATAGATATGTGTTGTATACGCTGTTTGATAGGGATGTGAAGACGCATCGCGCGTCCTCATAGAAAATACGCATATCTCTGTTAAAGGCAGATAGGAAATCCAAATCTGCACGTCACACATGAGCAATAGGTTACAAAATGCTCGCACTGTGTAAAATGGTCTCTTATTGCAGCCGTATCAGGAACGCTATGATGACAAAAGTAAACAGAAAAATCGGCTCATGAGATCGGCAAATTTAGTGAGTGCCGATCGCGTCATTTAATGTCGTTATCGGCCGATTACGATCGGCGGCCGATCGATCGGAGCATCACTAATTTTGACAATAGCAGTTGATACAGATGTGCAGGTCACATCCAGACAGCACACATTTCACAAACTTCACATTATGTTTTTTATGTCCACTGTGAGCTATACAAAAAAATGTGTGACGCTTTGTGTGACGATGACTTCTATAGTCAACTATTTTCTTATTTTTTTGGCTTAAAAAAATCACTTTATATTTTATCCAATACAACTTCGTTAGGTATGAATGTTAAAAATTATTATTTTGCACAAAATAGATTCGTGATTTTACATTTCCTTTGGAGTGTAAGTGTGTATATTAGTACATGTTAACAATATGCTAAAGGTGCATACCCCAAGGTAAACAATGACGCGAGTTATCATTTCCAACGTAAATCTTTTTTTGTTTGGACTAGGGATGGGAATCGAGAACCGGTTCTACTTAAGAACCGGTTCCCAGTTAATCGATTCCTTTGAATCGTAAGCATGCCGGCCTAACGATTCCTCTTATCGGTTCCGCTCGCGCTCGTTGCAAATGTGTCATGACGTCACACACACGCTGTGTTGTTGGTTTAGAACGCAGCAAACATTGCATCGAGGCAGAACGATCCAAAAGTTTGGTTATATTTAGTGGTGGGCAGAGCGAGGCTTCGCGAAACACTGAAACAGTTGAATCAGTAACTTATATTTCACGCGAACATACGACAATACGGCCGCGTTGCAGGAGGTTGCAGGACTGTCGCGTGTTTGATACACTAGTATTACACAATAACAGCAGCGAGTCAAACACCAGCGGAGCTAACGGGACGTCATCTGTTATTAATGCAGAAGGTAATGTGTTAATGTTAATGTGAGCGCCATTTCATTATGTAAACTTTTACTATACGGATAATCTCCGTTGTCATTGTCCATCAAATTGATGACGGCCAGAGTCTGGCTGGCTCTCACACTGGCTCAGATAGAGGCTGCAGAAAGTATCTCTCGTGCATCTATATAAAATGACCGAGGCGAGCATAAACACATTTCACTGAGCAGTAGAGGCGAACACTACTTAAGTATTTCTACTTAAAAGTACATTTTCAAGTATTTGTATTTTATCAGTGTTTTTGTATTTTTTTGAAAACATACAGTCCAAAGCATATTATCATAATTTTAACTCCACTACATTTCATAATTTCAAGTTTTTGGTTTATATTTAATATTTAAGTACATTATAAATCTAGTAATGTTTTTTACTTTTACTTAAGTAAAAAGTACTTTTACTCAAGAAAAGTAAAAGTACACAATTTTTATGTAATTATGTATTCAATCAATTTTAATATGCAATATAAATAAACAGTATGATTCTTTGCTTTAGAATGTAGTGAACATTTTTTAGTAAAGTACATTTTTTCCAAGACAACACTCTGATAAAGCACAGATGCTTGGAAAATGAAACTAAAATACTCAAGTAGTGTCCACCTCTGCCGAGCAGTGACTAAGTTTGTGGTAAAGGGTTTGCATCCGTTTGCCACAGTAGATGCCTCTGCATTTCGGTAGGTTAATTTGCTGTATTTTGTCCAGCATCATGTCTTTAAAAGAAAATAACAAATGCATGCATGAACAAAAGTTGCATGTTTTATGTCAGTCTAGTTCTGTTTTATTAATTCCTAGTCCGATCACATATTTACTGGTTGAGAAACACTGCCCTAGGCTATAGGTCCCTTACTTTAAGAAGTAGCTCACCTACTTTTAAGTTGGTTCTGAGGTTGCTACACATAATGTGTGTATACTCTGTTCTGTGTCTTCTGAACAGGTATTAAAGCGAGTTAATACAAACATACAAATTTGTGCTTATTCCCTCACCCAATGAGAATCGAAAAGAGAATTGATAAGGAATCGGATCGATAAGCAACATCGATAATGGAATCGAAATCGTTAAATTCTTATCAATTCCCATCCCTAGTTTGGACTACAACAAACACACGGATTTTAGGCAACAGTTTACTTCATGGGATTGGTGATGTAGACAAGACCGACATTATCATAATTCCTCCCGCTTTGGACTCTCAGCCTGTAATTTAACTCCTGTTAGCATTGCATTGTGAGCGAATCTTTCAAACATGGTAAGGAGCGTCACATTTCCATCTGACATCAGAAATATTCATGCCAATCACAACGTACATATTAGCTCGCCAATCAGGGACACAGCGTTTTTCAGACTGATGACTTTACAAAATCAACGCGTTTGAGGAAGGCAGGATAAATGGAGCTACAAAACTGTACGGTATGTGGAAAATAATGTGTTTTTTACCATAAAACATGAAATGGTATGAAAATGTTACATCACGATTATAGTGGCCAAAATCACCACAGTTATCAATATTATCATGGTTTTGTGAACAATTTCTAAAAAAAAATCTCATGCAAACCAAATTGACTTTACATGTAAGTGCACCTTTGTTTTGCAAAAACATCAAATAAATATCATTAATGTTTGTCGCACATTAATGTTTACTGCTTAAATTGGCTGACGCTGGACAAGGAGTTGAGCCGTGACACTTGCACAGTAAAGGGGCAATTTAAAAAAAGACTAACCGTTGGACATTTTTTATCACGGTTAACCATTAAACCGGTAATTATTACATCTCTATTAACATCACGTAATGTAAAATTATTAGCAGAACTTAAGGACAATCTCAGGCCTAGTCCACACGGACACAGGTATATTTATAACCGGAGTTTTCCCTATAAAAAAATCCCGTCTACACATGCTCGGTTTAAATTAAATATCCATCCACACGATAAAGCAAAAGCACGCTATCAAGCGCTGTCAAGAGCATGCCACACCAGCAGGCAGGGATATAACCCAAATCGTGTTCCGCAATATAGTGAGATAACTGAGCATCTATCTGTATACATGTTAGAAGCCCTGTTAGCACAGTTATTATTAGCAAGATACGTTCGCCATTGCACAGAATCATCAACAAAGCAGTCAGCGGCACACAATCTTGACGTCAAACACAGTGGATAACCGCGCACACTATGACGTCGCAAGGCAAAACCCCCGGTTTTACTCTCTACACGACACCACCCCAACCGGGGTTTCTTAAAAAGCTCACCCTGGCCGGGGTTTTCAAATATGCTCGGTTTCAGTGCCCTGATACTGCGGTTTCGTGTGGACAAACGGCCGAACCGCGTGAAAAAACTCACGGTTATAAAAAAACCTGTGTCCGTGTGGTGTGGACTAGGCCTCAATTACCAATTTCAAACATATGCAGACTGCATGCTTACAAACATACCAGATATTAAAGGACTCAAGAGCTGAGAATATTCCAGCAGCATCATTACAGATCCAAAATCCACATACGACATAACTAGGGATGGGTATCGCTTAAATTTTATAGATATCTGTACCAATACAGCTTATCAGTTCCGGATTTGATGCAAAAATTTGATGCAAAAAGACTTGATGTGAAAAGATTAAGTTATTTTATTACTGTTGAACAGCAGTTTACAAATACATCTAAATCACATGCGATTGTCATGCGCATCTCGTCAGTAAAGGCGGCTTCTTGATTAGTCGTAAATCGGCATCACCTGCTTTCAGATGTTGTAGTATTTACTACACAAAGCCGTAGTTCACTGATGATACGTCCGCTTATCGATAGTCTGGTACAGACCCAATTACTTACCGATCCAAAAATAAAACCAGTTTTCACCTCACGGTTTATATACAGTGTGATAAAAAGTAAGAGCAGACATTTCAAATGCCAGCCTTAACCAGCCAAACACAATCAAATACACATAATGATAAGAGCTAGACTATATCCAAACACACCGCAGGTCTTAGCTATAACACAACACACAGTTTATCATTGCAGGACGCTAGTAATAAGCTTTCTAATCGGTAGTGACTCGATTTTACCTTCACATTGTGCCGGAGGACCAGAAGTGAATGAAGCGCATACAAACGCAGATCTGTTGCTCCGGTAGCTTCAGAGACTCTCCAGGGCTACTGGTCCAGTAACCACTACAAACACTGTGTCCCATCAACTACATCAACACACAGCATGTTGTCTCCAAACATACATGCAGACTGCTTCAATATAATGTACACATTATATGAGAGCCCCTAATGAGTGAATCATAACCAAAGAATTTGGTTTGAAGTAGTTTACGAGCAACACAGATGTTAGTATCCCATAAAAACGTTTATTTAATAACATTAGCATTATGCGCAACCCCAAACAGATCAATTAAAATATATTAAAATATTGTATTGTCACACAGAGCTGTGTTCAACTGTGATTAAATAACTAGAGATGCATCAAATGTTCTGCAACCCAAACTATTCGGCTGAAATCGTATTTTCATGTTCGGTACAGAATAATTTATTTTACAGAATAATAAAACTTTTCATGATGCGATCGAAAAGCAACCAGCGTAGACTGAGAGGCGTGCATGCTTTTTTACCAAATACTTTTATTGCCAAACAATTGGTGCATCCCTATAAATAACTAGATTTTTGACTGTCTCCAAAATATTTTAACATTATTTACACTTCAGCATAACACGAGGGTTTCTAAACAAAAAGCATACAGTCCTGTACAAGCAGCACATAAGAAGAATACAAAACATTACACCTACAGACTTTCTAACAAAGTTCATCGTCTTGAGAAAGCATCATTCTCAGACTGAAGTATGCTTGATAGGGTGTTACGCTTCACTGAGTGGCGTTTAAACAATCTGTAAAGTGTGAATTACATTACTACACCTTTCATTAATATTCTACACCACAACCATGAAGCATCAAAGGCATAAATGACCTCCTAAACATGATAAACCTGAATAGTCAGTGGATTGGGTTTTAGTTAAGGATAAAACACTGTCACTTCATTAAACATGTAAGCATTAAGATACAAAGTACAGCTTCAGCGTTTCATTACTAAACCAGTTTATTATTACATATAGTACAGGAGCATAGTTTGTGTGACCATTTAACCCTTAAAGGGACAATTTACCTGAATACAAAATGTAGTCATCACTTTCTTACTCTCATAATGATGTAAACCTCGAAAAAAGTTGTGAAACACAAAATCAAAATCTTTACACTGTTCACTAATTTAAATCACACAAAACTAGCTGTCACTAAATAACATGCAATCACAAATGGGTAATTCTTCTTAACCCTGATTTATACTTCGAAGACAGACATGTGCCAAAGCTATGGTGTAGGCTGTGAGTAGTTTGTTGCACACCTCTCCAAAAATTTAACAACGTGTCAATTTTTATGCAGACTACAAGCGCTGTAATTGGTCTGCTGAAACCCCTCCCTCATTAAAAAAATTCACAGTTGTCATGAAGGCCAAAAGTGGCTATATAGTAGGGATGGGCACGAGTACTTGATCGCTTGAGTACTTAAACGTGGCATCGATGATCGATCACGAAAACGATGATCATGTTGGTTTATTTATTGTGGTTATGGTGGCATTTGGATATCTGGTTAGCGTTACAAGCGCCTGTGGTGGTAAAGACTGGGTCTGGAGATGCGTGTTTGACGTCGTGTTGAGCTACGCAGACCGGCATATGACATCAGTAACGTTAACATGCATGATTTAAAAACAAACAGATAAGTCTGCAACCCACCAATCCGCGCAATGAGCAGCAACCCGCCGATCCTGTGAAGCCGACCACACCTCACATCACTGAGGCACTATGGTGTAAACTGCATGCTGTGATTTTCGGAAATACAGTCAGTCAGGTGCAAAATGTACAGCGCCGTCACAAGTTCAATGGGTTATCATCTCATATTTAAACATCAAATGTCAAGAGATACCAGGGAGCCATACGAGCATTAACATTACATCTTGACTGAGAACAGGTGACGACATGACACAGCTAATCGCTAAAATGTTAGCAAAAGACTTAAAGCTGCTTAATGTTATGAAGCTTATGCTTTGACTGGATGTGTTTAAAAGCGCGCTGTTTATGGTGCACATCCACAATGAGAATTAAACTTTATGTACATAACTTAGTTGTAGGGATGCCCCGATCAATGCCCCTTTGATTGCCCCACCCCCAGTTAATCGAGTACTTGTTCTTCAGCCCTATGGATTAATCTAAATGAAAAAATTAGTTAAGTGCACATCCCAAGAACCACTTTTTGTACCAGACTGTAAACATTTTTTTCTACTGTAAAGTTGGGCAGGTAACATGGGGGTCTATGGGAATTGACTCCCTTTTGGAGCCAGCCTCTAGCGGACAGTTGATGAATTACAGCTTAAGTCACTTCCGTATTTTTGGCTTTATCAGAGAGATCGAAAGGTTGCCTTGATATTGTAGGTTACACCCGTAACATGTCAGTGGACACTGCCTACTAGCGATCTGCATGTAACATGTAAAGACGCAGAAGTAAATAAAAACCGACGCGTATATATAGACAATTAGGGGTGTGACGATACATTGTGCGATTCTGATTGCTATGCTTCTCAATGAATTATGGTGAAATGTCGCTACATCCAAAAACCAGATGGCGCTCTCATGCAGAAACTCAATACACACCGCAGAAGAAGTACCATTACACAAGCAGTTCCAGGAAATGTGTAAGCATAATTATATTGCTGTTCTTCAAACATTTACAGTATTTTCATGACAATAAAGAATATTTATAAAGATTATATTTGACGAGTGTTGCTTTTTCAAATACATGTTATAAACGACTCAAACTTTGATTTTAGTTGTGCATAATATCGCCCTTGTGATTCCGAATCGAATTTGGACAGGTATTATAGTGTGTATCGCGAAATATCACTACACTCCTATTAAGACCATAGTGTTTTAATGCTCTCCAGTTATGACCCAGTTTTTGAAAATAAGATAGGCCTACGGTCCAGCTTATTTCCACACATTCCCTTTAGAGGGCCTCCATAGAGCTTTACAAACACTAAATATGTGCCAAGCTCACCTTAACATACCTCACGAGACTCTGTGTGGCCTAATACTCACAAAGCTAAAATTAAGTGTCTGCTGTGAACTATACCACATCATCAGGTAAAAAAAACACATCCGAGGAAACATCTCCATATTAAGGTGATGTCTAAAGACACCACGAAAAGGTATCTTCTACAGAGA
The DNA here is from genome assembly GCF_027580225.2 of Misgurnus anguillicaudatus. NCBI lineage: Eukaryota > Metazoa > Chordata > Actinopteri > Cypriniformes > Cobitidae > Misgurnus > Misgurnus anguillicaudatus. The sequence continues at coordinate 30,334,267 of NC_073347.2, read as the reverse complement.
GCATCATGAATATGAGTTACAGTACATTCAAGGTAAAATATCTGCTATAAGAATTACGTCTGTCAATACCATATCAATCATGTTGTTGTTCTTTTGGTCCAGCTAAGTTTCCTGAAGAAGTATAAATACAATTTTATATTTTTGACATTTTTATGGTTATGACTACTTTGGATGGGATTACAAATAATGCGTTTAACGAGCAGTGCATTGTTGCGTCCAAAATCGCATACTGTGAGTTTAGGTCATAAATTAGATGAAGTACCTACTCATCGACCGTTAAAAAACAGTAGATACTATATAGTATGACTATGGATAGTATGAATTAATTCGGACATACTACATCCGCCATGTTGAGAAATCACATGACAAAGCACAATTTAACCACAAGGGTGAGCCGTTTAATATGCATGTGCATTTGAATAGAGCCGCGTTACCGCTTTCGGACATTTTAAATAAAAAAACACCTCTCCTTGGTCGTCGTTGGATAACTCCTTTCCCAGGGGCTCACAGGAGGATAGTAAAGTGCTAAATAAATGAACACTTTGGGATCTTGCTGAAAGTAATAGGCCATCCGGGTACTTTTTGCCTACTGTTTATCAAATACTATAAAATTTGGACATACTACTCACCTTGCCTACTGCTTTTTGCATACTGCATAGATATAGGTGGTTTTGGATGCATAGAATACTATGGAAGTAAATGGGGCTCATGAAAAGTTTGGTTACAAACATTCCTCAAAATATCTTGTTTTGTGTTCATCAAAACAAAGAAATGTATACAGGTTTGTAACAACATGAGGGTGAGTAAATGACAGAATTTTCATTTTTGGGCGAACTATTCCTTAAAAATAACTTTGTAGGCCTATAGTTAAATGCACACACATGCATGTATATATTTAAGCAATGTTTACATGTGTATATACATTTGTATATTTATGTATAATTTATATTATATATAAATATAAATACTTAATATATAAATATATTTTTTCTTAAAATTATACATGCATGTGTGCATATTTATATATATACATAATTATTATACACAGTTCACACACATATATGATGTAAACAAAAACTTTTATTCTGCTATAGATTAATCGCGATTAATTGATATGCATCCCTAATGTGTATATACATTTGTATATTTATGTATAATTTATATTATATATAAATACTTCATTTTTTTTCTTAAAATTATACAAGCATGTGTGCAAATTTATATATACATAATTATTATACACAGTTTACACACATATATGATATAAACAAAACTTTTATTCTGCTATAGATTAATCGCGATTAATCGTTATACATCCCTAGTACTGAATAACTAATACGACTACTGACCAAAAAGTCTAGAGATGCATCTGAATTACAGTAAACAGGAGTGTACTGTATAACAACCAAACTGACAATGCAGTAATCCACCAAATCTGTCATAAGCACAAAGGTAATGTATACAGTCAAAAACATAAAGCCTGACCGCATGTTTTACACAACATTATATACCCATATGTAAATATTGGTGTTTAACTGTGCATGAGAATGATTCATAACTCCATTAACAAAGTCTTAGTCCCAGAGCCATCTGAAACTGGTTAACCAACACGTAAACTAGTCACTACAGTTTACCAACCCCCAACTAATCACCAAAACAAAGCAACTACAATAATTCAACCACAAAGTCAATGGGACTTCCACAAGAATACAACAACCAGAACCAGCCACCATGTACCGTGGTTTTACATTGTATTCATGCCCCAAAACATGATTACTATATTCATGGTGTTTACAAGGTAATTAATGTGTGTCAAAGAATGCCATAGTACTACTACAGTCCATTTCCAAAAACATGGTATTACCACGGTACGTTTCTGGTAATGTTTTGTTACCTGCATACACACGTCAAGTGTCATAAAACGACCTCATTGCGTAATTTAATCTAATGTCACGTGAATAATTGCTCATGTCGTGATATTAATTTGTGTTTGTGTGATATATACGATGTTTGGTTAGGTTAGCTATTATACTGCTAAGAGCAAATGCTAATATCACAGTGAAGTAAATCAACTGACCTCTTACATTTCTCACAAATTTATATCATCCACAGTGCGGTCCTTTAGACTCATATGAGATTAAACTCCACGACTAGTTCATTCTGACAAGAATTAAGTGTACAATAACCAGATAAAGCAGGTTTACAGCAGACAAGAGGGCAGATCATATCTAGTCAAACAAAGCGCGGCCTGCGGGAAGATATGAAGCCTCGGTGTTTCCTGACGCATACAAATGAACACAAATACCTTAAAAATACACACATCGCCACATGAAAACGTCCGGAAACAACATAGATCGTCTTAAATGGATGGCTTTGATATGAATCAAAGACAGTCTGGTGATTATAAAATAAATATTCATCTCTTTCTGCGTTGTTTCTGTCCGGCGGCACCGGGCGCGGCCTCGACACTCGCCGGGGTCTGCGGTTAGTCGCTCTGACGGAGTTCATTTGACGGGTTTCGGGTTAAAACACACACCACTGCAGCCCTTTCCTTTGAATCTTTACACTGCTAACAGTTGAGAAAATGCAAATAAAAGCCTGAAGTGCATTGCACAGAAAATGTGCTCGGTTTGGACTCCGAGGAAGCGATTTTACTGTCCGAGCGCTCCGGTCCGAGACCTCCGATTTCGATTTTCTGTGGCAGGAGGAGCCATTTACACACGCGCGCACACACACGCGCGCACATACACACACACACAAAAGTACCATGGTATTACCATGGTATCATATGAACCACATAAATACCATGGGATTTACCACTGTAAAAGTCATTGTGCTTAAGTACAATACAATACCATGGTATAGGTCTATAATAAATTACTTAAAAAAAGAGAGACAAATTATCTATAATAGGCTATCAATAGGCTATTTTATGTAATGCATTCAAACAGATATCATGAGATCTATAATGATCCTAACTGACATCAATTGCAGGTGCACTGTCACTGGAAAGCTGAATGATCGATAGATTACTTTACACCTGGTCACACTGACGTCACCTCAGTTCAGACAGGTATATCCTATATAGGCCTATGTATGTGTGCAGCAAAATAGTAAATCAATAACAAATATCCACATATCTCCAAAATAAGAATATTGCGGAAATGCCTAATATCATAAATGGACCTCACCATACATATAAATCAGTGGTTCTCAAACTTTTTGGCATGTGGTCCCCTTGGGGTACATCACTGTGTGGCCCGCTAATGAAAAATGATGATATAAAATGTTCTAAAACTTCAAATTTGAATTAAACAAAACATTTAATTACACAATGTCGCACTGTTGGTTAGCCTTATTTTTCTATAATAATTACACATAATTTATAAAAAAGGAATGTATTTTATTAAATATCATAAAACTGGGGCCCCCTTTCACCACCTCGTGGCCCCCAGTTTGAGAACCACTGTTCTAGAGATTTATAAGGTTTTTTGTAAATAACCAATGTTGTGATTTAAAGCTACAAACCATAATACATGCAGTGAGTGTTTATGCTATGCTTTTATTAAAGGGAACATATCATGAAAATCTGACTTTCTCCATGTTTAAGTGCTATAATTGGGTCCCCAGTGCTTCTATCAACCTAGAAAATGTGAAAAAGATCAACCCAGTAAATTAGTTTTGGTAAACTATTTTCTGCAAGCATGTGGAAATTTTTTTATTGCTTATTGAAGCTTATTGAAATTTTGCTCCCCTTGTGATGTCAGAGGGGGATAATACTGCCCCTTAATCTGTACTATATATCCCACCACGGCACTGCCATTTAGTGCAGCGGTCAGCTCATTTGCATTTAAAAGGACACACCCAAAATGGGAAATTTTTTGCCCACCCCTACAATGTGACAATTTTAACATGTTATAATAAATGATATGTGGTATTTTGAGCTAGATCTTCACATAAGTACTCTGTACTCACATACGTGTCTCGATTTTTGCTGGCTGGGAATGGTTTTAGTGGAAAGATTGGATTTGTACTATGTACATTCTGAAAAGTTAAAGCTAGTTAGAATTTAAGAATTTAGTTTAGTAAGAAAATAAGAAGTTACTTTAAAGTTACTTTTATCTAACAAAAAGTGGTCACTCCTCTCGGGTGTGGTTATTTGGTGCATAAATACTGATTGAATACATTTTAGTCAAAATCTGAATATGTTTTTCATCAGAAAAGCTTAAAGATGATCTGGAGATCAAGAACTGTAATTGTGCATCTTTATAATCGGACATACATCATATGTGGTTATCAATTTGGATGAAGATGAATCATTTCTTGTATGAAGCAGCCCTATTTTTTTTTTCAAATGTTGCTGTAGGAAAATGATCAGCTGGGTGAAAGTACTTTTCTCAAAAACATCTCATGACATTCATGTTTTCTGGAAAAGTGTCAGATTTGACATGGTAATTTAATTATTTATTAATGATTAAGTATTTAAATGTGTCTATTAACCAGACTATGTGGCCTTGTTATATAGTATGTGATGTCAGTAATTTAGTAGCACAGTATTAAATAATACATGCTTTGGGAAATAAATAATACAACAAATGTGATATCTCCAACAGTCATTGCATTAGGTTGCGTCACAAAATAATGCCATCCTAAATCACGGATATTTAAATATCAAAAGATATCACAAGATTTTTGTAAAAAACGTTTCATTAAATAAGGAAATAACAAGACTTGATGTGTAGTAGAAACGATGGTTAGAAATTAATCAGACATTAAACATTCTAATCTGTAAATATACGATTCTGCCGCTAGATGTCTCTATACACCATTATATTAAAACACACTAGTTTGAGCTCTCTTACAAAGATAGCAACTAACCTAGTGAAAAAAAGTTTTAACATATATATGCTGCCCAAAACTGGCCATTAGCATATGTGGGTGAAACTTATAATTATGAATGTATAGTAAGTATACCATGGTGCATTGAAATACCCACATGTCTAATGGTATACTGTTATAAAAAGAAATTCAAGTGTTGAATCACAGTGGAATTTTTGATATCAAAATACTATGACAACTATGCTAATGTCATATTGTACCACCCAGTAGTTTTTCACTTTTAAATTGAATCAGACCCTGTATTGTCACTCAACCATATACACAAGTGCAACATTATATGAAAATCATAGGTACAGTTTTGAGCAACATGTCAGTATTGACAGTAATAAAACAAATTATGAAACAAACTTCAATTTACAATAAACATCGGATTTACACATCACAATTTACATATCTCGATTACACACACACAATATAACCGATTTACACAACATCATGATATACACATCTACAGTATATACACACAAATACACTGAAAAAAATGATTCATTGAATTTAATCAATTTTTTTAAGGTAAGTGGTTGCAATCAATTTATTTAAGCTACATTTAAACAAAAGTTTTATATTTTATTTTACGTTACTAATCTTTTTTGTTTAAATGTAGCTTAAATAAATTTATTGCAACACTTACCTTAAAAAAATTGATTAAATTCAATGAATAATTTTTTTCAGTGTATACTGTAATACTATAGTTGATTTAACGTCATAATTTTAAGTCTAACGTTAAATTGCATGTTTTTTATGTATCCTTCTTACTTAAAATACTTTGATAGTTAATAAGAATAATGGTAACACTCTAGTTTCCAATCCTCACTATTAACTGGTGTTTATTAGCATTAATATTACTGAGATGTTGCTGTTTATTAGTACTTATAGCACATATATTAATACTTGATTCTGCAAAATCTTATTCTTCATCCTTAACCCTCCCCATTTCTACCAATACCTTACTTTCTTAAAAAAATTAACAACTACTTTACTAAGTATTAATAAGCAGTAGTTAGAGTATATTGAGGGAAAAGTGGTTAATGTTTCGTTAATAGTAAGAATTGGACCCTAAAGTTAAACCAGAATAGTTTATGTAATCTTATATGATTTATTCGAGTCATTTCAAGCCTATCTTTGTATCATTTACTAAATATGATTTAGAAAGCAATTTAATACTTTCTGGAAAGAGTCATTTGTACAGTAATTTAATTACATGATTGAAGATCCAATTAGTAACTAGTAATTAATTACTTTTTTGAGTAACTTATCCGAAACTGCACACTCTGGGCTGGATTGGCACCGAATTCGCACCGGATCCGATGACTTCGGCCCTGATCCGGTGTAGAGTCATCTGTTGTTGGGAATAATATGTGTATTTCAGGATTGACATTCAGGCTGCTGGTTGTTAGTCAGTTGTCAGTGTGTGGTCGATAGTTTGTAACACGAAGGTCGCTGGTTCAAGTCTCACGACTGGCGGGTTGCCACTGAGGTGCCCTTGAGAGACCTTCATTGTGTGTTCAATACTCACTGAGATGGGTTAAATGCAAAGGGCACATGGTCAAAAGTCACTGTGATAATCTGGTCTCTCTCTATATAGGTCACTCCTTTAATGTGGTATTTTTGTTCTCAAAATTTTCCTGTAGTCATTGAAGAAAGAAGACAATTGAGTGATGTCAGATTGATTCAGTCTCATGTTGTTTGATCTAATTACATTTAATTCAGTTGATATCTGAGTCTTTGAAATTGTGCCTTTGACCTTACAGTAGTGAAATAAATATATTGAAATAATATCACCTAGCGTGTGAGGGTGTGGCAAATACTAAACGACTATCAGTCACCTCCAGCTGGTGCTGCCAGTGACAGGAAGCTGGTTGTATGTTTGTGTGTGTAAAGCAGCAGGATGTGGCAAACAGCTCAACTGTTGAACGAACGCATGGTTCCCTATGGCTGCTGGTAAAGGAACTGAAACAACTTGTTTATCAAGGCCAGATACAGACTAATCTATTTGATATCACATTCAGTCACTGAGGTCACTCCAATGTTCAATTCAATTCAAAATGGTCTTGTTGGCATGAATGTAAACAATACAATATTTGACCCTGGACCACAAACCAAATTTGTGGCAGTACATTGAATGGGTCAAAATGATTTATTTGTAATGCCCGAACTCATTAGGATATTACAAAAACAACAACATTTATTTCTTTAGCACTTTAAAAAGAACACCAAAGTGCTTTCCACTATCAAATTGCCCACAACGAGAAAAACATGTCAGACAAAAACAATGACACTAAATTAAAATAAGTCTCTCAGAGGCAAGTCGTTATTCAGACTTCACACCTACGTCACACCTACTTCACACCTATCAAGTAAAAATCATGTTCCATGAAGGTATTTTGTACATTTCCTACCATAAATATATATAAAAATCGATTTATCATTCGTAATATGTGACTTCATTTGGACAACTTTAAGAAGCTTTTCTCAAAATTTTGATTTTGTTGCAGTTGCACCCTCAGATTCCAGATTTTCATAGTTGTATCTCAGCCAAATATTGTCCTATCCTATCAAACCATATAGCTTATTAATTCAACTTTCAGATGACATACAGTACTGTGCAAAAGTCAAAAGGCCACCATCACCATCTTTGTTGTTTTTTAGCAAAGTTTGTCCATCCATATTTATTTTTCACTCTTTTTTTAAGATACAAATAGAAAATACAGGAAATGTGTATACAAAATTAGCAAAACAATTTTTAGAACTAAATGTCTTTTTCAGGGATTAGTCAGTAGTGTGACCTCTCTTGGCCCGAAACAAATCTTGATTTTTTTTAGGAGACTGAAGTTAGAAATTAGGATTTAATTTAACAACAAAACTAATGGTAGCATGGTGGCCTAAGACATTTACACAGTATTGTATACATTTCAATTTCAAAAAGGTGACTGGTTTTGTACTGCCAAACCTAAGAATACATAAACAATTAAACAAGCTTGATTTCTGATATATATAAACTTGATATTTATATAAATAGCTATTTTATATATTAACATTTACCTAGTATTAGGGCTGTCAAAAGATTAATCGCGATTAATCGCATACAAAAAAAAGTTTGTTTTTGCGTAACATGTGTGTGCACTGTGTAATTTGTATATATATATATATATATATATATATATATATATATATATATATATATATATATATATATATATATATATATATATATATATATATATAGACCGTTTCAGCAGTAACAACATAAACAAGCGGTTGCACGTAACTTCCGGTAAACTCCGCTAAGAATAAATAACAACAAAGTTCTTTAAACGTAGTTTATTTATATAACAACCAAAAAACAACACATATATTACCTAGGAAACCAATACATTTGTTATTTTCGACGAGGCATATATATATATATATATATATATATATATATATATATATTTATTTATTTATTTATTTATTTATTTATTTATTTATTTATTTATTTATTTATTTATTTAAAAATATATACATAAATAACATGTTTTTTTATTTCTTAAATGTATGTGTGTGTTTATTTATATATTATAATTACACACAATACACACTCAAATATATTATGCAAACGCAAACTTTTATTTTGTATGCAATAAATCGCGATTAATCTTTTGACAGTCCTACTTAGTATATATCACATTGCAACCCATTGAATCTTTTCCAAACACTGCAGCAACAAGTCTACGAACCCCAAAGGATTGTGACTTTTTCACATTTATTACATACATTTTTATGCATACTTCTATCCCAAACGACTTATAACACAACTTTATGTGTGTTCCCTGGGATCGAACGCATGTTTTATTAAGCTCTACCATTGAGCTATACAGGAGCACATTACAACACCACTAACATTTTCTTTAGAAACTGTACACATTAAGTTCATATGTGGTCTGTGATTAGACGTTTCGGCTTGTATATATTTTTCTTGTCCTCAGAAAGCTTTAATGATCTGTTCACTGTCTTAGTGTGATGCAGGGTGCTGCTATGACAACCGTATCATGTAAAAATCACATGCCCTTGTGATGCTATCTGTCTGACTGTTACACGCAAACCAGTACTGACACAGTTATTGATTTACTTGGTTGAATCGTATATTTTTACCCCCTCCCCCAATTAACAACAGAGAGTTTATTTATGTTACCCTAAAGAGATCCTCTTTGTCTTTAAAATCCCTTCAGCTTGTGTCATCTGTCACATGATTTGAAAATACTATATTATGAAAATACTATGAAATGATTTGAGTTTCAATATTGTGTTATTGTGTGTGTGTAGCTGTTCACAGATCTGTTCTCCAAGTTTAAGGATTATAATAAACCCTGTGATACATTGACATTTCCGTAGGTCTAGGATTGACCGCACACTGGTTTTATTTTTTGCAAGTAATGCAGTAAGATTCATTTGTTAGGAAATGTAATGCCAAGTGTTCACATCAAGACCTCAAGAGACATTGGGGGCTGGTGTAATTTTAGAAAGAAAGGACAACTGACCTATGCTTAAGCGCATCAGGATATGTGCTGAAATCTTGAGGCGCAATAGACAACATAAATATCAGAGGCATTACTGAAACAGTGTCTGATAGGAACCATACAAGAAATCAGATTTAAAGGTGCAGTGTGTAAATTTCAGCGGCATCTAGTGGTGAGGTTGCAAATTGCAACCAACGGCTTAGTCCACTGCTCACCCCTCGCTTAGAGAACACATAGAGAAGCTACGGTGGCTGCCACTGGAAAAACATGTCATCATCGGAGACAACTTAGTTAAACAAATTGTCCGTTAAGGGCTTCTGTAGAAAAATGGCGACTTCCATGTAAGGGGACCCTCAGTGTATGTAGATAAAAAGGTCTCGTTCTAAGGTAATAAACACATAACGGTTCATTATGAAAGGTCTTTATACACCCCTGATAATGTAGTTTTGTATATTATTTTGCATTTCTGTCGAAAGATCCTTCTAAAAATTACAGACTGCACCTTTAAATACACACAGACGAGACGCCTGAAGCAATACTGTGATGTTATCTCCGTCATCGCTCATGTGATACAAACATACCTATCATAAAACTATTTATCATGTAAAATTATACCTCACACATACAAATATTTTGTGAACGGATTCAAGGGTGGCTTTAGTGAGCAGGCTATCACAGTTTACCTTCACACTTTCTCATCACATACTGTGAGTTTGTCATACTGCAGCCTACACACATACAAACACTGCAGTCAGGGTGCATGCTGAGAGTCACACACTGTTTCTGCACATTCTCATATAGTTCTGCTTTCTGCACTAAGATTAATGACCAAAAGGATTTCTGAGACCTCAAAACATTTGTGCCCAAATTTTAGTAGTACACTGTCAAAAAAAATAATGGTCAAGAAAGGTCCCTAGCTGTCACTCAGTTGACACCGTTTCAAAAAATACACCTTTGCACCTAAAGATTGCATATAAGGAACCCAAATGTACACATTGGTACCAAATGTATACATATCTGTACCTAAATGGTACAGATTAGGACTTTTTAAAGGGTACTGCCCCATTGAGAGCTACGGACCATTTTTTTGACAGTGTAATATTTGATTTTATGTTAGTTTCATGCTTTAGGATAAAGCATAAAAAGTGACCTGTATTATTACTGTAATCAAAGTTAAAAGTATTTTTCTTTACTAATATACATTTTCATAAAGTTGTAATCTGCCTGTATATGCCATCTCTATTTAAAAATTGCTAATTCATACATCATCTGGTAAATTTATACATCTCTGCTTTCCATTGATGTATACTTGTTAGGATAGGACAATATCTGGCTTGAAAATCTGGAATCCAATGCTGGGTACACACCAAAATATTTTTTTACATCTTATAAGATTTTCAAAAATGTGATAGACCACAAACATAAGGATAAAAATTCCAAGATTTAACCATTTTGCTCCTGTAGTGTGTGGTTTGCCATGATGTGTCAAAAAAGCACACCACACATGAGCAGATTTTCAACCAAAGTCTCGACTGTGAACACAAGATATCTCACAAAATCTTGCGATACTTCAGAATAAGCATGGTGGACGATATGCAGGAAGAAATTTCAATTATAGTGTTTGTAATGACTTTAATGACTTTAACAGAGGACGAACGCAAAACTCCGCCACAGTGTTTACAAGTGTGGAGAAAGAGGACCGTTCCGACGTTGTTGTATGTCAAGTGATACTAATTAATGTCTTTGTGTCAGTTTATTGTTTACAATGGTCCGCAAATGTGCGTTTTATATATGTAACACGTGACCTCCCTACGTCACTACGCATTTACGTTTGGTCGCTCTGGACCGGACCTAGACGAAAAGTTGTGGTTTAAAAGAGCATATTTTTTATTTTTCTTGTCAAAAATGACAATCGTTTCGCTAGATAAGACCCTTATGCCTCGTTTGGGATTGTTTATAGTCCTTTGAAACTCCGTTGAAAAAAACTGTTATGTGTTGAGTTAAGCGTTAAGTGTTGGCGTCCATTAAAGTCCATTAAAATGAGAAAAATCCGGCAATGTTCTCCTCAAAAAACACAACCTCTTCTCGACTGAACAAAGACAGACATCAACACCCTGGATGACATGGTGGTGAGTAAAATATCTGGATTTTTCTTTTAAGAAAATGGAATATTCCTTTAATATCTTAAAGGGGGCATATCATGAACTTTTTGATCTGACTTTTTCCGTGTTTAAGTGCTTCTATCAACCTAGAAAATGTGAAAAAGAACAACCTAGTAACTTAGTTCTGGTAAATTATTCCCTGCAGCCATGTGAAAAAATAGGTCATTGAAATTTGGCTCCCCTTGTGATGTCAGAAGGGGATAATACCACCCAATAATCTGCATGACCCAACCACATCAATGCCACTTAGTGCAGAGATCAATTGTATTTAAAAGGACGCACCCAAAAATGGCACATTTTTGCACACAACAACAAAGTGGCAATTTTAACATGCTACAATAAATTATCTTTATGGTATTTCGAGCTAAAACTTCACATACATACTCTGGGGACACCAAAGATTTATTTGACATCTTAAAAAAGTCTTGTGAAATGTCCCCTTTAAATCATCAAACTAGAAAAGTCATGGACATGAAATGGTACTGGGAACCCTGACAAAACAGATGCATTTAAGTTATTATTATTGTATATATTTGCATTTATAATGAATAAGGATTACATTTAGTGACACATTTACCTCTATTACAAATCAACAAGTCTGTGTGTTAAGAAATGAATAAAAGACAGATATAATCAATATATGGTCTCTATACCTCTGGTCAGTCCCATTAAAGACTCCTCCCCTCCTCGACCAGCATCAGAGAAAGGGCAGATGGCTCATTACCATAAATAGGACAGTGAAAGAAAGTGAGAGAGGCCGAGCAAACCCAGCCATAAGGATACTACTCACCCCCACCCCCCAAAAAAGATGTAAAAGAAGAAACGGTTGCTAGGAGAGAGAGAAAAAAGCTCCATACCCCCCTTTATTGTCAGTATTAGTGTTAGGAGCCCCTCAGTGCTCGTCTCAGGGCCGTGCCCGACTCTGTTGCTCAGGGACAGATGGTCGATGAGCCCCACCGGCCTGCAGCTGGGTATGGTTTGATCCAACGCTGTAGGAGCTGGCACCAGGATCTCACACCTTCTCATGCCCAACCTGAGACTGGATCACACCATCACCTGGGCTTTAGCTCTACACTAAGTATAGCTCATCACCTGGCTTATTTGTCCTTTATGTGTAATCATGATCTTAGAAGTGATAAGGTTGTACAATTTTATTGCTCTTCCTAAGTTTAGATGATTCATTGAGTTCTCTGTGATGTTTTGCTTGAGTAACAATGCTGTCTCAGATTCTCTTTAAAATCCTTATGAGAAAAAACTTAGATATTAATAAAATGTCATCTATGTTTTTTACTTCTTGTAGGTCGATGGATCACACTAATACACTTGTAAGGGGGCGTGCACACCAAAGCGTTTAAATCGGGTGTGCCTCTTAAAAAGTAAAGCCGTTGGCTCTTTGATCGCCCCCTGGTGGCTGGCTGCAGTACAAGTCATAAACCCCGCCCTCTCCATGCAAACGAACGGGACTTATAAAAGAAATATTTACACTTTCAATGGTTGGTTTTGGTCCTTTAGGGGGCGTGCACACCAACGCTTTTACGCCCGCGGCCGGCGCCTGTTTTCAATTGTTTCCAATGGAAGCTCGGCGTTTTTCAAATAAGCCAGCAGCTAGCGGGTTTTTTCCGCGCTCGGCGCTGAGCGTCCAGAGTTGAAAGAGATTCAACTTTGGGAGAAAGCTCCGCTCGTCAATGTCAGTTCTCACACCGCCGCCCAATCACAGTGGAATAGGGGCGGGACATTACCACAGCAACCAACCGGCTCACAGCTGAAGTATCACAGCTACCAAAGCGCTCAGCTGAAGAAAGCTGGCACTCAGCTGAAAAACAGCTGGTATTCGGCGTCCTCAAGGCGTTTCCAGCCGCGTTTAAAAGTTTTGGTGTGTCCAGCCCCTTAAGGTAGTTGTCACGCTGATACGTGTTCAATTTTTCATTTTTGTGACAAGTTTCTTTTGATGCTATAGAGGGGCATGTTTGGCGTGGTTGAATTGGACGCGCGAGTTTGGGCGGAAGTTTGAAATCGTGGTTCCGCCTCTGGCTCCACAGATGATTCCTTCTGCGCATGCCCTGACTCTATGGCAGCGCTCCTGGTCAGACATTTCTGGCTTCAATTCATTACAATGGAAGAAAGTGACGTCGCGTCGTCCATCTTTTTTACAGTCTATGGCTGAAAACGTCAAATGGACACCGACAGCTGAGCGCTTTGGTTGCTACTTCTGCTTTGTTTATCAGTCGTTGAATAATTCGCCGGTTTGTTGTTGTGATATTTCTACCGCCCGTGATTGGATGGCCGAGTTAGAAGTGACATTGACGAGCAGAGTAGAGAAAACCGCAGAGTGCCAGCGCTCAGCGGGGACAAAACCCGCCAGTGTGGCACTTCAATTGGAAACATTTGTTAAATATATTTCGCCGTAAATGCCTTGGTGTGCACACCCCCTAAAAAGTTGGATGAACTTAAAAATTACTTCAATTGGTAACTTTAGTTTAATTTTAGGTGAAAAACTTAAGTTAAATAAACTTAATTTTTTTAGGTGTTACCAATTGAAGTAACTTTTTATGTTGAACCCACTTTTTACAGTGTATACACACACACTGTTGTTAGGATTTGATTTCATGACGTTTTTCAGAAATGTTAAGTAAAAAAATAGTTCACATTTTCTTATAACTTTGCACATTTTCCTTAAGTCTGATCACTTTCCTTTGACATTTTTAACTCTGACGTTGTGACTTAAATAAATAAGTACACTTAACTAAACCTTATTTATACTTTAAATATACCCTCCATTACTCAAGTGTTTTACTTAATGCACAATTTGCATGATTTCTCTCATTCAACAAGACATTTTTAGTTGAATCAACTTATTTTAGCTTGTTTAAATCTGTGGACTTGAAAATTTCACCCATCATGCATTGCAGCATGCATAAATTATACTGCTACTGTTATAGGACTGTTGTTTTGCTGTTTTTATTTATACAAAAGCTGCTATTTTTGGTTATTATTTTTGTTGTGAAGTTAAGAGTTCATCATTTCACTTCATGAGATCACTGCCACCTTCATTGAGATTTGTGTGTAAAGTGTTGATGTCTCTGTATGACGACTGGACCCTTACGAAAAAACCATGGTTTTAATACAGTTTCAATAGTTCGCCTGCGCATTCAGATCTTAATGATTAATGGTTAACAAACTTGGCTTGCTGTCCTCGAAGGGAGCTCTACAGCTGAGCTCTGAACCTTCAGAGAGAGCGAACCTGAGGCCGGGGCTCGAGCCCCAAGTTCAACTCCCCCTTGCAACAGAAATGCACAGAGGAAGAAAGAGAGCAGTGAAGGAGGAGATGGGGAGGAGGAGGGATGCCGGAAAAACTGCAGCTGGACCTGGAGGCCGGAAAGCTGCCTTATATACGCCCATAATAATGATTGACAGACCTGAATGTTTAGTCTCCTCTCGAAACTACGTTTAGAACTACAATAAAAAACAGGGTTACTGTAGTAAATGATGGTAACCACAAAATAATCATGGTTTTGACAACCATGGTTTTCAAAACCATAGTTAAATCATGGTTAGTGTAGCAAAACCATGCTTTTGCTGACAGTAATCAATACACCAAAAAACAATGGTTACTACACTTTTACCACAATAAAACCATGGTTAATTTTCAGTGGTGGCCGATGACTTCTTTTTTCGAGGGAGCTCGATGTGAAGTTCGTCACAACGTGTATGTATCCAATCATGTGTGTGGTTCGTAATTTCAAAATATGTGTTCTGCACATCGAGTGATCCTATCATCACACGTGTCTTGTCAAAATAAGTGCCTGCTGCAGATGCGTCTAAATGGTTTATGATAAAAGAGACGCTCGCGTTTGCCAGATTCTTGCTTAATCTCATGCGTAATCAGAGTTTACTGTTAAGGGAGTGTCTTGCGTGTATTTTGTGAACGTGAGCGTCTCTTTTATCATAAACGGGTTTGACACGTATACAGCAGGCACTTATTTTGACAATACACGTGATGCATGGTTTACATGACGCAACAAACACATATTTTGAAAACACAAGCAACACACATGACACTCTGAACACATATTTTAAATTTGCGCCCCTCGGATGAGCAGTCACGAGCCGCCACTCTTAACTTTGCTTGGTGTTATATTGCTTTGCAAGGTTGACTATTTTTATAGAGGCAAGATGATGTTAAAATAAGTCATGTGAAATAAAGTGAAATAAACATGAAATGTATTACTGGAACGAAAACTTTTATGTTCAGTGAACGAAAAATTCAAATAAACTGTTTAAATAAAAATCCAAATGTTTGGGTTAGCGAGTTACCCTATACTTTTTAAATTGAATGAACTTGTCTGGGCTTAAGCCGCCTTTCCACTGCACACAACATACGGAAACGACAGTCGGAATTCTCCCCTAGTGGCAGTCGTAATGAAGTTTCAATTTAATCGTATATGGGAGAGAAGCTCATTCCAGTGCAAGAGGTTGTTACTAATATGTTTACCATGGTGGAATAAATAAATGAACGCAAATAAATGAAACAATAAACAGCTATGCATATATGACAAAGATTGCAAATATTTTTTGGAGAGAGCATATAACGACAAGATTAAAATAACAAGGTAGGCTACACGAATTAAATTAATCATGTATTATTTATCAGTAATCAAAAGTTTTTTTTTTAAGAATTCATGTGTTACTAATAAAGTTAAACCAAAAGGATTAATCATTTTCACCTCACACACAATTTGTGATTGGAATACAATGAAATACATCACTTCCGGTCGGCATATCGCATCCGGTTTAGTCGCACAAGTTCAAATTTTTTAACGGATCCAACGGTCAAAACGGACACAATATTTACGCATCCGCAGATGGTCGGCACCTCACGCAACCCCTTTGCGACTCTCCATTAGGGTTGCCACCTTTGATTTGTGAAAAACCGGGACACTCAGATGAAATTTTGTTTTGTTTTGTTTTTGGAGGGGGGATCAACTAATATTTGCAAATATACTATGTTTACAGTTGTAGGACTCTATTCCCTCTCTTACCTATTTGTCCTGACGTAGATGCTTTCCCTGAAGTAGATGCACTCCCAGATGCATTAAATACACTTTTTTATAAACATTGTGTAAACATATACTGCATAATTATATTCTATTATAAAATATAATCATTTGTACAAATATAGGATATATTCTTTAGCAATTAAAATATGATTAAATGTATTATAATAGATTACAAACAACTTTTTGTTTTTGTTAACTTAGTAAATTTGGGCAACCTAAAACTGACATTTCTCACCTCTTTTTCCATGTGTATTTCTCATCCCTTTTTGCTGCCTGCAGAAGTCTCGGCTGTCCCTCAATGAAATCATTTAAAGTTTAATCTAACTTGAAGTTCAGCTTTGACCAACCACACTGATCGTTTTAAAAGCTGACTAGCAACTTAACTGAAACTATTTCATCCAGGATGTGTGTGTGGAATCTGTGGATGCGACGCGTGCGACCAACCGACAGCATAGGTAGTTGCTAGGCGATAAGTTGAGTTTCCAATCAAATAAAAGTAAACGCCTGGCCAATCCACTGTGTTACCTGTTCTATTTACCCGGTTATGGACACAGGATTGGATGAACACAGAAACAGTGGAAGGAAACGCTTTAATTTGAAAGCAGGAAATTCTGCTTTAAAAGTTCATTTTCACAAAAAAACGGGACAATTCGTGTCCCGGGAAAGAATATAAATTTTCCGGGACTGTGACTCAAAAAAGAGAACAATCCCGGGAAAACCAGGACGGGTGGCAACGCTACTCTCCATAGGAAATGAATGATTCCGGCTTATCGGCCGTCGTTTGTCGTGTGCAGTGGAAAGGCGGCTTTACAGTGAAAAGTTTAATAGTTTAGGGTTTGTTCAAATCCTGAATGTGTGACTGTGATGCTAGTGTGTGATGCACGAGAAAATCATAAACAAAGAAACAGTCGCCTTGTGTTAGAAGTGTGTGTTCTTATGGCAAGAGAAAAAGATGCGACAGTCAAAGCCCTGATTCACTGCATCAGCACCTCCCCATGACTCCTGGTTGCGTAGGAACACGAGGCCCAGTCTGCCCTGTGGACACTCTTGCTTCATTAAACACTGTTCACTGAGGCAAGAAGAGCAGGACAGCACGCGTATTTCACACAAACACACACACACACACACACTGTACAGATCTCAGACTGGTTTCCCCAGTACACCCCAAACTCAGTGAGCCTGCAGGCGAGGAAGACTCACAGACATCAACACATCTGCGGCCTCATTCACTGAATGTGTTTACCCTAAACTGAATGTTTTTGTGCATGCATGGTATTCAATAATACTTATAGAAACAAATACATAAATGTTTTATTTATGTTCATGTATGGATAGGAAAATACTTCCCATATCTTCCCATATTGGGGTCAATGGATGTCCAAGGATGTCCTTGGTACAGCTAAATTAGGAAAACGTCAACATGGATGGTGTTGTGACGCCCTCTCATCCTTTAAACCACAAAGAAAACCACACATGAACGTGAACAAAAAAATGTCCAGATTACATACAATCAGTGGCGGCTCGTGAATGCTCATCTGAGGGGCGCTTATTCAAAATAAGTGTCCGGATTGTCATGTGTGTGGTTCCGTTTTCAAAATATGAGAGAGATCCTGTGTGCATCTCGTGTTTCATCAAAGTAAGTGCCTGCTGCACACACGTCAAAACCGTTTATGATGAAACAGACGCTCACGTTCACAAAATACACGCATGACACTCCCTTAACTGTAAACTCTGATTACGCATGAGATTATGCGAGTGGCAATCGCGATCGTCTCTGTTATCATAAACCCTTTAGACACGTCTGCAGCAGGCATTTATTTTGACAAGACACAACACAATCTCTCAACGGGCAGAACACATATTTTAAAAAAAGGAACCACACACATGACGGGCTTCATAAATGTTGTGACGACCTTCGCATCTAGCACCCTCGAAAAAAGAAGTCACTGGCCGCCACTGCATACAATACAGGTTTACTTGAAACTGGAGAAGCATAGTTTTGACTCACCACAATGGTGAGTTGCTGGGCAAAGATTAATCACGATTAATCGCATACAAAATAAAAGTGATTTGTTACATAATATACGTGTGTGCTGTGTGTAATTATTATGTATATATAAATACACACACATTCATGTATGTAAGAAACATTTACATGTGTATATATACAGTATATACACAGTGCTGGGCAAAGATTAATCGCGATTAATCGCCTACAAAATAAAAGTTATTTTTTGCATAATATGTATATGTGTGTGTGTGTGTGTGTGTGTACTGTGTGTAATTATTGTGTATATTCAACCACACACACACATACATATATTCATGTCAGATTTTTTTTGTTATATATAAAAAAATTGAATTTATATTTAATATAGAATATATAAAAATATAAATAAATATATATACACATGTAAATGTTTCTTAAATACATACATGAATGTGTATTTATATGTACATTATAATTACACACAGCACACACTCATATATTATGCCAAAAATCACTTTTATTTTGTATGCGATTAATCGCGATTAATCTTTGCCCAGCAACTCACCATTGTGGTGAGTCACAAACTATGCTTCTCCAGTTTCAAGTAAACCTGTATTGTATGCAGTGGCGGCCGGTGACTTTTTTTTCGAGGGCGCTCGATGCGAAGTTCGTCACAACATTTATGTAGCCCGTCATGTGTGTGGTTCCTTTTTTTTAAAATATGTGTTCTGCCCGTTGACAGATCGCGCTGTGTTTTGTCAAAATAAAGTTTTTTAAAAATGTATATATATAAATAAAAAAAATCTGTAATGTATACATGTATGTGTGTGTTTGTGTTTAAATATACATAATAATTACACACAGCACACACACATATATTATGCAAACATTTACTTTTATTTTATATGCGATTAATCGCGATTAATCTTTGCCCAGCACTAATTTATTAGGGGCAGTTTAGTTTTATGATTTATGTTCTGGTATATACTTTTTTATTGAACAACATGTATCTCAAATTCATTTAAGGTGTTATATGTTCAATAAATAACATAGCTTACTATTGGTATATACTGTACATAAATAAACCATTTACCATCTTAAAAAAATAATAATGCTCAGGTGGACATATTTCATACTTGCAAGGTTTGGCAGCCTTGAATCACCCAACCATCAACCTTTTGGTTGCACAAATGACACAAAGTTGTACCTTATTTAGCCCTGAATTGTTCATTTTAATTCCTTTTGGTGTAAATATAACCCACTGAGGGTACAACCACAGCAGTTGTACCCTAAATATTCCCAAACAGACCCCAACCAAATCCTTTCTCTTGACAGTTACAATTACTCAATAACCCACATTTATCACAACAAGCCTGCTATCAAAAGTCAGAGATGTGCTTAAACATTTCCCACTTAATTTGGTCAAGGTCACATTTTCTGAACGATAAGTTTTGGGTAAAGCAAAATTCTTCTGCCTTCTGTATCACATTATGATATTTACACCCGTCGGTCACAGATAATTTGGGTGTGAATTTATCTGTTAGAACAATGATGGCAGCTTTAGCGTGTCTTACGACCCACACTGAGTCCAACGACAGCAGCAGGCACAGCATCATAATTGTCCCATGAGACAAAAGTGCACTTGTGCCTGAAGCCGTGGGTGAGGGGCTCTGCTATGAAGGCCATGGACGCGGGACACCACTACACTGTGTTACCCCAAACAACCACTGCATGTTGATACATAATAAAACAAGACTTCTGCTAGCGCTGAATATGATTGATGCTTGTTTCTGCAAAACATGGTGTGATGTTTTAAAGACGTCTAATAGCTGTCTAAACAGCCCAGATGTCTAGGATTGTCAGTAAAAATTTAATAGACGTCTAACCATAAAATAAATTAAGCCAAACACCTTGTAATCACTCTTGACTTTGCTTACATGATGGAATATCCTACATCTCACAAGTTATTTTGGCAAAAACATGTAACCAAATTCAGGTTTTCAGAAGTGAGTTAATCTATATCTGGTATCACCGAAAAAGTTGATCCAAACCTGTATACATTTCTTTGTTCTGCTACACACAGGTTAATATTTACAAAAATGGTAATAGTTAAACAGATCAGGGGCACCATTCACTTACACAGTATTATTTTTTTCTACTGTGGAAGTCTCAGATCTGCCTCAGATCTGCTTGGTTGCAGACATTCTTAAAAATATCTTCATTTGAACAATATGAGGGTGAGTAAATTCATTTTCATTTTTGGGTGAACTATCCCTTCTGCTTGCTGGATACCAGAGCATTGATGTGGTTGCTAAATTTCGGTAAACACCAAAAAATATTAATTTGAGCAGATTTGACCTCTTACGACAATTCTAGGTAAAGTCCATCTTCGTGGTTGAACCGATTATCTTATCAGATTTTCCTGTAGTGAGCGGTCTGTTAACTCTTTTCCCGCCATTGACGAGATAACTCTTCAATTAACTCATTCACCGCCAGCCTTTTTGAGAAAAGTTGCCCACCTGCATTTTTGTGATTTTAACAAAATTTTCACAAAATTCCTTGCAGGAAAAATCATTTTCTATAAATATATAAACATACAAATTATATCAAATTAAACAACACACCCTCTGCTTTCAAACAAACAATAAACAAACAAACAAACAAAATGGGGAAAAAACGTTTCATTATATATTTACTTTTTCTACTTAATTTAACCACTGAAATATGGATATTTCTCTTCAAAAATACAACATTTTGAGCAAAAAGCTTAAAAAATTGCGTTTTTGTAAAGGAATTTATGTTAAAGATCAGACTCAGAATGACTATCAAACATAAAGGCAGTTAAAATAAATCATTAACTCTTTTTAACTTCCGTTTTTGATAAATTCGATTCGGCGCCATCTGGTGGATAAAAGCGGTATTACACTTTCACTTTGAAATTCGTCCAAAAAGGCATATTTATTAGTTAAATATGAACTCATAAATGACGAGATAACTCGTCAATGGCGGTGAATGAGTTAAGAGAAGACGCTTCCCTGCCAATGACGAGAATTTCCGGCTTTCCGCAATACCGCTATTATCCATCTGGTGGCGCACTTCCGCAACTTTTACAACCTGCGGAAAGACAGAAAATCTCGTCATTGGCGGGGAAGCGTTTTCTCTTAATTGACATATCTCGTCAATGGCGGTGAAAGAGTTAAAGGGAAAGGGCACCCAGATATTTTAAGAAATGTTTGTAACCAAACCGTTCATGGACCACATTTACTTCCATAGTAAAAAAGTATACTGTGGAAGTAAATGGGGTCCACGAACTGTCCGCAAACATTTCTCAAAATATCTTCCTTTGTGTTCATCAGAACAAAGAAATTTATACAGGTTTGTAAAAACATGAAAGTGAGTAAATAATGAAAGAATTTTCATATTTGGGTGAACTATACCTTTAATATCTCAATACTTCTCCTATACAGCAATGGGTCCTGCAATTGTCCTTCTTCTTAGATTTTTTCAATTTCTGGGTATATCAAGTGTCTGATGTCCAAGATTTATTAGATTAGATCAAATATGATGGTGTTCCACCATGTTACAAACAGATCTGCATTGCATGCGATTGGAGTAACCACTGTTGTTCCTCTGAATCTCCAATCAAATCATGTAGATTTCACTTTATTAACTTTCAGAGGTGTTCATTGTCCTGCATGAAACAACCATTACTGAAGAAAAAGAGAATTTACAGAGGTAATAAAACAACAGGGGATCAATAAACTAATTTGATTGCATCTATAAACAATGTATTGTATTATCGGGTGTTTTGAATAGCTTTTGTCAGATGACAAAAGATTATTAGGGCTTCTGATAATCTGAGCAACATGAAGTTTCGTGGGATAGTCACGGAATTTTGTGCTCATTTTTCTGTGGCATTCTCACGGATCTCCGCATTTTTCCGTGGCCCTGCTACGGACGGTCTTTTTCCGTGGCATTCTCACGGATTGGTTACTCAACTGCTTTTTCCTATTTTTAAACCATTTTCGCTTCGGTTTAGGGTTAGATTTGGTGAGTATGTCACTTTAACTATTGGTTTATACTATTTTTTCTGATTTATTCTTTTATATTTTTTAAACTTTAAAGAATAGTCGCCTGGCGTTGGGGTTAGAGTTGGGTTTGGGTAGGGATTTCATTTCATGTAAATCTAACCCTAAACCAAAGCGAAAATGGTTTAAAAATAGGAAAAAGCAGTTGAGTAACCAATCCGTGAAATTCGGAAATTCGTGAGATCAGGTTGATCTGAGACAAAGATGATTAAAAGTAGAATAAGCACGTCCAAAACAAAGTGTTTAAATAGCATATTTAGAATACAATAATGGTCTTCCATGCACAGTCAGTCTAAAGCCCAAGGTATTCCTCCGCATACACGTGCTGTCCGCATGACTTCATTTTTGTCATCAGGAGGGTCCGCGGTTGTTCCTATGCAGCCCAGTTTTTGAGACTGCGCAGACATTTGCGTACAACAGCGCATGCGTAAAAAACATTTTGAAACAGGACACTCAACTATAAACAACATACACATAATGTTTGCACACACCATTGTCTTCTTATATTTT
Source organism: Misgurnus anguillicaudatus (assembly GCF_027580225.2). Classification (NCBI taxonomy): domain Eukaryota; kingdom Metazoa; phylum Chordata; class Actinopteri; order Cypriniformes; family Cobitidae; genus Misgurnus; species Misgurnus anguillicaudatus. The sequence continues at coordinate 30,311,062 of NC_073347.2, read as the reverse complement.
CCAATAATAAAAAGCTAAGCATTTCCTTCACCATAATGTTTGATCCCTGTTCTTTGTTTTCTTGTTGTTGGTTTTAAACTTTGTATTCAATGGTGGATACGCTGCTTTTCTTCATCTATCTTGAATTTTTTAAATGTCCTGTAAATGATGAGTATGTAGTATGCTTTGAAAGCTGTGCAGACTCATGCGTGCGAGACGGACGCAGGCACAGAAAAAAATATATAGAGCCTCTATTACCCACAACACATTGCGAGAGGAAGGAGTTCAGTGATGTTATACTGAATTAATAAATTCAAATAAGTAATAACTGAATTTATAAAACTGTATAGTAAACATTACATTAGAAATAATGAATTGCAAGCAGGACTTGAACTCTAATTTGTGTTTATTAAAAATCACAATGTGCATATTGACAAAAACAGTCAATGTGTTAGTATGTATTGCATACACTTTTGCAATGTACTTAAACTTAAATACTTTCCCATCACATAAGCAGTATGTACTTTTGGGGCAAGTATGTGAAATGGGACGCAGCACCTGTCTGTTTTACTGCAGAAGATAACATTCACATACAACTCCATCAATCCCACAATCCATCACAAGAGCACAACGATGAGCCTCTGTAGAAATGAATAAAAATGTTTGCACACCGTCACTCAAAATGTGTCAGCAGATGCCGGTTGTTGACATTACAATCGACTCTTTGAAAACTGATTTGCATGCGGAGTATGGTGTTGTAAACACTAACTTTCTCCATCATTTCTCCATTACTTTTGTTTTCGTGAAAGTGAGTTCAACACTTACTAACATGAGGAATAAATACAGACACAGACTGTGTGTAGAAAACCTATTAATAATTGATTTATTAAAAATTATATTATAAATGTGTAATATAATGGTATTACTATGTACAGAGCTTATATGTAGCACTGTTAAAAAATATGTAAGCTAGGTACTTGAAGCTGTGCTGTATCATGAAGAAGTCACGGCTGAAGGGTGTTTTACACTATGCAAAGTTATATCTATACTAGATCAAAACTAGTTAATTGCACAGCAGTGCTTTTGTGCCTTTCCACTGCATGTCGAGTGTTTTATTACCTTCATGTGTCTATCAACACAGATAAGAGTCAAGCAGGAGCTGTTGACACATTTCATAAAAGCCAAGCACACACAAAGAGTTGTCTGTAAGTACACACCACTGTCTCAGTGTTTAATAAAGCTCGCTGTGTCGCACGAGTGTTAATGTAGAGAGCTTAAAGATCTGAATATCATCACTTGTGTAATTTCTGCCTAAACACAATCTCATGCAAATTTGTATGTATTTTACGAGGTGGTTAATTCATATTAAAGGTGGGGTGCATGCTTTTAAAAAAAAAAACTTTGGAAAAGGGAGTAGGGCCTAGTACCAAAACACACTTGTGGCCAATCAGCAGTAAGGGGCGTGTCTACTAACCGACATCATTGCCTGGGTTGCGTATGTGTGGGGCAGGTCTATCAAAAGAAGGTTGTGTTTGTTTAGGTGATTTCATGTGTCAACATTGGCTTTCAGAGATCATGCACCCCGCCTTTAATTCATGCAACTACAGTTGTAGGTTTTTGTACGATTTGCTTTCATACAAGTTAGCAAACTCGTAATATAAGTACAAATTATTGTGAGATAAGATATTTTATAATATGATAAATAGGCATATTAAAAAGCATTAAAATGTTTTGATTCGGTTTCACACGCAAAATCTTGCCGCTGTATCGCTTACGTTTTTCTCAGTGGGCATTCTCATTATATTCTCATTATACGGTCATTTGTAAATGATTTGTTTATTTTCATCAACAGCCAGTATAACACATATTTATGTAAATATTTAAGCATTTTTACGTTGTTTTTCTTTTTCAATGTAATAACCAAAACAAATCTAAGTGTCACACAATAGTTTTCTTTATGCAAATCAAACTTTAATATGTTATGTGTCGCTGACAAATGTTTATTGTTGGTTTTGTGTGTTTGCATGGTTATTAAACCGACCAAGGGTGGATAATCTTTAAGAATAATATTTTTCCAACAAGAATACTGTAGTACACACTAGCTTTGTTCCATTACTTTATGAGCTGCCTACCTAAACTGCATTCTGAGACAGAACTGTAGACACAAAGTCTGTAGCTATGTAGACAGTAAACATTAGGACGCCGTTTGAACACAAGACATTTCTAAACAGGCTTTTTAAAACGTAAATACATTCCATTCGTCATATTACACACTTTCTTGAGAACTAATCATAGCAACAATTAACGACAGCGTCATGAACATTAACATCATCTGGTTATTTTAAGAATTAAAAGCAAAGCAGATGGCCAATGGGAGTGCCACAGTTAGCTGGTAGTTGCCCTTAGGTGAATGCAAATAAATCTTGTTTACCCGGTTTGGCCGCCCTGCTGCCTTTATCTATGTAAATGCTCTCAAACTGCCAGACAATGAAGGCTGGGTTTTGTATGGTTTTGCCGTCATCAAAATTTTTCCTTTGCTTGGGTTAGACCTTACATTTGACATTGAGTATTGTACAAACATTAAATCTGAATCTTTAATAGATTTTAAAAGTTTAGGAGTATAATTTGTGTTATTTGTGTCATTTAAAGGAAACTTTACTTAACTTTTGCTCATATTTATGTTTAGTAATGCTTTTAAACTTTTTTATCATTTTAGATCTGAGAAAAGCAAAATATCAGAGATTTAATGCAGGAGCTCTTTTGACTTGGATCAACACCTTCACACTCGACTAACGCCCTAGTAACATTGTAACACCCTGGTAACCATGTGCAACACTTTATAGCATTGTCCTGGTGACTTTTGCACTCGATAGCATCATACATATCTTGTTGTCTATCAGATTATGATACATAATGTCTTGATAAGAGAAGGCTCAATGTGCTTAAGGGCAATGTTTCACTTCATTGTATACAGAAAGACGAGGCGTGTAAATGTACGGTGTGTAGGTCAGGCAAGTTTGCATGCGAGGTGATGGAATTAAAGAAAGGAGTCTCGCTTTAATGTGATATTGAAGACCGCAGAGATGGGGTTTTAGACCTGAGTACATTAAAGAGCTTCCTTAATTCAATAATCTTCTACAGGCAGATACGAGTGTCACGGCTTGTTATGATTAAGTACAGCAACCGGTGTGTTTCATGCATGTGTAAGAGCAAAGAAGTACCTAAGAGAAAGTGAGAGGGGTTGTGCAGTGAAGTATCTCGTGAACAAACCCGCTTGTCATTAATGGAGTGTTTTATTAGCTCTAAGCCGCCTGATATAGACTGCAGTTTCTGTGGGTGTGCTGCGAGTGCCTTTTGGCAGGGCATTTGCGCGCACTTTAAAATAGTCCGATTCATTTTTCTGCATGAAAGGGTCTCACTGAGCTGAATACAGCGGCCGCTAGCCTGCGCAGATTTATGGGCTATTAAAACAGCAGGGCGTCCGACCAATACACCAGCACATATAGACCGCCCCCTCCCTCCACAGACACACCCATTCACATCTTTATCCTTCCAATAGTCTCAGTGTTTGTCGTCTTGGATATCTAATGATATGAGATTCTCACATATGCTTGAACATGATAGATATTTACATGAAATTCGTTTTATTTATTTCATTTAAATTGATTGGATTGTGGAAATTGTAATCTATATGATGTTTGGAGGGGAAGTTTGTTAACCAATAATTTCAATTAGGGCTGCAAACGGTTAATTGTGACTAATCGTTTGCAGAATAACTGTGCGTTCACACCAGACGCGAAAGCGGCGGCAAGCGCGATTGATTTACATGTTAATGCAAAGACGCAAATAGGCATCCTGCGAATTGAGCATTGCCGCGGAAAAAGGCATAGGGTAAAAAAGCTTGACTTTGGCGGATATTCGGCTGTGTTAACCAATCAGGAGCTTGCTCTAGTAGTGACGTGATTACAGGAAGCGAGCGGAGTCGCAGAAGCCCCTCCCATGATGCAACTATTGGAGTTTAATTAAACTTTTGCCGAATCCCGGGGGAGGGACGGTAAAAACCTGGCAACGACCGCTAGTTATATCCGTGTTGTCATGCACGCCGAGTTGCCTATTTTCATTGTGTCCCATCTTCTTAGCGACTATCGGAGTTTAATTAAACTTTTGCCGAATCCCGGAGGAGGGACGGCAAAAACATCTTTCCGATCAACAAATGTATTGATCGCGTTTCTCTGTTCCTCTTTTAAAATCAATGCGCTGTCGATATCTTCTAGAACAGACTCGATGGCAGAATATTCATATATCAATTCTCCAGCGGCAGCCGACTTTGTTGTAAACGGATTCAACACAAGCGCTCTTGGTTGATTACGTTACTGTTGATCATCTGCCCATCATCGTATAAAGCCCTCGCGGACAATTTGATTGGTTCGACAGTTTTTGTTCGAGCATAGCGGCACAACGGAGCGAATCCAGACCGAAATTTGCCCAGCCTACAATGTTGTGGGCGGGGCTAAATTCAGCTGGCACCCAGGGTAGCGTCTGGTGTGAACGCACAATAAACGTTTTTGTTGTACTGTGTATAATATTATGTATATATAAATACACACAGATGCAAGTATATATTTAAGAAATATTTACATGTGTATATGTATTTTTATTTATAAATATATATGTAATTTGCAGCCTGATCTCACGCATTTCCGTGGGATAGTCACGGAATTTTTTTCCGTTTTTTCCGTGGCCCTGCTACGGACTGTCTTTTTCCGTTGCATTGTCACGTATTGGTAACTTAACAGTTTTTTCCTATTTTCTTACCATTTTCGCTTCGGTTTAGGGTTAGATTTACATAAAATGACATCCTTACACAAACCCAACTCTAACCCCAACGACAGGTGACAATTGTTTAAAGTTTAAAAAATATAAAAGAATAAATCAGAAAAAATAGTATAAACCAATAGTTAAAGTGACATCCTAACGCAAACACCAAATCTAACCCTAAACCGAAGCGAAAATGGTTTGAAAATAGTAAAAAGCAGATGATCAACCAACCGTGAGAATGCCACGGAAAAAGACAGTCCGTAGCAGGGCCACGGAAAAATGCAGAGATCCGTGAGAATGCCACGGAAAAATTAGCAAAAAATATTGTGACTATCCCACAGAAGTTTGTGAGATCATGTTGGTAATTTGTATTATATATAATTATAAATACTTAATAAACTAGTCAACATTTGAAGTGGATCAATCCTTTCATAAAAGTGGTCTTAAACCAATAGCCGATACCCGTTCATGACAACTTTGATAAACTTTGTTGATCCACTTAAAATGTTGACTAGTGCATATTAATATTTTTTTCTTAAAATTATACATGTATTTGTGAGTATTTCTATATACATAATTGATGATGTAAACAAAAACTTTTATTCTGCAAACGATTAGTTGCGATTAATCGTTTTGCAGCCCCTAATTTCCATCAGATATTAAGGATATTAGCATTAGTGTTTCTGTAGCTCAGTGGAAGAGTGTTGCAGAAGCATTAAAGGTTGTGGGTTCGAATAGATTTTGAGATTAAATTGCCCCAAGCATTTGATTAAACAGCATTCGAATAAGATCCCTGTGATTCTGAATAGCTGTTAACCTGACTATCCAACAATACAGCTTATTTCTTTGATTTATACGTTTTCCACTGTGCTAGCAAATAGCTCAAGAAATCCCGTTTGTCTTGTTGAACAACCAGATAAGTGTCGTATTTCATAAGGGCAGACTAATACAATGACCTGAATTCCTCTTGGTGGGATTATCACTAAATGATGGGTTTCATAGCATGTAAGTACTCTGCTAGTGGTGCTTGAAACCATATCATCAGTCCTCTCATCAACGATAGTGTTTCATTATTTCCTGTAGTGCAAATAGAGGAAACCCAGCCTGACATTATGTCTTGCCACTGTTTTTAGGCAGTGTTGAGTAAAACGTGCTCGCTCACACCATGCCATGAGCCAGAAGTTTGGTGCTACCGTCTTTGCAACCATGTGTGAGAACAGCAGTTTGGTGAGATTAACAGTACAGTTGTTTTGGTTTCTAGCACTAGATTTTCGGATCTTCTTCAGCCTACATACAGCTTGATAGTTGCAGGTTAAGAGTTTCCCAAAACGTTCTCCAATGTAGGTTACTGAATGTAAAATATAATAAAATAACTTTAAAATCTTGTTTAAAGCCTAAAATCAAATGTTAGAAATGTATAAGCGGTTTCATCAGACACACGTGCATTGTCTTGGTTACGTGCCTAAACAGAAGTGAACTTCTGCTCTATTTATTAATCTAGTTGGCTAGTGGACAAACTGATCTCTGAAACAAATACCTTGTCAAAAATAAAATTGTTTTGGTTTGCTAAATACGAGGGAAGATGACGAGCATGGATCAGATTTGTTGCGGAGAGGTTTGGCAGCCAGGCAAGAATTTAAGGAATCTAGTTAACATTTGTTTTACTTAACAGAGTAACGTTAGCTAAGTGTAATAGTTGATACACGTTAGATGTAATATATGAAAGAAAGTAATTTACTTGTCATTTATTTCGCTTTTTGTGAAAAATAAATAATTTAATTGTTATTGATTCCATGTTAAAGTCTACCGGAAGTTGCGTTTAGTCCACAAAAGCCGTTTGTTTATGTTATTGCTGCTGAAACAGTCTATTCAACTTACTGTCCTCCTTCGTAATAAAATTGGGTTTAATATCAAAATGCAGAATAAATAATAATAGATATTACTTGGTGATAGGTGTTATTTTATAATAATGTAAGAAAAATACATACGTTGATTCTACAGGGAGTCCTGCTAACTTCATATCATGTATGAAAAAACACGTGAAACCCATGAAACCGAGCGGAAGCTTTAGCACAAGTGTGCGCTGCAGCAGTTGCCAGGGGGACGTCGAATGGGAGGAGTTATGATTGGCTGAAGTGGGTCTGTTGCTGTGGCAACGCCAATGGGCTTGGTAGCGTTGCCGTGCGGCGTGATGTGTGCGCAGCGCGAGCAGCTGCTGATCAGACTCTCACTCACTGAAGCGCCTCGTCGGAGATCGGACCGCTCCGCATGAATGTGAGTAACCAAATGAAGTTTCGCCATATTTTGTCCGATCGATGGACTTTGTGTGAGCTGCGCGCGAAAAGTTAACAGCCTCGAGGCAAGTTCACGTGAAAAGCGCGAGGCGGATATCAGGCTGGTCTTCTGTTCCTGTATTTGTTTCTCAACTGCTCGTGTTTGTCGCGGATTTCAGTCAGAATAATCTCAGCGCGAACATTCCTCTGTGTGCTTGAGGTCCAGTAAAGTTCCCCTTTTGTTTCGGAGAACACTTCATTTAGTAACACGGGGGATTTCTAAGGTTTTTGGGGCACTTCTGAGTGGATAATCGATGCTTTCTTCTTGAATTTTGCACTTCAGTCGTTGGTGTTGATATCATTGAGTCGGTTGTGTCATTCTTCTGTCTGCCTGAATCGAGTTCACGCGCTGAATAGCGATGTATGAACTGTGTGAACAAATCGAATTTATTAACAACGTTGCTTTAACATTTCTTAAACGTTTCTTAAACGCACATATATGTAAGTTAAGCAGTAGACATTTAATTGACAGAAAGATTTTAGGTTAAACTTTATATTTTTATTGTGTTTACCGTTTGAATCACTCTTACATCCTGTCATTTGATATACGTTTAGTTTAATAAAAGAAATTAATACATCTTTTTACAAATAGTTTTAGAGGCAATGTAGTATGTTGCAGTTACTCAGCATGTCATCTGCCCATATAAACTATGAATTATTGATATTTGCCACTAAAGCTTCTTAATTGATAAAGAATAAATGTTACCATCACTGTCCCTAACATGTTGTTATGGGATAAACAATGTAGTTGGGTTTTCAATTAATCAGTTAATGCCAGTTTTTGACCATTTTAGGGTTATGAAAGTAAAGCACAAACAACAGAACTTACTGAAAGTAGCTATCATGGGATCTTTGAGTCATCACACCTACGCTGTCAGAAATCTTAGTTGATATGCATGTTTGTCGTACCTGTCTCAGGGACATTTTTTGACAGGAAACACCAAAGTTTATTCGTCTATGCCAATAACTTGCTTCCTGTGAACATAGCAGATTTTAGAGAAGTCTATCTGTTTGGCTGTGGTCTGCTGTGGGTTACATATGAACCCCGTTGCTGCCCTCATTGACCTGTTGCAATCTGTTCATGGTATAATGACTTTGAGAGCAAGTCTGCCTATTGATTGAATCGTCTCTGCTGTGATCCCTCAAGGCTCAAATCACAACAACTTAGATTATACCAACTATCATATGTCAGAGTTGAAACCCAGTTTGTCCTGCATTGCCATGAAGCGTATTTGTATGTCAAGTTTGTCTTGGCATGACATGAGCGAAAAGTTCACATCTGCCTCACGATGCTCTGGGCTTCATGTTTGACGTCAGTTAAACACTCGATGCAGTAGATTATCACTAGATAAGGTGCTGAATGAGATGGAAAATGGATTTGAAAAAGGCTTAAACAAATGAAACAGAAATATATTTATTCATTTATCAGAGGCTTTTATCTAAATTGACTCACAAATTTGAGAGCATTTTGCGTTTTGTCAAAGGAGCCAACAAAAAAGCCTTACTCAGGGTTTCCTGCAAAAAATTTGTTAGTTAAGGTGATAGTGTTGGGCGGGTGGGTGTTGCCGGGAGGCGTGGCAATTAAAGGGGCGGGGTGTACGTGTCATGATGAAAATTAAAATATTTTTATTTAAAACACTCAAATAAAACGTAATTTTAAGAAACTATGACAGAAAATGAACACTTACTAGATTATTAATGAATTAAATGTTTTTACCTCTAACGGGAATAGCTGCGTGATAAAGTGAAACTAATTAATAAACACAAACTAAAGGAGATGTTGTAGAACGTCTGGCGAACGATGATAGATAGCGCAAAAATTGTAAAAACTGATTTTTTCCCTCTATTAATTAAATTATCTTAAAGGAGTGTAACTACGGTAGCATGTAAATAATGCACATGAATAACGTGAGCAAAGCGCTCAACAATTATATCTAATCAACAGGTTCGTGAAACCTTCGGCCGTGTGGCGCGCGTGGACGCTCGCGGTATGAAGCGCGTCCGCGCTATTCTCCGAAATGTTTTATCAACTGGCTAGTTATCCTCCAGACAGTGACGGTCCGCACCCGGTCTTTCTTATTTCGCCGTGTGGCGCCGAAAATTTTTATTTTCTTTTTTTGGGCGACCTAGTTAAGGCGGTAGGGTTTCCCAGCTTAGGCGGGCCGCCCGAACTGCTTATTTATACTTCTGAGATGTAGTCTCTACACCATCCGCTTGTTAAGTCTGACATGCACTGCTTGCGGGTGCAACAAATCTCAAATGCCAATAGGGAAATAAAAAAGTCACGCTAAGACACGATGTCCTTGTTATGTAATTTATTGTTCATTTTTGGTAATTTCCTGACATACCAGCTGGCAACATAACTGTTACATCCTATAGAGGTAATTTCATTACCATTACAGTACCAAATCACTACGTCGCCAGTACAGTCTCCTAACGTCGCGAGATAACCAAGTACGTTCCAGTTCAGTAATACATTTATACTATTTTGGTAATTTCATAACTTACTGGCAATGTACCTGTTACGTCCCAGGGAGGTAATTCCATTACCATTACAATTATATAAACATTAATGTTTCTATTTAGGTTAGCTTGTTAAAACTTTTCAGTCTCAAAATTTCCCTTAAATAAGCCAAAACAGAATAGATATTTAACCGAGCTGCTATTTACATGGGAAACAAAATACAGCACATGCCTCCCACCTTCAGCTTAGTCAGAGCGTGGCATTTGACAGGACCGGTCGTTTCTCTAAACTGAGACCCAAACACAAAACTTAATAACACAAAACATGAAATCCATTACATTGTCACAACGTGACATCGACAGGCAGATTACATTGTAAAGCTACGTTAAGGTGACAAATCCAGGAATTTCACTTTTCCGGTCGCTACGACGTAACACTATAATATTTTCGCTTAAATGGGTGATATGAATAAATAGTGCTCATTTTTAACGGCTGTTTAAATAACAAAAATTAAAGTAGAAGCTTGGACCTGGAAATTGTTCTTTATGTCATGACTATAAAAACGGATATACTTACACATCCGTTTTATTTATACTTTTTAGTTGTTGTCCGCATCAAAGTACAATTATACATTTAGATCGCTAGTAGGCGTGTCGATGGGAGTCTTATTGGTGTAAAGCCAGAAAAGAATTAGCAGCTTGTTGTGTACGTTTTTGTAGAAGCATCAGCAGTGATGGCTGTAAATAGACAGCAACTTTTAATGAAGCTTGAGTTGTTTAATGTCACTCCTTAACTTCGTCCATCTTTGTTTTTACAGTCGCAAGCGGAAATGAAACCTGAGAGAGGGGTTCTAGTAGACCAATCACAGCGCTTGCGTTTCCTGTAGAATTAACACATTGTTACATTCCCACCAGTCTACTCTGAGCTACGTACAGCTTATGGCATAGGTCCGATGCAAAAGTATAAATCAGCCTTTAACGTTGTCAATAAAGCAATCTTTACAAGTACGGTTGAAGCTAGAGAAAGATGAACAACATGGAGATAGTTTATTTTTCAATGTACTGTATAAACAAAGTTAGACAATAGGCTAATTAGGGTACACCCTGAGCAGACAACAACACTTACACAGGAAACAAGTGAACGCAAATGGTTTGTGTTGATGCACTAGGTGTGTATGCGTTTTAAACGCTGTTCCTTATGATAAAGACTTTTTGTTGGTCCCCCATTGATGTCAAATGGATTGTTAATTGAGATCAAATAAGTCTGTTTAATTGTGCACTGGAGTGGGTGGCGGTCAGATCTCTTCGTTCAACAGATGTTGTTTGCTGACAGCAAGACCCAAGATAAACAGCACACAAAGAAGGCAAAAAAGATAAAAGAGAGAGAGAACGCCTCAACCGGGTGTTATTTAACTGTGAACAGACTCACAATAGTTTGTGTGTGCGCAGTGTTAGTATACTGTTGATGGCTTGATGCCATTAAAGAACTTCCCTAAATAACATTTCATTTGGTAGTTCTGAGGAAACCAATACGGTGATGTAAAAAACTGTCATGTAAGTAGCTTTAGAGCTTTTAAACGCGCTGAAATATCTTGAGTATTCAGTCATCAAACTTTTTAAAGCTGCAAACACAGAGTAAAATGAAAGTCCACCATTGGAGTGTCTATGATTTGTGGGAATTTTTGGGGGACTTCTGGGATGTCACTTAGCAGGATGCTACCGTTCCAGTGAGAGCCTTTTACTCCAGTGAATGGTGATTCCCCCTCCCTCGCTGATGTGCTTTTTTTGAAGGACCTCTCAAGTCCAGAGTCTTTTCCCTTTTTATTCGGCCTTCAACGACACTGATGCTAAATGCTTCTGGAAAGTGTTGAAAGCATTCGAAAATGCTTTTACACGTGAAGGACGGAAGTGTTCGCTGATGAGGATGTGGATTGGCTGAATGCATTTTTCTCAGGATGGGTGTTGCAGATATTTAGGGATGTCCTGTCTTAAACACAGAGGAGGAAATATATTATGTTTCTCATGTTTAACTACAGGCAAAATAGGTCATGCATGTTGGAAATTTACACTACAATAACAAATAATGCAAATTACGTACAATAGTTGCATTTATAGTAAGTAGTGACTTTTAAGGTTAAGTTAAGGATGCCCGAAATGATGCACATTGCCGTCCTTCATATTGGTTATTCATGGAATTTATTGTGCTAATTAAAGCTAGTTATGATCCAGCAATTTTCATTTGGTTAAGTATTTAGTGAGGTGTTTTTAATTTACGTCAATAGAATCATTAAGTGGAACCGGTCGGATTTCTGAATCAGTCATTGGCTGAATTGCCAGTGTCTGTTGATGCTATCTGGCCTTTGTTTGTAGGTGATTGTTTTCTGTGGCTGCAGCTGCACATCTCTCATCAGCTAGACGTCTCCTCCCTCCTCACACCCCTCACTATTATTTAGTATATTCTTTCCACCCTACCAGGAAGACGGACGGACAACCCCAAGAGCTCCAGAGGCCGCAGTTGTCTTGGTTACGTGACACCGCCGCACGCTAATTCAATATTGGTGCTTGTACTGAATTTGGGTTGCAAATGTAAAAATAGCTTTTTCCTTTAATGCTAAAGCCCTTCCTGCACTCTTCCTTAAGCTCCATTAGAAAGACACATCCATTTATTACGCTGCTTTCAAGTCCTCCTAGGAAGTTCGTATTGAAGGGTCACGAGTCAGAAATTGCAATTGCGATGTGTTGTCGGACAGATATTCCTTCCTCTGATTTTTTACTTTCTCTCTGACGAAGACATGAAGCTTTTTTTTAGTACCCTTGCAACAATTTAAAATCGTACAAGCGTTTGTTTCCACCATAATTTTTTAAAGAGCACCTATTTCACGTTATTTTGTGTATTTGGTATAATACAATGTGTTCGCGTGGTTTATGGTTAAAAAACACATTATTTTTTACATACCGTACGTTTTTGTAGCTCCAGATTTCACTCTCTTCCTGAAAGCACAGATTTGAAAAGCGCTGTGTTCCTGATTGTCCAACTAATCTGTATGTTGTGATTGGCCTGAATACCTCTGACGTCAGCCGGAAATGTGACGCTCTTTACCAAGTTTGAAAGATTCGCTCACAATGCATTGCTAACTAGAGTTAACTTACAGGCTGTGAGTCCAAAGTGGGAGGAATTATGATAATGTCGGTCTTGTCTACATCACCAATCCCAGGAAGTAAACTGTTGCCTACAATCCGTGTGTTTGTTGTAGTCCAAGAAAAGAGATTTACGTTTGAGACGATAACTCGTGTCATTGTTTACTTTGGGGTATTTACCTTTTGTATATCGTTAAGATGTACTAATACACACTTACACCTAAGGAAATGTAAAATCATGAATCGGACAATTTGTGCTCTTTAAAATTAACACGCCCCAGCTCTAAAACTCAGGGATTAAAGTAGGTATGCATCGAAGATTTCAGCATTATCGGTTTTCTGGTGAAAGAAAAACATCTGAATATAAATGCAATAAATAAAATTAAAGTAATTTACATTTTTGGCAAAGTGCATCCAAAATTTACTAGTTGTAATGGCATTCGCATGCGCTAATTTTATAAATCCCATCCACGCTTATGCTGCCTTTAAGTGTGCTTGATGGATTAACCAGCAGGTTTAGGAGAATTTAGGGCGAATGGCTCATTACTTTCCTAAGGCTGTTTATCTGGGATAAGAGACACCCTCGTAGTCTCGTGTCCGTCGGTTGGTCAAACAGTGTTGTTTGTGAAGTCTCCCTTGTGGCCGCCCCTCATCGTTCACCCCCACCCACTTCGATCTCTACGTCTGTCGTGGGTCCGCACGAGGGATTTGAGACATGTTTCCATTAGCGGTCATTGTCCCATTGAAAGTGATGCTAATGTGACCGTTGGCCTGATTACGAGAGGGAAAGTGGATCTAGATGCGCCTTGTGTCACTGGCAACAATAGTGCTTTGTGCAGGTCACTCATTGCTAAATAAATGGGTTTTGTTTATTATAGCGGTAGGACAACAAATTTGGCAGTCAGGCCTCCATCACACAAACCAATAAACCAGAACTACCGGATGGATGTATAACAGTTTTTCTATGTAACAGTTCAAGGGGTTACATAGTGCTAATTTGTAGTTGAGTTGACTTCATTGGTAACTTAATAAAATTATTTGTTTCAACAGAAGGCTACTTTCAATCACAAAACCACACCAAACAAAACACCATGTGCTTAATGGGAACCATCATACAGCTCTGCCTCTAAAGATATCTATCTGCCTTATTTAAAGTGAATGTGTTCAATGCTTGCTTGTCTTCTGGGGTCATCACGGGGTCTTCTTGTTCATTTTGTAGTTCAGAGGATGTTAGCAGTTCACACTGTTGTTGTGGCAGCTCTTTTCCCTGTCAAAGTGTGATTTTTTTGTTTTTTCTGAAATGGTTGAGAGATACCATCTCTTCCTCCTTTAACAGTATATTGCATTGAGGTTGTCTTGGTTGTGCAACCTTTAGGTTTTCTGCACCTTGTCCAAAATATTGGTGAAAATGTATTTTCTTGTGTTGACACTTTAGTGACAAGCAGTTAAGTATCAAAGAGCTTGAATTTTTTTATAACCAGTAGCCAATAATGATTAGTTTGTCACTGCAAAACCAAACATTTCTCTTTGATTTTGCCAGTCACTAGGGCCACAAGTGGACAAATGTGTTCGAACAACCACAAATGACCGCTGACTTTTCGCCCAATGATCAAATGTGATGTACCAAACACAGTGTTTTACATCACAAGGTTTTACCCACTGTCGGTGGGTGCTTAATGTCAAAAGCTGCGCGGTCACGTTTTTCGTGTGGTTTTAGACGCGTTGTGAAGTAAATGTGAAGCAACTGTGCATATGTGCTTGGACATTGCAGTGGGTGCTCGAGCCGAGCCCCGGAGCACCCACGGGATTGACACCTATGTGCGTTAGAGGTCGACCGATTTATCGGCCGGGCCGATTTTTGCCATATTTAAAAAAATCGACTTTGGCCGATTTTGCTGAAAAATTAGGCCGATTAATAGCCAGGTGCATCTGCGGGCACCTAGCGTTGTTGTAGAACTCGTGACGCTGCCTCTTGCTGCAAGCAGATCTCCCGTGTGTGCAGCCGTGCCTTGTTCACAAACAGCTTTAGTAAAGGATGGCGGGATCGCGCGAATTAAGCAGCCAGTACAACAGCGCAACGGGCTTATGTCTCGCGGTGCACTGTCCGTGGAAAGATTAGGCTCATTTCATGTGATTAATGAATGATGATGATCTTTGTTTGCGTGACAGAGAAAGTAGAGCCGTGCGTGCACGCTTTCTGTCTTTAAACTGTCTCCCTGCTTTTATTACTCAAAACAAAACTGACTCGATGGCGAAAGGTCGGAAGACCAAATCATATCCACCGAGGAAATGTTTTTCGTGTTGTTACATTAACACTTTGTTTTCAGTTTTGCGCTGCTCAGCCTGGATTAGAACATAACGCGTCCGATTCGCAAACTGATTCCATTGAACGGATTCGTTTGAATGAACGGTTGAAACAACAGATCTGTCCCAACACTAAACTCAAAAGACGTCACTGTCAGCACAATCAGTCACTTATAGCGCCTCAGAAATGAGAATGTAAATGTGTTTAGAAATAACAGTCTCAACTAAAAAACATAGACATTTACTATGTTAACTTTATGATGAATAAATAATTTATCAGGTCTACCAAATAAGGATTTTATCCTACAAAGCAATAAAAGCCATGCTAAAAAACTAATCAAAGATGATGACAGCAGAGTGTCAGGTAATATCTGTGTCTGATAAATGCATGGTGCAGAGGAGGTTGTAAAACTCTTCAGAAAGACCAGTCATACTTTTTTTAAATACTTTGACTTAAATAGTGACATTTTTACATTTAAAATATCTGCTAATGATGAGAACATTTGGATTATTATGTACATATAGAAAATCGGCCAAACATATCGGCCATCGGCTGCCCTGATTTCTAAATATCGGCATCGGCCAGAGAAAAAGCCATATCGGTCGACTTCTAATGTGCGTGTCTATTGTAGCCTCCGGAGTTCGCATATGTAATCAAGCCGTGTGTGGCGCGTGTGCCCACTCGCGGTGTGAAACGCGTCCACGCTATTCTCTGAGATGCACATGACAGCATTTTGTGCAGCGAAATTTATTATTTATTTTTTGGACGACCTAGTTAGGGTGGTAGGGTTTCCCAGCTTAGGTGGGCCGCCCGAACTGCATAGTGCTGCACTTGACCCCGCTTCATCCATCATCTTGAAAACTGTGGACTTTTAGAGACGGCAATAGGCATAAGGTTGGCACCTACTAGTGGTGTGGAAGAAGCAGTTAGCCTGAGAATAAAATTTTTAAAGGTTACACAACTTCTCAATTTTAAAATCATTTGGTGCCCAAACATATTGCTGAAACGCACAGAAATGAGCACAAATGGACAGTTGTAATTGAGGCTTTTGGCAATTATGTAATTGAATTGTAATCCGAATTAGTTTTTCGATTAATAGTTGTTATTTTGTTTTAACCACAAAATCTAAGCAGTGAAACTTAAATAGCCAAATCTGTGAACACTGCTCTAGCAGTGGAAATCCTGGAAATCTTCACCTTGATATCAGTGTAAACTCATCCCAGTGGCTGCTGCTATATTAAGATCTGGCCGTGACATCGTTGGGGTGGGACATCATCTCATTTTCATGTTGGATGGTCTGTCCTCTGAGAAGTTTTTAAATAAGCGTCACCTGACCTCATACGAGAGCTTTCACGCTGTTGTTAAACGTGTGTCAGACTTCTGTTCATCAGGTGCCAGCTGTATTTTTAGATGTAACTCTGTAGCACTTCTATCGCTCTGAACTTATTAGCCTACTTTTGTAAAAGACTATCTGTTCCCAGTGGTGAAGGGCAGAAAGTCCTGTCATAATACCTGGAGTATTAGACTATTATTCTTTATGAAAAGCCGTCATGACCTTCATTGTATTGAAGGAAAGTTACGTATTTGCTGCTTGTGTTTGCACAAGGGTTTAAGACACACCTGTGTGTATTTGATGTTGGGTAGGACGTCTTTTCTTCAGGTGAAACGTTTTGGACTGCATGTAATCAGGTTAACCGACAACAGTAGACGAGCCGGAAAGTTTGGGGTGTGATCAAGACACGGTTAAACACGTCAAACTCCTGGGTTGACGAAGGGTGGGGTGACATCCTCTAGGGCACAACGGCACAAATCTGCATTTAAGTTTGTATAGTGGTGTTTACTTTAGCAATTGTCCCTGTTATTGTTGTTTAAAACCCAAGTATTCACACTGTGTAACTGTGGTCTTGATTAATGAAAATAATGCAGTTGTATATCAGGTTAACAACAATTATAATGTCTATCTGACGGTTGATAAAAGCAATGACAACTACGTGTAGACATTTGGTTATGGTTCAAAACATTTGGCAATGTGCTAACAACTCCACACATTACCAGCTGCATAACATGGCTATTTAACATCCTATCAGTGTGCTTAGTTTAGCACGGGCCAAGGTGTCTTTATCTCAGTATTTTTTAAATTACCGACCGTACAGTTGTAACAGAGCTTTTTAGTTTTACACTGGGTTGGTAGACCCATGGTTGGGTAAAATATGGACGAACACAATTATTTGTTTATATGAGCCTAGAAAACATCCAATATGGACAAACACAATTATTTGTTTATATGAACCTAGAAAACATCCAATTGACCCCACCATGGGTTGAAACAACCCAGCATTTTACAGTGTAAACTTGTAACATTTTATGTCTTTTATATTTTGTCATTAATCATATTTAACTATTACACCTGACCAGTGTTTCCTAAACTGGGCCAGAGTCCTGCAACAGGTGAGGTTCCCACATAAAAATTGGCTGAAATGGGTGGATTGTGACATTCCCAAAATTCACAGGCGGGGATGCAGGCGGATAATTATCTCCTTGTGGGTGGGTAGTAGCGCGGATAAAAATATATGCAATATTTGTGTGTCTAAATTACCATTACACATACGCAACAACGATATGACATTTGACCCATCACGTCAGCACCACTGCAACATCTAAATGTCGTTTGACATTTGGCTCGCTTGCACACATCCAATTTTGCCTTTAAAGACTCGTCAACAATTTATATACTCCTCTGGCCAACTTTACTTTTACTTCATCCATAGCTACTAAGGGTGTCACGATTTCGATTTTAAATCGAAATCGATCGAAATTAAGTCACAACCTCGAACTTCGAATTTAAAAATTGGATCGTCGATGCTGCCACGCCCCCATGTCACGTCCGGTCGGCTTGCCAAGCGGGGGAAAATAAACTCTCAGAAGTGCCCTTAAAAACATCCATCCAGCGGAACGCGATTTATATTTTAAACACGAGGGATTTATTGTTCCTTGAAATGCATATCATAAACAGGATTACTACCTAGTGATCTGCCTTCGGACAGAGCGCAGCTCTCTGCACGTGCACGAGAGAGCCGCCAAGATGCAGCGGGTTTACTTTTAAACAAAAGGTATAGTTTGCCTCAGCTCGCATGAAACGCATAAAACTGAACAAATACGTAAGGATTATTACTTTAGTTTATGTTTAGACTTTGGACAGATGCGAGATGCGCATGCACGTGAGACAGAGAGAAGCGCAGCTGCTTATGACGCACCGGTTTTAGTTCAGATAATAGGAGTCCAAGACGCGCGCAGGTCTGCGTGCAAGAAGGAATTCTCTCTCTTCAAGCTCTCTCGCGTAAAGTAAAGCCCACAAACCCCCATGCGAGGAAAAGCACGCAATGTGCATGTTAATGTGAAACTATAATAATAATAATAATAATAATAATAATAATGGCATATAATTTTTTGTCTTAAAAAATCATTTAAAAATCGAGAATCGAATTGAATCGTGACATCAGAATCGAAAATGTAATCGAATCGAGGATTTGGAGAATCGTGACACCCCTAATAGCTACTCCTACAATGCTCGCTACAGCTAGACTACGAGAAGCATCAAAAGTCGCAACTTCATGCGGCGACGCAAGAATCGACAGCCGGATGACGTCAAAGTACTGTGAGAACGTTTCACGAAATCGTACGGAGGAGTTTGCTTTTAAATCGTTCTCGCAGAACCTTGAAGTCATCCGGCTTCGGTTCTTGCGGCACTGCATGAAGTTGAACAAACCTGAAGGCTGCATCAGTTAGTGGGTGGAGCTAATGACTCAGTTTCTCGCAGTGCATTCTGGTTAATTGAGTCCATCAAAGACCGTTACGAAAATTTCAATCAATCTAATAATCGAAATCGTGCAAATTTCTTTTTTTTTCTCATGTAAAATGCAAAATGGACATAAATTACCCGTTATAAAAGGCTAAAATCTCTAGGGTTCAATTCCGCTTTAAAATCTCAGGGGGTACTTCAAGTAAAAAATGTAGGGGATTCGCCCTAGAAAAAACATTGCATTACACTATTCACACTTTCTCATTATTTTTCTTTGGGTCTCTGTGTTTTGGTGTTTGCTGTTTTTGAGGACTGAGATGGAGGTGTGGTGGTATCTCATACTGCTAGCCTCAGCACTTTAAAAGCCTATTGATTTCTCTTCATCAGACTTTCTAGTGAACAACCAGCCCAAACACAAATCATCTAATGGTTGGTTGTTGAAGGATAATGCAGTCCTTTTCGTATAATATCACATTAAGATCAACATTTATGGTCATCACATTATTTTGCTATATCTTTAAAAGCAGTCACATGTTGCATTTGTGTGACTTCTCAACCTGTGTGCTATTAAATTAAAGTCATGAATGACATAAGAGTGAGTAAATAGAGACGGATGTTCATTTTTGGCTGATCTTTTACTTTAAGGATAAACAAGATTGAAAGGGAAGCTGTCCCTGGCACCTGTCTCTCTCTTGCTCGCTCACTTGCTCTCTCTCTTTCTCTCGCTCGCTCGCTCGATCTGAATGAATGAATGAAAGGCTGAGCGTTCTTTTAACTTGCAGATGAGCTGGTGTTGTCTCTCTGTGATTAGGCCCTGGTGTCGTCTTGGCCATTCCTCATTAGTGCGCTCTCTCTCTCCCTCACAAGTGTGCCATTACCGGCTGGCCCTTTGATGTCGTCTGATAAGAGCAGTGATAATTATGATAATGATAATCGTCTATGAGTTAATCACATAAAAACCACTTCCCTTTCTTGCTCGACAGCAATGCTTGTAGTGCAGAGGACATCTCAGACCATAGAGGAAGGCCAGATGACTTTCACATCAGCACCTGGGAATTATTAGGGCTACGCTGTTCACTTCAGGTCACAGTTTGTGTTGCTAATAGGGGTAAATGAACTACCCAGAGGCTATAGAGCAGAATGAGTTAAAGTTAATAGGTTAACTGGAACAGTCTTGTGTGTATGATAATGACCTCTGAGTTAAAAGTACCTACCCAATTACAACACCATAAAGCCGGGAGGCATTACGAGTGAACACGTCTATTAAACCGCTTGTGTGACTGTCTAAAGGGTGAAAGACCTCATGCTGTTATTGTGGAGCTGTAAAAAGTGCAAGACTCA
This sequence comes from Misgurnus anguillicaudatus, assembly GCF_027580225.2. Taxonomy (NCBI): domain Eukaryota; kingdom Metazoa; phylum Chordata; class Actinopteri; order Cypriniformes; family Cobitidae; genus Misgurnus; species Misgurnus anguillicaudatus. The sequence goes on along the minus strand of NC_073347.2, from coordinate 30,290,886 downwards.
ACATGAAAGATTTTCTACTGGCCCAGGTCAGATTTTTACTGGCCCTGCCAAAATTATGACTGGCCTCAATAAAAAGCTTTAGAATAATGCTCTGGACCCATGTAGCTTTAATAAATTAGATTATAACACTAAAAACTTCTAGCTAGTGCTGCCGCGAATAGTCGACGTAGTCGACGTAATCGACGATGAAAATTTGTCAACGGCAATTTTTTTAGTCGAGGAGTCGCATATTTATTTTTTTCCGTCTCAAACGGCCCACTGTAATCCTGTCTCATGTCTCAAATGGCTCAATGTAATTCACCTCCACATCAGTCTGTGCGCTGTGCGCGCCCTGCTGGTTAATCTGCTACGCTATCATCTTTCTTCCCTATCCCCCTGCCTTCACTGCTTTAATTTTGAAAAATTGGCGGTGGCAGGTGAGTCTATGGAATTATGAGTCGGAAAGCTTCCGAAGTATGAAAGTATTTTAAGCTAAGTTGTGATAAAAGAGTGGTCTGTTACACCGTGCCAAACATCGCTGGCTTATCACGGGAGCACAACGACAATGCACGAGCATCTCAAACGAAAACACTCGGGAGTTATTGACGATACACCCACAGAGAATACGACAACGTAAGTAACTGTTATATGATTATTAATGAAACGGCGAGCTAGTCAGTACTGTTTTATTAACTCTTTTGAGAAGTACAATGACTCTGTCTTTGGATGTTAAAGGCTATCATTGTTTGCTCGTGATTCCGCCACGGAATCAACACTGGACGCAACAAATAGATTTTTCATGATTCCCATTTACATTTTTATTTTACTATTTTAAACGGCTCAATTCATTGTTGCGAGTGTTCAGCGCGTCTCTCTCTCTCTCTCTCTCTATCACTCATGTTGCTTGCAGCGCCTCGACCGCGCGCGCCTCTCTCTTACGTGACAGTGAAAAGGTGGCAGTGTTTTTAATGTACTTTCTTTTTTGCGTAAACGTCAACATTCACAGATGTCTCTGACAAAGACGACTGATTGAGTTAACATGACTTGAAGAAAGATTAGCAGTAGTGTGAGTCTGTGTGCGAGCTTTCTTCCTCCCTATGATGCTGTATGCCGTGTTCTGTAGTCTATGTAACAACAACAGTGTATTCTCTTATATTTCTGAATTTGCACCGAATTGTTTGCGCTATATCACTCGCATTTAAAATCAAGAAATGGCTCAAAACAAATTATGAGAAGAGCAACAGCAGTAAAGCTACAATGTAAATGTATGGTGATTTTTGCATATCTAAATCAGGATTTTAGCAGCAGTTAAAGGAACAGCTGGTTGGATAAAAAACGAGGTGATGGGTCATGTTTAGTCACTATTTTATAGGCTACAACAGAACAGATGTAAAATAGCATTCAGTTGTGTTAAAATGCAATATAAGATCAAAGAGTAGAAGTGAAACATTTCATATTTCTGTTAAGCATCTACTTTGCACTGGAAGTTTTTATTATTATTTATATTGTTTACATTGTAATTTTTTATTTGGTAACATTTAAGTTATTCATATTGTTTATGACACCGGTGGGTTCAAAATAAAATGGACACAATGAAATAACAAACACTTGACTTTTTTTTAATTAGTCGTTTAGAATAGTCGACTATTCGAAAAATTAGTCGAAAGATTAGTCGTTAGAAAATTAGTCGTTAGTGGCAGCACTACTTCTAGCCAACCTCATCAATTTCAAATATTGTTAAAGACAGGTAATGTGTCTTATTTCTGAACTGTTCACATTTGCTTAAGACATAACTGACTATTTTTACAAAGTAATGGTAGCACTTTGAGATCATTTTGAAAAAAGTGCAAAAAAAACTTATTTGCGCATATATACGCGCGTTGTATTGACATGAGGCTTTCCAGGGCGATCTTAATGCGGCACTTAGTAAATGTAGCATATTACAAGTAAGGAATAATTGACGACGGGCCGTTGAATTATAAGAAAATAATGCACACCCAAGGTGGTTGCGTCGTGCCGTTAAACCGCGGGTGTGCATTATTTTCTAATAATTCAAAGGACCAGAGTCAATTATTCCGCTTCTACCACAGTTACCAAAAATATTGCCCTGGTGCCTATTTTTAATGGGTATTAATTATTTTTCTGTAAACCGCACACCTAACCTTAAAAATGTCTTAAAAATGAGCACCAGAGCAATATTTGTGGTAACCGTGAAATAAATGACTTCGGTCCTTTTTAATTATTTGAAAATAATGCACACCAGCAGTGTAATAAACAATACAATGATGATAACTTATCAGATAATTTTGTAAATTTGTTGAAAATAAGGACAATTAGAGACTGAGGAGTGTGAGCTCAGCCCTCTGTAGCACCTTTTTTAAGTTAAACATGTATTTTTTTCTGTGTTTTGAGCATTGAGTAGGATGCTTTACATTAATGTCTGATCGCTCCACTTTTCTGAGATTTATCATTTACTGCTTATTACTTATTTAATAATTTTACTGTTTCCATGGTGCTCCATTCAACCTTTTATCGGGGTGTTTGTTCTCTGATATTTTACACTGTTTCTGTAAATTCTTGTCTCACATTATTGTATTTTTCTTTTAGCATGAATTTTCTCTGATTGAGCCTTTAGACTAGGGTTATGCCAATAGACGATACTATCGTGTATCGATGATAGTCAGACATATGGCCGATAGGGGGCTTTCATGACGATTTTAGCGATAGTTGTTATTTTTATCATGATAGTTTCACATTACCATGGACATTGCATGCTTTTTCTCGCATGAAAGGGTTTCTGGGCTTCACTTTGGGCGACAGAGGTTGTAACGTGTGCAGATTCCTTCGTGCTCGTACCTGGACTTGTAATGCGCGTCTTGGATTCTTGCTCAGACCTAAACGCGTGCGGCATCCCATGGACTACTTCTAGCACCTGAACTTGTAATGCGCATAAGTTGGACTCTTTCTCAGCTTGTAATATGCGCGGCTCTGACATTTCCTTGCACTAGAGAGGTTAGGTATGCAGGGGTTTAAAACCGCTAGTGTGTTGTTCCCGATTCCTGGCACAAAGAAAATTTCATAGCGCCTGTGCTTTATTAATGCCACCATTCAAGTGGCTTGTCATAAATTATTAAAAAATAAAAAAATGAGTAAACTTTTGAAATGCTAGCCTACTTTTTAATGCAAATTGTACTTGTTAAGTGTTGCCACATATGTTGCAAACTGTTTCACATGACCTGACTTTTAAATTCTGAGTAACTGATTACTAAAAAAATGTAATCAAAAAGAAAAAGATGTCAAGTTTTGCACCGGACATTGCATTGTGTTGTATATATATATTATTACATAGTACATCTAGTTGTGTTGTTGTTGGTCATTTAGATGTATCATGTATCCAAAATCTTTTATATCATGCACACTATACTTGCTGTATTAATACTCATAGGGGCTGTTTCCCGGACCAGGATTAGCTTAATCCAAGACTAGGCCTTAGTTTAATTAGGAAATATAACTAGTTTTAACAAACATGCCTTACTAAAAACATTACCTGTGTGCATTTTGAGGCAAATGTATTTTAAGATATGTCAGTGCAAGTTGTTTTCAGTTTGGAGAGCTCTTAAAAGTGTTTAAGTCTAGGACTAGTCTAATCCCTGTCCGGGAAACCGCCCCATAGACTACCAGACTTATAATATGAAACACAAGGTCATTAGTCTTTGTTTGATTAGTTTTGTGATTCCTAAATGTTTTCTATTATGTCTGCTTTGACCACAGACAGGCGTACTGACTATGATTGACCTAGTTCAATGTTAAAACAGTAGACGCTCTTCCATCTGGGGTGTCTGATCTGCCAGTGATACAGGAGAGACGGATGCTGACTGATGGCTTAACTGGATGGACTTTCCCTCCTCTTATTCAATCCACTGTCTAATCCTCCTCCCTAATTGAACTGACAGCATGGTTGTCATGGTGACATTGGGGTACGGTTTTGAGCGTGGTGTGAATAGACAGTAGGGACTTGCCAATTCGCTCGACGCCAGTGACCTGCTTTTTGCCTTAATACCACAGCTGGGACGCGTCTGCCATTTTTACAAAAAATATTTGTGCTCATTGACTTAATCGTATTAACTGTTGTATTTATTGAACAGTTCAGCAAAACAAAAGTCTATATGATTGTTTTGAAGTTTAATAATGCACATTATACAAACTAGAACATGCTTATACAGTATTGCCATCATAAAAATGCAGATGTCATCCTGTATAAGCAATAGGTTTGCCCTAGCAACACTGTCGACTCTCGTTCTATGGTTATGGATCATAAGAGATGTTGTGCTTTCTAGATATTTGTAGCTATTTCTCTTTCCAAGCAGCCCATTTGGTCTTCAGGTTCTCGTGGCCGGTTGGTACTGTGGCTGATGATGGCTAACTGGAAGCTGAGTGCGAGTGGTAAGAGATGGGCGGGAATGAGAAGGAGACCAGGTCATCTGAGACGCTCTCAAGAGACATCAACAGCTCTCAGATACAAGAGAGTCTCCTTCTGCTAAACGTTCGTGAGAAATACAGCATATGAGTGCTAGAAGAGGGCCGTTCCTCTGAGTTTTTTTTTTTTAGGAAAGGGAGATTATTGAAGGGGAGGATGAAGAACTGACAGCAGAGAGGAAATCGCTTGAGTAGTTAATCTGAAAGCTTGTTTTCCAGAATGGTCGATAAGGAAAGATTTTTGGACAGTTGTCTGTAGTACTGAATTATGTAGTTAGCTCATTTAACAGTTTCTCCATTTTCTGAGTTCAGGATTTTTTGGACGAGAACACGGAGTATGACCCCACCTCTAACACAGTCATCATGAGCATCTATTCAGGTTGTAGTGGTATTTAAGAGTTAAAAGAGATGGCTGCTTTCCCGCGAGTGGCTGTGGTTTCAGGGCTGAACAGACACGGCCCCAGCTATTGAGAGCAGAGGAACTTGCCTGTTTTTCCAAGATGTAACTTATTTACCTGGCATTGTTTATCATTCAGATTTGACTGGGTGGACTTAAACCTTATGTTTGTTAATAGAGCTGTTACAATGATTATATAATCATCTCATCGCGATTGTTTGACCTCATCGCGATGATTTCAGATCACCCCAATGATTGCACCTCTCTCTAAAAAACACAAGGGGGAGCTGCAGCGCCTGTAAATGAGACCGTATCAGATGCTGCTTCTTAACTGACAGTGTAACGCGATACATTGCAAAGCCATTCAGTAAGGTGGAAAAAACTACTTTTAAAGAAATGCTGCAAAACTTTGATAAGCAGTATGAACTGCCAGCTAAAACATACATTTTCAAAAGATTAATTTTTTTATACTTGCAACAATGTGTGAAAATTATTTCACGAACAAACAAAAAATTATGAGAATTAAATGTCAAAGCAATAAAACAGGCAATTAATCGTCATAATCTTTCAAATTTCATAATCGTGACAGCCCTATTTGTTAATGGATTTTAATACTTTTACATTTAGGCATTTGGCAAAACCATGATCTTTTTAGTTGCTAACGCAATGGTTTACTAAACCTCATTCACACGTCACTTTATTCCCATAAAATTTCCGTAAAATTGGCATATTGCTTTTTATTAGAATAGTAATGCCAAACAAAAATATCACGATACTCGCATGCATCGATATTTTCTTACACCCCTAATAAAGAAGCACTTTTCTTCACAATCATACTTTTTGTTTGTAATAAAAGAGTTATAAAATGAGTTGTTTGTTATGTTTCCTTTTAGCAGTTTCTGGTTTAATGGGTCCAATCATTGGGATGTCACCGGATAAGAAAGCCGAATCCCCAGGCCTGCTGGAGGAGCAGGCCGGCCTGCGCGGAGTTTGCGGGACGCTGCCCGAAGCCGAATGTGCCGCCAGCCCACTGGCCACCAGTCTGGACTGCACCTCCAGCTCAGGAGATGAAGAACTGACCAACCTCAACTGGCTTCACGAAAACCTCCTACAGAACTTCACGCTAGGAGGACCTGAGGCGCAGTCAAGCCAAGGCCCACTTTTTGACATCGAGGGCAACAATGAAAACCACGGAATTTCCTCAGCAGGCTCAAACGGAGACTCTGTAAAGTCCAAACCGCCGTTTTCCTTTTCCCTGCTCATATACATGGCCATCGAACAATCACCAAGCAAATCTCTGCCAGTGAAAGACATCTACGGCTGGATTTTGGAGCACTTTCCGTATTTCTCCAGCGCCCCCACTGGCTGGAAGAACTCGGTGCGGCACAACCTGTCCCTCAACAAGTGCTTCCGCAAGGTGGAGAAGAGTCTTGGGAAGGTGAGTGTCCTTTAGGCAATCCCAGTGTTGCTGTCTTTCCTGGTTGTTTCCTGGAGCAAATAAGTATTTTTGTTAATCTTTTCTGTATTATCATGAGGTTACAGGTTTAGTTAACACAGACATTTAATTCTGTCAACATTATCATCCCATCATCACCCTTAGGTTGTCTTAAACTGATATGAAATTCTTTCTTCTGTGCAATTTTTAGCAGCATGACTTTTTTAGCAGGAATCAGTACCAAGAAAAAGAAGTATCATAAAAGCCACAGCAAAGCCATACATTCTTAAGTCTCATTGCAATACATCAGATATCTGATTTAGGACCGAATATGAAAGTGTCGTGGGTCTAATTTGAAAAAATCTAATTTGTGGTGTTCAGACTGTCATAAGAAAATCAAATATGTTTGTGCAAACTTTCATATGGGCCCAAACTAGAGGTCTTCACGGAACCACTTAGATCCGAAAAACCCGAGGTCCGACACAAGACCCAAGCAGGTTCAGGTCTAAAAGTTCCATGTGCGCCTTGGATACAGGCCTGGTATAATATTAGCAGCATCGGGTCTCATGTAATTTAAAAGGAATGTGCTTTTCCCGAACAAATCCGAGAGACTATCTTGCGTGTCCATCAAATCCTTTTCCAACCCCTCCTCTGTTTGCCGAGAGCGCCTGCGACATTGTGCGGCTGGTGGTAGGTTAATTTTTGTTGTCAATCAATTGTAAATGTACATTTAAGCGCTTACCTTGGTATCGTCATCAGATAACAAATGAAAATAAATAGAGCAGCAGCCAAATTGGTTGCAAGGTCACCTGTTTTTTTTCTGTCTGACTGATGCATACGAGACCTTAGAATGCCTTAGGCCACTTTTGAGAAAAATCTAATTAGAATGGATATCGAATATCATGTAATGTATTCGAGTATCTAGGTGTCCCCCGCGTGCATCAAAAAAAATAAAAAATACCGTAATGGAGATTCAATCACAAATTTATTAACAGTGACAGTCATAAACAGGACTGTCTGGATAATTTTTTACTTAATGTTTGAAACAGCAGGTTATCAACTTATGAATAACAACAGAACAGGCACAAACAATAACGTGACAACTTAAACAGCAGCAGGAGTAAGGCATACAGCCAGGCCTAAACGGAATCCGCGCCCGCAGATTTTCGGCGGAAAACACATATCCCGCACCAGTTGTCCGTCGGTCTCATTTCAGCTTCCTTCCTATTACGAGGTGTTAGGGGCTAGTCACACCAAAAGCGTTTATGGCAGTTGCAGGCGCCTTTTTTGAATGATATTCTATGGGCAGGGCGCGTTTGCGCGCTGTTTATGCGCGTTGAACGCCTTGCGTTTTTTTGCCGCCCGCCGCGCACACGTTTTTGAAGGAACGCTGAGAGCGGAGAAGCGCCCGACGTCATTCGCGTCTTTCTATTGTCCAATCGAATGAGGGGAGAGGCGGGCCTTACGTTGTGGTGAGGGAAGTTTACAGTTGCTTTGAAGAACCAGACTCCACTCGCTCACTCTCTCCTGCGTGTTTGTGCACCTCTCACCCTCAAACAAGGTCAGAGCAAGCGCCCTCTTTTTAAAGTTTCTGCTAATATGACAGTTAACAGCAAAAGAGCGCTCAAGCTTCAATATTTGATTGACAAGACAGCTGACTCGGTGGTTGCTTAGCAATATGAAAAGCCGCGTTGCACTGCTGTTTTTTTTTTTTAAAAGGCAGTGCGTCACGCCTTGCGTTTGCAAGCGTTTAAAGTGCTTTTGGTGTGACTGGCCCCTTAGACTGTAAAGTAAATGCGCTACTCATGGAATTTTAAAAACCGGATAATTTATTTATAGTTCAAATACGGATATTTTACGTCATGTTCAAATGCATATTCGAATATCGAATAAAAATTGACAGCCCTAGACTGCACACACGTCGGTGCTGTTTACATTTGCTTCCAGTCGGGTTAAAAAAATCGCTACTGGTTCTGGTCGGACTCGGGTCTTTCTTTACAAAAAATAACTATTTATGCACCTCGGGTTCAGGTAAAAAGTGATCGGGTCATTTCGTGTCGGGTACATCTCTTTGGACCTGAGAAGACCTCTAGCCCAAACTTTATGTGGTTCTAAATCCAATACATATTTGATGTATTGCAATGCGACTTGAGTCTGAGTGGCCATGTTGCATTTCATTCGACTTTAACGTCATTGAAATGCGACGGTCGTCACAATTCTGCACTGGAGGAGGCGGAAAGATAATGTCACATCTTCTTCTGCACATGCGGGTCACTTCAGGGCTGTATAGATGGTTTCAGCAGTAACAACATAAACAAGCGGCTTTCGTGGTCAACACGTAACTTTCGGTAAAATCTGCTAAGGAAAAATAACAACAAAATCCTTTTAAAGTAGTTTATTTATATAACAAACAAAATAAACAAAAAGTAGATTACCTAGGAAACCGAGACATTTGTTATTTTCGACGAGGTATTTGTTTAAGAGTATAGTTTCAGCCATTAGTCAGACCATTAAACAATGGTCACACATGGGGCTGATGGCAGTCACATTTAAATAATAATGTGAACAACAGCAAAACTTCATCAAAAAGCATTAAGACCTGCAGTGTAACTGTATGGTGTTGACTTTGTCAGGGTGAGTGTATGTGTCATGGTGGGGTTTTGGCAAGGCCCTTATCCACTCCTGTGTGAAAGGAGGCGAGAAACCTGCTGGTCAAGGTCACTACATTTCCCTGTGAGGAGTAGAAAACACAACAATAGACACTTGTCTCGGCTCCAACAGGTTCAAATAGAGGCAGATGCAGGCCAGTCTGTTTTAGTGCTTTACACTTATAAATAATTGGATTTGGATGTTGTTGCATTAGATAGTAAAGCATCAAAACAAGCGACATCTGATACAAATGAAAAACGGGACAGAGGTGAGGGATGGCTTTATATAGAGACCTTTTTGTGCTGATTGGTTGGATTACATGACCAGGCTTCTCCAGAACTTAGTTAAATAAACTTCATAAAAAATTAAGGATGCAGCATGTTGCAATGTTTTAAGATATCAGATTTAATCGAATCATTGACATAATACTCTATGGACACATTACAGTAACGTTTAAAGGGACACTCTACTCTCATTCTGGCGTAGTAATCAAAGACTTTGCTGCCGTAACATGGCTGTAGGAGGCGCAATGATATTACGCAGCAGCCGAAAATAGTCCCCTTAGTATCTTTCAATAGCAGAGGACTATTTTCAGGCACTACGTGATATCATTACACCTTCTACAGCCATGTTACAGCAGCAAAGTCTTTGATTATTACACCGGAATGAGAGTATAGTTACTAGCCATGTTTTTTAGGCGCGATGCTAATGGACTAATCACATTCAATGGACTATGCTAAGCTATGCTAAAAGTGGTAGCGCCAGACCTGGAGATCAACTGAATGGATTCCAAAACTATTGTTTAATAGTTTTAAGTTGGGATGCACCGGCCTATAATCGTATCGACAGATAAAAGCCATTAGACATCAGCTAGCGATCACAAGGGGCAGAAAAACACATCTGAACTCATACTGTGTGATTGGGTGACAATGACAACAGAATTGCAGTTTGTACCTCGAAAATACTGTGATACGGTTGCAATTCGATTCAGGGGTATATCGATCTGTTCATCTGTATTTACGCAGCGTTTGACAGCAGACACAGTTTTCCGGATATGTCTTTTTGCTGCTATAACCGCTTTATTGTTGCATCGAAATCTGACACACAGACAGAGTTAATGAAAATGAATTTCCAAGCAAATGCGCACTTTCGTGGAATTGTGTAGACGAACGTTACGTAAACACGTGGATATCGATATTTTACGAGCAATGATTCATATCAACGTCTCAATAATGGTATTTTTAGGATGGACAGTAGGTCTCACATTAGGACCCACAACTGTAATGCTATAATATTGTGAGAGGTCAGCAGATTGAGACGTTCAGTAAGATCTCCTCCATCAGACACACATGCAGAGTCAAACTGAGCTGGTGTCAGATGACACTGCCTGGTTTCAGTTGCCATGACAACATTTCCTCCTTCCTGTTTATGAGCAGACTGGTAATCTGAGTCAAGGTTATATCGCTTTTTCTCTCTACATGTCTGTCTGCCTGTCTACCTACCAACCTTTTATCTACCATTAGCCTTGCTTCCATTGTTGCATTATGTATTTGACAAACATGTTTTCCCCCAAAATCTCAATGCTATAAGATCTGTTTATTCTGATCACTAGCCTTTTTATAGTCCAGTCTTTTCCATTGTAATGAATCTCTGAGAGATTGAAAGTGACCCGGATTGATTCTGGGTTCAATCCACTCATCCATTGAGTCCAACAGTAATGAAGTGATACAGTAATTATGAGTCGTGAAACACATCCTGTCATAAACACACAGACGCTGTCTTTTGTGCTGTGACAAGCAAATGTTTATGATGAGGTTTATTGACTTCTTTCAACCACAACTTGTAAACTCCCAGCAGGGTCTGTATTGCCAATCACATGCTTCGATGATCACGTTAGGAAGCTCGAACCTCCCACTAGACTGCAGTCGCTCGGGTCTGTTTCTATTTTTCGAGTGAAATGGGTCACTGGATTAAAATGATTGATCTTCCTCACCTGTCATTTGATCAAACAGGAAAATGACCAGAGGTCATTTTTTTACAATGAAAACATCCCATTCATAAAACAGCGCAGCAGACTCCATCTGCAAACAGTCATGTAGACCAGGGGTTTTCAAACTTTATAATGTCAACAAGGACCCCCAAATATGATGAACCTTTTGTGAGGGACCACCTGCCTAAAATATATAGCAATTTATATGCCGTACTTTTATTTATAACGGATATATAATTGGCTACGCTTAGAGTGATGTTAGATGTAAAAACCTGAAGACATAGATTTTCAATTCAAATGTATTTGTACTGCAGCAACTTTGACAGTAAATCTTGTTTCCTAGCAGCTTATAAGGACTAAGAAATGAGAGATAAACACCTAATAAATAAATGAAGAGTTTCGTTGCAAAACGAGATAAATCCATTTTTTTACATTTTTGTCAAAACATGTTTATTATTATGTTATCATGTTATTATTTTGTTTTATGGTGCTACTTAGCTGTATTTTTTAAGTTATGAAGGTTTAAATCAAAACAAAGCAACTGCAGTTGCATTGAAATTAATTGGAATGCACAACCAAAAAACGTAATTTCTAAACAATTAACAAAACGGTGGATATCTGGTTTTGCAACGAAACTCTTCAAATGTTAAAAGTTTTCTTTGGCTTTTTTTCTGAAATTTTCCCTGGACCCCAGTTTGAAAACCCCTGGTATAGACAACACAGATTGTATTTAGACTTTGTATATGGGTCAGTGACAAAAACGGTTTGGCAAGATGAGAAATAAATAAAAAAAAACCTTGTTTTAAAAGCATGGAACAGGTTTATTTCAATGCACATAGTGTTTTTATTAGGGATGCTCCGATGCCAATTCCGATACCGATTATTTTTTTTAGCTGATATGCAAGCACAAGAGCAGCTTTGAGGAAAATAAAAGTGTGAACAATCAAAACTTTAAAATGCATGAAAAATAAACTTTTGCCATAAAGATGCACTTGTCCGCAATAGATATTTGTATACGCTGTTTGATGGGGATGTGAAGACGGGTCACGCTGTTGACACAAATCTCTGTAAAGGCAGAGAGAGAAATCCAAATCTACACGTCACACATGAGCAACAGGTCATAAAAATGCTTGCACTACGTAAAAAGTAGTCTCTAATTGCAGCCGCATTCAGGATCCCTTATGATGACAAAAGTAAACGTAAAGATCGGCTCATGAGATCGGCAAATTTAGCGAGTACCGAATTCCGATCAGCGGCCGATCGATCGGAGCAACCCTAGTATTTGTTAATTTTATGCATTAAAAAAAATGACATTTGCACCATTTTTATAAAAGTTAAGACTGAATGGACCTAAATATGTCAAATGGTGTAACTGCTAATTGCGTCAAAGAATGAGAAATATTACATATTTTATCCACCTTGATGGCATGTAAGCGTAATCATAAAAAAATCATTTTAAAATATTATTTTATTAGTTATTATTTATTTATTTTTTTTATTTTTTTTTTATTAATCACTTGACAGTAATAAAGATATTACATCAATGTATCCAAATATAAATTGTATGAAAATGAACAAAAATAACACAAAATTAAATAATTTAAAATTAAAATAAAGACATTGTTGCTAGGGGGGAAACAAAATATTATATAAAATTAAAGCTGCAAGCAGCGATGGAAGGGCCCTCGCACGCATGTGCACCGCCACCCTATGGCATTAGTAAAGCAGTGAACCAGGGGGATATGAATTAAAATGGGTAAATATAGGTGGATATTTAAAGGAACTTTGATGTGCCACACCGCATGTGTGCAGCAGGTGGCGCTGTGACTGTAACTGATTGTTGTTATATTGATGTGTTCAGGCCGTGACCCTTATCAAAAGTGTAAAGTATAGGGCAGATCGGACAATGTATGCCTGAATTACAACAGCTTCCTGTTTCATGGCGAAATATCACAATTTGCCAGGCTGCCATGGACACGCCCTTCAACGAAAAGTCAAGATCTCCGCAATTTATCACGGCAAAGGGCTTAACATCAATCTGACCAAATATGATGATGATTTGATTAAATCTCTAAGAGCAGTAAATCACAGCGTAAAACATGGCATTTCCTGCTACCTCTAGGTGGCGCTATGACTGAAGTTGAATATTGGCATTAAAATGTGTTCAGGTCAAGACCCTTATCAAACATGTGAAGCGTGGGGCAGATTGGACATTGTATGCCTGAGTTATAACAACTTCCTGTTTCATGGCGAAAATGCTAAACTTTGTCAGGCCGCCACAGACACACCCTCCAACGAAAAGTCAAGATCTCCGCAATTTAACATCGCAAAAGCCTTTAGATGAGACTGACCAAATATGATAATGATCGGATTAAATCGCTAGGAGGAGTTCGTTAAAGTACGACCCTTGGAAATGTCAAAAAATGACACAGAAAATTCAAAATGGCCGACTTCCTGTGGGGTTTAGAGCTTAGCTCCAAGAGACTTTTTTGTAGGTCTTGGGGTGCTAGATGATCCTACCAAATTTCGTATCTGTAAATTTTTCGTAGTGGGGGGGCTGTTCTCTTGAAATTTTGCAGGTGGCGCTATCGAGCCATTTTTATACGCCCACTTCTGACGCCTATACTACATGTAAATTTTCGCCACTTCTGACGCGTGTGCAAATTTTCATGAGTTTTCGGGTATGTTTAGGCCCTCAAAAATGTGATTCATTTAGCGATACTTTGCGAGGCTGCCACGGACACGCCCTTTAATGAAAAGTCAAGGCCGTTGCTCTTTATCATCACACAAGGTCTTGAGATTACACTGGTGAAATATGATGTTGATATGTTTAAATCTCTAAGAGCAGTAAGACACAGCATAAAACATGGTATTTCCTGCTGCCTCTAGGTGGCGCTATGAGTGTTACTGAATTATGCCATGTTGATGTGTTCAGGCCTGGACCCTTATCAAACGTGTGAAGTCAGGGGCAGATCAGACAACGTATGCCTGAATTACATCAGCTTCCTGTTTCATGGCGAAACATCAAACTTTCCCAGGCCGCCAAGGACACGCCCTCCAACGAAAAGTCAAAAGCTCCGCAATTTAGCATCGCAAAGGCCTTTAGATGATACTGACCAAATATGATGATGATCAGAGTAAATCTCTAGGAGGAGTTCGTTAAAGTACGACGCTTGGAAATATCCAAAAATGACAGAGAAAATTCAAAATGGCCGACTTCCTGTGGGGTTTAGAGGTTCGCTCCAAGAGACTTTTTTGTAGGTCTTGGAGTGATAGATGATCCTACCAAATTTCGTATCTGTACGTTTTTCGTAGTGGGGGGGCTGTTCTCTTGAAATTTTGCAGGTGGCGCTATCGAGCCATTTTTACACGCCCACTTCTGACGCCTATACTACATGTAAATTTTCGCCACTTCTGACGCGTGTGCAAATTTTCATGAGTTTTCGGGTATGTTTAGGCCCTCAAAAATGCGATCCATTTCGGAGAAGAAGAAGAAGAAGAAGAAGAAGAAGAAGAAGAAGAAGAAAAATAATAATAATTAAAGCTGCAAGCAGCGATGGAAGGGCCCTCGCACGCATGTGCACCGCTACCCTATGGCATTAGTAAAGCAGTAAACCGGGGGGTATGAATTAAATTGGGTAAATACAGGTGAATATTCAAAGGGAAACTGATGTGCCACACCGCCTGTGTGCAGCAGGTGGCGCTATGACGGTACCTGATTATTGTTATATTGACGTGTTCAGGCCGGGACCCTTATCAAACGTGTGAAGTCTGGAGTAGATCAAACAATGTATGCCTGAATTACAACAGCTTCCTGTTTCATGGTGAAACATCACACTTTGCCAGGCTGCCACGGACACGCCCTTTAACGAAAAGTCAAGATCTTCGCAATTTATCATCGCAAAGGGCTTAAAATCTGTCTGACCAAATATGATGATGATTTTATTAAATCTCTAAGAGCAGTAAATCACAGCGTAAAACATGGCATTTCCTGCTACCTCTAGGTGGCGCTATGACTGAAGCTGAATATTGGCATTGAAATGTGTTCAGGCCAAGACTCTTATCAAACATTTGAAGTGTGTGCCAAATTTGACATTGTATGCCTTAGTTATAACAACTTCCTGTTTCATGGCGAAAACGCTGAAATTTGTCAGGCCGCCACGGACACACCCTCCAACGAAAAGTCAAAAGCTCCGCAATTTAACATCGCAAAGGCCTTTAGATGAGATTGACCAAATCTCTAGGAGGAGTTCGTTAAAGAGTTCGTTAAAGTACGACGCTTGGAAATGTAAAAAAATGACAGAGAAAATTCAAAATGGCTGACTTCCTGTGGGGTTTAGAGCTTAGCTCCAAGAGACTTTTTTGAAGGTCTTGGGGTCATAGATGACCCTACCAAATTTCGTATCTGTACGTTTTTCGTAGTGGGGGGGCTGTTCTCTTGAAATTTTGCAGGTGGCGCTATCGAGCCATTTTTACACGCCCACTTCTGACACCTATACTACATGTACATTTTCGCCACTTCTGACGCGTGTGTAAATTTTCATGAGTTTTCGGGTATGTTTAGGCCCTCAAAAATGCGATCCATTTCGGAGAAGAAGAAGAAGAAGAAGAAGAAGAAGAAGAAAAATAATAATAAACGGAGCAAAAACAATAGGGCTTTGCACCCACGGTGCAGGCCATTCTGGCCTGCTCCTCGGTGCTCGGGCCCTAATTAAAGCTGCAAGCAGCGATGGAAGGGCCCTCGCACGCATGTGCACCGCCACCCTATGGCATTAGTTAAGCAGTGAACCAGGGGGATATGAATTAAAGTGGGTAAATATAGGTGGATATTCAAAGGACAAAAAATGTGCCACACCGCCTGTGTGCAGAAGGTGGCGCTATGATTGTACCTGATTATTGTTATATAGACGTGTTCAGGCCGGGACCCTTATCAAACTTGTGAAGTCGGGGGCAGATCGGATAATGTATGTCTGAATTACAACAGCTTCCTGTTTCATGGCGAAATATCACAATTTGCCAGGCTGCCACGGACACGCCCTTCAACGAAAAGTCAAGATCTTCGCAATTTATCATCAAAAAGGGCTTAACATCAGTCTGACCAAATATGATGATGATTTGATTAAATCTCAAAGAGCAGTAAATCACAGCGTAAAACATGGCATTTCCTGCTACCGCTAGGTGGCGCTTTGACTGAAGCTGAATATTGGCATTGAAATGTGTTCAGGCCAAGACCCTTATCAAACTTGTGAAGTGTGGGGCAGATTGGACATTGTATGCCTTAGTTAGAACAACTTCCTGTTTATGGCGAAAACGCTGAACTTTGTCAGGCCGCCACAGACACACCCTCCAACGAAAAGTCAAAAGCTCCGCAATTTAACATTGCAAAGGCCTTTAGATGAGATTGACCAAATATGATGACGATCTGATAAAATCTCTAGGAGGAGTTCGTTAAAGTACGACGCTTGGAAATGACAAAAAATGACAGAGATAAGTCAAAATGGCTGACTTCCTGTGGGGTTTAGAGCTAAGCTCCAATAGACTTTTTTGAAGGTCTTGGGGTCATAGATGACCCTACCAAATTTCGTATCTGTACGTTTTTCGTAGTGGGGGGGCTGTTCTCTTGAAATTTTGCAGGTGGCGCTATCGAGCCATTTTTACACGCCCACTTATGTCGCCTATACTACATGTAAATTTTCGCCACTTCTGACGTGTGTGCAAATTTTCATGAGTTTTCGGGTATGTTTAGGCCCTCAAAAATGCAATCCATTTCGGAGAAGAAGAAGAAGAAGAAGAAGAAGAAGAAGAAGAAGAAGAAGAAGAAGAAAAATAATAATAATAATAAACGGAGCAAAAACAATAGGGTCCTCACACCCTGGTGTGCTCGGGCCCTAATAATAAACGGAGCAAAAACAATAGGGTCCTCACACCCTGGTGTGCTCGGGCCCTAAATATGAAAATAATAACATGCCTTAAGAATCTGACAGGCTTTCTGGTTTTTTGAGGGTAATATTAGATCAACATAGTGTACAATTTCTTCTTTAAATACTTTAAAGCATGGTTTTCGCCCAGAAAATGTACATTTATGTATATGGAATTTTGCCATTAAGATGATAAAATTAATCATGTATGTGTGAATTTGTTTGTCCTTCTGATTTACAAATAGACCTAATAATACATTTTTCCAAAGTAAAGCAAAATTTTTGTCAATATTTTTAACAATGAAGTCAAGTATATGTTGCCAGAAAACTGCAACTACATTACAATACCAAAACAAATGAATGGCTGTCTCTTTAGAAGAATATTAGTTATTTCTAAATGTAAATTTTAATGCATTTTTGTAATATTTGTCCTGACATATGCTTAAAACAGCTCTGTTTTCAAAATAATCTTTGACAAATGATGTAAAAATGAGCTAGATGATTTTGTTTTGTTCCACATTTTTTATGAATATATTTATATTTTTATTGTAAAAATACTTACAACGAATTGACACAGACCGGTTATACCACATTGACACTTTTGCAATTATCCCCCAAATATTCTTTCAAAATGAAATAAAAAAAGTCTAAAAAAAATTTTTTAGACTTGGCCCTCAAAAAAGAGAATGTATGCAAGTAATCTGCAAATTTATTTTGAAATTTTAACCCTTTTACATTAAAGGAACAATATGTAGGATTGTGGCCAAAACTGGTACTGAAATCACAAAACTGGTGGCCAATACACAACATGACAACATAAACATCAGTTGAGGGCTGCAACTCCACTTTTTAAGTGACAATATCCTGGCTGGACCACTGTTATCAGTGATATAAGTATTTAAAATGAAAATGATTTCTTAATGTCTAGTGACATATCAGGGCCATTTTATGATTAATTGATATACATTTCTTACATTCTGTTCCTTTAAATGAACCATACGGACACAAAATAATTAACGTCATGTCACTGATCTATTTACATGTTTTACATGTAATAAAAAGTGATTATTTACAAGTGTTTAAACCACGGGCTGTTGAATACTTTATTCTGATTGGTTGAGAAATGTTCCAGGAGCAG
The DNA here is from genome assembly GCF_027580225.2 of Misgurnus anguillicaudatus. NCBI lineage: Eukaryota > Metazoa > Chordata > Actinopteri > Cypriniformes > Cobitidae > Misgurnus > Misgurnus anguillicaudatus. Next base: position 30,272,904 of record NC_073347.2, on the reverse strand, counting down.
AGGTGGAAAGTAACGAATTACATTTACTCACGTTACTGTAATTGAGTAGTTTTTTTGTGTATTTTTACTTTTTTGAGTAGTTTTTAAAATCTGTACTTTTACTTTTACTTAAGTATGTTTTATTTAAAGTATTGTACTTCGCTACATTTTAAATCATATCCGTTACTGAGTAAAAAAATATTTTAAAAAGCAAGGTGATAAAGACGCGCAACGCATGTAAATGGGCAGGGCCCGGGGCAACGCGCAAAAAGAACCATGGAGACGGACGAGACAGGCGCACGCTAATGCAGACCCGCCTCAGTTCAAATCTTATGAAAGAAACCCCTGGTCATATTTAAGCGACCACTTTCCACTGACGCGGAGCGAGTGTTTCATTTCTATGAAAGGTAAAATTCATGCTCTTAAAGGATAATTCCGGTATTTAACACTTTGAGTCTCATTTCTGGTTTGTTTTGGATGAACTACAGTGATGGACACAGAAATTTTGACAATGGGTCGTGTCTTGAGTTTTTGACTCGTTTAGAAGCGTCTCTTGACTGCTTCAGAATGGAAGTCAATGGCCATGCACAAACATGTCATTAAAACAACACTTAACGTTCATTTTCAAAACTGTGCTACTCACCGAGTGGTTCGTGGTGTTCGTTGATGATTAAAAAACAAGTTGTGTAGCGAAATACAGTTTCTGTCGTGTTTTATTTGGCATTTTGTAAAATTCCATTGACTTCTCTGGAAGACTCATTGCTCGCTGATATATCACTCCGCCGCCGGAAAAGGAAAAGGGACTGTTTACATGTGGTTGTTGTTTTTTCGCTCGGTTTCTCTCAGAATAAATTTTCCCATATTTGTAGGACTGGACCAGAATATTCGAATATTCGTTCCGTATTTCAGTTTTGGGATTCGAATATATATATAAATATTTTTCAGCGTTAATGCAGAGCTTTTGCCAAGCAGGAAGTGCGCTTCACGCTCCCGCTCTATAGGTGGCGCAGAGAGACCAACATCCATAGCCAACAGCCACCAAACCGCACCAGTGGAAGAGATCGCCTCAAACGGAAAACGCGCTTCCTGCTTTGACATTCATGCTAATAATGTTGTAAATAACATTCAGTTTCTTGCAAAAACTGATTGATTTGCTTCACAAGATGTCAATATGTCACACGGAGTTATGGGCGATTTACTGTTGTATTGGATATATATGCTTTAGCTCTTAAAGTGTGCGGATCGGTTGACTTGCATGACGGAGCACTGGGGTTTCTGCAAAATATCTTCTTTATTGTTCTGCTGATGAAAAAAACATATTGGATGGTGTAAGTGTTATAAATAAACTTGATTTTGAAAGTATGCTACCGTTTTATTACAGTTTGTTGGACTACGTTCATTCATGCTTCAGACTCAAATATAGAGCGGAAGTATATACGCGGTTGTGAGGTATCTGAAAAAATAGTTCCACTATAGCAAATAACATGGATTGAAATCATACATTGCGCCAATATATTTGTTTTTAATCATCAACGAACACCATGAACCACTCGGTGAGTAGTACAGTTTTGAAAATGAACGTTAAGTGTTGTTTTAATGACATTTTGTGCATGGCCATTGACTTCCATTCTGAAGCAGTCAAGAGACGCTTCTAAATGAGTCGAAAAGTCAAGACACGACCTATTGTCAAAATTTCTGTGTCCATCACTGTAGTTCATCCAAAACAAACCAGAAATGAGACTCAAAGTGTTAAATACCGGAATTATCCTTTAAGTACGAAATTGCACGACGCGTCGTTAATACCATGCGCATTATCTTCCAAGGTCTAGCAGCTTCGCGTCAAGTCAAACACAACTTCAAAACGTCCTCGAATGCGCGGGTCATTAGACATTGGAGAGAGAGAGAGAGAGAGAGAGAGAGAGAGAGAGAGAAGAATAAAGGTCATCAGGTCCCCAGGTCAGGGAAGTAAGAAGATAATAAACGTGTCAAATGTATATAGACATGGCACTCATCTCATATGCTCATTTAAACTATATATAGTTTAATAAAATAATGTATGTTACCAGCAATACATCAATTACAACCTTACTATAGTGATTGTATTTACAAGCTGCTGACCACCTTCAAAAGTGCATAATTCACATGTAAAAATCATTAAACAATTCCATAAATGTTTCTTAGTTTAAAAAAGCTTTTTATTTTATTAACTTTTTGTTATTGCACTTTAATTGTAAAGACGTTCCTACAATTAAAAACAACTAGTTTGAGATGTATATTCCCTTGTCGTTTTTGAACTATATTAAAATCCTCCACCTCTCCCCGCTGTAAAAAAAAAGTAACTTTTACTCTGAGTAAAGTTAAAATGATTTACTTTTTACTTTTACTTGAGTAGATTTTTAGACAAGTAACTTTACTTTTACCTAAGTAAAATATTATTAAAGTAACTTTACTTTTACTTGAGTACAATATTTTATTACTTTTTCCACCTCTATCCAGGAGTGTTGAGTATTTTTCTGTAAAACGCACACCTAATCTGTCAAATGTCTTAAAAATAACCACCAGAGTAATGTTTGTGGTTACCGTGGTATAAGTAAAATAATTGTAGTGAAAAAAAGACTCCGGTCCTTTGAATTATTTGAAAATAATGCACACCGGCGTTGTAACGAGTTCTCCTCGTGCCGCATTACCACCACAGGTGTGCATTATTTTCAAATAACTAATTTCAAATGGCCATTGTGCATTATTCCTTACGTAAGGCATGGGCATCTAATAATTTAAACTAAAGTTCCCAGTAGTGTTGAAATAGTGAGGTGATTAAATTTGTGTATGTTGTTGTTGTTTCTTCTAGGTAAATGGGAAGGGTTCTCTGTGGTGTGTGGACCCTGAATACAGGCCCAATCTGATCCAAGCCCTGAGGAAACAGCACTTTCCTACAGCCCACTCCTTCTGCACCCCCCCTGCCTCCCCACCCAGGTAACTAACCACACACATACATTTACTACGGTAAAAATACAGACGTACACTTTTGTGCATTGTGCTCCATTTCAGCCAGAATTGATAAAAACAAGGAATCGATCCATGGTCCTACTGTCTGTCTTACATCTCTCTGTCTGTCTGTCTGTCTGTCTAGTGCCTTTTCACCTGCACGACACCTCTTCCTCCAGACCTGCTCTCTTAAAGGTGAGCTGTAAATCTGTTTTATTGCTATACTAAAAGCACCGTTAGTCACGCATTATCATGTAGAAATCTTAAATGTATAGTCTTAAATGACTATATGTATGACATAAACACACATGCAATATTTAAATACTTAGATTTAGTTTATTCTAACACTGAGCAGATTCATCTCTCTGTCACCTTCACTGTAGTCTCAGTTATTTTTACTTTCTTTTCTGTCTGGTCTATAATGAATAATTCAGTCCTCTTGAAGGGTTGCGTGGAAACAGAAACTCACCATCCACGCAGTCTGACCGCTGTGATATCTTCTCATGTCCTTTTCTAGAGTCGGACATTGATGCCGCCACAACCATGATGCTGTTGAACTCGGCCCCTGGACATCACAGTGACCCGTGTAAGACAACACCTCTCCCTTCACTCGCGCTTTCTTATTCAATTGAATGATATGAAAATTTGTGCTTGACTATAATGGGTTAAATACTCACTGACAGTATTTGGAGATCAGTTTATAAAGCACTCTGATGTGTGGTCATCTGTTACTTGGCTAAATATTATATGATTCAAAGTTATATTTGCATTTACTCTTATATCTGTGAAGTGTTGTTTGTTAACATCATAACATAAATACTGGCAGACTGACATCAGATGCTTGGGTCTAGTGTTATAGGTTATGTCCAGGGCTACTGTGTCATTTCGGCCTGTGTATCTATATTTTTCCTGATGATTTGTCTGTGTAATGTTTAAAATAATGTCAGCTAATTGAAGTAGCATTGCACTTCCTTTATATTTGTTCAGCGTGTGACTTTCGAGAAACATTCAGGTCATATTTCACACCCACATCACAAAGACAATGTTTTATATATATTGACCCACTATGGTTGCTTTGCATTGACATTATTTCTTAAAACTCAAATTTTATCATTTATATTATTTTCTCTAAGATCTATTGGCCTATCAGCGACTCTGCTTCATAAATATCACTCAAGATCCTTGCACGCTGAAGTGCGAAAGTTTTGTATTTGTCAAAATGGAGTCTTCCTAACATAACCACTATTACGAATGGATGAATGATATTAGCGACAAGCTATCATTTAGCTAACTTGAGCACAATACTGTATAAGGGTCAGTGGCAAAAACGGTTTGGCAAGATGAGAAATTAATTAAAAAAAAAAAAAACTTGTTTTAAAAGCATGCATCAGGTTTATTTCAATGCATAGTGTATTTATGTTAATTTTATGCAATAAAATATTTTATTTGCACCATTTTTAAAAAAAGTTAAGACTGAATGGACCTGAAAAATGTCAAATGGTATAACCGCTAATTGTGCCAAAAAATTAGAAATATGAAATATTTTATCCACCTTGATGGCATGTAAGCGTAATCATCAAAAAGAAAAAAATCATTCTAAAATATAATTTTATTTGTTATTTCTAAATGTAAATTTTAATGCATATTTGTTATATGTGTCCTGATATATGCTGAAAACAGCTCTGTTTTCTAAATAATCTTTGGCAAAAATGTATGAAGAAAAATCATATTGCACTAAACTAGATGATTATATTTCATTACACATTTTTTATGAATATATTTATATTTAAATAAAAAAATACTAGTTACACCAATTGACACAGACGGGTTATACCACATTGACATTTTTGCATTTATCCCCCAAATATTCTTTCAAAATGAAATAAAACCAGATATTTTAGACTTGGTCCTCAAAAAAGAGATATATGCAAATAATCTGCAAATTTATTTTGAAATTTTAACTCTTTTACATTAAATTTATCCATACGGACACAAAATAATTAACGACCCATAATCTTCGTTCACCCTTTGTTTTGAAATTGGAACCTACCATCCTGTTTTCCAAGCTGTTTCACGATCATCTGCCACAAGGGGGCAGTCGTGGCCTAATGGTTAGAAAAAGTCGTCGGTTCGAGTCTTACGGCCGGCAGGTTGCGGCTGAGATAACCTTAAGCAAGGCTCTGAATTGACAAAATTAGGTCTAGTTATTTTTAACATGCAAAATTTTGGTGTGAAAACACTTCACTTGGATCGAGCACTATTGTGTTACGGTTGTTATGATTGTAACTTTGCTCATAAAACTGTCTGACTCTTTCCCGCAGGTGACCCGGACAGCCCCATAGACCTCTCGCGTCCCGACTCGGTCCTGGTAAGCAGCGATCCAAAGCAGGACCACAACTACAGCAGCTCCACCTTCCAGCGCTGCTCGTCTCGCTCTTCCTCGTCCTCCTCTTCCTCTCTGTCCTCCCTGGACGAGGCGGCCTGCGACTCCAGCCAGGGACGGCGCGCAGGCAGCGAGGGTTTCCATAGCGATGAAGATTCGGAGGAGGAGAGGAGCTCGCGACCGCCTTCGCTTCCCGTACGCCGCCCGCTCACCATCAAGTGCCCCGTTCCGGGTAAGCGGGCGCGTCGCGAATCCAAACCGGAGTTGGACGAGGAGCTAAAGGAAGCGGCCGGATCGCTCCTACACCTGGCCGGGATCCGTCCCGGTCTGGATCTCTCGAAGCGAGCGGCCAAGAGCAAAAAACTGGAAAAGCATCAAAATAAAGCGGCGAGTAACCCTCAGTGACCTTGGATGACTGTGCCTCCTTGTTTCGGATCATTTAAAGCCTGAATTTCCCTCCTCGATTCAAACCACGGCAATAGAACCTCTCTCACGGAGGAGAACGAAGCCATAATTTAAAGCGAATATGAAGAATAACTTCAGAACTACACGTGCTTCAGGATTCTTCTCAGATGAAAACATACGGAGGGGCTTTACAGGGCAAGATCGATGTTATTTTCAACGAAACATTTGCATGCTTCCTCTTTAACCGAGTGCTCTACTCTTCCAAGTGAATCTGTGTTATTTCTACAGAAAATGGAGTGCATGTCTGTGATATTTGAAGCACTAAATCTGTCCATACGCTTCACAAGAGAGTCACATGTACAGGACACTGTTGTTTTAAAGAACATCACAAAGAAATGCAATAATTCTCATCTGGCGGCTGCCATCAGGTTTGTTTAGTTTCTTTAGAGGAGCTGGGTGCCGTTTGGATGGTCGTGGTCTACTGATGATGATGATGATGACGATGATTATTAGGATCAGTCACTGGTGATGAAGCGGGCAGGTCACATTTTGCAGCAAAATTAAACGAAATTTCAGCATCAGGATAGTTTTGCACTATGATGATATTTTCATGACACTTAAACACTTAAAGTTATTTTTACACTGCAAAGAAAATACTTTCTTGCTTGGTATTTTTGTCTGGTTTTGAGTAAAAATGTCTAAAAATTATTAAATTAAGATTTTCTTGATGAGCAAAATGCCCTGGGAAAGTGGGTCTAGTTTTTAGACAGAAAATATACAATTTAAGTGAATTTGTGCTTAAAACAACAAAATTATCTGCTAATGGTGTCAGACAATTTTGCTTAAATTAAGTGTTTAAAAAAAAGAAAACTTATTTTTAGATTTTTTTTCTCACCCCATTGGCATATATTTGTGGTTTTTTTAAGTTTAAATTTACTTGAATTGTATATTTTTTGTCTGTAGACTATACTTGTTTTCTTGGGTCATTTTGCTCATCAAGGAAAAGCATCTTAATATTTGGGAATTTTTGGATATTTCTTCTGAAAACAAGACAAAAATACTAAGAAAGAAAGTCATTTTTTGCAGTGTAGTAATTCTCATTACAGATTGTGTGCGAGGTTTAATTGTCATAAAATAATTTTAGCGAAAAATGATTATTCCACTTTTTATAAAAAAATCCAGATAATTTACTCGCCCCCCCCGTCATCCAAGATGTTTATGTTTTTCTTTGTTCAGTCGAAGAGAAATTAAGTTTTTTAAGGAAAACAGTTTCAATGCAGCTTCAAAGGGCACTGGACGGTCCCGGCCGAGGCATGGGGGTCTTGTCTGGCGAGACGATCGTCATTTTCGCAAAAAAAAAAAAACGTTTAAACCAAAACTTCTCGTCTTGCACTAGCCGTGTGATGCGCCAGCGCGACCTTACATATTACGTAATCATGCACACTTGCGGACCATTTTAAACAATGAACTGACACAAAAACATTAACTAGTATCATTCCACATACAACAACGTCTGAACAGTCCTCTGTCTCCACAGGGGTAGTTTCGCATACGTCACACATGACTTTTCGATGTAATTACGTAATGCGTGGGGTCGCGCTGGCGCGTCACACGGCTAGTGCAAAACGAGAACGTAAAAAGTACTTTTTTGCGAAAATGATAATCTTTTCGCTGGATGGGACCCTTGTGCCTCGGTTGAAATAGTTTGGAGCCCTTTGAAGCTGTATTGAAACTGTAAACTGTTTTGAGGTCCACTTTATGAGGAAAATCCTGGAATATTTTCCTCAAAAAACTTTTTTTTTTATAAATGTGGAATATTCCTTTAATGCTCCTAAAATGTGCGACGTTTGCGTAGTAGCAAAATATATTTTCTTCATTTGCTGTGAAATGTCATGCGTTCTTGAAAAGTTGGAAACTAGGGGGTCATGATGGATATCGACACAGAAGATCCAGAACCTTCACTGAATTGATTATTTTACAACAAACTGAATTAAGAACAGACGATTGACACGGACACTCACATCTCTGTTGATTCGTTTCTTTGGTCTTTGTGTGCTTCATCAGTTTTTTACATGCACACTATAACAGGTTGAACTTGTTTAGTATCCCCTCTGTTCAAAGCCTATGCAAAAACACAAGATGTGGTAGCTCTGTATTTCCTCTTGGTATGTGTGCACATGTGATGTATGCATGTGCTCCTGTAGACAGCCTTTATAGAGTTTATCTCTATTCAAAATTCATGGAGCTGCGGCTGTAGATACAAATGCACATGGCTTATATTTCACACCAAAATCAAAAGAAACAAATTGATGAAAACACCTCCTAAATTCTGTATTTATTCTTCATTCTGCATCTACTCATCATGGTAGCATTTGTGCTTATTTTGTTATTCATTTTATCTTTATATTTCCTTAATCAAAATCAACATTGAGAATAATGAGGAAAAAATACACAATTTTCATCTTTTGATTTTTGGATGAAATGTGACCCGGACACATTCCCATAATATTTACACATTGTCTTATTGTCATGGATTTTAAGTAACCTTTTGTGTTAATTATGAAAACAGGTTTTATTTTGCAATGTTGTTAACTTAACAAGGTTCACTGCAAAAATTACTTTCTTAGCATTTTTGTCTTGTTCTTTGTAGAAATATCTAAAAATTTATATCTAAAAGATTTTTCTTGATTAGCAAAATGACCTTAGAAAATAAGTCTAGTTTTTAAAAAATATACAACAAGCGAAAATATCTGCCAATGAAGTGAAAAAATCTTGAAATAATTCAAGCAAATTTTACTCACCCCATTGGGAGATATTTTTGCTTGTTTCAAGCACAAATTCACTTAAATTGTTTTTTTGTTTGTTTGTTTAAAAACGAAACTTCTTTTTTTAGGTCATTTTGCTCATCAGGAAAATACATCTTAATTAAAGAATTTTTAGATATTAAAACAAGACAAAAATACTAAGTTAGAAAGTGTTTTTGCAGTGTTGTTGCTGTGGTCAATCTGCTTTTTTGCCTGTTGTGCCATTCAAAAAGTGGTAAACGGTGGTAATACCATGCAGTATAATGCAAACAGAATTGAAGTACCTGATGTGACCCTGCCAGAAAGAAAGCAGAAGTAGCTCATTTTAGCTCATTTGAAATGCATGACCTGTGCCAAAACATGTACGTGACCGCATCATAGACAGAAAACAGGTTCGTAAAGACCCTGGGCCGCTTTTAACGAACTGCCAATTTTTTAAATTTAATTTAGACCCCAGATTGTGTCGAGTCTCATCTGTAGAAAACAATGTCAGTATCTGCAGTTGTGCCATGATATCACTGCCAGGACTAATGTGCTAATCTGTTTTAATCTCAGTTATTTGACTGCTAACTGATAATACTGCCAAGTTAACAAGCTTGTAAGAATGAGTCTCATGAAAGCCGGTGTTGTATTTTACCCCAAATCAAAAAGACAAATATATCGTAAAGTATTTGTTCATTATGCTGGTTTCATTTGAACTTTTTCGGTTAGTTTCCCGTACAGGGATTAATTTAAACCTGGAATAGACCTTGGGTTATTTAAGTTATTTTTTAAAACATAATTTATAAATAAACATTACTGGTATGCATCTTGAGACTCACACTGATATATTTTAAGATATTTAAGAGCAAGTTGTTTTCAATCAAGACAACACTAACATTTAAGTTAGTCTGAGACTAATCATAACCCCTGTCTGGGAAACTACACTGCAAAAAATTATTTTCAAGAAAAAAAGTCTTAGTATTTTTGTCTTGTTTTCAGTAGAAAAAATCTAAGGTTTTTTGGATTGGGATGCTTTTTCTTGATGAGCGGAACGACCCAAGAAAATAAGTCTTTTTTTAACCAAAAATATCAAATTCAAGTGATTTTTTCTTGAATTGTTCTTGAATTTAATATGTACGAAAAATGTTTACGATTTTTTTGCTTACCCCATTGGCAGATTTTTTTGCTTGTTTTATGCACAAAATCACTTACATTTGATATTTTTGTTCTAAAAACTAGACTTGTTTTCTTGGGTCGTTTTGCTCATCAGGGAAAAGCATCTTAACTTGAGAATGTTTGGATATTTTTACTGAAAAAACAAGACAAAAATACTAAGAATTTTTTTCTTAAATCATTTTTTGCAGTGTACCCCTTTATTGTTTTACTGAATCTCAGAAAATGACGAATACAAGAAATAAAAGAATGTTAAAATAAAATCTGGATGCATTACCGTAATAATAATAATTTGGTAGGAAATGTGCTTGATAGTCATGAAAATTTTACAATTTAACTTTTTTATGTTTTATTTATTTTTTGGATGGGTGTGAAATGTAACCTGGACTTGAGATTCACTCATAAAGAAACAAAACCTTTGTTGTGAAGAATTATGGGTAAAGAATTATTCTCGATATACTCGATCACATTACAATGCATTTAAATTGCAATTGATAAGATAAGTTTTGAATAACTTCTGTTATTTATCGACACTGCCACACAAACTACTGTTAACATCCCAGGGAGCTTTAAGTATTCAAATGGGCGTTTTCAGTTTTCTGTGCCAACTGTGAATATTAGATATGGGAGGCCTGTGACGTAGGGTTCAAGTATAAAAACATCTCATATTGTGAATGATTTGGACCCATATGTTTTTGACGACCGGGTGTGCGGGTTAATGATGGTGTGCGACTGTGTGACCGCACCGATTATGTTTAATGTTTTATTATATTTTCTTAATTATTTAGAGTTCACCGTGTAATATCGAGGGTGTTGAGACTGCATTGAATGATGTAAATAAATTCGACTGCTGAACATTTTCTGCCAACCCAAGCTGCCACCTCAGTATATGTTTGTCACTGTCTGCCCGTCTGTTAGACAGACAAACCCCTCATTTTTTGTACGCTAACCTCTGTTAATAAAATGTTTATAAAATTTATTTTCGCCAAAGATATGCAATTGCATTATATATGGTATTACTTAATAAAAGATGTTGTTTTACTTGTCGTTTTTAATTTTAGATGTGTATAATTTATCATACTTACCCACATTTAGGGTATCTACTTTATTTACTTTAAAGAAAAACACCATCGTTTTTTAATATTTTACTATGTTCTTACCTCAACTTAGATGAATTAATACTTACCTATCTTTTTTCAATTTTTTCTTTGTACAGCGTGTAGTGAATGTGTTAGCATTTAGCCTTGCCCCAATCATTTCTATGGCTCCAAACAAAAGTTTTATTTTGTGCCACCATACTTACTCTTGTAACTACTCATGTAACAGTCTTTAAATAGGGAAAACATGGAAGTGTTTGGTGGCTTTTAAATTTATCCCTGTTTGGATCCTGGGGTATGAGTGGGGCTAGACTAAATGCTAACACATTCACGACGCGTTATACAAAGATTAAGTGCACGCATTGAATAAATATAGGTATGTATTAATTCATTTAGGTTGAGGTGATAACATGGGAAAGGATTGAAAGATGGTGGTGTTTTCCTTTAACAACTTACACATGAGCAAAAACTGGCAAAAAAAATATTTTTTTCTTTATAACAGTCTTGGAATCTTATGGGGGACCCCGGATTTAAGAAAAAAGACAATGCAAAAAAATCTACGTGTAGCCAAATATTTGAGTTTGTAAGCAATGTGCTGTCTTTATTATTCACAGTTATTTATCTAACACAGTTTAAACATTTCTTTATAAATAAAGTGGATATATATTTTAGAAAAAGGTTCATCATATTTGGGGGTCCCTGGCTGCTATCAAAAGTTTGAGAACCCCTGGTTTAGTCAAATAACTCCACCTGCTGGTGACAAATACTATTGCCTGAGGTCCTTTGGTGATTTATTGACCCTCCTCTTGCTGTCTTTTGGTTGTGTAAATCTAATGAAGTTCCTGTCTTAACAACAGCTCAGTGCTTTATAAGCCATGTTATCAGTGAACAGACACAAGTAGTTTTTGTGTACTCTTGAAAGAAACATTAAGAACGATGAGGCCATCCTTATTCTCGTAGATTTGTCCAGTAAATCTTTTACTCGCTGGTTGGAGATAAACGGCTATCGGAATAGACTCTGACTCCATTGATAATTTGCATAGTGTCTCATTCACTTGAACTCAACCAGAAATTACAGCATCCCCCTTTCTAAAGAGCTTCTGTGGCAACCACACCACGCCAACAGTTGCTTAGCAACCAGACAGAATTTAAGCCTCCAGGCATGGACTATTGTGTTTGAGAAATCCTTGAGAGGATGCATGATAATAAATATAAAGCTTTGCATTTGTGTTTCTGTTAGCACAGATTTAATCGGTAACACTTTACTATAAGCTCGTATTTGTTAACAATTAGTTAATGCATGAACTATCAATGAACAATACATTTAATAATCTTAGTTCATGTTAATTTTAGCATTTACTAATATATTTTTAAAATCAAACATTAAAACTGTTAATATTACTGCACCATGATGAACTAACATGAACAATTGTTTTGACATTAACTAACATTAACACTGCAAAAAAAATAAAAAATAAAAAAAATTCTTAGTAGAAAGAAAATAAGTCAGTCTAGTTTTTAGACCAAAAATATAAAATTTAAGAGATTTTGTGCATAAAACAAGCAAAAAAATCTGCCAATGGGGTAAGCTAATTTTTCTTAAATTTAGTGTTTAGGAAAAATGTTCAAGATTTTTTTGCATGCCCCATTGGCAGATTTTTTTGCTTGTTTTGTTCACAAAATCACTTAAATGTAATATTTTTGGTCTAGAACTGGACTTGTTTTCTTGAGTCATTTTGCTCATCGGGAAAAAGCATCTTAATTTGAGAATTTTGATATTTTTACCGAAAACAAGACAGAAATACTAAGAAAATGTTTTCATTTACAGTACTGTGATATTGGTGTTATATTTTTTATGTTTTTCTTCTTTTTTATATTTTTTTGTTTTGTTTTTGTGTATGATATTTTAAAGGCATTTGATATGAGTACATCTAACTCTCATATCTTTGGTGAAAAGGACAAACATGAGACCGATTTATTTACATACTTAATATTTACCCCATTTTTTCACTACTAATCTCCTCCATCAACTTCACCACCACTAAATGTCATCATCGCTTTCTCACATTGTTCCTTTCTTTTCCATCAACTGAAGTGTCTGTTATCCTAGCACCCTATTCATGTTATCCATTGTTGTATTTCTGTCATTCTCCTGTTTTTTTTTGACAGGTTCACTAGAGGGCGCTGTTTGCTCAAACCAATGATGCTTTTCAAAATTGCCTCTTTATTAAACCAAAGCTTTGCCCGAGACTGCATAATTTCATACTATATAGGCGAGAAACAGTATGTAACAAAATAAGTATGTCCGAATCCGCAGTACTCATTAAAGAGTAGGCAAAAAGTACCTAGATGACCTACTACCTTCAGGTATATACTAAAGTGGGCATTCAATGGAATTTACTTCATTATCATTTACTCATATGTTGTTACAAACCTGTATACATTTCTATGTTCTGATGATGAATGCAAAGGAAGTTATTTTGACTAATATCTGTAACCAAACCATTTTTAAGTACCATTGAGTTCCATAGTATTTGTTCTTCTTTGGAAGTCAATGGTGCTTTTGTTTCGTGCTTCATTACAAATATCTTACCTTGTGTTCAGCAGAACAGAGATAATTATACAGGTTTGTAACAAAATGAGAGTGAGTAAATGATGACCGACTTTTAATTTTTAGGTGAACTATCCCTTTAAAGGCGGGGTGCATGATCTCAATGTTAACACTTGAAATCACCTAAACAAACACACCCCTACCCAAATAGAATCTGGACCTTCTTTTGATAGACCCGCCCCACACATATGCAACCCAGGCAATGATGTTGGTTAGTAGACATGCCCCTTAATGCTGATTGGCTACAAGTGTGTTTTGATATTCGGCCCGACTCAAAAATCATGCACCCCAACTTTAATACTGGTTCAAATAAGTGCCTACTCAAGACAAAATTATATTTTTATAATGATCGAATATGCATGAACTGATCTGCTTATGTGACCATGTTAATTGGCATAATGTATATTTGCACATTTGAGATATTGTGTATTGCAGAACAAAGTAATAATATGAATTCATTGTCATTATTGTACTGTTGTATGACTAAAAGGTTAAAGTTGAAAGTTACAAGCAGGTTTATAATAAAATACCATAATTTATACTTAACATACACTGTAAAATATTTCTGTAGAAATTACAGTATTACTGGGTATTACTGGCAACTAGCTGCCAGTAACTTACTGTAGATTTTACATTTATGTTATTTACTGGAAACAGTTTGTTTCAAGTTAAATGAACATGAAACATTTTCAGTTTTTATCTTCTACAGTAAGTTACTGGCAACCAGCTGCATAATTACAGCTAATTTTTTACAGTGTAAATATTGGATTTATTTTATTTGAAAAGAACCAGGTTTTCTAATTTTAATGTAATCTCACTTTTGTAATCTCAGATTTTGTTCAGTTTGCCAGCATTTGTCCTCATTTACCCGAGACAAATTTTGACTTCAAACAAAACTATTAAAATATTTGATGATACAATGCCATACTTCTTTAAAGTACTATGAAGTATCATGTAAATCCATACTATATAAATAATGTTCAATAAAAGATTAATAATGGCAAATCATGGGACACTTTGGATAAATCTTTCCCTTCATTTTCCTGTTTGTGTTTGGTCAGATCGTGACCCTGAACAGCTGATGGGTTTGATTGACAGCACAATCAGATGAGGTTTGTGTTCAGCTGTCCAATAAGCTTTTTAAAGCCCTGCATCAGGTGGATTGGGCGTGTCTGAGCACGGCTCCGACTTTTACAAACCTACTAAAGTTTGGTGCCAACTGCAGAGGAGGAACACAATGGAGGGTTTGTGTGGGGCTTTAGTATTTGAGACAGCTGTCCCAGACCAAAACATGACTATGAAGACACATCAGTCGCATTCACTGCTGACTGCCTGTGATTATAAACCCTTATAATTATTTATAAGGGTAACATTATAATTATTTATACCACGGGCCTGTTGAATGCTTTATTCTGATTGGTTAAGAAATGTTCCATGGGTGTTGATTATTTTTCTGTAAACCGCACACCAAACCTTGTCTTAAAAATAGGCACCAGAGAAAATGTTTGTGGTAACCGTGGTATAAGGTGAATAACTGACTCCGGTCTTGTGAATTATTAGAAAATAATGCACACCCGCAGTGTAAAGGCACAACGCGACATTGCCACCTTGGGTGTGTATTATTTTTTAATCATTCAACGGCCGTCGTCAATTATTCTTTACATAAACATTATTCTAACTAAATAAATTTACATTTATATAAATAGACTGGTTAAGAGGAACCATTTTGATTAACTATACGTAACTTTAAACTGTATGTACAGTGTTTGATCTCTTCAGAATGAGCATTCGTAAACATGCATATTTAACCAAACTATATTAGCACAATCCCTCAAAACTTAAAGGACACCTATTATGCCCATTTTTACAAGATGTAATATTAGTCTCAGGTGTGCCCAGAATTTTCTTTGAGGTTTCAGCTAAAATATCCCACAGATCATTTATTACTGCATGTCCTAAATGCCCCCATTTGAATTGGAGCAAAAACGCTCTGTTTTTGTGTCTGTACCTTTAAATGCAAATGAGGATCTGCTCCTCACTCCCTTGCCAAAAGAGACAGTGAGTGCTTTCAGTTCAAATAGATCCGATTCCTGTAAACACAGTCTGTGACAAAAGTATCTCACTGTTGAGTTATGGCAGAAACTCGCTTAAGGCGGAAACTATGGTAATGCAGGACTGTCAATCAGTGGCCATGGGCGGGGCTTTATCAGTGTGACATTACATTGATAAAAGAATGAAAACGGCATGTCTAATAAGGCCGCTTTGGTTTAATGCAGATTAAAAAAGAAGTGGGTAAAATTTTTCCATCGTTGTTTTCACACACTGCCAGCACACATTTATGTCCAAACACCTTTTAAATTTTTTTAAAAATAAGTGCCCTTTAAAATCTTATACATAATAAATAAATACATCATCTTCTGGTCTCATCACTCTGTATTTAGTGGTTACTCTACAAACTTGTGCTTTTTTGAAAACCAAAATTTATTGAAATGTTGAGGTCAGGTTTTAAGCAAGTGTCGAAACAAATTTGAAGTTAAAACACAAAACTGTACTTTAAAACGTATTTATGGCATTAGGTTTTTAAATGCATTATAATTTACTTTTATACTAACTGTAAAACCTACCTTATATCGGCTAGTGTTCTTCTTTATGGAAGTTCGAACTATTAAAAATTCTAATAATAATTACATTATTATAATACACCCAATAATGTTTCATTACAATTATTAATCATTACAATTATTTAATTAAAATAACATAATTACCAGATATTGTAAAAGATAATTAATGTCTTTATTAGTGTTAGACTTTATTAAGGTCTTTAAGCGCAAAAACTTGAGATGAATAGCATACATGTTGGTTTGTTGGTTTGATGTTTCATTGGCTAAATGTTTTTGGGACTATGAGCAGCTGAGGTCATGTTGGGTTTGAGCGAGAGACATCTGCCAGTATTTGCCCACAAAGAATTCAGCATCTGACCCTGTGTGTCATGATTGACCATCCTACACACACACACACACACACACACACACACACGCACGCACGCACGCACGCACGCACACGCACGCACACATGCGGGCACTGTTGAAAGAATGTGAGTAAATAACAACTGCAGAAAGCAGCAGGTGCTTTCATGTGTGCTGTTGTGTGTTTTTATGACGGGGTAAAACGCCCTGTTACACACTGTAAAAGTAAAGGCTTTTACTACTATAACTTAGTAAATCATGATACTAGTGTATTTAACACATTCCATTACCAATTTCACAATGTACAATCTTACATTCAATAAAGCAGTAAACATAATTCAATAAAGTACTTAACATTTTCAGAGACTTCGAAAGAGTAAGAGAAATGTACAGTTTACATGTCAGCATGTTAGTCATTTGTCATATAAAATGTAAAACATTACATTTGCTGAATTATTACATGTTTTCTTTGTCTCGTACGCAAGGCTAAATCATTTCATGTCATGTGATATTAGGCTTGTTCGACTTCATGCGGCGTCGCAAAAAACGAGATTCGGATGACGTCAAAATACCGCGGGAGCGATTTGGGAAATCATACAGAAAAGTCTAATTAAGACTCGCTCTCGCGGTACTTTAACGTCAGTTCTTGAGGCGTTGCATATAGTCAACAATTTGATGTGAGCAGATACGTTTCCGTTTTCCATGTTGTTGTTTTTAATTCTTTCTTTGATTTGATCCATTTGTAGCTAATCTTTTTAGTGGATGTGTTTTCACCGTTGATAATGCATCAATGATGAGAGTTTTAATGTTAGCTTGAACTGTTGAAATTCTGATCTGCTGCGCATGCGCGCTCGCGCTGTTGCCAATGCCAACGTGGGATTGAACGAGCAAAATCCAAATTTCCCAGAAAATGTGTATTGAATCAAGCGTAAATTGCTTAAAGTTTAAGGATGTAAAAACTAATCAGATCTGACTGAGTCACATTACAAGTTTTGATATTATAATGCGGGACATGTGCCGAAAGGTGAGTCTTGCATCCATTTGCATCTAAACCGTCATTTTGAAACGTTGTGTTTTCGCAATCTATCTTTTAACTATGTAATGTTTAGTTAATTTTAACTATGTTTTATTTATACATGTTACCGGCACACCCCACAAATGACACAGTACATTGTGCACAGGTGAGGGGGGCTACCTTATTTTAAAGTGGACATATTACTTTTTTCATGTTTAAGTGCTATAATTGGGTCCTCAGTGCTTCTATAAACCTAGAAAATGTGAAAAAGATTAACTTAGTTTTGGTAAACCATTGCATATGAAAAAATAGGTCATTGAAATTTGGCTCCCCTTGTGATGTCAGAAGGGGATAATACAGCCCATTAATCTGCACTATTCAACCACTGCACTGCCTTTAGTGCAGAGGTCAACTCATTTGCATTTTATAGGACACAATTTTAACATGTTATAATAAATTATCTATATGGTATTTTGAGCTTATACTTCACGTATACTCTGGGGACACCAAAGCCTGCATATGCGACCTCCAGAGGCTGCAGCCTTCAGATTGAGAAACGGCCTCTGTTGTTTTATCCTCTGAATGTTTTGCGGTCTTCAGTCATTTTTGGATTTTGGTTTTCCTGTCACTTACACAACAGTAAACTAGTTTCATCATTACTAAACGGCGCCATGAGCAATACTGTATGATTTATTATATTAATTTAACTTTGGTCAGACAGACAGCGAGGAAGACAGTGATGTTAGAGAAAGACAGGAAGTGGGCCAAGATGATGTCATAACACATGATCTAATTCTAAGGATAGATGATTGGATCATAAATTTTCTCTAATTTAGGGGTAATTAAATGAACAGTGCTGCTTTTCTATACACTGTAATTCTGAATGGATCCCTGTGGCTGACCCTTCATTATCCTCTGACCGCAGTCTTTTCCTGTCTATCACATCTTCTGCATGTCATGTTCAATTCTGTCTTTGTTTACAACTAAAACAAATGTAAAATGTTGTACTTTAAGTGTGCACTAAGTAACATATATTTAATTTTATGCATTTGGCAGATATCCAAAGCAATTTAATATAGTCTCTGTGTTCTTTTAGGATCGAACCCACAACTTTTGTTCTGCTAATGCAATGCTCTACAAGTTGAGCTACAGGAACCTATGGAAAGGTAAGCATAATAGAAGTAATTCAGGCATTTACTTATACTTTTTTAAAGATATGAGAAGTATTGTTGAATCTGTTTATATTGCGAATGTTGTTGATGTTATGTAATGTTGTATCAATATCTATCTACAGTCTAAAATCTAAAAACCCACTGTAATATCATTAAAATTACTTCATCTGCATCTTTAAACATAATTGTAAAAAAGATATTAGACACATCACATGTTTCTGAGCAACCACACGTCATGTGTGCTTGAGACATTTAAACATCTGACGTTTGCACCTGTCGCACTGACTTCAGGAAGACAGCAGATGCTTAGATTGTCATTCTACTGTATTCTCTCAGCTATCGTTCTCCACATCGCCAACTGTTGTTTGGGTGTACACTTCTGCCACCGCCTGTCTCAAAACTTGACTGTAAAAGACCCTACATTCTCAGAAAAGGGTACAAAAGTTGTCACTGGGACGGTTCATTATAAAAAGATCCTAATATGTATAGTTTTTATACAGGTACAGTATGTACCTTTGAGGAACCATTATGCGCGTTTTAGGTATAAAAATGTACTTTTACTTTTAGGTATGAAAAGGTACCACCCCATTGACAACTTTTTCTGAAAGTGTATGTAATATAAAACAAATCCATCAGTGTATAAAAGCAAATATGATCTTTCTTAAGGGCTTTATCCTGTAATGCATAAGGGTGATTCTCACGAAATCCAGATTTAGAAGGTGTCCAGCATCAGAATTTTTATTATTTTTTGCACATATAAAATTAAGGTCTAAACTTACTATAACCATTATTTATAGAGGATTTAAAAATATTTCCTATAGAATTATTTACATTTTTTAGATTATTATTATAGACGGTTTCAGCAGTAACAACATAAACAAGCGGCTGTCGCGGTCCGCAGTAACTTCCGGTAAACGCCGCTAATAATAAATAACAACAAAGTACTTTAAACGTAGTTTATTTATATAACAAGCAAAACAACAACACATAGATTACCTAGGAAACCAAAACATTTGTAATTTTTGACAAGGCATTTGTTCAAGAGATCAGTTTAGCAACTAGTTAGACCATTAAAAAAACGAAACCGGAAGTAAGGTTCGGATCCAGACGTGTATCACGTGCGTCCGATGAAACCATCTATAAAAAATTATCATTACCGCAACATGATATTACATTAAATATATGCATTTACAAACTCGTTTCGGTAATGAGAACTAAAAAGCTGTCTAGGTACTATTACAAACAAAATTTCAACTTTAATCTGGAGAGAAAAAATAAGAACTGCTTACCTGGTGGCCATCTTGAGTGTCACAGTCAATTATGTCCCTTTCAAAAACATTTTTAAATGTTAGTTCCTTGAGGGCAATGATTGAAATTTGTAGCAGAGGATGAGAAAATTGGTCTTGGGCACATTTATATTCCTTATTATTGTCTCTAAATTTACTAATGATCACCAAATACCACATGTTTCTTTACTGTAAATGTTTATAGTATAACATGCACTGAAGCTTTTTATTTTTTAGATTTTTTTAATTATAAATTTTCCATGTCAAAGAACCCAAATCCAGTTATGGACACGTTGCGGTAATGAAAATTTTCCCCTTAAAATGTGGAAAAAACAACAAAATTGGTTTGTATGATGTCATTTGAAATCACGTGCCAAATAGTACATGAAGAGATGTTTGTAACTATGCTTCTTATTTTGTTACTCTTAC
The DNA here is from genome assembly GCF_027580225.2 of Misgurnus anguillicaudatus. NCBI lineage: Eukaryota > Metazoa > Chordata > Actinopteri > Cypriniformes > Cobitidae > Misgurnus > Misgurnus anguillicaudatus. Next base: position 30,252,617 of record NC_073347.2, on the reverse strand, counting down.
TTTGCATTTACTTTTTTTATCAAAATGTTTCATGACACCTCATAAGTCTAATTTCGCGAGAATCACCCACAAGGTGGACTTTTGTGACTTTGGCCAAAGCAACCAGCAAGAGTTTCTAGGAACTAAATAGAAACAGGTTAAAATCCACACGCACACAAAATCTATTTTTGTTACAATCATAAATCCGCCCCAGGTGGCAATCAGACGAGAATCACCCATATGGCTTTACTTTCTATCTTACAATTAATTTATGCATATGTTACAGTAATTTAAATCTAGATTTGTACATTTTTCAAACAAAATGTGAGTGTGGTACTTAATAGTCATGCAAAACTTCCCACCATGAATACTAACCTGACGCTCACATCGACACTTCAAAAAGGTCATTGTATGCTTTAACAGTACCTCGTTGCTATATTGTTGTGTATTTTATGAATGAACTTTGACTTGACTGTAAACAGTAATAAGAACTTTGGTTTAGGGTGTCTGGCCTTCAGAGTCACATCTGTACATATGGATCAGCAGTCATGACTCAGTGTAGCTCTGATGGACAGCCGCCTTACGTAAGCCTCAAACACACACACACAATATATACAAACCAGTGCAATGACCAAATTCATGGTGAAAACATTAGATCATCTGTTGTCCTTTCAATGCTAGATGATGGTTTGAAGATTCAGATGGTGCCTGGAAGAGAATAACAGACTCTTCGATGTTGGAGAAAAATGAATGCACAGCTGGAAGAGGTTTGTCATTCGTGTGGTTGTTTATCCACAATTATTTATCTCTTATCAAACACCTTTGTGCAATAAAAAACAGAGAGGGGCGAGTTTACAGTCAGACAGCGGGCTGTCACATCATCATGACCTATTACATTAACAGAACGTCTGATGTATTTGGTTCCCTGATTAAAGTTAACAGGCTGTAAACATTTACCTGTAAGCGTTTGAAATCGCAGGACTGCCCATGACTGGGCCGACAACTATGTCCTGAGCTACATCACCGCATGAGGACCTGATTCACCACACTGATGACATCATAGGTCAAGGGTTAAACTCTCTATCAAAGGGAGTAAAAATAAAGCCTGGCTAACAGTACGTTGGGAAACATTGCAACCAAAATGCCATTCAATGTTGTCACAATATGAAGTGACCTCATGCTAGCCAATTTCCTCCCCGTCTGATTGCCACCTGGGGCGGATTTATGATTGTAACAAAAATAGATTTTGTGTGCGTGTGGATTTTAACCTGTTTCTATTTAGTTCCTAGAAACTCTTGCTGGTTGCTTTGACCAAAGTCACAAAAGTCCACATTGTGGGTGATTCTCGCAAAACTAGACCCACGAGGTGTCATGAAACATTTTGATAAAAAAAGTTAATGCAAAGTAAGAGTATCAAAATAAGAAGCATACAGTTAGAAACATTTCTTCATGTACTATTTTGCACATGATTTCAAATGACATCATACAAACCAATTTTTTTTTTCCACATTTAAGAGGAACATTTTCATTACCGCAACGTGTCCATGACTGAATTTGGGTTCTTTGACATGAAAATATTTATAATTAAAAAATCTAAAAAATAAAAAGCTTCAGTGCATGTTAAACTATAAATATTTACAGTAAAGAAACATGTGGTATTTGGTGATCATTGGTAAATGTAGAGACAATAATAAGGAATATAAATGTGTCCAAGACCAATTTTCTCATCCTCCGCAACAATTTTCAATCATTGTTTAAGCCCTCAAGGAACTAACTAACTAAAAAAAATGTTGGAAGGGACATAATTGACTGTGACACTTAAGATGGCTACCAGGTAAGCAGTTCTTATTTTTCTCTCCAGATAAAAGTAGAAATTTTGTTTGTCATAGTACCTAGACAACTTTTTAGTTCTCATTACCGAAACATGAGTTTGTAAATGCATATATTTTATGTAATATCATCTTGTGGTAATGATAATTTTTGATAATGATAATTTAAAAAAATGTAAATAATTCTATAGGAAATATTTTTCAAATCCTCTAAAAATAACGGTTATAAGTTCAGACCTTAATCTTATATGTGCAAAAAAATTGGCTTCAAGGGCTTTTTAAAAATTCTGGACACTTTCTAAATCTGGATTTCGTGAGAATCACCCTTGTATGTCTGTTTAGTTTAGCAGTTTTTATCAGATTGGGAAGTCCAGTAGCTTAAACCTTTCCTCAACAATGACTTCATAGTTCAAGGGTTAAACTATCTATCAAAGTGAATGAATGAGGTGAAAATGAAAGCCGGCTTATACGGTAACCTGAAAGCATTACGTCGGATCAGCGCAGAACGTGACTCAACCCTGTGACCAATTAACTTCCGATTGAGATGAATATTACGGTTCAATTCAGCGAAGTTACACAAAAGCGCTACTCTTGCGACACAGTGTTTCATTGACTGTTCTTGCATAGCTAAAGCGAATGACCTGAGTGGTGCATTATTTCAGTTCAACTGCAGTCCCGTTGTCTGGCCTCTTCCCCTCCGGCTCTGCTGATTGTAAATGGACACATTGTTCTTGTTTTAAATTTGGATCTGGGGGATTGATCTTGAAAAACGTCTGACCACAAATCAAAAGTAGAGCATTTCGTCATTTGGCAAGCCTGCGATTCGCAGATGTTTTAGTTCAGTGGTTTAAGATGGCTATCAGCGTGGCCTGTATGTTTGAAGTATTTTCTAATTATTATTGTTATAATAGAGTGGTCCTATTAACGCTGTCCCTGGTTTATAATTTTAAGAAATGAAACAAAGGTCGGTTGGCTGGGCTAGTTAGACGGATTATGAACTTTTAAAGTCCTTTGTCGGAATTTAGTGGTAAGACCTTGACAGATTTGATCTACTAATACGTGTAGATGTCAGATTATTTTGGGAGGCATTGGCACAGGTGTTTGTCAACGGTGTTTTAGACTGGAAACATATTTTACAGAGATGCTAATGCTTGATTAGTCCGTCATTGCTCATAACATGGGTTTCTCCATTAGATGACTGCAACAGACATCATTGTTTAAGGCGGTGATAAAATTACATTCACATATGCACTGTGCACACCATGTTTGTGTCTGCCCTCCATTTCAAATGAACAAACATAACATAAAGGACGTCTTCCTTAATGTAGCCCTATTTGGACGGCATAGGGGGAAATCCCAGGGTGGGCGGTGGGTCCCCATCTGAGGGTTCTCTTCCCTAAAATGATCATTAAAAACCATGTGTATTATATATAATACAAGGATATATTTTTTAAATAATCGTGTAAGTAGTAAAAGAATACAAATGCAAACAGGGCAGAAAAAAAGGCATTTTAGGTTTAGAAATATTATGAGGGTGGTGGACAAAATTGTATATAAATAAATGAATGAATGAATAAATAAAGAAATAAACGTGGAAATACTGAAATAAATAAATATATAAATGCAGAAATGAATAAATGTAGAAATACATAAATAAATAAATGTAGAAATAAATAAAAATATATATAAATGCCGAAATAAATAAATGTAGAAATACAGAAATAAAATAAATAAATGCATAAATATAAAAATGTATAAATAAATAAATACAGAAAAAATTAATAAATGCATAAATAAATAAATGTAGAAATACTGAAATAAATAAATAAATTAATAAATGCATAAATAAATAAATGTAGAAATACATAAATAAATAAAAAATGAATAAATGCAGAAATAAATAAATGTAGAATATACAGAAATAAATAAATGAATAAATACATAAATGCAGAAATTAATTAGTAAACATATTGTTTTGTCAAAAGAATCAACTTTTAATTGTATTATTTTTGCACGACTACATTTATTTCTACATTTATTAATGTATTTTTACATGTATTTATGTATTTCTAAATGTATTTATTTTTACACTTATTTATTTATGTATGCATTTATTTATTTCTACATTTATGTATTTATGCATTTATTAATTTATTTATTTGTGTATGTAAATGTATATTAAGTCATTTTTCTTTCTCCATATATGAGTCTCTCTCCCTTGCTTTACATTTTTATTCCACTACATTAAATATCTTTAAATACTCAAGTACTAAATTTTTATTTAACTAAGCACTTTTACAAAAGTAAAAGTTTACACTGTAAAAAGTGGAAAATTGAAACAACTAAAAAAAATACTTCAGTTGGTAACACCTACAAAAATCCACTTTTTTAAGTAAATTCACCTTCGAAATTCAAATTTTTCATTTAAAATGTCTTTAAACATATAAGTTGAAACAACGTTTTTTAGGTGTTACCAGTTGACTACTTACTACTTTTACTTTTTTACAGTGTATATAAAAGTAAAAGTATACATAATATAGTACTAGATTTTGATGTATTTAAAACAACTTGTTTTTATTAAATGTAGTCAAATAAAAACTATTCTGCATTGGAATGTAGTGACGTAAAAGAAAAACACACTGATAAAGTACAAGTACCTGAATAAAGTAAAAATTAGTGCTGGGCAAAGATTAATCGCGATTAATCGCATACAAAATAAAAGTGATTTTTTGCATAATATATGTGCGTGTACTGTGTCTAATTATTATGTATATTTAACCACACACACATTCATATATTCATTTCAGAATTGTTTTATTTCTATATCATTTTTTTATTTATATTTAATATAGATTATATAAAAATATAAATAAATATATATAAACATGTAAATGTTTCTTAATTACATACATGAATGTGTGTGTATATATTTATGCATAATAATTAGATACAGCACACACTCATATATTATACCAATAATCACTTTTATTTTGTATGCGATTAATCGCGATTAATCTTTGCCCAGCACTAGTAAAAATACTTGAGTACTTTACACCTCTGGTCTTAAATTAATGTCAGTTCATTTTGTATGAGTATGCGGTGACAGTAACTTAAATTCACTGAGTTCAAAGAATATAGGTCACATTGTCATACTGTCAACACTTCTGTTTATTTACACCATTGTTTTCAGTTGTAATCGCTATCAAATGAGGCTTTTTCTCATTTCAGTGTTTGACACATATTCTGATTCAAAGTTTCCACAGTTTCCAATGATGTTATTCACGTTGCATAATTTAACTATTTAAATCAAACGAAAACGTATTGAGAAACCTCATTGCTGTTCTGTAAACCTTCTCTGATCATTCATCTTCCCGTTTCTCGCTCAGACAGGTCTAACAACGGGTCATTGGTGTAATAAACCAGTGGCTGCAAGTTTAATCTAACAAGAGAGAGGTATGAAGATTATCCAGATATAGATGTTACACACACAGCCTTTGATATACATCCAACACTGAGCTATACTGTATGCTTCCGCTTGGCTTCAGTATATGGCTGATCTCACTGTTTGAGCACATGGCTGAAGCTATACAGAGTTCAGCTGGGAGATGTCTAGGCTTTAACCGGGATCTGTGCTGTTCTTTGTAATTTGTCCATGTTGTTTTGCATGTTTTCCAGTCCAGATAACTGGCACTGCAGCTGTCACTGAATACAGTAACTGAGTAATGGCGGTGTTATTTTTGTGGTGAATGAGGTTGTCTGTGTCTTTTGTCATTGTCGTTTCTTTGCATCGATAAGACAGGATGTTCATGAGGGTCCGTGAAACACGATCGAGGGCGCGCTGCTCCAGGTGTACGAAGACGTAAGGCGTCAGGCACGCGCTCCTCTCAGATCCTGTGTGTATGTACATATCTCTGGCACATTTCTCAACATATTAAATCAATGATAAAGAGATGAGGTCATAAATTTCGCATGCCAGACGGTTTTATGTTTCTGAAAACTTGAGAAAGAGCGTTGGAGCCATGAACATTTATCATATTTTGTTTTGCCTGTTATTATGCATGCTTGGGGCATGAATGAATGAATGCGCATTTGCCGGAACCTAAAAGATAAAGAATAAAGGCATTCACTGAAGGTCGTACGTCTAGGCGTCCCATCGGCTGTCATGGCAAAACATGAGAAGTTTAGCTAACAGCTCTGGAATTTAAGACAAACAAGATACTTGCGCCACACATTTATGACTTCACCATTGCTTTGCCTCTTAGTTTGTTCTGGTCTTTGTTTTTCCAAACTTTCTCTGACTCAAGTCATTCGTCGGCTCGACAAGTCAAACAAGTCTTCTCTTTCGCTCAGTTGTGTTAGCACATGCTGTTGGCAGCCATTGTTTTCTTCAGTCGTGTTAAACAATGAAGTGAGTGGGTGAATATGAATATAGCTGGTTGTTTATCGTGCTTTATTAGTAAAAGAGAACGGCCAAAAGCAAGCACAGGACATTACTGTGCATCATGCATACATATATTTACCCTTATTTATGAATTGTACTCTCCATAATTGCAAACATATTTTTTAAGCAACACTAAAGAGTTTTTTTACCTTAAAATAACGTTTCCAAAAAAGTTTCAGTCGTTCATCCACTCGAAACAGGGTGAACGGCACTTTCACATTCGCTTTGCAGCCCTCTATCGACCAAAACCGCACTATAGAAGTATCCAACCGTCGGGTCGCGGTCCTGTAGTTTGAGTGAAAACTACAAAAACTTGCTTTACGGCAGACCTACAATCCAGTCAGAGCCAGCTTTGCTGCAGTAGGCTAAATAATTTACGACAGTGGTAATGACAGTTCCGCTTCTAACCTGTAGGGGAAGCAAAGAGCAAACACTCTTTAGTGTTGCTTTAAATATATTTCAGAAAGTATTTACATAAATATATTTTCTACCAATTTATTTTTTGACCATTTTTTGTTAAGATGCATTAGCTAACATGAACTAACAATGCACACTACTTCTACAGCATTTCTTTTGTTGTGTTAATTTCGACATTTACCAGACAAAATTGATAAAATCAAGCATTGAAACTGTTAACATTATTTAATGCACACTGAACTAACATGAATAACTGTACTGACATTAACTAACATTAATACAAATTAATACATGCTGAAAAAACTATATTGTACGTATGTGAAATATCATATAGATAATTTATTGCATGTTAAAATGTGCTGTTTTTGGGTGTGTCCTTTAAAATGCAAATGAGTTGATCTCTGCACTAATTATCAGTGCCGTGGTTGGATAGTGTAGCAGTGGCGGCTGGTGACTTCTTCTTTTTTTAAGTTCACAATGCGAAGTTCGTCACAACATGTATGTAGCTTGTCATGTGTGTGGTTCATAATTTTAAAATATGTGTTCTGCACTTTGAGAGATCGTGTGTGCATCATGTGTCATGCCAAAATAAGTGCCTGCTGCAGACGCATCTAAAGGGTTTATGATAAAAGAGATGCTTGCGTTTGCCAGATACTCAAATAATCTCATCCGTAATCAGAGTTTACTGTTAAGGAAGTGTCTAAAGTGTATTTTGGGAACGTGAGCGTCTCTTTTATCATAAACGGTTTTGACGCGTCTGCAGCAGGCACTTATTTTGGCATGACACGTAATGCACACACGATCTCTCAAAGCGCAGAACACATATTTTGGAAAAGAGAACCACACACGTGACAATCTGAACACTTATTTGGAATTAGCGCATCCTCGGATGAGCAGTCACGAGCCACCACTGTAGTGTAGATTTAAGGGCAGTATCCCCTTCTGACATCACAGGGGGAGCCAAATTTCAGCTACCTATTTTTACATGCTTGCAGAGAATGGTTTACCAAAACTAAGTTACTGGGTTGATCTTTTTCACATTTTCTAGATTGATAGAGGCATTGGGGACCCAATTAAAGCACATAAACATGAAAAAAGTCAGATTTTCATGATATGTCATTTAGGCTACTAATGTTTACTAATACAACCTTATTGTTTTAAGTGTTAGCAAAATATTTTTAAAGCAATTTAAAATATATTTAAATCCAAAGAAATACATTTACATGATTTCCAGAAAAACTTGTTGTCTTGCAAACCAATTTTTTTTAACAGAATGTGTTATAATAAAACTTCCTAAAAACAGTACATCATATAAAAAGCATTATGTAACAAATTTGCTTTTTTTTTAGCCTATGTATGGCTATTGTAATACTAGAAATATAGTTGCTTGCCCCTAAAATACATTTTGAAATATTGATATATAAATGATAAAACTAAATATTTTTTTCCGAAAACATTTACTGTAAATAATCATTACCTTCTACATACAAACATTTTGGCCAGAGAAATTTGTTTATGTGCTGTATGGGTTCAAAACTATGACCAGATTTCTAACAGCACTCCTGTTTGTTAAAGTTGATCCAGAAGAATTATATTGCTCATAGTTTGCTCTTTCTAAGTTCAGGGGATTTAAATGAGTCTTCAGTCTGTCAGGTGCTACAAAAATATCAGGTAATTTGATTTTGAAAGAATATAATTTTTAATTTTGGGGATTTCTTTTCATGATGGCAAGTGTAGCTACAGCTCAAATGTCGAAGCATTGCATAAAAACCACAAAAGGTCATGGGTTTGATCCCAGGGAACACACAAACTGATCAAATGTATAGCTTATAATGCACTGTATGTCTTTAGATAAATCTCCAAAGTAAAAAAAAATGTCCCATAGCAGCCACCCTTTAAAAAGGTCCTAATATGTACCATTTAGGTACAGATTTGGTACCTTTGAGGTACTAATAGGAACTCTTCAGGTGCAATGTGTACTTTTTTTTAAAGGGAAACGCCCAAGTGACAGCTACTAACTTTTTTTCTGAAAGTGTAAATGGCAAATCTGTTAGCTGAAATCTCTTCTGAAAGTCTTGAGTTGTGCTGTCTTGTGTAGACGCACAGTTTTCAAAATGGGTTAAAATCCCACAGGTTTACATTAAAGAGATCTCAACCACATCTAAAGACAGGAAACTTTAGTATGGATTGTAGCCTTTCATTAACTTTAACCACACAAAACACCCGAGCAATCACATGCTATGCAACACCTTGACCATCACCCACAATACAGGCAAACACATCATAAACTTTCTTCATTAAATGTAATGTAAAAATCTAGTTAATGCTGTTATTTTTATAGGGACTCTTTGAAATGAGCAAGTGGGTTTTCTCTATATATCTAGATCATCTGTATTAAGATTTACTGTTTATTTTAAGCGTCCAAGTAAAGAGGTCATAGTGATGTGATGCTTGCATTCTGTCAAACTAAATAGGTCCATTGTCTCCATACAGGGTTATAATTTTCTCTAATGAGACCCTTGATATCATCACTGTGTGTGTGGCACGGATGTGGCCAGACATATTCATTCATGCAGGGGGCACATGTGGTTTCTACTCCTTTATGTAAATAAAAGGCATTTGTTGATTATACTAAAATGAGACAAATACACATCATCCCTCCGTTTCAGCTTTACAAATGGGAAACCAGTTTTGGAGGCATATTTAAGTTTTTGTGTTATGGTTATTTACAGATTTTGCATAAAAAATAGCTTGCTTTAAATGTTTAGCCTCACAAAAACATTTTAAAACATTTTAATTACCGTAAAGCAAAATATTTAGCATAATTCATTAATTTCTTTCAGCAAAATATTTTAGACTTATTCTCTCTTTTGTTTTTTAGGATTTTGATCAAATTCACCCGGTCGCATCCTTGGAAATTGTGTTCCTCAAATTACTTCCAGTGTTTTTCACAATGCATTGGCAACATATGCATTACATACATTTACGTTAATCTATTTAGAAGATGCTTTTATCTGAAGTAAATGAGAAATGTTTCAATACATTCAAGCGACGCATTTATTTACCGTAATCATTAAGCCCAAATCAAAGCCTGAAACACGAGAACGGTGGAGTGCAATCAAAGCAAAGAGAAAAATACATCCAACCACACATTTTCATGAGTACAGTCACCCCATGACATCATCGTTCATCTTCAAGAAGATGGTCGCATTTATTGACTCCAGTAAAGTTCATGTAAGCCCACCTTCTGCCAGCCAGGCCTGGGGTTTCAGCTGGATGTCTTTTATCATCATCTTGGGAGGGCATGATTTCATCTCGCTCACATTCACAGCGGGATCTTACACCGTCCAACAACCAGCAAGAGATTTCTTTAAACCAGAAACATTCACACAGCTCGGTTATTTGATATGTTAGAGACGGTGCTTTTATTGTCAGAAGTTAAATGCTGGCTATTTTCTCTTATTTAAGTCTGGCCATCATGTTTTTATGTTGTAAGCTGCAAAGCTCTGTTTTTACGATGTTACTGGATTTTTCTTCCCAGGTTCTTCTTTTTCCAAGTAATTTGGAGCGTTTTGTTGATATTTATATCCAAAGCAGGTAGCTTAGAATAATAATCATTTACATTTATGCATTTGGCAGACGCTTTTATCTAAAGTAGATTACTAGGTATACATTTTTATTTTGTGTGTTCACTATGTTCGAACCCATAACCTTTTGCCCTGCTAACGCAATGCTCTATAGGAATTTAATGTGTCATTTGTATCAAGACCGTGCAGGATGATTTTAAACATGGACATTTACTCCTTTATAAGGGGATACTCCAGCCAAATATCAAAATTACCCCATGATTTACTCACCCTCAAATAATCCGAGATATACAGTAGTGGAAAGCGGGGCACAAACTAACGCTTTTGGTTTTGGCTCAATCAGTCAAAAAATATTTGAGTTTGATTAATTATATTTTGACACAAGCAACACACACATCTCTGTTCCAAATGAACATTTGAAGTTTGTTTCTAGTACTTACCACTCTTGGACAGTTACACCAAACATGACAGAAGTGCAAACGTTACAACTTACCCCATAGGTGGGGTTAATTGTAACAGGCAGGGGGTTAGTTGTAACACTTGCTAAAAATTAAGTTTGCAGGCAAATATTTCAATACAATTTTGTTTATATACTTGAAGTGGATATTGTTTATATGTCTGTCTATAATAGACAGGTATCCACACTGTATTCATTCATTCGCCCTTTTCTAACAATAGTTCAATTATAAATGATACAAATGTCTAAATATGTGAGAAAAAGCAGCACAATTATGACAAAACATTTGTTATATGTGACCCAGTCTGTAATAATCATACTACAGTTTCAAAATCAAATTCTGAGATAATGAGCATCAAAGTCTGATTTAAGCCATTCATTTCATTATAATTTTAATCTTTGACGTGACCTTATTCAATCAATATTAAAGATATGAACAAAAATACATTTGACATACGATTTTTGATAAGACAGCCACATTTATTTTGTTGGCAGCCAGCAATCATTCGTGTCTAGCCTATTTAAAACAACGGCAAGAATTACGCTAACGTTAGCTGTTTTCATATCATAAGTGCTGAGGGATTAGTTGTAACACAGCGTTTATTTTATGCTGCTATTTGGACTTTTTTTATAAACTTTTAAGATTTGTATCTTGAATATTGTTAGGTTTTTTGTATGGTTCTTTGAGCAATAAAAAAAAGTTGTAACACAGCGTTACAATTAACCCCGCTGGGTCAAAATATTTTCAAGCCCACCAAAAAAGTTGCTAAGAGCTGCAGACATATTTCAAAACGATGTTTTAGTCAACAAGACACTGATTAATATGATATAGCTCTGGATTTGGTATTTTACACACCCAACTTAGAAACTGAAAAAAACATATGATAAAAAAATTTACTTACATGCCACCAAAACACTCGTTCATCAATAATTCTCTGGAAAAACATACATTTCCAATAATTTGCGGGAGATCGGATCAGGGAACAACTTCTGACTTTAAACCCCACAAAAATGCTATAAAGTTACTTGCGGTAATGACGGCATCTTGGACTCATGCGATTCACGAGACCGTTTTATGGGGCATACACACCAACCGCGAGTTCAACAATTTCCGCGAGTAGATTACATACAAAGTCAATGCAAAGACACTATCAGACGCATCCTCGCGCGGGGATGTGAATACGCGATATGCATCAAATGCAAATATTTAACTCAAACATAAAATTTGCATGGCACGAAGTTAAATGCCGCGAGTAATTTAGAGCGAGTAATGATACGTACACACGAAATGCAGGGCATCGCGTTACCTGCTCTAGATTACTCGCAGGATTTAACTTCGCACGAAGCGATTTAACGAAGCGTCTAATCGCGTTTTTGTATTGACTTTGTATGTAATCTACTCGTGCAAATCGCTGAAGTGGTGTCTTGTGTAAAGATGCGTTTGAGGTGCACATAGTTGGACACTTGAACATTTTGAGTGTACTCGCTTCATTCGCACGTGAAAGCCGCACGTGAAATTCTAGTCATTGAAACATTCACGCGGAAATTTGCGTCATGGGAGGGGCTTCTGCAACTCCACTTGCTTCCTGTAATCATGTTCCTACTAGAGCAAGCTCTTGATTGGTTAACGTGGCGTGTTTTTCTGCCAAAGTTCAGATTTTTCAACTTGCGTGTTTCCCGTGACAATGCTCAATTCGCGCCATTCGCACAAACAAGGCGGAATTGCGTCTATCGCACCCGCTTAACGCCTCATTTGCACAGGAGACCTGCAGACGCGCGTCAACGCATTGACTTAACATGGAAATCACCCGCGCTTGACACCTCTACCGCGGCTGGTGTGAACGCAGCATAACGCGATGCCTCGCGTTTGATGTGTATGTAGCAAACATCGGTTGGGTACGTTGCGCAGTGAGTCCAAGATGCCGTCATTACCGGAAGCTATTTTTCTGCAATATCGCATCGATTATCTGCAGAAGACCTTTATTAACCCTTTGGAGCTGTGTTGATTATTTCTGTGAAGAATGGATGCACTTTTTGGGCTTCAAAGTTAGAAGTTGTTCCCTGATCCCTGATACCATTATAAAGCTTGGAAGAGCAAGGACATTTACTAAAATAACTCCAAATGTGTTTGTTTAAAAGATAATGGACATATGTATCTCTGATTGCTAAATCATGGGGTAATTTTGATGTTTGGCTGGAGGATCTCTTTAAGGTGGTGAACAAACCCATAACGCTAAGCATGAGTAATGTGTTCAAACGATGTCCATGTCTTTGGGTTTTATTTTTGCCTCTGCAGGTTATTAAACGTCATGAATCTCTAATCTGTTATCTGTCAAAACTTGCAGACTTTAAAGGATCTTTGAGTGAATTGCTAACTTTATGGTACTTATAATGAAGTTCTCAGCAAACTTATACAAGAACTAATCTCTGTTACATCATGGGTTAGATATCACGTGAAATGAAGATCCAGCATTTTCAAGACTCCACCCATTTCTCTTTCTTCTATAGAATTTATGTCTGATCTTCAAGCTGTAACATATTAAGAGAGCACTATGTGGATGACTTCATAGTGAAACCCGAGCTTTTTACAGCAGCTATTAACTATGTCATAACCAGTACTAACCCAACCGTATGGCTCGCTGCCGAGTGACAAATCTGCTAAACGATAAGCCTGAAATATGTGTGAAATGCTAAACTTTTATTCTCTAACCCTGAGCATCACTAGCTAGCTTTCTCTCTGTTTTTTCACTCTCTCCCGCTGCTGTCTTTGCGCTACAGCCTTTTGCTGTGTAAATTCGACCTGTCAGCTCCACACGTGCCCTTATATCACTGCTGTCAAGGGGTCATGGGTGAGTCCTGCAGGCATCATTTGTTCAAAACACATGTCCTCATCGCATTCCTCTTCTTAAATTAGCTCGAGACACAAGTGAGAACTTTCATTAGGCGGCAAACCTGTCGAAACAACTGTTTTCAGTCCAGCACATGTGGCACACAAAGGCTTGAGAAGGTCTGAAGAACTTTTATTTGAGAGGGGACAGCGAAGCGAACACAACGCTGGTAGACTCGGCATCTGTTTGTAAGTTTCTCCAATTTTTTTCTTTACTAAGAAACAGAAGATTTCATTTTTTAGCAGCATAAATACAACATACTTTTGCTTTTTCATTTAGAGGAGGAAACATTTTTGGAAGCACCGCTTTGATTTCTGGAATGTGGATCTGTTCTCTTTACAGGAGGAGGAAAGATTTCGAAAAATGCTGATGTACTATATTTAAATATTTACATTCAGAAGCATCCGCGGTAAGCTGTCGGACTGGTATGTGTGTGCTGTTTGCTTTGTAGCATTACCTCACACCTAAGCATCTTGGATCGAGCGGGTCACGTAGGGGTCTCCAGCCGTCTCCACCGCCCTGCTCTTATCACCCGAGCTTTTCTGCTCTCAGTCAGAGAGGAAGTTTTGACAGCCAGACTTTACAACCTCCTCTCACCCTGCCTGCGGTGTGCACATGCTCTGACAGAAATCAAGTCTAGTGACCTCATCCCTCATTCACGAATCCTTTTCCCCTCCCTTTCCAAGCTCTCTCTTTCTCTCTCTCTCTCAGGCAGCATGCCAGCCGTTTTCATCTTGCTGCGCTCTCTGGTTGTTAGTCTCCTCAGTAGCAGACTCGCAGCGTCGGCCGCGCAGCTCCTTCGCAGAATCCTCACGGCTGCCGTTACCCAAATCGGCACCGTGCTGCGCAACGTCTGGGACAGGCTGCGTTCCCAGGAGTCCAAGGAAGCCATCCTGGGCTGCGTGCTGTGCATTCTCAACATGCACAAGAGGGTGGACAACTAAATTCCAAAGCATTCGGGTGAAGTGGGAGGGGGGGGAATTTTTTTCTTTTGGACTCAAATTCAGTTTTTTGTCTCTTACTTGGAATCATGTCAGAGAGCATCGTGAGGAAAATTCAACCTTTCACAATCGGGACTAAACTCTCCGCGCCAGCTGTGCCAAAGTGCTCAGGCTTCACAGATGCTTATTTGTCCGGTCGGACTTCTTTCTCGGATGACTGCAAACTTCAGCGCCGACTGAACGAGCAGGTGTCTCTTTATCTCGGACGCTCTCAGGTGTTTGATCGACGCTGTGGACCTGCCGAGCATCACCAGGAGGAGATGTCTGATGAAGACCACAGAGTCTCTCCGAACACCGTGTCCAGATCTATCCGTAAGATCACCATCTCTAGCAGCATGGAGGCCAGATCGAAACCAGAGATGCAACTGAAGATTAACCCGAACATAGAGAATAATAACAACAACAATAACATCGCAACCTCCAAAACAGCACTGCCTAAAATAGTCGGAGTCAGCTATGAGAATAAACCTAACTCACATTTGAAGGTAAGTCATTGATTTTTGTGCATTTATTTTGTTCGATCTAAGCACTGATAATTCACAATCACAATGCAATAATAAAAAGAATGAATACAAATTTAAGTTATGCATAAAATTGTATATATGACTTATAGTGATAAAAGTTAAAAGGGTTTCTTTTCTAATGCAATGGTTGCTTTTATTGTGGGTTATTATATTTATTTAAGGCAAAGGAGATTGTTCAGGCTTTATGCATCTAAAAACAAATATTTTCCAAAGTCAGTGTTTTAATGTAATGACTTTCACAATCAAAATAATATTTTTAGATATTTTATACAATATTCATTAGGATAGGAGGGTAAGTTTAAAGGGATAGTTCACACAAAAATGAAAAATCTGTTATTATTTTCTCACATTATTTAAGCACACATCTGATTGTAACCATTGACTTCCATAGTAGAAAAAACAAATATGAGTGATTCTCGTGAAATTAGATTTATGTAGTGTAATGAAACATTTTGATAATAAAAGTAAATGCTATCAAAATAAGAAGCATACAGTTACAAACATCTCTTCATGTACTATTTTGCACATGATTTCAAATGACATCATACAAACCAATTTTGTTGTTTTTTACACGTTTAATGGGAATTTTTTCATTACCGCAACGTGTCCATGACTGGATTTGGGTTCTTTGACATGGATAACAAAAAATCTAAAAAATAAAAAGGTTCAGTGCATGTTATACTATAAACATTTACAGTAAAGAAACATGTGGTATTTGGTGATCATTGGTAAATGTAGAGACAATAATAAGGAAAATAAATGTGTCCAAGACCAATTTTCTCATCCTCCGCACCAATTTTCAATCATTGTTTAAGCCCTCAAGGAACTAACATTTTCAACTAAAAAAAAGGGGAGGGGGGAGTTGAAATTTTGTTTGTCGTAGTACCTAGACAACTTTTTAGATCTCATTACCAAACATGAGTTTGTAAATGCATATATTTAATGTAATATCATGTTGCGGTAATTATAATTTTTGATAATGATAATGTAAATAATTCTATAAGAATTTTTTTTTAAATCCTCTAAAAATATTGGTTATAGGAAGTTCAGACCTTAATCTTATATCTGCAAAAAAAATAAATAAATTGGCTTCCAGGGCTTCTGATGCTGGACACTTTAAAAATCTGGATTTCGTGAGAATCACCCATACGATGGAATTCAATCAGCTGTGTGCTAACCATAATTTTTCAAAATATCATCTTCATCATTTATCACATTACCTCCATAATATTTGTTTTCCTACTATGGAAGTAAATGGTTAATCAGATGTGTGCTTACCATCATTTATCAAAATATCTTCTTTTGTGTTCATCAGAAGAACGAAATTCATACAGATTTAAAACCACATGAGGATGATAAAATGTTGACAGAATTTTTATTTTTTGGTGAAATATCCCTTTAAAATGTGTTTACACCACATAAGCCTTTTAGATAAAAAACAGTAGTTTGAACTGTATTTGTTTAATTGAAATTCAAAGTGGAAACTAGAGATTAATTTATCAAACTGAATTTAAAAAATACACTAATATCTTGCTCATTTTGTATTCTTATAGATTTTGTAAATACATCAATCGGAAGGATCAATCATGAACAATCACAGCTGATATCATTTTATAATCCAGTATAATATTAGGATAAACCATAGCGTGGAATCTTGTTTTGGAGCGTTGCTGTTGTTTAGCCAGTAAGTTGTGATCATCAAAACATACTGAGATGTCATCAAAACCGTATGCTGATCTCATCCAGCGATGCTTGATGTGGGAATTGGTCTTTTCAGTTTTAATTTAATATTAGTTTATGCGGCGTCACATGAACCGATCTGACAGATCTGATAATAAATGTCATGCGAGTGTGATGATGAGTGTGTGGTTCAGCATTTAGATGATGTATTTATTATGTAACTCTGCTCTTCCTGGAATCACTGTTCGAGTCTCGATGATGTCAGGGCTTCGGCTGAAAGAGGCCTTTCTGTTAAAAACCACCTACAGGATTCGGTTTGTTTAGTAACATTTTGAGTAAATGTCAATGGCTTAACAGGAGAGGCATTTAAAAATATATACTGTATATTTGTATGATCTATATAAATATACTACTGTGGGGTTTAAAGGTCTGAGATCACTTGTGACGATGCTGTTCAACAGCAGCAATTTTAATGCATTTTGAGTGTAATTTATTATCTTCAGTTCAAGTTATTAATGCTAATATAATGCTAATTATATTAGCATTAAGTTATGTAACAATTTTGTTTTAATGACAGCAGTTTAATAACTCAGTACTTCAATATACAAGTTTAAATTATATGGGTGGTTTCCCAGACAGGGCTTAGTCCCAGACGAAATGCATGTTTGAGCTGCCTTAATTTAAAAACATTTTGCACTAAAAAATATCTTAGTATATATCAGGCACTGGATTCATCTAAAGCAGTGGTCTCCAACATGGTGCATGTTTATTTATTACATATGTTATATTAGCTTGGCTTTTTTAAAGGGGCCATGGCACAATACTTTTTTAAGATGTCAAATAAATCTTTGGTGTCCCTAGAGCACATAAAGTTTTAGCTCAAAATACCGTATAAATAATTTTATTATAGCAAATTTCAACGACCTATTTTTTCATGTGCTTGTAGAGAATGGTTAGCCAAAACTAAGTTACTGGGTTGATCTTTTTCACATTTTCTGGGTTGATAGAAGCACTGGAGACCCAATCATAGCACTTAAACATGGAAAAAGTCAGATTTTCATGCCATGGCCCCTTTAAGTATGATAACATTTTAAACAATGATAAAACATATCAACAAATAAAATCAAGTAAAACAAAAAAGTTTTGAGTAGACTATATTAAAAAAAAGTAGCCATTCAGGCTGTTTTATCCATTGTGGTAGCCCTTGCTCACAAAAAGGTTGAAGACCCCTGATCCTCTGCATAATATTATATACATAATGGTGTTCACAGATAAAGTCTTATATTTGATTTGTTGTTTTTGCAATTTAGACTTTTAATCTCTGATCATGAATTTGAATGACGGCTCATTGTTCGTGTGACAGGTGTTGCTTTGTAAAGATGCAGAAAAGCAGCGCATTCGTGACCGTGAGAAGTTCTCCAGCTTTCCACAGGTGAATATGACTTTATTGACAATATTTCTTGACAGCTGAATGCATTACATGTTATTCTGCTTAGTTTGGGATAGTTCACCAGAAAACAATTTACTCTTCCTTATGTTGTTCAAAACCTGTATTGGTTTCTTTGTTTTGCTGAATGCAAAGGAAGATGTGTATGAAGCTGGAAACAGAAGCACCATTAACTTCCATAATAGGAATAAATACTACTATGGAAGTGAATTGTGTTTAAAAACAGTTTGGATATAAACATTGCTTCAGATATCTCAATTTGTTTTCAGCAGAACAAAGAAATTCATACAGGTTTGGAACAACATGAGGATGAGTAAATAATGACAGAATTAAAATTTTAATTAATCAAAATAAAAATGCTATGCGGCAAACACGAGCAATTTATCATGAAGGTCTTGAAGCTTTTTACTCTTTTTATGAGAATAGCCTGTGATGTTTCCTCATTTGTAAGTTGCTTGCTTTGGATGAAAGTATCTGTCAAATTAATAAATGTATAAATGAAGAGTTTGGTTACAAAACGCAATAAATCCATTTTGACTAATTTAGGTAAAAACGTGTTTTCTATACCAAGAAAGTGACAAGATGAAAACCACTATTTTCTGTTACAAATTTTAACATAGCATCTTTAGGTTATTATAACAATAAAAATTCAAATCCATAATTTGATTTTCAAAGATTTATTATAAAAACTGATGATTTTTCCCACAAAATGCAATAAATCCATTACAAGTTTTTTTTCAAAATGCAATAAATCTATTGAATCAATATATAAATGTGCATTCATCTTTGCCATTGTATTGTATTTCATTAAGTTGACTAGTGGTATACACTGATAAAAAATAAACATTAATGGCATTAATCAAAACACTTACTTTGTCATATTAAGAACACTGTCATTGCTGCTGTCATCATTGAGAAGTCGTCGCTGAACTTTTTTGACAGCGATCAGCTATAAAATATTTTGGTCCTGCTTGATTTTCGTTGACTTCGAGTAAAATAATGGAACGTTTTTCATGAGATCCCCTGAGGTCAATGTGTTAGCAGGACAGAAGCTTGATGCGGTTATGTGAGAACAAGCAACGGCCGGCATTTTTCCTTCGCCTGAGTGCCTTTCACTTAAATTATTCGATTTTGATGGCTTATGTTTCTTCCCCGTCACGAAAACCACCACAGGTTTATCAATGCCATCAAAATTACTACAAAGTAGATGAGGAAAACTAGGATTATGTGTGTATTTAACGTGCTACCATTGTAGTATACAATGCGTGGAATGGTGCGCTGTGATTGGTTGAGCGGATTTATTGCATTCTGCAGAGAAGGAGGACTGGCGCTTATCGAGTTTTGGGAAAGAAGATGACAGAATAACACGGCGGATATTGGATATTGCATAAAATTAAGAATTTACTTTTTAATACTGACCTGATACAATACAGATTTTGGCGGTAACTCTTTTTTTTAAATGGTGTTTATCGCGTTTTGGAACCAAACTCTTCAAATATAATTTCCATTTTGTTGTAAAAATGTGGAAATCACACAACTGCAGACCTCAGTATGCAGCAGAATTTTATTTTGTCCAGGATTTACCTCTTCAGCGGTGTGTGTTCAACCATAACCAGATGTATATAAGATAATAGGCTCTTGGAATTTAGGAAGTGATGTAAGTGGTGCAGTGGCCAAGCCTAAATGGCTTCTTATTTTAAGTGTTCAGTTGGGTTTAGAAGAGGAAAAAGAAACTTTTACAGACGTTTGGGGTTAACGCGAACAGAGGCCTTTAAAACGCCGGCCGGTCATTGATAGGCTTGCGGCTGTGGTCTTGGGCCACCTGCGAACGACGCTGTTGTCTGCATGCCGTAATGCACTTAAAACAAATGTTTACTCGCAACATTAAGGGAATACTCCACTCAAAACAAACAACCCTGAGTCACACGCCCATAGGCCAAGACTTGAGTCATCCCACGATCACCACCAAAACCGAGCGGGTCGGGAATCTTTCCTCACTGCAGCCATGTGGAAAACATGAGGTCATTACAGGATGGGAAGACACTCGGAAGAAGTGGACATGAACACGGCATGAGATGAGTTACTGAGACCTGTGGATGTTTACAGATTACTTTATAAGTATTCTTGACTTGGAGTAAAAGTATCTTTAAAGCAAGAAACAAAGTTATGTGCGATTATAAACTTTATCTTAAATGAAGTTTAAAATCTTTCTTGCAACATTTGTACATTAATTATTTTGTCGTCGTTTAAAACCTTACAAAGTTTGATTTGATTTCTTCTCAAAACAAAGATTTTCTTTCACAAATATGGCAAGATAACCTTTAATGCAAAATGTAGCAGTTGTTCAGAGGATGGTTTCATATTTATAGGTGAAAACAAGGCGAACATGCTGATATATTTTTGCAGTGTATTGTTTTTGTAACACACACACGATGATATGTTTATTTGTGATAGAGTAATTATGATGACGTGTGATGTAATGGTCCACCCTTTCCCACAGATGTTTCCTGACTTTTTCAGCAAGTTTAATTTCTTCTCGCCACCATTGTCAGACAATCTGCCATCCGTCTCACACATGTTTGATTGGTTACTGTTTTGCAAGTTGTATAATGAACTCTTAAAATTGCCAGTAGCAGCATTTCCATTACCCTTCAAATTGAAATGGCCAATTGAATATGCACCCAATGGAAACACGGCAATATGGCATATACAGGTCACTTGACGTGCGTAAAAGTCATATGATCATTATTTTGAATGCCGCTGCGTGTTTGCTTGGAGGACAAGAAAGAAAAGGGCTGAAGGGCCGAAACCGTCTACTTTCATATTATATAGTAGGTGAAAAGCAGTAGGCGAGGCGAGTAGTATGTCCAAATTCATAGTATTCGAAAAACAGTAGACGAAAAGTACCCGGATGACCTACTACTTCCGGCAATATCCCGAAGTGTTCATTCAATGGACGCTTCCTATCCCGTGATCACCGAGAGAGGAGTTATTCAACGAAGTAGACGAAAGAGGGGCGTTGTTTTATTCAAAAGTGCCTAAAAGCGGAAACGCAGCTCTATTCAAATGCAAAAACATATATCAAACAGCTGTCCCTTGTGGTTAAATTGCAGTAGTTTAATGTCATTCCAGTTAACGACTAACTTGTTGTTATGATAATGTATGTCACGTGATGTTTCAACATGGCGAATGTAGTACGTCCGAATTCATTCATACTATCCATATTCGTACTATATAGATCATGCTGTTTTAATGGTCATCGAATTCAGTGCCTACTGTCACAGTATGAGATTTCGGACGCAGCCGAGGTGTGTTTGACTTCATGTGGCGTTTCAAGATCTGACAAGCGCATGACATCAAAATACCGTGAAAACGATTTGTGAGTCGACTACTTTTTTGGATGACTTGGATAATCACGAGACAAAAAATAATGTTTTAGTCGCATAACACTGGTTAATTGAAACGCAGACATTTTCGCAGTCGTTTTTTATCAACATTTAGACAGTTTTTGCACAAATCGCAAACGCAGCTAGTGTCATGTTCTCTTCTTACTGAGGTGATTATCTGTATATTAATATTTTGTACAGCAAATGTTTGTAGCTTCAGTCAGTTCAGGGACTTTTGGGGTGGGCGGAGTCATAGACCACACCCCAATCACAAAGCACACATCACTAATTACCATTGCACAAACTTGGTGTTACTGATTTAAACAAACCCCTATACATTGGAATGCAACTAGTAATTAACACAGTCTCACGAAATTACGTACCATACATTTTTTTATTCTTTTTCGATTTCTGTGTTTTATTCGTGACTGTATCACGGATTTCTGTTTACATGTCATTGTCACGTATTGGTTACTCAACTGCTTTTTTCTATATTCAAACCATTGTCGCTTCGGTTTAGGGTTAGATTTGGTGTTTGCGTTAGGATGTCACTTTACGTATTGGTTTATACTATTTTTTCTGATATTTTTTAAACCATTGTCGCCTGGCTTTAGGGATTGGGTTTGGGTAAAAATGTCATTTTCTGTAAATCTAACCCTAAACCGAAGCGACAATAGCAGGAAAATAGGACAAAACAGTTAAGTAAGCAATACATGACAATAACACGTAAACAGATATTTGTGATACGATCACGAAAAAACGCGGAAAGTTGTGACACAGTATCACCAAAAAGAATAAAAAATGTTTGTGACTACGGTACGTAATTTCGTGAGACTGGGCTGTATACATCCTACCAGTTAATGCAATAACTGGGAGATTAACCATTACCCCAGTTAAAAACAATAATTTGTTTGATGAAATTCTATAGATTTAGGCCCAGTCCCAAATGGCGCACTTCATGTAACCTTGCAAATTCGGACACAAGGCCGTAGGGCGTCCCTTTGTCATTTTAGGTGTCAGAAAGGTGCTCGGCGGCCCCCTTTTTCTTGGATATGCGCCCTTGATGCACACTTTACAAGTAATCAATGCCTCGTTTCATCACAAAAGTGCTGATTTGTAGGAAGACTGTCTGTGCTTGGTTCCCATTTTTGGATGGGCTTAAACGCAGGGTGCATGATTTTTGAAAAACACTTTGGAAAAGGGAGTCAGACCGACTACCAAAACACACTTGTAGTCAATCAGCAGTAAGGGGCGTGTCTACAAACCAGTGATTTCAAATGTCAACATTGGCTTTCAGAGATCATGCACCCCGCCTTTGAATAAAGAAGAGTTTCAGGAAAGATAAACCCTTTAAATGTTCAAAGTGGGCCAGGGCTGTGTTCAGAGATTTTTAATCTAGAAGCATTAGTACGGCTTGTGTTTTGTCATTTCTTAATATTAATTCTG
The DNA here is from genome assembly GCF_027580225.2 of Misgurnus anguillicaudatus. Taxonomy (NCBI): domain Eukaryota; kingdom Metazoa; phylum Chordata; class Actinopteri; order Cypriniformes; family Cobitidae; genus Misgurnus; species Misgurnus anguillicaudatus. The sequence continues at coordinate 30,229,535 of NC_073347.2, read as the reverse complement.
TGGATGATTTAGTACCAGCTGTATTTTCTAACACATAGTCATCGATGACATAATCACTGTGGGAATTTACTGTGGTTTTGTGGTCTCATGTCCCACTGGTCTTAAATGACCCTGTTTCTTGCCTGGACTTGTTTAGCAGATCTTCTGTTCTGTAAGCTTTTTATTCTCATATATAAACTCATGACATCACATTCGTCTCAGGACCACCAGCAGATACCTTCTTCAGCACGTGTGCACATCCACTTAACTATAGTAACCATGGATAGTTGGTTTTAAATGTAGTAATACCATGGTTAATTTTTGTAACAGGCAAACAAATAACTTTTTTATATTTTGATTTCACTGCACTATACAAAAGTCTACAAATAGTCATTAACGCTCAACACATGATGTCATGAAGCAAAGTGGTGCAAACTTTAAAAGCAATCATTGCGTTTTTACTTTGTCTGAAGTGTTACACGTTACTGTATAGTGCTGTAATAAGATGATATTTGCTCACACACAGACCCAGTTACTCAAAACCCAAACACGACAGGACGCGCTGAAGACAGGCAGTCCATCATATGAGCACGAAGACGTGTGTTTGGTTTCAAAGGTCTCAGCAGAGGAGATTGATCACAGCTTAACTCAACCGAGCGTCCTCTTTGACAGAGAGATCACTCAGGTATGATGCCTGGACTTCATCAATGATCCGATGATTTTATAAACAACAGACAGTTTATAGTTGTCAAGTAGTGAAATCAAATGTGTACTTTGCTTTTAAATACACTTCGTAGTGAATAGATGTCTTAAAATATTTCATTGCTTGCCATTATTTAGAAGAAAACTGTGACCCTGGACCCCAAAACCAGTCATAAGTCGCACGGGTGTATTTGTAGCAATTTTGTATGGGTCAAAATTTGTGATTTTATATGCCAAAAATCATCTTCCATAATGATATTTTGTAAATGTCCTACCGTAAATATATTAAAAATGTAATTATTATTAGTAATATAGGCCTATGTGTTGCAAGGATTTTGATTGGACAACTTTAAATGTGATTTTCTCAATATTTTGATTTTTAGCACCCTCCAGATTTTCAAATAGTTGTACATCGGCCAAATATTGCCCTATGCTAACAAACCATACATCAAGGAAAACTTTCATATGATGTACAGTATAAATCTTAATTAAAAAGATTACCCTTGTGACTGGTTTTGTGGTGCAGGGTCACAAATGTGTTTGCAATCTTTCACCACCTTGTCATACCTGTGCCTGCCAGGCACATTTGACCCCATAAATCGCAAAGATATTTTGCATATTAGCATTGTGACATTGTTAACTGACAAGATCATTCCTATTATCATTTTGCATTTGTTTTTCTTCATTTTGTATTCTTATTAAATTATTACATTGTTTTTACTTAGACTTTTCTTTATTCAAATCAGCATGCATTAGGGGAGAGCGGGGTAAGTTGTTACAGTTTTCACACTGTCTAACATTTACTGAGCACCATACATGACAATGGTATAAATCTCATACCAAATGAAAGAAGAAATTCTTGGGCACATATGTTGTATTCATTACATTTTCATATTTTATCTCATTACGGAGTTGTAGACTTGTGACAATTTGCCTTATCCAGTAAGTCACACTGTATTATCTAAAAAGAAGAACACAACTTAATTGTAATTATTGATTTAAATTTTTAAATTCAAACCAGAACTGGAAAAATTAACTCTAGGGATTTTCATGCTGCACTTAACCCTGGGTTATCTTTGTTCTAAACCCTGCTTTTAAACCTAAGTTAAAGATCGTTTTACACTTGTTATTTAGAAGCGGGGTTATCCCTGAAATTAACACAGGGTTATAAAACTCTGCTTGTAATTTAGAAGCGGGGTTATCCCTGAAATTAACCCAGGGTTATAAAACCCTGCTTGTAATTTAGAAGCGGGGTTATCCCTGAAACTAACCCAGGGTTATAAAACCCTGCTTGTGATTTAGAAGCGGGGTTATCCCTGAAACTAACCCAGGGTTATAAAACCCTGCGTGTGATTTAGAAGCTGGGTTATCCCCGAAATTAACCCAGGGTTATAAAACCCTGCTTGTAATTTATAAGCAGGGTTATCCCTGAAATTAACCCAGGGTTATAAAACTCTGCTTGTAATTTAGAAGCGGGGTTATCCCTGAAACTAACCCAGGGTTATAAAACCCTGGTTGTGATTTAGAAGCGGGGTTATCCCTGAAACTAACCCAGGGTTATAAAACCCTGCGTGTGATTTAGAAGCTGGGTTATCCCCGAAATTAACCCAGGGTTATAAAACCCTGCTTGTAATTTATAAGCGGGGTTTTTCCTGAAATTAGCCCAGGGTTATGAAACCCTGCTTGTAATTTAGAACGGGGTTATCCTTGAAATTAACCCAGGGTTATAAAACCCTGCTTGTAATTTAGAAGCGGGTTTATCCCTGAAATTAACCCAGGGTTATAAAACCCTGCTTGTAATTTAGAAGTGGGGTTATTCCTGAAATTAACCCAGGGTTATAAAACCCTGCTTGTAATTTAGAAGTGGGTTTATCCCTGAAATTAACCCAGGGTTATAAAACCCTGCTTGTAATTTATAAGCGGGGTTTTCCCTGAAATTAGCCCAGGGTTATGAAACCATGCTTGTAATTTAGAACGGGGTTATCCTTGAAATTAACCCAGGGTTATAAAACCCTGCTTGTAATTTAGAAGCGGATTTATCCCTGAAATTAACCCAGGGTTATAAAACCCTGCTTGTGATTTAGAAGCGGGGTTATCCCTGAAATTAACCCAGGGTTATAAAACCCTGCTTGTAATTTAGAAGCGGGGTTATCCCTGAAATTAACCCAAGGTTATAAAACCCTGCTTGTAATTTAGAAGCGGGGTTATCCTTGAAATTAACCCAGGGTTATAAAACCCTGCTTGTTATTTAGAAGCGGGGTTATCCCTGAAATTAACCCAGGGATATAAAACCCTGCTTGTAATTTAGAAGCGGGGTTATCCTTGAAATTAACCCAGGGTTATAAAACCCTGCTTGTTATTTAGAAGCGGGGTTATCCCTGAAATTAACCCAGGGATATAAAACCCTGCTTGTAATTTAGAAGCGGGGTTATCCTTGAAACAAAGCAGGGTTAGAATGTTATGACCACGATTAAACACAGCTGAAGCAGGGTTTCAGACACCTAACCTAGGGTTTAGGAAAGCACAGTGTGAAACGTCAGATTATTAATAGCCAGGGTTATCTCTTAACCCCTGGTTAAGTACAAACAGTGTGAAACAGATAATGCAGGATTCCGTTAACCCTGGGTTTAGAATAACCCGGGGATAACTATTTCCGGTGTGAAAAGCATGTGACGACTTGCCCCAAAGTCATTAAGACAACTTGCCCCAAACTGACATGTCTGCTAATGCTAAATCTCAGGGTTAGCTCAACATAGCAAGTTAGCTAAAGTGCAACCCAGTATCACGAAATTACGTACCTATAGTCACATAAATTTGTAAGTCTTTTCCGTGACACTGACACATTTTTCCGCCTTTTTACGTGAACGTATCACATATTTCTGTTTACGTGTCATTGTCAAGTATTTGTTACTCAACAGTAACAAATACTTTCTTTTCCTATTTTCTTACCATTGTTGCTTTGTTTTAGGGTTAGATTGACATAAAATGACATCCTTACCCAAACCCAACTGTAATGCCAAGTGACAGTGGATTAAAAATCAAAAAATATAAAAAAAATAAGTCATGAATAAAAGGTATAAACCAATATTTAAAGTCATCCTTATGCAAACACCAAATCTAACCCTAAACCAAAGTGACAATTTTTTGAAAATAGGACAAAACAGTTGAGTAACAAATATGTGATAATGACACATAAACAGAAATACGTGATATGTTCACGTAAAAAGGCGGAAAAACGTGCCAGTGTCACGGAAAAGACTCACAAATTTACGTGACAATAGGTACATAATTTAGTGATACAGGGTTGTAAAGTATCAAAAGACACGTTATTGTCTCCTCTATTTTGTGCAAAATAATAATTTTTAACATTCATACCTAACAAAGTTGTATTGCATAAAATGTAAAGTGCAATTTGATTACTTTTCAAGCCAGAAAATAAGAAAATTGTGCTAACGTCAGATTAGAGCAAATTTTGTAATGCAATGTATTGTAATGTAATGCAAATATTGCATTACATTTTGGGGAAATGTGCTTCATTATCATGTAAATAATCCTACAATGCCAAAAATCAGGTCCTAAAAATGCATTCTTTTTATTTATATTTTCTAAACGTGTTCTTGTAATTCAATCGAAAATACAAATTACTACTCGTCCTTAATATCTATCTTTAGGATTTAGTTTCGTCATTGCTATAAACAATAACATTTCTGTCTCTCTCCGGAGTGGTGGACCTGCTTTAGACGACTTTGATCTTTTCCAGATCGACCTCTGATGTCAAAAGTAGAGAATTGATTCAGCGCTTATATCGCTAATGTGGAAAATCACACCCGCGGTTGACAGAAATGAAAGCAATAGAGATAACAGTGGAAACAGAGCGTTCTGGCCCTATGACCCGGTCCTGAGCGTTTAGCTCAATCTTTCTGTCTGAAGTTGGAGGGCGGGCAGCACAGGGGAGCGGGAGAGGAGGGGAGGGCCACAAGAGGAGCAATTATTTTCAGATGAGATCATTGTTTGGCCCTGCCTGTTCACGCCTTAGGCCTTCTGAGACTAAACCGAGCCGCACAAGCGCTCGCGTTATCTCATCGCCACGCTTGCTCTGACAGGGGCATTTTTGGGGGGTATTTGCTTCATGACCACTGGACACAGCTGCTGTATTCGGCTCTGACCGTCAACAGTTTATCTACTAGTGAGATTTACTTTGCAAAGTAAAGTGGCCAGCAGGATGCATTGTTAATGTTAATAGGTTGAAAAACTGCTGAGGTTTATAATGCCATATGAGTGTTTTTACAGAAATGACCTTTATTTTACATGTCCTTTAAATGTCTAGTGACGTGTTGGGAAAAGCTTCTGTGTGTTTATGGTGATAAAAGCACCGACTAAAAGCACTCCTGAATCGAGTTTGTTCAGCATTACAGAGTTCAGGAAAGTGGAAATTGGCATTGGTTTAAATCATTTGAAGTACAAAGTTAAATTGAAGAGGTGAAAGTTATTGTACACTCCAACTTTCTTACATTTTTATAAGTGGTTTCCTATGAGACAGCAGTTAGGACATTTTGGGTGGTTTTTAAATGGTTATTTACAGGTCCAATAACAGATGCCAACCAAATTCTCTGAGACATTCCAGATATGGCTCTTTGAAAGAAGGTCTTTTGGAAAGTTTTGCTTGATTTATTGTTCGCCAGGTGAATTCATAAGCCTGCTCTTGAGTTGTGTTCAAATCAGGAAGTCAGAATTCCCAATGGAAAACCTACAGACCTCAGTTGCACTCAAAGCATTTATAGGTGTATTATTTCATCAATGCATTCGGTATAATTCAAAGACTATTGTTTTAAAAGGAAACGGAAGACACAGAGGCATTCGACTTCCCATATGAAGTCATCGTTTTCTCCGAAATCATCACTGTGGGGTAGGAGGGAGGCGATAGAGCTGTTTACACAGTCCTTGAAAATAGAAATACCTTTGAGGCTGTGGGAAAACCATTGAAAATAATGACAGATCTTTTATTAGAAATGACATCATATTATTTTTATCGCCACTCTAAAATCTTGCCAACAGTGTGGCGGTTTGTTATTTTATGTGATGTGTGTCTCTCTAGTCTGGTCCAGCAAATACAAGTGCGCTTTGAAGCGAGAGGTACTTGGGTATGAGGATTCATGATATCTTGTTATCTAGATTTTTGCCTCACTTACGTGATCTATGATTTTTCTGTTTTCTAACAATGCGCTATATAAAATAAAATTGATTTGCTTAAGTCAAAAGATTCATAAAGCAGTGGCGGCCAGTAGGGCTGAACGATATGGCCAAATTTTTTATCGCCGGAATACTTATAAATTTCGGTCGATGCGGTAGAAATCCGATAACGGAATGTTAAAAAAAGCCTTGGGATAAACTGCAAAGAATGCCCAAAATGAATGTCCGTACATAAAAAACTGCTATACAAATGAATTTATCAAGTCTACGAAGCCTTCTCTTATAAAACTATACTATAATATTTACAAAAATAAAAATTGTATAAATAAATTGATGTTCATTTTTTATTTGTATTTAGCCTTCATACAAAATTAAATGTAAACTCACTGTCAAAATAATCAGACTTTAGGGCTCACCTTTAATATTAATAAGGTTCATCTGAATGACATTAAGTGATTAATGTTGTAATGCAGGGGTCTCAAACTAATGGATCATTTTAATAACAAATTCTTCAGTCACAGTATTAACTTTCATAGTACCATCATTTTGAACAATTTGCTATTATAGTAATATGTGGAAAAATATTAATAAATAGTCTAAATGAAAGTGACCCTTAAACTTTTGAATGGTAGTAGCCTATTTAATGATAAATAAGATAGTTGGACAGAAACATTTATTTTAAAAGCTTTATTTGTAATTGAATAGCAAGCTACATAATCATACTGTGTTGAATATACTAGCAAACTACATCATATATACTAATAACGAGACCAATATCTGACTACATACTTTCATCTCTTGCACGTTTCTTTCCGACTTTTTAACACGTGAACCTGATTTTTCTCATCCGTATAGTTCAGTTTGCGTTGCATTACATCTCCTGTTCTCCCTCTATGGTGTCACCATTGAAAGCTGTGACTTGACGCGAACTAACCCCCGCACCTCCTTCTCGTATTCTGAGTGTCAGCTCTTCTCTGGGCGAACACCAGATTCATTGATCCGATCGCATTATAATAATGATATGATTTGACGCGAGGCACAGATGAGCGATTTAAATCCGATCAGGCATTATGTTTTTTGGAATGCGCGGCTCATGGTTGCTTAGCTGCGAAAGACGCCACGCGCACTGAAGGAAGAAGCGCGTTGACTGGCGCTTAACACTTGTTTTTAGACATGACATGTGAATGGCCACGGGACGCTGTAATGTATATCGAAATATCAGAAATGTGTTTAGAAGCCATATCACCGTTATTGAAAAAATATATACCGTGACATATATTGATATTGAATTATTGTTCAGCCCTAGCGGCCAGTGACTTCTTTTTTTGAGGGCGCTCGATGCGAAGTTCGTCACAACATGTATGTAGCCGTCATGTGTGTGGTTAGTCATTTCAAAATACGTGTTCTGCGCGTCGAGCGATCCTATGTGCATAACGTTTTTTTGTAAAAATAAGTACATGCTCCAGACACGTCTAAAAGGTTTATGATAAAAGAGATAATCTAATGCGTAATTATAGTTTACTTTTAAGGGAGTGTCTTGCGTGTATTTTGTGAACGTGAGCGTCTCTTTTATCATAAACGGTTTTGACGCATGTGCAGCAGGCACTTATTTGGACACAACACGTTATGCACATAGGATCACTCGACGCGCAAAACACATATTTTGAAAACACAAGCAACACACATGACACTCCGAACACTTATTTTGAATTTGCGCCCCTCGGATGAGCAGTCATAGACCACCACTGTCAAAAGTGTCAAATCCCAAAATTTCATGATATTCTTGTCCTTCCTTAACTTCCTTAAAGCCCCAGAAAATCGAAAAGGTCTGAATTAGAAATGCATCGATATATCAGTCAATAATCGAATTGGACGATAAAAGCAATTTTCAGCCGATAGTCATGGCTGATATAACCTTTTATTCATTTAGTTAACTAGTGGTATACACTGATAAAAAATAAACATTAATGGCATTAACCAAAACACTTTCTTGTCATATTAAGAACACTGTCATTGCTGCTGTTATACTTGGGACGTTGTTGCTGATTTTTTTTTTACAGCGATCAGCTGTAAAATGTTTTGTTCCTGCTCGATTTTCGTTGGCTTCGATTAAAATAATGGAAAGTTTTTCATAAGATCCCCTGGGGTCAATGTGTTAGCATGACAGAAGCTTAATGCTGTGGGGAGAACAAGCAACAGCCGACATTTTCCTTCGTCCGAGTGCCTCTCATGTAAATTATTCGATTTTAATGGCTTAAGTTTCTTCACCGCCACAGAAAACCACCACAGGTTTATCAACCCTACTGAAAAATCCAGCTAAAACCAGCATAAGCTGGTAGCTGGTTTTAGTTGGTTTTAGATGGTTTAAGGTGGTTTATGCTGGTCCTCCCAGCCTGACAAAGCTGGTCATGCTGGTGAGCCAGCTGGTATTCCAGCATGACCAGCTAACTCCAGCTAGACCAGCTTAAAATGTGACCAAAACACACCTAGACCAGCTTACTACACCAGCAAAACCAGCTTCCTACACCAGCAAAACCAGTTAAAACCAAGCTGGGGACCAGCTAAAACCAGCCAACCAGCTTATGCTGGTCTTAGCTGGATTTTTCAGTAGGGAATGCCATCAAAAGTATTATTTTGTTTTTGTTTGTTTGTTGATCATGAAGTACAAAGTAGATGAGGAAAACTAGGATTTTGTTTGTATTCAGAGTGCCGCCATTATTGTTTACAATGCTTGGAATGGTGCGCCTTGATTTTTTGAGCGGATTTATTGCATTCTGCAGAAAAGAAGTAGTGTCGTTTATCGCGTTTTGGGAAAAAAGGGAGAAAAGATGACAGAATAACACGGCGGATATTTGATTTTGCGTAAATTTAAGAATTGACTTTTTAATACTGACCTGATACAATACTGATTTTGGCGGAAACTATAAAAAAAGACGTTTATCGCGTTTTGGAACCAAACTCTTCAAATAATCGGCTATTTGTATCGGTGGAAAAATTTTATATTGGTGCATCTCAACAAGTCACAATATTTCAGAATAATTTGTTTTTGATCACAAACATTATGGGACGGAGTAAAATATTTGTTCACTTTCCTAACCGCGAGTACAGGTTACAGTACTAATGATGCCTGCCATAAAAAGCATGTCTAATTTTCCTAGGCTGTCTCCTTACATTTCGCCCAGTATTCTAAGACGTATGTTAGTTTTATTGGGTTTGGAGATTGTATCCGAACCATGTGATTAGTCTTTATTCTAGAAGAAATGACAACTTCACTTAGCGGTCTTTGCAAACGTTGTGATGTGGGTGGGCTTTTTGAAGATTGCCAGTGGTTATACATTGTGTTCATACCAAATAAACATGTCCTAGATCTATTTCGACTTGGCCACCTGTTTCCTATTCACACAATGTGAGCGTAGCCAGAAATGCTTTTTTCGTGCTCCGGCCAAAATAAACTTTTGTGCATAACATTGATATTCGAGAAACAGTGAGCAGTCTCCTTATGATATTTCTGAAGTATTGCTGTAAGTCAAGCGAGCACGTAATTGCTGTATTCTTTGAAATTCACGTAATAACAGCCGAGATTCACTTGATGTAGAGAAGGACGTTCGCTTTACACCATAAAGTGCCTTTACAATCTGTTTGCTCAATATTGTGTTTCCAGAGAGTACCTAAGTGAGCGTAAAATGGTCCTTAAGTGTCTCAATGTGCGTTCATGCTTCTGAATGAACAATAAAATCCAAAGCAAACAGTAAAAGGATGAAACTCATTTACTAACATCCTGATTTGTAATTTTCTGCCATTGGTTTTGGATCATTTCTCCCATAATGATTTTTTCAGGTACACAAGTAAGTATGTTTTTAGTATTACTTTAACAGTCCCGCTGCTAAGTGACAAATAAATCTGTACTACAATCTCCTAAGGCCACGTTCAGTTGTGAAGGTTGTGATGTTTTATGATTTGAAAGATATTAAAGGAATCATCATCTGTTGTGTCCTACAGGCTGAAACATGGATCAGAGGACGATTACGAGACCTGAGAGACAGCGGTAATGTCCAGAGATGTCTTCTGAAGGACTGGGACGAAGCACATCAAACCCTCCAGAGAGATTTAAAAGACTTTGAGAACACACTCATACGGCTTAACCAGGTGAGACTGACACAAGAGAGGAATCATCTTCATTAGGATATTAAAAGATTCATGAATCATATTTGAACTTTAACAGGTTTGAACATGCAGAGTTCGTCTGGCAAAAATTAAGGACTTCATTCCTATTGCAAATAAATGGCAAAACATTTACAAATTGTTATGGTAACGTCTTTTTAATGCTGAATAATCAAAACAGTTATCAAAATCAACGTTTCAACAAGACAAGAAAGCTTTTAGCGAGTCACAAATCCTTTCCCATGCCATGTTTTTCCCAGCACAAATGCTAAATTTGTCTTTTGGCCTTCTTGAATGGGGTCATTTGAAAATAGCAGATAATTAGCCTCTCCTGACATGACTCTCTCTCTCTGGTGGTTTGCCGAACCGGAATTCCAGTCATTTTCTGACAGTGAGAATGAGGCGCTGGGTGCGTTTCAAGTCTCCGATAATACGATTAAGATGTTGTTATAGTGGAACGTAAATGGCCAGGCTGTTTTTGGTAGCTCCACACGCTCATCTGCTTCTGAATGTTTACGCAGATGGGCGAGCCATTGATGTGCAAGGTTAACCCGACCTCCGACTTGGTTAAGAAGAGACTGGCTCATCTCCACGACCAGTGGAGCGCGCTCAAGCAGACAACTGCCAATCAAATCAAGGCGATGGGCGGAGCTAAGAGTCTGCAGGAGTTTAATATGAAGGTGGACCGTCTGGAGGCTTGGATCAAAGAGAAGGTTAAAAATCAAGTGATGATGGGTCACTGTTATTTTAAGGTTTAAATTAAAGGTGCCGTAGAATGTAAAACCATATTTACCTAGGCATAGATATACACTCACTTAAAGGATTATTAGGAACACCTGTTCAATTTCTCATTAATGCAATTATCTAATCAACCAATCACATGGCAGTTGCTTCAATGCATTTAGGGGTGTGGTCTTGGTTAAGACAATCTCCTGAACTCCAAACTGAATGTCAGAATGGTAAAGAAAGGTGATTTAAGCAATTTCGAGTGTGGTATGGTTCATGGATCTGCTCAGTTACTGGGATTTTCAGGCACAACCATTTCTAGGGTTTACAAAGAATGGTGTGAAAAGAAAAAAACATCCAGTATGTGGCAGTCCTGTGTGCAATAATGCCTTGTTGATGCTAGAGGTTAGAGGAGAATGGCCCGACTGATTCAAGCTGATAGAAGAGCAACTTTGACTGAAATAACCACTCGTTACAACCGAGGTATGCAGCAAAGCATTTGTGAAGCCACAACACGCACAACCTTGAGGCGAATGGGCTACAACAGCAGAAGACCCCACCTGGTACCACTCATCTCCACTACAAATAGGAAAAAGAGGCTACAATTTGCACAAGCTCACCAAAATTGGACAGTTGAAGAAAAATGTTGCCTGGTCTGATGGGTCTCGATTTCTGTTGAGACATTCAGATGGTAGAGTCGGAATTTGGTGTAAACAAAATGAGAACATAAATGCCATGGCCTAACTGAGCATTGTTTCTGACCATGTCCATCCCTTTATGACCACCATGTACGCATTCTCTGATGGCTACTTCCAGCAGTATAATGCACCATGTCACAAAGCTCGAATCATTTCAAATTGGTTTCTTGCACATGACAATGAGTTCACTGTACTAAAATGGCCCCCACAGTCACCAGATCTCAACCCATCCCACAAATTCTCGGGGCAGCCGCATATGTCGAAATTTCAGTCAAAACCGTTCTCTTTCATAATAAACAATCTGAAAACAGGGCTTTAAGTGTAAAATACCGAATTTGTCCTTTAACATTTTGCAAGTCCATAATAATAAACCATTTCTTTTTAAAGGCAAATCTTAGGGTTATAAATGGACATGTAAAACTGTCTCTAGATCATTTTTTGCACTTGATAAAGCCTCATACCTTCTATGTAGATATCAGAGAACAATTTACATATTATTTTAATGCATTCTTTGGCACCTTTAATGTAAATCCTCCAGACATACAGTATGTTTTTAATGAAGTGGTTATATTTATTCTTGATTTATTCTCAGATAGATGTCAGAAAATAGGTTATAAAATACCTTACCATCAACTTTATATTTTAATTTTGTTTATCAAATAATATTTTTAAATGTGTGTTTTGGACACACAGTGACACATTTTAAAATGCTAACCTGAATAATATTGCTTGTTTTCATTCTCTCATTAATCTCAGACTGTATTGACTCTGTGTTATGTAAGAAGTCTGTTCTGTTTTAAATCTCACCATGGTAGCCAGACTCATTTACAACAACAGTAGCAATATTCAAAGAAAACAATCTACAACAATTCGTAGCCGTAAAGCTTTTATACGTGTCAACAGGAAGAGGAACAATCGTTGGCTAACATCCTTGGGGAAAACATTGACAAGATGCAGCTTACCAGGAAGATCTTAGATTTGAAACAGGTGCGTGCTTTTAAACAACACTTCTCAGCAGGTCTTAATTCTCACTACCTTTCTGATAATAGAAAATAGATGTTTCCATTGATTGAACAAAATCAGTTCTTGACTTACAGTCTATCGTTTTATGTGACCCTGGAGCACAAAACCAGTTATAATGGTCAATTAAAAAAAGCTTACCATTAATGTATGGTTTGTTAGATTAGGACAATATTTGGCCGGGATACAACTATTTGAAAATTTGGAATCTGAAAAATTGAGAAAATCACCTTTAAAGTTGTCCAGATATAGTCCTTAGCAAAACACATTATATTCACACAAACTTATATTATCATCATATATAAATATATATTTTATATATTTACAGTAGGAAATTTGCACTTAAAATTCCCGTAATTTGATTGTGAAATTCACGTCATTTGCACATGATATTCGAATCATTTGCATGTCCTTCCAGAAAAACACTGAGTTTTTTTGTGATTGTTTATGCAATGAAATTGCAGGAACTTGCAAAAACTGTTTGCAGCTTTTGCAGCTTTTGATTGATGTACACGTCACTTAACATTTCCATGGAAACAGGGGACATGGCTGCGCTTGTGTGAAGTAAATGCAACATTTTTCAACTTTCTGCTAAGATATATGTGATTTTTGCTACGAAAATTTGGGGATTATGAAATCATGCAAGCCCCGCATATTTTGCGCACAGAAATCTGCAATTTATGCTGCTAATGTGCGACAAATTTGAAAATATCCGGACTTTGGCTGATTATGCGTTAAATCATGCGTTGCATAATCTCGTTTTTTCTGGTTTATATAGCTAAAATTGAGTAAAGAGCTTTTTTAAAACTTACCAGATTGTCCGACCTCTTTGCTCACTTTATTTCAAGGAAGATTCTTATTATTTCTGTTTGTACCGCTCCTGGTGTCCACATACATCCACAATGATTTTGTCCTCCATTGTTGTTTCATATTTTTGCCTCAGCTTGCTATGTCATAATCACTTCACTACTAGAGCAAGCTTGTGATTGGTTGATGTGGCGCAAATATCTGCCAAAGTATAGATATTTCAATTTGCACGTATCACGCGCAATGCCCGTCAAATGGCCAAAACGCTAAATTTGCACTGCGTCATTTGCATGAAATGCACCATTCGCGCCGCCTCATTCACGAATCGCGTCACAGGAGGTCTATTGAGTCTTTGCATTAACTTAACATGTAAATCACTCTCGCTTGATACTCCGTACTACGTTTTTTTTCTTTTCTCAATTTTTGCCATGTCACACCATATGACAGATATGGTTTATTTCTCAACTATTCAAATGCAGATATCGGATACGAGTTGCTTTTTAAAAGATAAGCGGGTCATAAAAAACAGATATAGTCAACAAATTGAACATCAAGACTTATTTACAGGTATCGCTAAGTGGACATTATGTACTGAATTTGTATAAAGATCTTCAGGTTTTCTCTTGCTATGGAAACCAGTTGTACTTTTAGTATAATGAATAATAGACTGATGCCAAAAAATGTGATTCTATAAGCAGATAAACTACGGTTGAGTTAAAGTTAAGATCACTGCAGCTCAAAAAAAAAAAAAATGTTTGCTTTGACTGTCTCTCAGGATGAACAGCTGTATCGTAATCTACATGAGGAGATCAATCATATGGCCCTCAGGCTTGAAAAACAGGGGAAGACGGACGCAAAGACCATCTCCACGCGAAGAAAACACATCAATAAAATGTAAGTACATTTAATAAAACAACCTAAACATGAACACACCCTATATATACACATGCTATTCATTCATGACACTTGTCTTTGTCAACTTCCCAGGTGGCTGAAAGCTCAGTCCCACTTGAAGGACTATCATGCGAATCTTCAGCTGGCTCTTGAAGTTTCCTCCTTCTACCAGCAGGCCGATAACGTTATCTGTTCCATCAACACCATGGTACTTATTTATTTTTCTTCCATAGTTACATAAACATTGCTATTTATGTTCAGAAACTACACCATTGTGCATGAGTTTATACCACATCCATGTATGCTTATATGCTGTTGTAATCTAAAAATATTATTTATTGGGTGCTGTCCTTTTCATTCAGAGTAAAAGCCTCTCCCGAAGCAATGGTCCGGAAAACAGCCGAGCCGGCGAGATTCGGGACATTGCCAGCCAAATCATGGTGTGTGATTCATATCCCATTACAGTTTTGAACACAGCCTCTGACCTCTCGCAGTCCAAATCTCCGTCAAACACCCTCCTGACCACTGTTTGTTTTCCTGTCCGTCCTGTTTTTGTCTCAGATGCTGGATGTAACCGTGTCTCAGCTCTCAAACTTACACCCGGCGCTGGCGGCCAGGGTCACACAGAAGCAGAGCGAGATGAAAGAGTGCTGGGCCGTCCTCCAGAAGACTGTCAGGTACTTCAAGTTTCTAGAATTATATACCGCATAAACCCCTACGGTGTCCTTGTGGGGTCACAAGCCATTTACCTCCTTAATGGGCAAACAGCGGGTTTTCTACAGGACTCGAGGCTCTTTCCACTGCTTTGTTTTTGTTGTATTTGTGTTTCTCACCACCAACCGCACGAGGCACAGCCAGGGAAACCGCTTCCAAATGACAATTAGATGCATATAAAAGATTTGTGTTTAGTTTCATAATGTCAGCAATTACTAATCGAAATATTTTCCGATGATTGTAATGCTTTGAAATACAAGACTCCAAATGTGCTTTTTGATTTTGTTGGTAATAGACGCTTTTGTTATGTTTGCTCTAATTCATTGAAGTCACTAAATATGACTTTAGGCTAGTTTAGCACCATCTAAAGCTACTGCATATGTTTACTGCTGCAATCACAGGAATTTATTTCTTTTCTTAAATGTATAAGCGTTTATTTAAACAATGCAGAACATGTGTTGAACACAAGCAGCGTGCTTTGTTTGATGAAAATCTAATAAAAGATCACAGCCAAGCTGAATCAGGGGTAATTTAATGACATCATGGTATGTTCACTCATAACAAGTTCATCATAATTTAAAAACTTCTGTATTTGAGAGCACTTTTAAGATGTGTTGTATTTCAAGCAGACATGGTCAAAGGTCATAGGTGGGTTTTAGGTTTATAGAATATTTATGACTAAAGTCAGGTTGTCAACTCTTTTATACAGTCGCCATCCAAAGTTGCGGATTAAACTTATGCGCAAAACTGGAATATCGCATAAAACATTTGCGAATAAAGCACCGTCAACTGCATCAAAAAGCACAAATATGTAACTTCCTCATAAACTTGCGCCAAATGTCAAAAAGAAAAATGTTATTATTCGTCTATAATAAATTGCTAGCTTGCGTACCAGACGCGCAGACGAAACGCAATAAACGCGATTATGTAATCTTGCATTCAAAGATGGAAGCCTGCTGTTTGGGAACATAGTTGCAACTTTGATGACACTCTTTGGATAAGACATTTCAGAATTACCAAATCGACTTTTGATGCGCATTAATACGTTTATTCGGTAAATGTGTTTACATCGCAACTTATGCCTATTTATCCGAATCAGTTTTTTATGTGCATTGCTAAAATTAATGCACATCTTAGCGTTTCCATCCAGCTTTTTTATGCATACCCCGAAATGTGCATAACATTTTTTGGATGTAAACATGCCTAGTGTAATTTCCATTTTTCAGAGCACTATTAATTATTGACACAATATCACTTGGTATAAACTCGAATGACACGGCACAGGTTTTTAATAAAGTCAATAAAGGAAATTCCTACAGAACATTACTGAAGTTAAGCTTTAATTTCATAGTTTTGCTACAGTAGGGCATTACTAATTCGTATGGATGCACCGATATCCTATAATCGGTATTGGCAGATAAAAGCATTTTTTGGACATAAAACAGCCAATGATATGGACAGATTATATCCTGTCAGTCAAAAGGGATGGAAAAAATGCATCAGAACTTATTTTGAATTGGATTTCAATGACAACAATTTGTACTTTTAGGATTTCACAACATAATACTTTGAAACAATAAGTAAAAAGCAAAACTATCGGTATCTATCGGTATCAGTAGATGTTATTCTATTTAATCAAATATCGGTATCGGCATAATTTTTTTTATTGGTGACGACAACAAAATTGCAGTTTGTACGCTTTGCCCTTCTAGGATTTTATGGCATAATATTTTAAAACAAGAAGTAAAAAGCAAAACTATCGGTATCTATCGGTATCAGTAGATGTTATTCTATTTAATCAAATATCGTATCGGCATAAAATTTTTGTATTGGTGACGACAACAAAATTGCAGTTTGTACGCTTTGCTCTTCTAGGATTTTATGGCATAATATTTTAAAACAAGAAGTAAAAAGCAAACCTATCGGTATCTATCGGTATCAGTAGATGTTATTCTATTTAATCAAATATCGGTATCGGCATAAAAATTTTGTATTGGTGACGACAACAAAATTGCAGTTTGTACGCTTTGCTCTTCTAGAATTTTATGGCATAATACTTTAAAACAAGAAGTAAAAATCAAAACTATCGGTATCTATCAGTATCAGTAGATGTTATTCTATTTAATCAAATATCGTATCGGCATAAATTTTTTGTATTGGTGACGACAACAAAATTGCAGTTTGTACGCTTTGCCCTTCTAGGATTTTATGGCATAATATTTTAAAACAAGAAGTAAAAAGCAAAACTATTGGTATCTATCGGTATCAGTAGATGTTATTCTATTTAATCAAATATCGGTATCGGCATAACATTTTTGTATTGGTGACGACAACAAAATTGCAGTTTGTACGCTTTGCTCTTCTAGAATTTTATGACATAATACTTTAAAACAAGAAATAATAACTATCGGTATCAGTAGATGTCATTCTAAGTAATCATATATTGGCATCTGCAATCGAAATTTTGTATCGGTGCATCCCTATTGTTCTCACTTTGGGAAAGAAGTTTAAACACATGTTTTAAGTGCTAGTTTGTTCTATGGATGTAAATACATCAGATCATGCAGTCCAGTACAGTCAGTCCTCCCTGGAATCTGGTTATTCCCACGTGTATATTTATTTTAAAACATGACGTTATGCATTTCGCCATTGATCTTCGTAGCTTTGAACTGAAAAGTTGGCTAATTCCAGAAGTTGCGAGCAGCAGATGTGCAACAGCAGATGTGCAATCATCAATTATACTGTTATATATAACAAACAACGAATGCGTATCATCCACGTATTCAGAATCAGTGATCAAGCTTCTGTGTTCGTGGCTTCAGTCTTTAAAACAGCTGGCGGGGTTTTGATGGTGTTTGTGTTTGTAGGAATGAAAAGGCGACTCAGTTGGCCTCAAACTCCTCATTAACCAGGGAAGGCAGTGACCCCCAAACCCCAAGCCAAGAGTCGCCCGGCAGCGTGGGAACAGACCCAGGCCGAATTATGGGAAAAGAAGTGAAAGAAGAACACAATCGCCTGAAGGGGTTTACGGTATGTAGCTTTGCTTTATGGTCAAATGTTACCTTGCACAAAGTCTTTCTTCTACCTGGTTTTTCTTGTCAAGTCAAACTGACATAAAGACCCTGTCCATATACGATTCAAGTAAACATTCATACAATTAAAAAGCCAAAGCGGCTTATAAGAATATGGCCACACATAAACACTCGCTGCAGTCCAAAGCTGATGGTGTAATTTTCTTCATTAATTTTGATTGATTTTCTCACTACGATCTCGACAGCAAAACATGGCTCCTCTGTTTCTGCTGGTTGGTCTGGATACGATGCAGACGAGTTGATTTCTTTTATTTACTTTATTTTATGACATCCTTTCTATCCAACAAAGCCCTGTTGTCTCTGATATGGCACTCTTACGGTTTTATTGACCCTGGCAGGACAGATCCAGACGTTTTCACGGGGCGCGGCGTGCTGGGATTGTGTGGTGAGCGCAGAATGAGGAGCCAGAACAAACATTATTCTCTCTTAATACTCCCAAATCTCAAAAGTTTTCATATCCGCTGGCATTATGGCTGAAATAACATCTTTTGGACTTACCATAGCGGCAGAAAGCGCTCATTGGATTAATAAAGCAGTAACGTAAACCATATTATGGTCAATTAACATTGAAGAGAAGTTTCAGTGTGTGCCGTCCGCGTGTTTATCCTGGATTTATTTCTGGACATTATTAAACATACATGTTCTCAGTTACTTTACATTACATGGACTTTCAGAAATTAATGCTGCTGAAACCAGCATAATTCATATAGTTATATTTCTGTTATGCCATAGGTTTGATTAGTTTATTATTCTAAAATAAGGAAAAAAATTACAGTATTTGTTCAGTATTTCAAATATTGTAATTGCCAAACTGTTTGGGGGGAAGCCAGCATACGCACACAGTCGAATGCACTGCTTCGCAAAGCATACTTTATTTGACTCAAACTCATACAGTATGTAGACGTTGAACGCATGCAGTACCTCTCATGGCCTACAGGATTCCCTAAGAAGCAGTTAACTCTTTCCCCACCATTGACGAGTTATCTCATTTGCCTGAAAAAACGTATTCCTGATGACTTTTTATGGTAATCTGTAATATGGCGGTTATCCACTAGATTGCGCACCTACCCAATTTATTAAAAATAAAACTGAAGCAAAAATTATTTGTTAGTTTTACAATAGTTAGTTTGATAATCGTTCTGAATCTGATTTCTAAAAAAATTCCTTCACAAAAATGTAATTATTTTAGCTTTTTGTTCAAAAAATTTTATTTTTAAAGAAAAATACCCATATTTAAGTGTTTATAAACAAAGAAAAAAAATAAAGATATGATGAAACAGTTTTTTTCCACTTTTTGTTTGTTTATTGTTTGTTTGAAAGCAGAGGGTGGTTTTTTCATTTGATATATTTGTATGGTTATATATTTTTAGGCATTTTGTGAAACTTTTTTGAAAATAACAAAAAATGCTGGCGGGTAACTTTAAAAAAAAGGCTGGCGGGGAATGAGTTAAGTGGGTCAAAAGGAGTGATGCCACAAGTTAAAACTCATGTAAATATCTTTGTACTCTTTCATGGTACAGTTGTATAAATGAGGGTACTTCCTGACCTCTTCGCACAATCTCTCAAATATTTTTTCCGGTTCGTTTTGTTTATGCAGTTTTTCATCGACTAGCTTGTGAATCGAATTTTGGATAAAAAAAAATGCGCATGTGTGACTTATTCTGATAATGAAATTTGCATTACGCCTAAAAAGTGAACTTGACTTGCCGTGGGTTCACACCAGCCGTGTTTGAGGCATCAAATTCACGTCTACCTTGTCTAGTTTGCCGCTTGAACATTTTGAGTTTACTTACTTCATTCGCGCGTTAAAGCCGCGGGTGAAATTCTAGTCATCGAGACATTAATGCGGAAAATTGCGTCATGGGAGGGGCTACTGCGACTCCACCCGCATCCTGTAATCACGTCATTATTAGAGCAAGCTCCTGATTGGTTAACGCGGCGTGTTTTTCCACCAAAGTTCACATTTTTCAACTCGCATGTTTTCCGCGACAACGCTCAATTCGCGCGAACTAGACGTACGAATGAGGCGGAATCCCATCTACCGCGTTGCGCTAAACGCCTCATTCGCACCGCGAGACCTCCAGGCGTGCGTCAGCGCATCTTTACATTGACTTAACATTGAAATCACTCGAGTTTGATGCCTCTACCATAACTGGTGTGAACGCAGCATTACGCCTTACTGTTTCAGCCATGTGTGTCATATCATTTCTAGTTTACTTCTTGGTTGGAAAACAGAAGCTAACTGTAGCTTAACTTCAAATGTAGTCTTTATATCAAGTGTTTCCCAGGCTTTGTATTGTTGGTACATCTGTGAGCGTCATATCAGATTTAAACAAAGGCTGCTTATATCTGCAGCGGTAGCCTGGGTCACCTAGGTGCAGCGTCTATGTGAGCTGTGCTCATTACACTTTATACAGACTTTTACTGGGATACAGTGAACCCACAAATCTCCAAGACTAGAAGAATGCCAGATTCTGCCATCAGCCCAGACTCCACCCACAGGGGTGTTGACATAATAATGGTATTTTAAGGTCGAGATGTACAGGCAGCAGCTGTCGGAGATGGACATCCCTGGAAATGACACTCAGACGAACATGATGATGGATGTGTCCTCGTTCACACAATAGCCTGACTCAGCTTAGGCCAGAAACATGCTATACACAATTACACAGATGCCATTGGATGACCAGCGTGCAAATCTTGACTTAATGTGTCAAGGGGGCGATAGAGTTACCTTCAAATGTCTGTGTCAGTAAAACGTGTTGTTGTGCAAGTAGCTAAGTTGCTTAGCCAGATTCCCCTCAAAACCTAGAAGAAGAGAGTTAATATCTGCTATAGCAATATCTGTATATTATATGTATATAAAGCTTGCATAGTCAAACCTTTTAACCACCAGATTCATCAGTTTCTTTCTTAACGGGTGCCCAATCGTGTACTTGCCCTGATATTTATACACATAGTGAGGGCCAGCATGTTGCTTATGATGTGTGTTTGGATGAGGGTGTGTAGCCAGGCCTCTTGTCCAGTGACGTGAGGGCCGTTTCTCCTGCTAATGGATCCCAGATGTGTCAGACACACACTCCATATGGAGCTCTTGGCTGACATCACTCCACAACTTTACACTAAAACAAAAGTCTTGAACGAGAGAGAGAAAGAGAGGTGATGGAATACAGAACAAATCTCAAGTGTTAATTGATATCAGCGCTGGGAACAGAAAGGGCACAGGAAACAGCGGTCTGGAATGACTAACTAAAATTATTTAATGGCTCTTAAGAATACTCGATTTTAAAAAGTAATCACTTTCCAAGTAACAAGCGTCTTTTTTCAGCCCTAGTAGAGCTGGAAAGCTGCAACTACTTTTGACGTGACAAAAGGATTGTTGTTTTAACTTAAAGGCTGGACTTCTGTCACGAGAGCGACCATTTTGAGCGTTGCATTGTCCCCTATTCCTATGGTGCTTCACAATATGCTTCCTTGTCTTCTCGCTTCTACGTCCTACATCCTATGACCCGGAAACCGATCGCACTCTGCCATCTTGTAGGACATCTCAATTCTTTAATTTCACCGCGTGGAGGCGAGGAACGAGGAGTTAGGAGGCTTTCTGAGGAGTCATGAGCGATGATACACAAATGTATCCTATGCGGAAGTGTTATGGATTGTTTAAACCTGACGCACGTATAAATCCTCACGTCTTTAAACACCAATAAATGTTGGTATTAATCATTAAATTATTGTAAATGTAGACTCGTTTCAGACAGAATATTTAATATTTATGTATAAACCACCAATCTATATAAATGATCAGTGGTATAAACACATATGAAGAGTTGAAGTTTTATCTTGTCACACATGAAGAGAATTTCGGTAAAAATGTTTTTTCTATACCAAGAAAGTGGCAAGATAAAAACCACTATTTTTTGTTACAAACTTTTATATAGCATTGTTAGGTTATAGTAACGTAAAAAATGTAAATCCATTATGTAGCCCCTTACGGAACGGCTGAAATTCCACAAGTGGGCGTATTGTTTCTCAGACGTTGCACAATAAACGTGGCATCCGAATATGTTTATTATAAATCGTGAATGAAAAGTGAGATTAGAACGAATTTCTGTTAGTGAACTAATTGTATACACTATTTATATCGTAATTCGGTCAGAAACGTCAAGATTGTGAGATGAACAAATCGTTTTGGATTAAATGGCTTGTCTATTCCATTTCCTTGGACTTTTGGGGATTTATGAACAATTTGTTTTGGACAATTTCACCGAAGCGGATAAAGGGAAGATTTTGAACGTAAGTAAATATCCTAAATCGGCGCCGCCCGGTTCTGGTAACTAACAACTAGATTACATTTTTATGACTGCTAAAAATCATATTATGCTTTGTGTGTGCGCTCAATAGAATACCGAAAATCTAAGCTTTACAACGATGTGCCGCATATTTTGAAGATTTAATGCTTCAAAGTTACAATGAGGTAATGCAGCCTCACGTGCAAGGGAGGGGGTGAACCGTGTACGGCACAGTGCTCCTTATCAGGTTAATTTCCAAAATTTATTATAAAACGGAATATTTTTTCCCGCAAAATGCAATAAATCCATTACAAGTTTTTTTTTTTCAAAATGCTATAAATCTATTGAATCAATATATAAATGTGCGTTCATCTTTGCCATGTTATATTTATTTAGTTGACTACTTGTATACACTGATAAAACAACATTAATGGCATTAATCAAAACACTTACTTTGCCATATTAATAACACTGTCATTGCTGCTGTCATCCTTCGGAAGTCGTCGCTGAACTTTTTTGACTGCTATCTGCTTTAAAATGTTTTGGTCCAGCTCGATTTTCGTTGACTTTGAATAAAATAATGAAACGTTTTTTATAAGATCCCCTGGGGTCGATGTGTTAGCATGACAGAAGCTTGATGCTGTCGTGTGAGAACAAGCAACAGCCAGCATTTTTCCTTCGGCCGAATGCCTCCCATGTAAATTATTCGATTTTATGGCTTACGTTTCTTCCCCGCCACAGAAAACCACAACAGGTTTATCAAAGCAATCAAAATTACTATTTTGTTTGTTTGTTGATAACAAAGTACAAAGTAGATGAGAAAAACTAGGATTCCTTGTGTATTCAGAGCGCCGCCATTATTGTTTACAATGCGTGGAATGGTGCGCTGTGATTGGTTAAATGTATTTATTGGGGTTTGGAAAAAAGGGAGAAATATGACAGAATAATCAGATTTTGTGTAAAATGAAAAATTGACTTTTTAACACTGACCTGATACAATACAGATTTTAGCGGAAACTGATACAAAAGGCATTTATTGCGTTTTGGAACTAAACTCTTCATATTAATTTAACAGCACTTTTATGAATGTGTTTATTTTAATGTATGAACTCTAATTCGAGTATGTATTTAATGTTATTTTTCTTGTTAACTGTTTAGTTTTTTTTTTTTGCACTTGATAATTCTCATCCATCCTTGCAAGGAAAGGAAACAAGGATGCACAAATAAGAATTGAGAAGCACCCCTAGTAAGAGGACTCTCTTACTACACACTCTTGCTATATCCAATATCTTTGCAGCTGTTTGTGTTTGTCCATATTTTACCCAACCACTGGTTAAAGACAACACAGCTTTTAGTGTAACATGACTGCTGAACTATTTGTCAATCTTCAGTATTACAGTAGCTCCCTCAAAAAACAGTGAGTTTTTTTTGTACTGATTCTAAATGATTGTCAGTGATGGGTGTTTTAATCGACACATCTCATCACATCATTTGTTCTTATCTAACCGTTCACACTCACTAACAGTCTGATAACGTGCCGCTAAGTGATTAAACTCATTTTTTGAGTGGCATGTTTATAAATGTTATTAAGCCCCATAAATGTGCCGCTCTCTCCAAATGGGACTTTCTCAGGCAACCCTTTCTTTCTTGCTCCCAGGCGTCAGACGTCTCTTTCTTCTAAAATCTGACTCATTTCTCCTGAGCTCATATTTAGAGAATGCCATCCTTAGATTCATATGCTGTCATAAAGCAGTGGTATAAACGCCTGCAGTCAGCCAGTTTTACTTCGTTTCTCAGCCAGAGTTGTAAGTTTTAACTTTATCAAAAGACTTTATTCATGTGTCTGCTTAAATTGTTGGTTGATTCTTTAATATGCAATACATCAATGGATTGATATATATTGTAGACTATGAAGATTTGGAAACACTTTACTTGAAGGGGTGTTCATAAGACTGACATGACACCTTCATAATCAAGACATGACACGTACTATGAACATGAAGGAGATCTTATGCACGTTTATGACAGTCCAGTCTCACGAAATTTTTTTATTCTTTTTTCGTGATATTATCACAAATTGTCGCGTTTTTTCGTGAACTTATAATGAATTCCTGTTTTCGTGTGATTATCACGTATTGGTTACTCAACTGTTTTTTCTATTTTCTTACCATTGTCGCTTCGGTTTAGGGTTAGATTTACATAAAATGACATCCCTACCCAAACCCAACTCTAATCCTAACGCCAGTCGACATATAACAAATAAATCAGAAAAAAATTGTATAAACCAATACATAAAGTGACATTCTAATGCAAGCACCAAATCTAACCCTAAACTGAAGCGACAAATGTTTGAAAATAGGAAAAAGCAGTTGAGTAACCAATACGTGATAATCACACGAAAACAGGAATTCGTTATACGATCACGAAAAAACACGAAAATTTGTGACAATATCACAAAAAAAGAATTAAAAAATTATGTGACTACCTCACAAAACCTTGTGAGACTGGGTAGTTTATGACAACTATCATTAAGTGTAATTTGTTCAATTATGTCATTTTTAATGCTAAGATGACATTATTTGAGATGTCTTTGTAATGACAACTTGACATTAACCAATAACTTGTAACTTGACATTACCAAGACAACATAACTGACCACTTCTTACCAGTGATACAAATTGAATTTGTAATTAAGTGTTAATACTCTGTCATATAGTTTTGTAACAGCGTCATAAATATTTTTCTTGACCTCAACTACAGTGGTACACATATAATCTGTCATTAAAATGTCATTAAGTGTTAATACTCTGTAATATAGTTTTATAACAATTAATATTATTTATAAGTTTCCTCCATGTGTTTAACAAATAAAATAATTCAATCAATAATAATAATTAAAATTTATAAAGTTGTATTTTATTGCATTTAGAGACCAATTCACCTAAAATTAAATGAAAACAGTTAAGCCATGCAGCGTTGAGTCCATATCGCTGCAAAGTTAATTACATTCAATTAAATTGATTAAATATTTTGTTAGTTTTTTCTTCTGTCAGAAAATTTCAGAACCTTCTGTGTGAGGAAGAATATGTCGTGTTAGTTGTCAGTTTTTTTTTTGTATTGTGCACATACATAAAGTTAAGTACAATCTTTTCACGTCTCTGTTGCTTTTTGTTAACCTGCTAAGGAACACTGTGCCGTACATGGCAGGGGCACGTGAGGCTGCATCAACGTCATTGTAACTTTGAAGCATTAAATCTTCAAAATATACGGTCATGCGGCACATCGTTTGAAAGCTTAGACTTTCGGGATTCCATTAAGCGCACACACAAAGCATCATATGATTTATAGGAGTCATAAAATTGTAATCCAGTTGTTAAGTTTTATAATTATTCTGCTATGTCATGTTTATGACAGATTTAGGACAAGTTATGATGTTTTGGTTTATGTCATGTTGTCAAAACAAAGACATTTCAAACAATGTCATCTTTGCATTAAAAGTGACATAATTGAACAAATGACACTTAATAACAGTTGTCATAAATGTGCATCTCCTTCATGTTTACGACACATGTCATGTCATGATTTTGAAGGTGTCATGTCAGTCCTATGAACACCACTTCAAGTAAAGTGTTACCGAATCGGCTGGGTTTTCACTAAACAGGGCCGGGTTTCCCGATAATGATTGAACTTAGCTCTTAAGAGCGCTTTCTACGAGCCACTTAACGAACATTCGTTGTTCATTTACGTGCGTTTCCTAAAGATGCACGTTAAACGATCGCTCGCAGCTGGGTTTTAAGTGCTACTTACGAGTCGCTATCCGAAATGCCTTCTGCATTTTATGTAATAGTTTTTTAGATTATTATTATTATTATTTGTTTTTATTATCTATGTTTATTTATTATTAGGGATTATTGCATTGTACCGTACATATTTATTTGGTTTCCTTAATCAGATGCCATTTCACTTCAAAACAATTATTTTTACTGTAGATTAATTATTGAAGCAATTTGTATGAACCATTTATCAATTTGCTAGTACCAACTTTTACCAAAATTTACCAAATATGTTTTCCTTCTTTATTAATTTATGTTTAGTAATTTAAATTTCTCATTTTAATTTTAAATATATTATATTAAAGTAATTTAAACAAATAAACAAAGAAGAACCCAATAAATAAATATACATTAAAAACATTACATTATCATCATTGCAGAAGTGTAATTTGCTGGTTGTCCTGCAGGTGACCTTGTATCTCTGTTGTCTTACGATGCACTTATGAATGAACGATTATTCGAGCACTCGTAGATCTACGATGATTTTCAAGTGCTACTTAAGCTACGAAGCTTTTGGGAAATGGCCCGTAATTTTAAGATGATTCGTACGATCGTTTTTTACGATCAACTTAGCCTTACGATGCTTTTGGGAAACCTGGCCCTGATCCATTGTTTTACAGCAGTGAAAAGGTGAATAGGCTTTTTCTATTTAAAAAAATCACCTCATATTACCTCAGTTGGCATTGCCTTCCAAGACCAGAGCCAATTAGGATTTTGTCTGAGCTTTTGATGAAATAGAAATATACGAATTTATATTTTATTTTTCTAATCTTAATATTTTAATATGTAGACTGACTAACTTTTTCCTTTTTTGTTTTCATTCATTTAAACCATATTTAAAAAACATGAAGCTGCACTCCCTCGCTAATCTCAAAGTATTGCAGTACCCTTGTTTGCCAATAGATGCCCCCCAAGCAGACCCTCTGCTTTAAAAAAAAATTCATCCTACCTTCATTTTTTTTCACTTTTTATCACCTCTCAAATATGGGTAGGTTTCTTTAAAAAGACACATTTTTGAGCAAAAGTTAAGGACTTTTGATGGAGATCAAATTCAGAGCCATCATCAAAACACACTCCGAGTTCTTACTGTTTGCCCTAAGGGGTTGATTCCAGGTTTTATAATATAAGTTGGATATATTAGCGCCACTTGGTGGATAATAGCGAAAATACAGATTGCTGGAAAAACTCGTCAAACGCAGGAAAGCATTTTCTCTTAATTGACTAACTCGTCAATGGCGGGGAAAGAGTTAAATGAGTATAAGATTTATTGTGTTTTCACTATTCCATCCATCAAACAGACAGTACAGCATTAAAACTCTCCTCTTACAATCCAGGTTTGAATTGACATTAAGGAAGGTAAATGATGACAGAAGGTTCTGTTTTGGATGAATAAAACATTTAGATTCTGTAAACCATAATTGTCCACTTACCCGGGTCATTAACACAGCAGTCTCTCCTCGCTGTGTAAAGGATATTTGAATATGCCGTGTCCTGACTCAGAAAAGCTTCATTTATTTCTACATTGTTGATGTCATGTCCATTAAATGCATTGCAGCCAGAGTTAGTGACCTTTTGTTTAAGACACGATGGTGAACAAGATAATTATTTTCCTGTGCTGGCTTTCTTTTGTGGCACTGAACCAAGTTTAGGAGAGCATCTTACTGTAACTTTCCAGTAAAAAAGTTCATGGGCTTGTAAATCTGCAATTTATATTTTCCTCCACAGGGTAGGAAAGACGTGGAGCGCTGCAGAAAGCCTTCGGATAGCCAAGATGACCAACAACAGACTGCAGATGAGCACTCGCCTCGTACATGTGCCAGCGATATTATCGTCAGATTTCAGACATCCACTGAGAGGTGATGGAGCTCAAGAAATATTCTTTAAAGGGTACCCTGACTATAAACATATGTGTGACGTTATAGATAAACACTGGGATTGGCTATAGAAATGTGAAATTAAAAACAGTCCAAATGTCATAGAGTCAAAAGATTAGTTTATTAAAAAAGTTTATTAAATCTTAGGCCGCCATTTTGTTTAGATAAATACATGACGTCAAAAGGTCACAATCCAAACCTGCTCTGTTAACGCTACAACGTAAACATAGTAGACAAGTCTTCAATGAGTAAATTGTAAAATGATGTGGAACAGAAGATGAGAGTTATAAATGCACACAGACAGTAGGTGGCGCTATATGGTCTTGACATCTGCAAGTCATTAAAGGGATAGTTCACTTTAAAATGAAAATTCTGTCATAATTTACTCATCCTTATGTTGTTTTAAACCTGTATGATTTTCTTTTATCTGATGAACACAAAAGAAGATATTTTGAGAAATGATGGTAAACACAGCAGACAGTGACCATTGACTTCCATAGTAGGAAAATAATATTTTGGAATTATTGTGATAAATGATAAAGAAAATATTTTGATAAATGATGGTTAGCACACAGTTGACGGTACCTATTAAGTTCCATCATATTTTTTATTCCTACTATGAAAGTCAATGGTCACTATCTGCTGTGTGTGTTTACCATAATTTCTCAAAATATCTTATTTTGTGTTCATCAGAAAGAAGAAATTCATACAGGTTTAGAACAAAATGAAGATGAGTAAATCATGACAGCTTTTTCATTTTAAAGTGAACTATCCCTTTAAAAACACAAGAACATAAACATCAGGGTTGCCAAGTCTGCATTTTTGACATGGAATCGGGCTACTTTCACACTGTTGCCGCAGGATTATTGAAGCAACATCAATAATTTGATATTTAGCTCTTGGAATGCGAATTTTAGCAGATAAACCCTGCCAAAAATGCAAAGTTTACCCCTGCAACAGTCATTTGTATGATTTTAATGATTTTTACCAGAAGAGCCCCCCTCGAAACAAGATTGGGCTAGTTTTGAGTATAGCAATTTTGCTGTGAAAACCTGGCAACCCTGATCAACGTCTTCAGCCCTTATAATATGAACTGGAGAGTAACATAAATGATGAACAACACATAATAAAGTAATAAAGATGATTTCAGAGGTAAGAAGGTGGGAGTAAAACGTTTCACATGAAAGCTATAGTTAGTAGTAATATTTTAAGACAACCATTTCACGTCATCGACCCACTATGCGTTAAACATAACGGCGGCCTCCACAACCTAAAATGAGGGGGATTTTATGAAAACATTTAACCCTCCTATTTTGTTTGGGGTCAAATTGACCCCAAAGCTACTTTGACATCTCTGAAAAATATGCTAATTTTATTTTTAAACCTTCAAACCTACTTTTTGACTTTTCCTTGATACGTTTTGACTTGAAGTTGCTTTTACACTGCAAAAAATGACTTTCAAGAAAAAAATTCTTAAAATTTCTTAAATTAAGATGCTTTTTCTTGATGGGCAAAACAACCCAAGATAATAAGTCTAGTTTTAAATTTAAGTGATTTTGTGCATAAAACAAGCAAAGAAATCTGCCAATGGGTTAAGCAAATTTTTCTTGAATTTGTCTTGAATTAAGTGTTTAAGAAAAATGTTCAAGATTTTTTTTACTTACCCCATTGGCAGATTTTTTTTACTTGTTTTAAGCACAAAATCACTTAAATTTGATATTTTTGGTCTAAAAACTAGACTTATTTTCTTGGGTCGTTTTGCTCATCAAGAAAAAGCTTTTTAATTTAAGAATTTTTAAGATATTTTTACTAAAAAACAAGACAAAAATACTAAGAATTTTTTTTCTTGAAAATAATTTTTTTGCAGTGTAGTCATTTAAAATAAAAGGTAACACTTTACAATAAGGTTCATTAGTTAACATTAGTTAATGTATTACCTAACATGAACAAATCATGATCAATACATTTGTTACAGTATTTATTCATCTGTGTTAATGTTAGTTAATAGAAATAAAGCTTTTAATTGTTTGTTCGTGTTAGTTCACAGTGCATTAACTAACATTAACAAGAGTTTAATAAAGTATTACTAATTGTTGAAATTAACATAAACAAAGGTTAATAAATGCTGTATAATTGCATTATTAGTTCATGTTAACTAATGTAGTTAACTAATGTTAACTAATGAACCTTATTGTAAAGTGTTTCCAAATAAAAATGTCCGCCAAGTATATAAATGTACATAAAGTTCACACAGTGTTCCTGTAAAACTGATCTAATGAGAGTTTTTACTATTACTATGCAAACTAACTAAATATACACTAAGTTTATGTGCTATAAAATAATAAACAATTTATGTATATAAAAAGTAATTTAGGAGAAGTTATTTAGGATATATTAAACTATTATTAAATACATTAAATGTATTGCTAAACATGAACATAACAGGAGGGTTAAAGTGTTTCTATCAATAGATTTTAATAGTAGAGGGCAAATATAAAGAATTAAATAATACAAGACTTCATAATCGAGGTACCCTTTAAAAAAATATATTAGTAGTGTTTTTGTTTTACTATATCAGTTGGGACCAATTATTCTTGAAATACTGAAAGAATCCTTAACGGATTCATTAGGAATGGAATTGGACCCAGAATCATTAAATTTGTGTTTTTCTATTCTGGATACTTCTTTCACACATGTAAATGAATGAAACCAAGCATGTTAAATAAAGTCCTCGTTATGCTTTACAGCAGAAACGCGGTGAGGTCTGAATCCCGAGGCCACCCACTTCTCCAAACACAGCTCCAGAAGTTCACAGTGTCTGCAGACAAGGTGCCCATTTATTACTTCACCATTACACAACTCTTACACAATCATTTATGCTTTAAAAGCCAACCGTTACAGGGAAAATTAAGAAGATCTTCCAGCGAACATCAGCGACCTCGTCTTCCTGTGCTTCAGCTGACTTACTCTCAGCTTAGCCAACAGTTTGGATTCCTCCAAAATAAACTCATGAAAGGTTGATAGATAACTCTGTGCTAAGTGCTTGAGGATTACATGTTTGTTTGACACCAGTGTCAGCCTCAGCCTATGTACAGTATGTGACTTCCAGGAATTGTTCAGGATTGAAAACCCAGCCGACGGGTTCTGAACTCGGTCTGGCCCGCTTAGCAGAAGGCCAGCCAAGTCTAAATAGGAATGTCTTCTCTCTTTCTCTTGGGAAATACTCTCTTCCTTTTTTTAATGGAATGTGATGCCCCGGCTCGGTTTCAAACCCTAGACAACTTTGCAAATCATCATAGACACGCTTACGAAAATAAATTGTGAGTGGCGTCTCTTGTGTGCTTTAAATGAGGTGTGCTGTTTATGAGACGTACGAGGTGCCTGTCTACGTAGTGCATTAAATCAGTCGCGTTTGAGATTCAGTCGCTGTTAAGTGAAGAGCAAGGCGGTTTTGAACCGGAGCCAATGTGCACCTATTCTGTGATTCCTCATCTCATGTGACTCTTCTGTATTCAACAGACTCTCTCCTGGCTTAAAGACAGCATAGCTATGGCCACTCAAATCTGCAACTTGTCTGGTCCAAGTGGTTTCGAAGCAGCCAAGAGGCGTCAGGCGTCACTCGACCAGGACATCCAGTCCAACAGAGCCAGAATAGAACTGGTCAAAAGGGTAAAGAACGAAAACTGATAGATTGTGTTAGTGCTTTAATGCTAACTGGATTTACACGTGTGCATGGTTACATCCTCTGATGACTGTATGATCCCTTTCATTGTTTTGAACACATGCGTTCCATAGACTGTAAAAAAAGATGGACGATGCAATGTCGCCTCCTTTAATTGTAATGAATAGAAGCCAAAAATGTCCAACGCAATGTTACGTAAAAACGCCAAGGCATGCACAGAAGAAATCATCTGTGGAGCCAGAGGCAGAGCCGCGGTATCAAACTTCTGCTCAAATTCTCGCACGCCCAGTTCAACCACGCCAATCATAAAAACACGCCCCGTTCCTATAGCATCAAATTACTAGCTAAAATGAAACTTATCATAAAAATGAACAATTGAGCATATATTAGCTTGATAACAGCTACCTTAAAGGACCAAAACCATTTTTCAGCAAATTTTATTGGAAGTGCGAATAATTTTTTTATTCAGAGCAGAGTTCCATTCGTTTGCATGGAGACGGCAGGGTTGTACTGCAGCAAGCCACCAGATGGCGATCAAAGAGCCAGAGGCTTTTCAAGACGTATGAGGCACATGCGATGCGTTCGCTTGTTGTTCTATTAGAAACATCCGAATTACCCACAATCAGTGTTGGGGAAAGTTACTCTTAAAAGTAATGCATTACAATATTAAGTTAAGGGGGTCGCACACTAGACGTGCAGCTCAGCGCAGCGCCGAGTCGCGTCTAGGACAACTCGTAGGTATCGTAAACCGGAAATGCACATTAAATAGCGCGAGCTTAGTCAGATAGCGTCTACTTCAAAATGCAAAATATATGTTAGTAGCCAATGTTAATCGTTAATGATTTGGGACAAATATGATGTTATTTAATGGTAAACTATGTGAGTGGCTCGACAGCGATTGGAGCAACTTTCTGAGTCAAAGCTGGGCGCCACGGACAGGCGCCACCTGTCGGCGCCGGTGTGCATATATTCATAGAAAACAATGTGTTCGTTTTTTTTTTAGAACGGCACGGCG
This sequence comes from Misgurnus anguillicaudatus, assembly GCF_027580225.2. Classification (NCBI taxonomy): domain Eukaryota; kingdom Metazoa; phylum Chordata; class Actinopteri; order Cypriniformes; family Cobitidae; genus Misgurnus; species Misgurnus anguillicaudatus. The sequence continues at coordinate 30,196,859 of NC_073347.2, read as the reverse complement.
CTACACGGCACCCCTTTACTCCCAAAAAAGTAACTTATTTCATTACTTAGTTACTTTTCATGGAATAAATGCTTGCGTTACTTTTTAGTTACTTTTACTTTACTTTTTCTTGGGTGAGACTTGATCGCTTTCAGGCCTTGCAGGTGTTTTTTATGATTGAAAAGTTCTGTTTTCAGAAATTGCATATTTCATTACAAAAATGTTGAGCTCTGGCCTGCCATCTCAGTTTCTGACTCAAACTGTTTCCACACAGGCATGTAAGCATAAAGTGCATAATGTTATATAACTACGTTCCGTTTAATTCAGTACATCATTTAAAAAAAATCTAATTAATTAAACTAAAAAAGTAACTTGCATTACTTTTTTTTAAAAGTAACTCAAATATTAATGTGTACATTTAAAAAGTAATGCATTACTTTACTCGTTACTTCAGAAAAGTAATAATATTACGTAAAGCACATTACTTGTAATGCGTTACCCCCAACACTGGCCACAAACCCTTGATAGGTTTTCATATTTAGCTCATTTTAACTAAATGTAGTTTATTATTACATTGTATTGTGTAATGAGTCAGACAACAGAAACTGACCAAAAATTGGTCTGGCTCTGTGATCAACCGCGTTGCCAGAAGTCCCCAGTGCAGTGTTTGTTTTATTTTTAAATGATTTACATTTTAAGGTTTAAAGGTCAAGTGTGTAGATTTTAGCGGCATCTAGTGGTGAGATTGTGAATTGCAACCAACAGCTCAGTCCACTGCTCAGCCCCCCCTTTCGAAGCGCATAGTAGCCGCCACAGGACAAACTTCTCATCGTCTGAGACAATGAAGTGAGGAAACACTGTAGAGCAGTTTGTCCGTTTAGGGCTACTGTAGAAACATGGCGGCACGAAATGGTAACCTTCATGTAAGGACACCCGCGGTCTATGTAGATAAATGCGCCCTACTCTAATTAAATAAAAACAATACAGTTCAATATGTAAGGTCTTTATAGACCCCTTTACGGTTCACGTCACAGGCGGTTCCCACTGCGCATGTCGGGGTCAGAAAAGCCATTAGGCCTACAGCAGATTGAGTTGCATATTATTTGGTATCGTCAAAAAGGCCTACTTGCATCGTGGGCTGTGAAAATCGCACCAGGTCTTCCGTTAAGTTTTCGCGATTCATGCAGAATCTCAAAAACAAAAAAAATACAACATCTGCGGCTGCAAGCAATTAACGTGCAGACTGGAACAATGCAAATATCAAAGAGGCTTGTGTTTGTTGTGCTCACTTCATTTGAGGTAAGTCATCATTTTTCAGCCCTGTTAGATTAAATTATAAAGCCTAAATGGTATGAACAGTTTGACCCCATGCTGCGCGCGCACCCGATAGTCATTCAATGTTTACAAACCTTGAAGGGGTCTATACACCACTGATAATATAGTTATGTCTATTATATTGCATTTCTTAAATTGTAATTAATGTGATTAATTTTCCATCAACTCAAACCCCCTGCTATTCCCCCACAAACCACCAGGGATTGGAAAATCCCTAAATGAACTTTGTTTTGCTTGAACTGATTGACATTATTAGTAGCTTGTAGCTACTAAGAATGAATTTAACAATAACCTACAGCATTTAATTCGTCATTTAAGAGAAAACGCTTCCCTGCCAATGACGAGTTTTCCCGGCAATCCATATTTCCGCTATTATCCACTAGGTGGTGCTCTTACCCAACATATGAAACACTGAAGCATCCACTGATCCAAAAACAGTAAAAACTCTGTTTATGTTTTGATCATCGCTCTGAATCTGATCTCTAACAAAAGTCCTTTACAGAAAATGCAATTGTCTCAGCTTTTTGCTCAAAATTTGGTATTTTTGAAGAAACCTGCACATATGTGAGATGTGATCAAAAGAGAACAAATAAAGATAGGGTGAAATGTTTTTTTGTTTTGTTTGGAAGCATGACCTTTTTTCACTTGATATATATAGTGTATGTTTATATTTACATTTTCTGGAAGTCATTAAACTTTTGTGAAAATCATAAAAATGCTGAAAAAAAAACGCTGGCAGGGAAAGAGTTAAAATGCATGCATGTTTTACTCCAGGAGGGTCACAGTCTGGTGAAAGCTCAACATCTAGGCAGTACAAAGATCCAGGAGTTTCTGAGTGAACTGGAGGTACTGTGGGACGAGCTAAAGAGAAGACATGAGAGAAACGGACTGGTTCTGCAGGTCTCGGAGGAGCTCAACTGCAAGGTACATTAAAGGAATATTCAATTTTCTTAAAAGAAAAATCCAGATAATTTACTCACCACCATGTCATCCAAAATGTTGATGTCTTTCTTTGTTCAGTCGAGAAGATATTATGTTTTTTGAGGAAAACATTGCAGGATTTTTCTCATTTTAATGGACTTTAATAAAGCCCAACACTTAATACTTAACTCAACACATAACAGTTCTCTTCAACGGAGCTTCAAAGGACTCCAAACGATCCCAAACGAGGCATAAGGGTCTCATCTAGCGAAACGACTGTAACTCTTACAAGAAAAATTTAAAATATGCTCTTTTAAACCACAACTTTTCGTCTAGGTCCGGTCCAGCACAACCTAACGTAAATGCGTAGTGACGTAGGGAGGTCACGTGTTACATATATAAAACGCACATTTGCGGACCATTGTAAACAATAAACTGACAAAAACATTAATTAGTATCAGTTGACATACAACAACGTAGGAACGGTCCTCTTTCAACACACTTGTAAACACTGGGGCGGAGTTTCGCGTTTGTCCTCTGTGACCTCTTGACGTCATGACGTATTGCGTGGGTTCACGCTAGCGCATCACGACTGGATCTAGACGAGAAGTTGTGCTTTAAAAGTGGATATTTTTATTTTTATTGTCAAAAATGACAATCGTTTCGCTAGATAAGACCCTTATGCCTCGTTTGGGATCGTTTATAGTCATTTAAAACTCCGCTGAAAAAAACTGTTAAGTGTTGAGTTAAGTATTAAATGTTGGGCTCTAATAAAGTCCATTAAAATGAGAAAAATCGTGCAATGTTTTCCTCAAAAAACATAATTTCTTCTCGACTGAACAAAGAAAGACATCAACATTTTGGATGACATGGTGGTGAGTAAATTATCTGGATTTTTCTTTTAAGAAAATGGAATATTCCTTTAACACCTGGTTAACTTAGAGATGTACTATAGAGGTGCTGGAAAAGAGATTAGAATGAAAGACTTAAAGGATTTTGTTCTCCAGGTGGTACGTGTTCTTCAGTCTTTGTGTAGTCTGGAGGCGTGGTTGGAGGCTGTGGAGTTGTCCATCAGGCAGGCGTCATTGGCAGGAGACCCCGAATCTGTGAGCGTGGCTGAGCAAGAGAGCTTTCAGCTGGAGGAGGAGCTGGAGGTCAGAGGTTTGGAGCTGCACAACCTCAGACAGGAGGTTGATCATCTGAGCAGTCAAAAACATCTTCACACACAACTACTCCCCGCACGGCTAAAAGAGGTGGAGAGAAAGTACGTGCCGCCCGTTCAGCTTAAAAGTTTCAAGAAAAATTACACATTTGATAAGTTGTTATGTGCGATGAATGTTTGTATGAAGATTAGTATTTGTTATTCTCTCTCAGATTCAGCAGTGTGCAGACTGCACTAACCCAACAGAGCTCAAAACTGAAGGACACACGCATGCTCACAGAGTTTCTAGAGAAAGTGGAACTGGAAGAAAGCCAATACAGCACACTTGGACAGGTCAGACTCAATGAAACTTTACTATATTTAGTGCTCTTTCTATCACATGTCAGATTATGTCAGAAAATTAAATTGACGTTGGAGTGGTCTTCGATTTAAAGGATTAGTCCATTTTCTTAAAAAAATCCAGATATTTACTCACCACCATCTCATCCAAAACGCTGATGTCCCTCCCTGCTCAGTCGAGAAGAAACCACGCTTCCTGAGGAAAACATTCCAGGATTTTTCGCATTTTAATGGACTTTAATGGACCCCAAAACTTAACAGTTTTAATGTAGTATAAAATTGCAGTTTCAAAGGACTCTAAACGATCTCATACGAGGCATAAGGGTCTTATCTAGCGAAACAATTGTCATTTTTGGCAAGAAAAATAAAAATATGCACTTTTAAACCACAACTTCTTGTCTTCTCGGTCATGTGACGCGGCATCGCAACCTCACGTAATACGTCATAGTATCGAAACTACGCCCCAGTGTTTACAAGTGTGGAGAAAGAGGACCCTTCCGACGTTCTTGTATGTGGAATGATACTAATTAATATCTTTGTGTCAGTTTATTGTTTAAAACGGTCCGCAAATGTGCATTTCATATATGTAACACGTGACCTTTCCACGTCATTGCGCAATTATGTGAGGTCGCGCTGGCTCGTCATACAGCCGGAGGAAGAAAAGAAGTTGTGGTTTAAAAGTGCATATTTTTTATTTTCTTGCCAAAAATGACAATCGTTTCGCGAGATAAGACCCTTATGCCTCGTTTGGGATCGTTTAGAGTCCTTTGAAATCGCGATTTTAAACTACATTAAAACTGTTAAGCGTTGGGGTCCATTAAAGTCCATTAAAATGAGAAAAATCCTGGAATGTCTTCCTAAAAAAACACAATTTCTTCTCGACTGAACAAAGACAGACATCAACACCCCGGATGACATGATTTTTTTTTCTTAAGAAAATTGACCAATCCTTTAAATGACAAGTCTTTATCACGGTCCACCAGCCCCTGTGTAGTGATCTTGATCCTGGATCCTCTCCTCTGGGTTTGCCGGTGAATGCGCATGAGCGACCCTTGATCGAAACCATCGGAAACCCTGTGGAGGAACTCAGAGAAGCTGTGGAGATGCTCAACGACACGGCACGGGAGAGAGGTCGCTCGCAGTCACATGACCAGAGTATCCATGAACTCCTCTGTAGGGTAAATACATCAGATTTACTTTGATTTGCTTGGAAATAATGCAAGTGCCATATTTGAATGAAACGTAAATTGAATTTGAGAATAAACAAGAGCAAGTATTTCATCTATACAGAAAAATTATTACAGGGAGAGCAAATGTTCACCAATTGCGAAATCAACGATTTGCATGAGTAGATTACTTACAAAGTCAAAGCAAAGACACAAATAGATGCGAATGGGCAATGCTAATGACACAAATTGGACTGCGAAAACACGCGCTCAAACGCGTCTTTGCGCATGTTGAATATAATAAATTAAATACCGTGAGTAAACTAGAGCGAGGAACGCGATGCTTTGCGTTTGATGTGTACGCAGAATAAGATGAGGCAGTTTTGGGATAAACAAATGTGTGCAGTTTTCCATTATATAAAGCATAACTGGGAACTCTAATTGAATCTTCTGAACTATGATAGAGCAATAAAATGTTCCTTTAAAATATAAAGCTCAAGAAAAATTTCAGGCAGTACAGAAGAAGTGTGAAAGTTGTTATTTAACTTTTAATAAAAATTAGTGATTTATTTGTTACTCTTTCCTAGTATTCCACGTTTTCAGCTCGTGCTGAGCAATGTCTTCAGCGCTGTGCAGAACTGTCTGTCGATGTACTAGAAATGGAGAGTGAGATGGCTGTCAGATGTGAGCCGGATCGCTGTGGTCTCGATAGTCTGCAGGAGTACCAGGACCAGCTGGAGGTACGGGTACACTGATCGTCACTGCAACATGTAGAGAGGATTTTCACGTAAATCCCACCAAAAACTTTATCATCTATTGGGCTGAAATACCACCCTATGTTGTCCTTCAGAAAGAAATTATATAATACTTTAAATAAAAATATAAAAAGGATTTATGCATTGGCCAGAACGTTTGAATGAGGTTAGTGTTGTTTAAATAAGAAACACTAAATAGTGCTTATCCCAATAAAAATGTGACTCTGGACCAGTCTTAAGGGTAATTTTTTTTAAATCGATGATTCATCTGAAAGCTAAATAAATAAGCTTTTGATGTATAGTTTGTTAGAATAGGACAATATTTGGCAAATATTGAACTATTTGTAAATCTGGAATTTAAAGGTGCAAAAAAAATCAAAATTTTGAAAAAATCGCAATTGAAGTTGCCCACATGAAGTCCTTAACAAGGGCTTCAACTCATAAAAAAAATTATTTAGGAAATTTTCAAAATATCTTAATTGAAATAACCTTTACATAATATCCTAATGATCTTTGGCATAAAAGAAAAATTGACAATTTTAACCCATACAATATATTTTGGTTATTGCTACAAATATACCCGTGCTACTTAAAGGGACAGTCTACCCAAAAATGAAAATAATGTCATTAATGACTCACCCTCATGTCGTTCCAAACTCGTAAGACCTCCGTTCATCTTCGTAACACAGTTTAAGATGTTTTATATTTACTCCGAGAGCTTGTTGACCGTTCATTGAAAATCTATGTATGGTTTACTGTCCATGTCCAGAAAGGTAATAAAAACATCATCAAAGTAGTCAATGTGATATCAGTGGGTCAGTTAGAATGTGTTGAAGCATCGAAAATACATTTTGGTCCAAAAATAACAAAAATTAAGACTTTATTCAGCATTGTCTACTAAAGTCACGTGACTGCAGTGACGCAGATGACATGTTGTCCTCAGACATATTTGCAAAGTTTTTTTTTCAAACTTACAGCGTGCGTCTCCCTCAGACTGTAAACAAAGCCCGGGCGCACAAAAAAAAAAAAAAACGATGCTGGGGCGCACCAAATAACACGTCAGTCGCGTCGCTGCAGTCACGTGACTTTAGTCTCGCACATGCGCTTCACGCGGAAGAGAAGACAATGCTGAATAAAGTAATTTTTGTTATTTTTGGACCAAAATGTATTTTCGATGTTTCGGCACATTCTGGCTGACCCACTGGTGTCACATGGACTACTTTGATGATGTTTTTATTACCTTTCTGGTCATTTACAGTATACCGTTACTAGATTTTTAATGGAGGTTCAGAAAGCTTTCGGACTAAATATAAAACATCCTAAACTGTGTTCTTAAGATGAACGGAGGTCTTACAAATTTAGAACGACATGAGGGTGAGTCATTAATGACATTATTTTCAATTTTGGGTGAACTGTCCTTTTAAAGTTTTGTGGTACGGGGTCCATGTTTTTTTTTTCAAGTTAACACACACACACACACAGCATCTTGTTTGTCGTGAGACTTTGACCTCTCTCTCATTGTTGATCGAATGGAAATGGCTCTCTCCCATTGCTCATAGTGAATTAGTTTTAGCACATTGTTTCGTTTTGCAGTTGAAGTCTCACGTCCACCGAGGGCTCCGCCGGGCCCATGTTTTGTTCTGTAAATGTTAATGAAGTCAGCCTCAATGTGTGAGCCCACACAAGACTTTATCACCCACACCGGACACCATTGTTTGCGAGAATGTGCATTTCTAACGCGTGTTTCGGCGTGCACATGTGCCGATTGATTCATTTGCGGCCGCAGGATCGAGCACGGTGAAGTGTGTTAAGATATGATGCATGATTCAATGGCGTGCGTAGCGTGAACGCACACAGCTGTCTGAATCTAAAAGCCCAAAGCCCAAGAAATGACCTAATCGCTTATACTAAAATAGTTTGGGTCTCATGCACAAGGCATCTGACAGTCTCACAAGAGCATAAAAACTTTGAGCGTCTTGATTCGTTTAAGCCTCTAACTGTATTAATTATACTCAGAAACACATATGGTTTCTTTTACAGAGTCGAAGCATTGAAAGTGTAAATGGCGTGTGTGAAGCTGTTTGAAGGAGACAGAAGTACTGCATGCTGTGTTTGCAATATGTAATGCATATTGCCTAGGGTTATTAAATGTTATGGTTATGGTTTTTGGCCATTGTAGGTCCTCTGTTTATTTTGTGCATGCACAATATTTGCATGCAGTGCTGAAAATACAGCAAAAAAGTACTTATTTTTTTTCAACAGTATGCATTCGGTCGTGTCTTATAAATGCTGAGCTGTGTTAACCATTGGCTTTTTATTTCTCTAGGCTGAATATGAGATCTTGAGGGAGCAGGTTGAGGATTTGGAGAGCCAGGCTACTCATCTGACAGATGTTTGCCCGGAGAGAATGAACGCTGCGGGAACTGAGATCCAGTCCAGTTTGCAGGTCTGGGATGAACTCGGCAAGAGCGTGGCAGAAAACAGAAAGAGACTTCTGCAGTTTGAACATCTGCGCAAGTTCTTCAGGAACTACCTGGCCATGATGTATGTCAATCTTTAACGTGTGTTATGTTATGGTGATAAACAAGTACGTCCAGGTCAGATTCCCTCGAAATCACTTCCATTTACATTTGGCAGGCGAATGACTGCAAGGGTGTTCATTTTATCAGTATGATTATTCCCTGGGAGTCAAACCCAAATTTAATGCAATGGTCTTCCAAAGGAGTTACAAGAACACAAATTCAAAAATATTTAATTTAAAGTCCAGTGTGGGGTTTTTACCGGCATCTACAGGAGCAGCGAGATTGCGAATTGCAAACAACAGCTCAGTTCACAGCTTATCCTGGTCAGTAACAAAAATGGCTTCATATTTTTTTTTTACTTGATTTAAAAGCATGCATCAGGTTTATTTCAATGCACACTATTTTATGTTAATTTTATGCTATAAAAAATTACATTTGAACCATTTTTATGAAAGTTAAGACTGAATGGACCTGAAAATGTCAAATGGTGTAACCGCCAATTGAGCCAAAGAATGAGAAATATTAAATATTTTATCCACCTTGATGGCATGTAAGTGTAATCATCCAAAAAAATCATTTTAAAATATCATTTTGATAGTTAGTTATTTCTAAATATAAATTTTAATGCGTTTTTGTAATATTTGTCTTGACATATGCTGAAAACAGCTCTGTTTTCTAAATAATATTTGACAAATTATGTAAAAATGTATGTAAAAAAAATCATATTACATTAAACTAGATGATTATATTTTATTCCACATTTTTTATGAATATATTTATATTTCATTAAAAAAACTAGTTACACCAATTGACACAGACCGGTTACACCACATTGACATTTTTGCAATTATCCCCCAAATATTCTTTCAAAATGATATAAAATCAGAAATTTTAGACTTGGTCTTCAAAAAAGAGAATGTTTGAAAGTAATTTGCAAATTTATTTTGAAATTTAACATTTCAGTTATCCATACGGACACAAAATAATTAACGTCACACCATTGACCCACCCCTCAATTTCGAAACACGTAACTGCCACAGGACAAACATGTCGTCGTTTGAGGGATGAAAAATGCTCTATAGAGCAGTTTGTCCATTTAGGGCTACTATAGAAACATGAAGGTGACTTCCATGTAAGGAGACCGCGGTATATGTAGATAAAAACGCCTCAAGCTAAGGTAAAAAAAAAACAATACAGTTCATAACGTAAGGTTTATATATACCATGATAATATAGTTATGTATATATTGCATTTCTGTCAAGAAATCTTTCTAAAAGTCCCACATTGCAGGGGACAGTTTTGGTAAACCATTCTCTGCAAGCATGTGAAAAAATAACTCATTGAAATTTGGCTCCCCTTGTGATGTCAGAAGGGGATAATACAGCCCCTTAATCTGCACTATCCAACCACGGCAGAGTGCAAAGACACCTTTAAAAAAGTGGCAATTTTAACATGTTAATAATGATAATAAATTATCTATATGGTATTTTGAGCTAAAACTTCATACACAGGCAAAACATTGAAAGTAAAGAGCATGCAAAAGTAAAATACATGGATACTTTATGGTAAAGAAAATATGGAAGGGTGCTAAACTACAATCCCAAAAATGACTTTCTTACTAAGTATTAAAGCAACAAAAAAAGTTAATTTATTTCAAGAAAAATTGTCTTATTCCATTGGCAATTTTTTTTTTTGCTTGTTTTAAGCACTAATTTACTTAAAGTGTATATTTTTTTTGTTTAAAAACTAGACTTATTTTCCTAGGTCATTTTGCGCATCAAGAAAATGCATCTTAATTTAAGAATTTTTAGATATTTTTACTAAAAACAAGACAAAAATACTAAGTAAGAAAATAATTTTTTTTTGCAGTGTATCATAAAATAATTTGACAAAAATCTTCTTTTTCCTAATACAGAATCTTTTTGGTCTATTTTTGGGGTAAATTGTGACCTGGAAGTGCTTTTACAAAATTCACACAGAAAGTATGGCTACCATTTGCACATCTAACGTTTGTTTATTGATGGAGGATGTCTGTGTTTGTTAGCTCTGTAAACTCTGTTCACATTGTGTTCTCTCTGTGTTTGGATCAAACGTCTGTCTGGTATCATGTGTTGGCCTGCAGCGCTGCTCTTCAGCCTTCTGTTCTTCATCTTCTCTCTCACAGCTCTTGGACAGAAGACACTCGCTCCTGTATTTTCTCAGAGAGCGCTCGGCGGCAGAGCCGAGAGAACCGGGAGCCTCTGGTGGAGGTTTTGGATCGGCAGATCGAACAGAAGTTTGAAGAGTTTGATCAGCTCGTCGTGGCTGGAAAGAAGCTGTTTGATGAAGAGCATCATCTTAACAAAATGGTTCGTCTTACAGAACACATCCTACGGACCTACACTGCAAAAAATTATTTTCAAGAAAAAATAAAAAATATCTAAAAATTCTTAAATTATGATGCTTTTTTGATGAGCAAAACGACCCAAGAAAATAAAATATCAAATTTAAGTGATTTTGTGCATAAAACAAGCAAAAAAAAAAAATCTGCCAATGGGGTTAGCCAAACAATCTTGAATATTTTTCTTAAACACTAAATTCAAGAAAAATTCAAGTAAAATTTGCTTACCCCATTTGGCAGATTTTTTTTGGCTTGTTTTATGCACAAAATCATCTAAATTTGAAATTTCAAAAAAATTCATTTTTCTCATCAAGAAAAAGCATTTTAATTTAAGAAATTCTGATATTTTTACTGTAAACAAGACAAAAATACAAGAAATATTTCCCTTGAAATTCATTTTTAGCAGTATATGAGAATTTAAACTAGAACATAGCGTATTCCTCAGATCAGTTGCTCAATTCAATCTCAGCAGTGTTTCATATGTTGTTATAAAATATGCATTTTTATATTGGCTTACTTTCTTCAAGACCAGGTTTATATTCTTATTGTAGGTCAGGAGTTTCTTACTTGCACTTTTTTGCAGATCGGTGAGAGGATGGAGGAGCTGAGGAGCATGCTGGGATGGATTTTGGTCCACTGGAGGGCTCAGAAGGATCAGCTGTTAACCAGAAAGAAAGCCGAAGAAGCCCAGACAGATGCCATATATTCAGAGGTAACAGTCTATACCTTAAAACAGCAAAAAATGATAGATTGAAATCAATGCTTGAAATCAAACTTCAAGCTCCAAATCTCATTTTTGGATTATGAGACGTTAGTCTGGATTTCACAGATACAGTAATCTCCTAATAAGATGTATTAAATCTGTCATTTCAGCTTGAAACATCACCTGAGCACTCTCAGAACAGACTCGAGCACATGACATGTGCGCCCCCTGCTGAACTGGAGGACAAATCACAGCCCAGTGATGGATATGAAGTAATGAAAAGTGTCAGAGGAAGTGATGTCATCAGTAACTCAGAGAGGCCCGATTCACCCTATCTGCTGCTGAAGGGATCTAGTCCTCCGGCTTTAGGGGGCACTGTTAACCTGATCCTCAGCTTCACTAACTCTGGAGACCCCCATCTACAGGTACAGACACCTGGCAGTGAGGGGGCCGCGATGGAGCCCGAACCTGTGCACAGGGTAAGAATGATCAAACACACACATACATGTGAAGCATTGACGTGTGATTTTGTGAAATATACAGAAGTCAACATTGAACAGGAGTTCAATTTTGACCTGCTTATATCCTACTTGGTGTCCTTGTTAAAGAAACAGTTCTGGTATCAGTTACTCACATTCATGTCATTCTAAACCAGTATGAAGACACAAAGATGCTACTTAAAGCAAATTAAAACCATACAATGAGTTTGGGTTTGACAGACATGAGGTTGAGTAAACCATGACCAAATCTTCAGATTTCTCTTGATTTTTTCCCCTTCTCTTTTCTTGACTATATGTATCAGATTTATTTCTCTCACCCTCTCCTTCAGCCTGCTGAGTCTCACTCTTCTCCCTGTAAAAGCTTTTGGAAACGCTGCCAGGGGCTTTTTGGTAGTTTAAAGCGAAAGAAAAAGATTTATGGACACAATGCAGAAGAGGTAAATAACAGTGATGATCGGTGGTCCTGCATGAGTCGACAGAAACCTGTGATCTGTTTTTGCATGATTATTGCAGTGTGATGGACTAACAGTGTGATGTTTAAGACTGAATTATCATACATTACAACATCTGCGTCTCATTTTATTACCATTTTTATCTTATTTTGAAAAAATAGATTAAAGTGATGGTTCAGCCAAAAATGAAAATTCTGTCATTATTCACCAACTTTTCAGTTGTTACAAAGCTGTAAATGATGACAGAATTTTAATTTTTTTTTTGTGAATTATCCCTTTAAAGGGGACATTTCACAAGACTTTTTAAGATGTTAAATAAATATTTGGTGTCCCCAGAGTAGTTTTAGCTCAAAATATATAGATAATTTATTATAGCATGTTAAAATTGCCACTTTGTAGGTGTGAGCAAAAATGTGTAGTTTTTGGGTGTGTCCTTTAAAATGCAAATGAGTTAATCTCTGCACTAAATGGCAGTGTCGTGGTTGTATATTGCAGATTAAGGGGCGGTATTATCCCCTTCTGACATCACAAGGGGAGACGGATTTCAATTAGCTATTTTTCCCATGCTTGCAAAGAATGGATTACCAAAACTAAGTTACTGGGTTGATCTCTTTCACATTTTCTAGGTTGATAGAAGCACTGGGGACCCAATTATAGCACTTACGGTACATTCACAGGGGACAGAAGCATTAACGCTTGATGGAAGTCTTGTCTGAAGCGTAGCCAACAGCCAATCACAGTGGCCCCAACACATGCTCTGGTTTTCATAAACGTGATTGGCTGGCTCTGCCTACGTTATTTGCATAAGGCGATCTGAAAAGTTGAGAATTGTTCAATTTCAACGGCAGTGATGCGTTGCCGACAGATCCACAATTCAGTTCAGCAACGCATGACGACGTCACCCATTAAAAGTGAATGGAAAGCGTTAACGCTTATGCCTCGTGTGAACGTAGCGTTAAACATGGAAAAAGTCTGTTTTTTATCATATGTCCCCTTTAAGTGTTTCTAAGCTTTTTATATTATTTTATAAGTTAAACCCTCCTGCACCAAAATACAAAACAAAAACATTGTTTGTCTTTATTCACATCATTACAATATCTTTATTCCTAACTGTAGACATTAAAGTAATAAGACTTTGGCCTGAAAATATTTTATTTTTAACTTTTTTTAAATTATGTCACATTGTGCTCCTGTATAGCTCAGCGGTGGAGCATTGCAATCGCTGCGCAAAATGGTCATGGGTTCAAACCCAGAGAACACACATACTGATTATATATGTCTACCTTGTAGCCATGGGCCGGTATGAGATTTTGGCGGCATGGTAACCTTGAGCAAAAATACCACAGTTTCACCGTGTTGCGTTACTGCCATTGCAACACTAAAATGTGTTATTTTCAAATGGCTGCGTATACAAACAACAATTTTTCAACCGGACACAATACATTTTATTTTTAAACAACACACAGCATGTGTGCAAGGTAAAAAATAAAGCCTTTGAATTATAATATTCTTTTCAAAATGTAATATATATTAATTACATTACTTATTGATTTAATTAATTTTGTGCTTGAAAAGTTTTTTTTTACATAAAATGACATTAGTGGCTTTGAAACCTTGACTTTTTAAAACTTCGGTATACCTTAAAACTGGTAACAGGCCCATGCCTGCTACCTTGTAATGCACTGTAATGGGCGGTTCACATTAAATTTATTATTTTGAATGTAGATGCTCAAATAGAGAGCTGAAATTCGGTGTGACGCACTCTTTTTTTTCCAGGCGTGTTGGCGCTGCAGCAAGTTGGATGCTTTAACTTTTCAGAATGTCGCGTCGAAAGCAGCATGTTGCGTTTTTAGACAAGAAAACCTTGGATTAAAGCGCCTGATTTAAATCTTTCTGAATAAAGATTTAAATGCGTAAATGTACACTGCAAAAAATGATTTTCAAGAAAAAAAAACTCTTAGTATTTTGTCCTGCTTTCAGGAAAAATATAAAAAAAATTCTTAAATCAAGATGCTTTTTCTTGATGAGCAAAACGACCCAAGAAAATAAGTCTAGTTTTTGTGCATAAAACAAGCAAAAAAATCTGCCAATGGGGTAAGCAATTTTTTTTGTCTGTCCCAGACGAAAGATTGACATCTTGAAACAATCGTCGCGATTTCTGTGATCGTGGCTCTTCATCGGTGGCCCTATGTCGTACAGTGAGAGAGATTCAAAGACGGCCGTTTTCCTGGTCTTGCATCCAAAGATAGCCTACGCTAGTTTTCTGACAGTGTCAGAAATTCAGCATGATCACCACACAGTGTGTTTGCTGCTATGACCTGCGTACTGGTATTTGTTTACCACAAGCGCATGCTGTTGACGTTACGCTAACTTATGACGCAACCGTCGAAGCTTCCGTGTCATTATCGCACAGTCTACGCGCCTGTCGTACCAGAGTTTAAACGATTCATGTTGCACAGTGTGATAAGGTAATGATCTTATAGGAGTGCAAAAATCCTGCAGTGTATTCCAGACTTAAGACAATATTTAAGATTTTTTTTCTTACCCCACTGGCAGATTTTTTTTGCTTGATTTATGCACAAAATCACTTCAATTTGATATTTTTGATCTGAAAACTAGACTTATTTTCTTGGGTCGTTTTGCTCATCAAGAAAAAGCATTTTAATTTAAGAATTTTTTGATATTTTTACTGAAAACAAGACAAATACTAAGCTTTTTTTCTTGAAAATCATTTTTTGCAGTGTACAATGCAAAATCATAATGCTCCACAAAATAGACTGAATGAATGCAGTTTTAGTATTTCTATCCAATTTACTATAAAAAAAAAAATTTGGCAGCTTGATCAAATAGTGTGTAACTCTAGTCATTCCTTTAGGTATAGGGTACGGCCCAAATAGTCAGAGTCGTGTTATAGTACACTGTTCCCAACATTCCCTTTGGCTTGTTCAGGGTTTGGAAACACAACAAAGTGTATGAGTTGACTTTGATGGAGGAGGACTCGCTACGGTTTATGAGAGATTGCAAACAGGTAACAGCAGCAATGGATGTCTAAGGAAATGACCACTTCAGATGATCTCATTCTGAACAGCCACTATATGAGAAATATTAGAAACCAAGACGAGACATTCGTCCAAGACACGTATAAAAGGCTTATTTCAAACATTCAGATTGTTTACAAAACTATATTCGGGAGGATTTTTAAAGTAATTGCAACAATAATAAAATCGGTGTGTTTCTTGGAACAGTTAAAGGAAGTTTTAAAGTATAGAGGCCTTAAATGGATTTTCAGTACGCTCGGGTCTTTTATTATGCTGTAAGGACCTGTGAAATGTAAACTTTGGTCTGTAGTAAAAATTATTTTGGAAATTGATCCAATTCTGTAGGTTGGCGCGCTCATGTCATTCATTTTGGAAATTCTCAAAGGAGCTTTGAATGATTTTCTGGATAATGGCAGGAGGATTAAGGCTTCACATTTTTATATCTGTCACCAAGATTAGTTATTTTGTGCCCTTGCAAACTTTCAAAAGCATCACAGAGAGATAAGCTTGTATAATTTGTCATGTTAAAATAAGTGCCTGCTGCAGACGCGTCTAAAGGGTTTATGATAAAAGAGCCAGATACTCGCATAAACTCGAGTTTAATGTTAAGGGAGTGTCTTGCGTGTATTTTGTGAACGTGAGCGTTTCTTTTATCATAAACGGTTTTGACGCGTGTGCAGCAGGCACTTATTTTGACCAAACACGTGATGCACATGGTTCACATGACGCAACAAACACATATTTTGAAAGGCAAGCAACACACATGACACTCCGAACACTTATTTTAAATTTGCGCCCCTCGGATGAGCAGTCACAAGCGGCCACTGGTTAACATAATTACATGGGTTCAGCTTTGAGATTCGGCCTCGCCCCTTTCACTTCCCATGACAGCTAAGTTTTGAAATGACTCCCAGCAGGAGCGGAGGACTGAAGAAGTTTGTTGTTCATGACTGAACTGTGTGATTTATGATCTGGGGCAACACAAGATTAGTCATAGGGTGAAAGGTCAAACCATTACAGCTGTGTGTGACGAGATGTTTAAGAGCATATGATTCTTATTAAACACAAAGAAAATATCCTAGTGTTGTTCACATGTAACTCCAATGCTTTTGATTTTATTAGAGGTGTTTGCTTAAGGCAGATCGTAATTATTTGAACAAACCCATAACCCTAAGCTTTAAAGTTTGGCATGTACCCCACACCATGAGAACCAAAATATCAGAGAGACTTAAGGATGGGCTCTTAGAATAGAAAACAACCACATACTGTAGCAGCGCCCTAGTAACCATTCAGAACATCAACACAGTAAAACGCAACTTGCTGATTTAGGAGAAACCCTTAAAAATAATGGCCGTGCCAGTCCTAATTTTGGGACTCCTACATTTTTGCTCTAAAAGTGTTTTAGTGCTAAAACAAGCTTCTTAATCTGTGAAAGTTAGGGGTAGTCAAGAAAGAGGCCTCCCAAGTCACTAAGACCATATCACAAACGATACTAAAATGGCTGTTGCCGCCTTTTCATGTATAAGTTGGGCAAGAAGTAACAGCCGTTCTTATATCCATTTTGGTTTTCTTTTATAGCCCTTTTTACACAGACATTACGGAAAATGCAACCGGGATTTGTCCGGGATCGTTTGATTTTTGGTTCATTCACACTGCCAGTGATGTTCCGGAATCTGTGCCTACTTTCACACACATACCGTAAAGATCCTGTACGTGCCAAAGTCCTGAACTAAATGTTGACTTCTACAGCGTCTGAAGTTTGCTAATTATCCGTGGTTTCTAGAAAGAGAAACATTTTTGCATCGACAGCCGGTGACTTCTTTTTTTAATGACGCTCGATGCGAAGTTCGTCACAACATGTATGTAGCCCGTCATGTGTGGGGTTCGTAATTTCAAAATATGAAAACGTGTGAACGTCAGCATCTCTTTTATCATAAATGATTTTGACGCGTGTGCAGCCAGTGTTGGGGAAAGTTACTTTAAAAAGTAATGCTTTACAAAATTAAGTTACTCTCCAAAAAAGTAACTTATTGTGTTACATAGTTACTTTTCATGGAAAGTAATGATTATGTTACTTTTGCATTACTTTTTTACTTGGCTGATTTCAGGCCTTGCAGGTGTTTTTTATGATCGCAAAAATGTCAAGCTCTGGCCTGCCATCTCCGTTTCTGACTCAAACGGTTCCCTCTCAGGCGCACAGAGTGCGTAATTCTATGTTAATGTGTTCAGTTTAATTCAGTACATTATTTAATTTTTAAATGGAATTAATTAAACTGAAAAGTAAAAGTGTTTTTTTTAAAAAGTAACTCAAATATTAAAGTGTACATTTATAAAGTAATGCTAGTAATAAAAGTAATATTATTACGCAATGCGCAATACTTGTAATGCGTTACCCCCAACACTGTGTGCAGCAGACACTTATTTTGACAAAACACGTGATGCACATGGGTCACATGATGCAACAAACACAAAAATTTTGAAAACTCAAGCAACACACATGACACTCCGAACACATATTTTGAATTTGCGCCCCTTGGATGAGCAGTCCCGAGCCGCCACTGCATTTTTGTTTATGACAAGATCATAAGGAAGGAGCGCTTGATGCACTGTTCTGTCATGCTGGTAAATGGTCTTAGTAAATAGTGCAAGCTCGTACAAGCGCCGTTTCTTGTTGTGAATGTTGATCTGTGTTTAAGTCCCTGTGTTAAAAAGCTGAACCATAATTTTGACACGCACTACGGCACACCCCTTACGGCATTGTTTCTGCGTATATTCACACAGAATGCTTTCCGTGAATGTTACGACAGGTCCTTTTTACGGGAGCGATCCCAGAACATTTACAGGACGTGTTTGGAAAATTCTGTGTGAACACAAAGTGCTATGTGAATGTGGTTTATGTTTGTATGACTAGAGATGAGTTGTTATAACTTATAAAATATAGTTGAAATATGTCAATCTCCTGTCAAGATAAATAATAGTAAGTTGATTAAACAAAAAAATTTGAGGCAGCAAAAAAATGTATGTAGTTATGAGACTTTACTGCTATTTAGTGGTAAGATAAAATGTTGGGTCCAGATATGTTTATTTATAAGCTTTTCATTTTTATATTAAATTGCACAAACGTGGATTCCAACTGCCTGATGTAAGCAGTGAGGGAACGATCGAGCATTTTACGCTTGATGGTTTGTATCATTGCAATCTGATGTCAACATTTATCAGTAACAAATGTGAAGCAACATATGTCTGCTTTTGCTTAAGAATGCCTGAGACTGTATTTCCAGCCAACACACAAAAGTGCTGTGTTCAGATGTTTCAAAACAAAGACAATGATAACAAATATTCATTTTGTTTAAATATTGTGTTTTTAAGCTATGAGTTACAGTGGCTCCTAAACGTATTTGGACACTTAAGCTAGTAGATATCAAAATATCAAACCTTGTACAAGAATTGGGTAGAAAAAAATGATGGAAAGCATTTCACTGAAAGACTTTTAAATGTTTGAAAATTAAAAAATTAACCCATTCAGACCTGATTTTTCAGGTGTTTAATCAGTGTGCCTTGTTTTGATTGGTTGATCAGCATTTCCCTGCTGAAAAAAACAATAAAACCATTACAGAAAATTCTAATGGTTTCCATTAAAATACCAATAAGAACAATTAGCTTTTACCATTAAAATCACTGCACTGCACTGTAGTGTGTTTTGGGCCATATTCCATTAGAACCAATACATAGAACCAATACATACCATTAGAGACCAACAAGGATCAATACACTGTAGTGTGTTTTGGGCCATATTCCATTAGAACCAATACAATTCCCAATAAAACCATTAGAATTTATGTGATGTGTCTATTGTTTTTTTAGCAGGGTTTTATTGGTTTGAACCCCATGTGATGTCCATTCCAGTGGATGCAGGGTTAAGACAAACGCATTATGACTTTAACATTGTAGTGTTTGTGGTACTGTATTAATGTGGTAAACCAAATCCAGGGTAACTACTATATGTGAACTTGAGTGGATTTTACCTCATATTTCTACTAAAAATCGTATAAAAAGTTGGCACGGTCAACATTTTTAAAAACGTGTAGTAAATTCAGCATCATTTGTTTGGTAATGTGACTTCATTTGATAATTTATTACCAATGCAATGACATTTTTAGTGACTTTAACCCTTTCCCCGTTAGCATTTTAAAAAAAGTTGCCAGCCAGCGCCAGCATTTTTTATGATTTCACAAAAGTGTAATGCCTTCCAGGAAATTTTCTTCTTTAAATATATAAACATACAATAAATCAAATGAAAGAACAGACCCTCTGCTTTTAAACAAAAAAAGTGTTTCATCCTTCCTTCATTTGTTCTCTTTTTATCATGCTCTCTTAAAAATATATGGATAGGTTTCTTCAAAAATACCAAATTTTGAGCAACAGGCTGAGATAATTGCATTTTTTATAAAGTACTTTTGTTAGAGATCAGATTCAAGGGATGATCAAAACATACACAGAGTTTAATGTTTTTGGATTAGTGGATGCTTCAGTGTTTTATAACCACCACCTAGTGAATATTAGCGGAAATATGGATTGCCGTAAAAAGTCGTCATTGGCAAGGAAGCATTTTCTCTTAATTGACGAGATAACTCGTCAATTGCTCTGAAAGAGTAAAACTCTTGCTGTTTTTCTTAAAGGAATAGTCTACTCATTTTCAATATTAAAATATGTTATTACCTTAACTAAGAATTGTTGATACATCCCTCTATCATCTGTGTGCGTGCACGTAAGCGCTGGAGCGTGCTGCGACGCTTCAATAGCATTTAGCTTAGCCCCATTCATTCAATGGTACCATTTAGAGATAAAGTTAGAAGTGACCAAACACATCAACGTTTTTCCTATTTAAGACGAGTAGTTATACGAGCAAGTTTGGTGGTACAAAATAAAACGTAGCGCTTTTCTAAGCGGATTTAAAAGAGGAACTATATTTTATGGCGTAATAGCACTTTTGGGAGTACTTTGACTTGGCGCAGTAACACCCTCCCTCTCCCATTATGAGAGTGAGAAGGGGAGCGGACTTTTCAGGCGAGTCGAAGTACTCCCAAAAGTGCTATTACGCCATAAAATATAGTTCCTCTTTTAAATCCGCTTAGAAAAGCGCTACGTTTTATTTTGTACCACCAAACTTGCTCGTATAACTACTCGTCTTAAATAGGAAAAATGTTGATGTGTTTGGTCACTTCTAACTTTATCTCTAAATGGTACCATTGAATGAATGGGGCTAAGCTAAATGCTATCGAAGCGTCGCAGCGTGCTCCAGCGCTTACGTGCACCCACACAGATGATAGAGGGATGTATCAACAATTCTTAGTTAAGGTAATAACATATTTTAATATTGAAAATGAGTAGACTATTCCTTTAAGAACAGACTTCAAAGGATGCCATCCCTTTTACTTGTTTATGCATGCATCACCACAGCTTAATATATTAAATAGAAAAGTGATTAAATCTCTTCCATTTTCTCTTTATGTTTTAGGTAAGTACCTACTTGCATGTTACAGACAACAACAAGGCAGTAGCTCCAGTATATGAGATTATGACGCTGCCCAGAGACAAAGCCCCGAAGCCTTCCTCCTCCTCTTCCCCTTGTACCACCCCATACTCCTTGTCCTCCAATGAAGACACCCTTAAGTGTGCAAACAACTCCTCTATTCACCTGCTGCCGAAGAACGGCAACATCTCAATCTTCAGTAGCTTAAAAAGAAAGAGCAAGAAGAGGAAGAAGAAAGACGATCGCCGGCACACCATTCAAAAGATCATGGGAGAGGAACCATCGGAGGAGGCCGGTATCATGCCTGTTTATGAACCAATGGTGTACGACACACACACTTGGCCTCTGAAGGAAAGAAAGAAGCGGAAAAACGCAAGGAAACCAAACAGTGACGTGGTCCAAGTCTTTGACTACATGAAGAATCCTTTGGTGAAAGACATTGATGCAGAATCTTCTAGAGAGCCTGGATCACCACTTCACTCCACAATAGATGAAGATCTCAAAGTTAGTACTCAAGGACATGTGAAGAACCATTGCAGATTCCTCTCCTTAGGCTCGGTTTTAAGCTTTGACCTTCCCAAGGATATGAGCCTCATCCCTAGCATTCAAGATGTCATCACAATTGGTCCTGCTGAACCCAAAAAGACAGATGAGTCTCTGTCAGACCGGCACACAGCTCTGAGCACCTTTAAAACAGTCCGTTCACCCCCAACACCTAAAGATGAACCCAACCGCACTACTACAGGTGAAATAACTCTCATAATTGACTCGAAAGATGCTAAAAACACCATGGACATTGTGCTTTCTGAAGATGAATTTCCTCCTCCACCTTCTCCGGTCATTGAAGACATTTCTTTTGAGGGGAATCAAACCTCACTGTCCACTGATCTGACCGATATCCAGCCAAAATGCCTTTCTAGGATCAGTATAAATGAGCATTTTAATTGGGATCCAAATGCAACTCATCTTAACGATAAAGAAGACCACAATGTTAGTCCTTCAAGAGAGGCAGGACAAGAAAGATTAACTACGGCAGAGATTCACGTGTCTCCCAGTGGCAACACTTCAGTTCACAGTCTTAATGGACGTGTGTTTCACATACCGACCAAGACCGACGGTTCTCAACCGTCAAGAGAGAGTCCCATCCCACCTCAAGCCCATACATCTCACGTAGTGCTGACCTTCAAGACTAATGGAAGGGAAGATTCGGTGGACTCTGGGCACTCCAGCTCTGGAAGCTTCAAGTTTTGCGCTGAGGGTTCATACACAGATACCTCGGACTGTCAGGTGTCTAAGAGGACGATGGTGAAGGTGCCATCCATAGAGGCAGGTGTCTCCAACAAGGACAAGAGATGTGATCCGGTCCATCCTGACCACCAACAGTTTGAGCAAGAAGAAGAGGAGCTTGAGGACATCTGGAATAACACTAACAGCTACCGTCAAAGCGTTTGTTCTGATATCATGTACAACGGCTACCAGGCTTTACCTGCCATCTCCTCTCCAGACCAACAAAAGGAACCTTCATCCAAAGAGCAAGCAGTACTATTTAGAAAACTGGTCACTGCCTCTGCGCCCAATCTTCTTGTGGCGGAGTTCAGATTGCCATCCTCTAACCCAGACGCGGTGGGTTGTGGGATGCAGCAAGTCTCAAAGGAAGCTATTTGCATTCTGGGTAAACGGGAGAGGAGGTCATGGGCTGCATTTACCCAACAAGAACAGGTTTACAGACAGGTGGCCATCAATGAAACAGCCTCAGATCATGTGAAACTACCCGAAATGGAGGACCAGCAAAAGTATATTTATCATTATAAAGAGGAGGAGGAAGAGGAGGAGGAGACAGGGTTTCCAAAGGTGAGGTCTACATGTTAGCAGGTGTTAGTGGTGTTGTTTTGAGTAGTGTTTCCAAACCCTGTTCCTGGAGGCACACCAACAATGCACATTTTGGATGATCTGACCCCCTTGTTTCCCATGTTGGAGTCTCTAATAATGAGCTGATAAGTGGATTCAGGTGTGTATGAACAGAAAAACGTGTAGTGCCTCCAGGAACTGGATTGGGAAACACTGGTTTAGACTGTTTACTGGACTTAAGGCAAAAGCAAATGGGTATTGGTAATAATTAAGTCTTAATTGTAAATGTTTAGTCTACAATTTAGTGCATTGTTGGTGAAGTATAGCAACAGATTTTTCCAGAAAGTACGACTCGTATTCGGGCAAGATGGTTATAAAACTACATTTTCTAGCATTCTTCAAGGTATACAAGGAGCTCAGATGCAAATGCCATCGGTTTCAAAAATGAGTTAATGATATAAACCGACACGTACTATACGTACTTCGAATACTTTAGCTTCAAATCCTCTTATTCCTGGCCTCAGGTCATTCAGAAATACCGCTTTGTTGGCAGATTACGTTAAGAGTTTGAAAAAAAAAATGCTCAAACACAAGAAAATGTCAGACACAGTTAGATGGTTTTGCATCTGAGCTTTTCATATATTACCAGTTTTTGAATTGAGGGGTGGGGGATTGGGGTGGTCCCGTAGCTCCTATAAGCATTGAGGGGTCCCCTGGTTTTTATTCAAATTAAAATACTACATGAATTTAAAGTTCTTCTTGTGCTGCACTGCCACAAAGCGATACAGTCCATTATTTGTCCCAATTTCACAATAAACAAATCTAAAAGTTTTCGGTATGAAATAAATGTAAACTCTCAAGTGCACCTCACGCTGTTTTCTGGAAGAAATTGACAGATTGTTAGATTTAGAATTGGGTTAGGGGCTTTTAAAAAAACTATTATTTTACACTTATTTGAGGGGTAAAAATGGTTTGAGGGATTGAGTTAAGAGTAATTTGGGGTTTCTTTGATTAAAACATCTTACTTTGTGAAATCACGGTGCCCCTATAATGACGGGGGGCTTGGCCGGGGGGAGCTTAGCTAAGGGACCCTGTAATCTTTGACATAATTTGAACACTGTTGTTACGTATCACATACATCCACTATTATTTATTCATGTCTTGATATTTGTCCTGAACAGGAGCAGCTAATAAATCGTCTGTCTGTTGATATGGGATTAGAGAGACCTGCAAATGACTCCGATATTCAGGTACATTGTTTTTCAAGATATTATTGATGCATTTTTTTTTAGAAAAGTGGTCAATTCAATCTCATTTATTCTTTCTGAATATATTTTTCCTTTTGCTTTCCTTTTAATAGAACGGGAGGCAGGAACTGCCATCTATGGAGGGAACACTAGAGAGAAAACAGAAACTGCAGCTGGGAGGAAAAAGAGTAAATATCACACTTACAGCTACTGTATTTACATACAACAGTTTGCTTTATCTTCGCGTTCCAGTAGTAGCAATTCTGCATTTTGATTCCCAGTTTCAATTCCAATGTGGTAAAAAGGAAGTCAGTATTTAGATTTTTAACCATATGGTTATTTAGTCTACTCATTGCCAAAATGTATGCAAAATAATAGGTAAATACGTGATATTAAAACTGTGGTAGCCAGTCAGATTTGTTACCATTTGTATTGCCATAGTTTTATTACAAATATCATGGTTAAACTGCGGTTACTATAGTGAGACAATTGTAAATTTGTGAATTTTTGTTTTACTACAAGTACCATAGTAAAACGATGTTTACTGTAGTATAAACTAGGGGTGGAAATCATCACTGGTCTCACTATTCGATTTGATTACGATATCAATACTATCTTCAATTTTTCATATTACTGCATGGGTAAGTCTGTCGCACTCACACTCTCTCGTTTGGGACAGAGAGAAATGGAGGCTTTTTTAATGATCAATTATGCATCTATGCAGTTCACATTAGCATTGCGATGCATTATAAAAACGATTATATTTAGCAGTCATACACTGCAAAAAATGACTTTCTTAATTAGGATTTTTTTCTTGTTTTTGGTAGAAATATCCGGATGTTCTTAAATCAAGATGAATTTTCTTGATTAGCAAAATGGCTGGACAAAACTATGCAATTTATGGAATTTGTGCTTAAAACAAGCAAAATTATCTGCCAATGGGGTGAGAAAAGTTTGCTTAAATTAAGTGTTAATAAGAAAAAATAATATTTTTAGATTTTTTTTCTCACCCCATTGGCAGATATTTTTGCTTGTTTTAAGTTTAAAATTTAGTTAAATTGTATATTTCTTGTCTATAAACTAGACTTATTTTCTTAGATAATTTTGCTTATCAAGAAAGGCATCTTAATTTAAGAATTTTTAGATATTGCTATTAAAAACAAGACGTAAGAAGGTCATTTTTTGCAGTGTACCTGTAGTATAAACAATCGTTATTTTATCAAATAAGATGTCATCTACACTGCAAAAAATGACTTTCTAACTTAGTATTTTTGTCTTGTTTTCAGTAGAAATATCTAAAAAAAATTTAAATTAAGATGCTTTTTCTTGATGAGCAAGACGACCCTCTAGTTTTTAGACCAAAAATATCAAATTTAAGTGATTTTGTGCATAAAACAAGCAAAAGAATCTGCCAATGGGGTAAGCAAAAAAATCGTGAAAATTTTTCTTAAACACTAAAATAAAAAAATGTGCTTACCCCAATGGCAGATTTTTTTGCTTGTTTTATGCACCAAATCACTTAAATTTGATATTTTTGGTCTAAAAAATAGACTTATTTTCTTGGATCGTTTTGCTCATAAAGAAAAAGCATCTTAATTTAAACATTTTTAGATATTTTTACTGAAAACAAGACAAAAATACTTTTTAATAAAATTTTTCTTGAAAATAATTTCTGCAGTGCAGGAAAATAATGAAAGAAAATGAAGTTTTAAATAGTAAAGGTCTGATTCTTGGCTTTTGAGGATCAGATTCCAGAATTGAAATTGATTTTCGATTGCTGGCACTACCTGCACTGTAAAAAAAATCAGTAGAAATTGCAGCTGGGTTGCCGGTAATTTGCAGTGGATTTGAATTTATGTTATTTGCTGGCAACATTTTGTTCAAAGTTATATGAACATTAAACATTTACAAGTCTTTGTCTTTACAGAGTAAAACTAAAAAAACAGCATTAAGCAAAACATTCTGGGAGACAAAATCTGAAGCAAAAAACAGAAAAAGGTTGATGATGATTTTTGGTTCCCAGAATGCTTTGCATGAGGCTGTTATTGTATAGTTTTATTCTGTAAAGATTTAACTTTGAACAAACTCTTGCTAGTAAATAACATAAATTTAAATCCATGGTAAATTACCGGCAACCCAGCTGCAATAACATTGAAATTTCTACGGATTTTTTTTACAGTGTGTGATATTGTCCTCTCCATCCTATAACTTATCAAATGAGATTTGTTATTGCAGGCATCATGCAGAGGATGGAGCTCTTATCATACTGTACTTTACAAACAAACAATGTGTTTCTATCAGGACAGAAAAGATACACTCAAGGTAAGCTTGAGAACATTACTACAAATGACTTCAAATTGTTCAGGCTTTGCTGGGAGATTTTGTCTGCGTCCGAAAGCTTAGGTGGTTGGCTTATGAGCCTTTATGCATGAAGGCAGCTCCGAGAAATGCATTCGGACAGCCTTCATAGGCGTTCGGACACTTAGGCGATGACATACTTCTGCTAACATCTCAGCAGGCGTACGTGCCTCGATGCCTTCATGCCTTGGAGCTTTCGGACGCAATCTTTCTCATCATCAATTTATTATATTACAAAGTGAATTGTGATTAAAGTATGATTGAATTACATTTTGTCGCTAGCTGTAATGTATATGACTGTATTTTTTCAGAGTTGTCTGACCAGTCTCCCTTTAAATCTGATTGGAGCTGTATGTGAGCCCTCACCAGAGTACACCAAAAAACCCAACTGTTTCTGTTTGAGGTAAATAACCTTCATGCATGTTCATCTGTTATATAAAAATCAATCGGAAGCTTTCTTTGACAGAATTGTTCATAAGTTTAATGTTTTACTGACTGTCACAGATTGCGTGATGGATCCGAGTATCTCCTTAGTGCTTCATCAAGATTCATGATGAGAAAATGGATCCTTGCAATCCAAGAGCACACTGGTATTATACAGTCATATTTATTCCTGTGTATTTGTTATTTGAACTATTAATGTGTTGTATGCGTCTGTACTTCAATGTTTGTGACCGCCGCATTTTCTCCACAGCATCTAATGAATCTGAAGTGAATATATCAGCGTGTCACAGACCTTCAGCAGACGCTGGACTGCGCAGATGTTCAATCAGCTGTCAATGTACAGATGAATGTCACTGCTCTATGAGGAATTATATCACATCTGCTGTACTAACACAAAGTCATCCAACCTCAGACAGAAGCAAAGAAATCATCATCCACACCGGTGAAGATCTGCAGGTCCATCAGAAACATCAGGACCTGTTGAGTAGATCAACTTCACATGCAGGTCATTGTGGTAAGAGATTGTCCATCCAAACTAGACACATTGATTTCCTGGTATTTTATAGAGAAGAAAGATGATTTGATGAGTTTTAGGGGTTGTTGTGTGTGTATTGTTGTGTGGTTGGCGAGATGTACTGGGTGGTTGCAGAGGCTTTTCTAGGGTGTCCCGCATGGTAGCTTACTGGTCTGATATTCTGCTATCTAGATTTAAGCAGGTTCCTCCAAAAAGTTCAAGATGTATGGTTTATGTCATGAATTCCAACATTTATGACATCATTCCACCAAGAACATTGTAAGTCTAATACTGAAATTTAAGTGAGTACCTTAAAGTGGACAAATCATAAACATCTGACTTTTTTAAGTGCTGTAATTGGGTCCTCAGTGCTAGAAAATGTGAATAAGAACCACCCAGTAACTTAGTTTTGGTAAACCATTCTCTGCAAGCATGTGAAAAAATAGGTCATTGGCTCCCCCTGTGATGTCAGAAGGGGATAATGGCACCTCTTAATCTGCACTATCCAACCAAGGCATTGCCGTTTAGTGCAGAGATCAACTAATTTGCATTTTTAAGGACACACCCAAAAACGGCACATTGATATGAAATCCCAAAATCAAAATCTCAGGATATTTTATCAGTGTATTTTTCTCTGTGTGAAAAGTGAGATGCTTGCCATAGCAGCGTAGTAATATACTGATGAGCCACAAGAGGGCAGTAGAGGACTCTCGTGTAAGAAGGGTTTACATTTGACTTAAGCTGAGCTTTACAAAAACATCATGAAGCACATCTGTTTGTTGTCATCTGGCTTCTGTTTCTGGAGAAACATTTACATATCTACTTTTTTTTCATACCATGGTGTATTTGTAACATCTAATACTAATCTGTCCTGTGCTGTAAAGGCTGAACATGTTTTGGTTTTCTTTCTGTAGAGGATAAGTTTGGACAAAATCTTCACCAGCAGAATCTCAGTGATGTTCCTTCATCATCCATCATTCAGGGCTGGACCGGTGAAAAGAGACGCTCTCACTCATTTACCTCCGGTATGATGTTTAAAAAAATGATACAAACTAATGCATTCAGTGTATATGACAGTGGCGGCTCGTGACTGCTCATCCAAGGGGCGCTTATTCAAAATAAGTGTTCGGAGTGTCATGTGTGTTGCTTGTGTTTCAAAATATGTGTTTGTTGCGTCATGTAAACCATGTGCATCATGTCTTTTGTCAAAATAAGTGCCTGCTGCACACGCATCAAAACCGTCTATGATAAAAGAGACGCTCACGTTTACAAAATACACGCAAGACACTCCATTAACAGTAAACTCTGATTACGCATGAGATTATGGGAGTATCTGTCTCTTTTATTATAAACCCTTTAGACGCGTCTGCAGCAGGCACTTATTTTGACAAGACACGTGATGCACACTCTCGACGCGCAAAGACATATTTTGAAATTACGAACCACACACATGACGGGCTACATACATGTTGTGATGAACTTCGCATCAAGCGCCCTCGAAAAAAGAAGTCACCGGCTGCCACTGGTATATGAGCTGTAATTAAGGGATAATATATAGGCAGCTGGTTGTTATTGCAGATTTAAACCCCGATGGGTGCTTATTTCACAATAACAACCGGCTGCCTGTATATTATTTTTGCTTATTGCACAGCTACCTATGAGTAAGGTATGAAACATCAAATATTGATTTGAAATATTTTATTCCCTCTTTTGTAACGAGTGCAGACCTTCCGCGAGGAAAACCCATTTACTTTCAGTTTTAAGATATGACAAGACGTTCAAATGTCACGGAAACACTTTTTGGTTTAATCATTTATAAATATAATGTCATATATGTTATGTAAAGACATATTTATATTTAATTTTTATGTAATATTAAACTGCACTGCAAAAAAATGATTTTCAAGAAAAAAATGTCTTAGTATTTTTGTCTTGTTTTCAGTAAAAATATCTAAAAACTCTTAAATTAAGGTGTTTTTTCTGAATTAGCAAAACAAAAAATCTTGAATTTTTTTCTTAAACACTAAATTCAAGAAAATTTGGCAGATTTTTTTTTGCTTGTTTTATCCAAAAAATCACTTAAATTTTATATTTTTGGTCTAAAAACTAGACTTATTTTGTTGGGTTGTGTTGCTCATCAAGTAAAACCATCTTAATTTAAGAATTTTTTTATATTTTTACTGAAAACGAGACAAAAATACTAAGTCATTTTTCTGCAAAATGATTTGCAGCATCCGTGTTACTGCACTGCCAAAAATTATTTTCAAGAAAACATTTTCTTAGTATTTTTGTCTTGTTTTCAGTAAAAATATCTAAATATTCTTAAATTAAGATGCTTTTTCTTATTGAGCAAAACGACCCCAGAAAATACGTCTAGTTTATAGACCAAAAATATCAAATTTAAGTGATTAAAAATCAGGAACATTTTTCTTAAACATTAAATTCAATAAAAATTAGCTTACCCCATTGGCAGATTTTTTGTTGTGCTTGTTTTATGCACAAAATCACTTAAATTTGATATTTTAGACTTATTTTCTTGGGTCGTTTTGCTCATCAAGAAAAGCATCTTAATTTAAGAATTTTCTAGATATTTTTTTACTGAAAACAAGACAAAAATACTAGATTTTTTTTCTTGAAAATCATTTTTTGCAGTGTGTGTTTTATTCGTTTTGAGCGGTTGTTATCTTGGAATAACAAAGCTGCAAATGTCACGACTGCCCAATCAGAATCAAACATTCCAACGAGCAAAGTAATAAACACCTATTTCTTTTTCTTCAGCCACATACCAGAGAATAAAGCCCGTGTTGGCGCCACCTACAGGACGAGACCAGGACAACAACTCCAGCTATTCTGTGACTCTGTTCATCGGAGATCGAGAGACGGCGTCAGCGCATAAAAGCCTTGCGATAGCTGAGCCAATTGGCACCGGACAAGATTCCTCCTCTGAACTTCCTCTGCGGAGTTACATGAGCCTTCCGCGACCACGTAACAAATCCGTCTTCAGGAAGTTCTTTGGGATAAAGGAGTGACTAAAGCTTTATTCGGCTCGCTGTAGGCCGAAACAAACTCTTGACTGTCATGTGCAGGACACACAAGATAAAGCTTCTTGAAAAGGCTTTTTCTTACATATATTTATGGATCAAATGGCGAGAACCATTATTTGTTTTGTTTTTTAATGAGATTTTGTATTTTCGTGTGTTGCTTTCGTGTTACATTTTTCCCAGTCCATGCGCCTGTAAAGTAATAAAGTAACAATATAATTTCTGTCATGGTTTACCCATAAAATGTCACAGAAGTAGCTCATGTTTGGTGTGTTATGAAAAATAAACCCAGATTTAAGTGATTTACTAACCTTACACCTCACTGATGTACTGTATCTATCTACCACTGATCTCAATGACCTACTTTTGATTGGAGTTTGGATGAGTTTGTCTTCATTTGCTCTCATTATATGAAATGAAGAGTGTGAGAAATCTCATGTGGTGTATAAGAAGTCGGCTTTGGAACAACATGAGGGCGCGTAAATGATGACAAAGTTTATTTTCGAGTGAAGTGTTTCTTTTATCTTCACATTTTCCCAGGCTGCATTTGGCAGAAATGTTTATAAATGAGTGAAGTTTGCTGTAGACACAGTTACAGTGCTAATGTACTGCGCTCATTCATCTACTGATATCAAACTTTTATATGTTCAATGTGTCCACCGCATTCCAGTTGAGGTGGATGTTCTGTTTTCAATTTATGTCTTTGTGTTTGTGTGGATTGCAGTTTATCTGGATGAGAATCTTATGTTCAGTTATTGTTTAAAGTTTCTTGAGGTTATGGCACATAATATTTGTTGGACTGTCATGTTTCCCAATATTGACTGGTTTGAGTTGTGTTGATCTGTTATACACAGAGGTCTTAAAGCAGTCGTTCTCAAACTTGGGGGGCACGTGATGGTGCCGGGGGGATTAATCTGTGTAATTAAACCTCAGAAAAATAAGGCTACTAATCAATATCACTACATTGTATCTTTTAATAGGTTTTGTTTAAATTAAAGGGACACTCCACTTTTTTGATGCTAATTTTCCAGCTCCCATAGAGTTGAATATTTGATTTTTACCAGTTTGGAATCCATTCGGCTGATCGCCGGGTCTGGCGCTGGCACTTTTAGCATAGCTTAGCATAATCCATTGAATCTGATTAGACAATTAGCATCGCGCAAAAAAATGCCAAAAGTTTTGATATTTTTCCTATTTAAAAGTTGACTCCTCTGTATTTACATCGTGTACTATGACTGACGGAAAATTAAAAGTTGCGATTTTCTAGACAGATATGGCGTAATAATCAAGGACTTTGCTGCCGTGGCGTGGCTGCAGCAGGTGCAAGGATATTGCGCAGAGCCTGAAAGTAGACCCCTTGGTAACTTTCAATAGCAGGGGACTGTTTCGGGCTCTGTGTAATATCATTGCGCCTCCTGCAGCCATGTTGCGGCAGCGGAGTCCTTGATTATTGCGCCAGAATGAGAGTGTAGTTCCTGGTCATGTCTGTCTAGTAAATCGCAACTTTTAGTTTTCCTTCGGTCTCGGTGCACAATGTAACTACAGAAGAGTCAAGTAAATTGGAAAAATATTGACACGCTTTGGTTGTTTTTGAGCATGATGCTAATGGTCTGGTCAGATTTAGTGGATTGTGCTGGGCTGTGCTGAAGGTGCTGGCGCCGGACCCGGGGATCGGCTGAATGGATTCCAAAACGGTAAAAATCAAATGTTTAACTCAAGGGGAGCTAGAAAATTAGCTTTTTTTTTTCAAAAAAAGTGGGATGAACCCTACACAAGGGGCATGCTTAAAAGTTTGAGAACCATTGTCTTAAAGGAACAGTTCACCCAGAAATGAGCCATTCACCGGAGCCATAACATTCATGTTGATTGTTTTTATTTCTGGGTGAACTTTTCCTGTCATTACTTTAAAGAAGTTTGCACACTGAGTCCGAAATTTTTGCACGTTAAAAAATAAATACGACCTCACATTGTGTCAATCACTTTTACACATTGCCTCAGAAACTTTTGCCCGTCGTAAAAAATCGGATAGGGTTCAGTTGTGTTTTTCGCATCCATAGCGAGCATTTTGAGAGGTGTTTTAAAAGTTTAGAGCCATTGTACACACAAACACCAAAATCCAGAATGGCGTCTGACAAGTTGATTCACTTCATCTTGCGGCACAAAGCACTGTATGACAAACAAAGTGCGGAATACAAAGAGACGAAATATAAAGACAAAACGGGAGGGTATTTTGATTTTAAAATAAAGGCTGTATGAAAGATTATACACTACAGTATTGTGCTCAAGTTAGCTAAATGAAAATGTCATTCATTCATTCGTAGTGAATAGTACTTATGTATGCAATAGATTAATTAATATGCATCATACTCGGTCTGCAAGGTTTCTCTACAGGACAAATTTTTAGTGCGACGAATACAAAAAAAATGCATATTTCGGACTGCAGTGTGTAAGGATCTTAAATATTACACATTTCTATACACATTATATGATTGACACTTTGACAGATACTTTCTGTATTTATACTTATGCAGTGTGTTGTGCATTTTGGAAATAATTTTGTATGCTTTTTGTACTTTCTGGTTCAGTTGTATCATACACATGAAACAATGGCTTGAGAATGGTAACCTTGACTTTTTTTTACACAAAAGTTGTAAGGGTACATTTTCCAAAATTGATTAATACACCGTTAGGATGGGACAATATTTGGAAATCTGGAATCTGAGGGTGCAAAAAAACATGAAATATTGAGAAAAGTTGTTCAAATAAAGTTCTTGGCTACACATATATTTTACGTTGGGAAATTTACAAAATATCTTCATGGAACATGATCTTTACTTAATATCCTAATAATTGCCATATACAAAAATACAATACAAATATTTGATGTATTTTTAGATTTTGCTACAAATGTACCTGTGTTTTTGTGGTCCAGGCTCACATTTCATAATGGCAGAATATGTAACAAGTTCAGTTTAAGAAAACTGGTCAATAGCATTATAAATATAAAATAATTATAAATAAGTCTAGTTTATACACTGCAAAAAATGATTTTCAAGAAAAAAATTAAGATGCTTTTTCTTGATGAGTAAAACGACCCAAGAAAAAAGTCTAGTTTTCAGACCAAAAATATCAAATTTAAGTTATTTTGTGCATAAAACAAGCAATACATTTTTCTTGAATTTTTCTTGAATTTAGTGCAGATTTTTTGCTTGTTTTATGCACAAAATCACTTAAATTTGATATTTTTGGTCTTAAAACTAGACTTATATTCTTGGGTAGTTTTGCTCCTCAAGAAAAAGCATCTGAATTTAATCATTTTTAGATATTTTTACTTAAAACAAGACATAAATACTAAGTTTTTTTTCCTGAAAATCATTTTTTGCAGTGTAGACAAAAAAATACAATTTAAGTGAATTTGTGCTTGAAACAAGCAAAATTATCTGCCAATGGGGCAAATTATATATATTTATATAATATATATAATATATATACACTGCAAAAAATGACTTTCTTACTTAGTATTTTTGTCTTGTTTTTAGTAGAAATATCTAAAAATTCTTAAATCAAGATGTATTTTCTTGATGAGCAAAATGACCTTAGAAAATAATACTAGTTTTTAGACAAAAAATATACAATTTAAGTGAATTTGTGCTTAAAACAAGCAAAAATAACTGCCAATGGGGTGAGAAAATTTTACTTGAATCAAGTGTTTAAGAAAAAAGAAATCTTATTTCACAATTTTTTTCTCACCCCATTGGCAGATAATTTTGCTTGTTTTGGGGACAGTTTCACTTGAGTTGTATATTGTTTGTCTTAAAACTAGACTTATTTACTAAGGTAATTTTGCTCATCAAGAAAAAGCATCTTGATTTGGGGATTTTTGGATATTTCTACTGAAAACAAGACAAAAATACTATGTGAGAAAGTCATTTTTTGCAGTGTATAATATATATATATATATATATTAGGGCTGTCAAAATTAACGCGTTAATAACGCGTTAACGCAAATTCATTTTAACGCCACTAATTTTATTAACGGAGATTAACGCAACGCGCAATTTCTGTTTGACCCCTGGTCCAGCCCATAGTTGAATGAACAGAGACGCAGACAAATGTGACTCTCTCTAAATGAGTAAAAGGTTTTCATAGAAATAAGAACATTAACCAAATCGTCTACCAAATCCAATGCTCTAAATGCTCGTTGGACATCTGATATGATCTTTATTTATACGTCTGAGAGGTGTAACGTTACCGTCCTCCTAATGCTTAATCTAATACAAAAATGCGTCTCAATTCATTTTGGTTTCGCTTTTATGCATGACTTAGAAAATAGACTGCAGGACTTGCTTGATGTTAAAAGAGTCATTAAGAGAGATAAAGTTCGGTACCTGATTAATGTTAAAGAGTTATTAAGAGCGACAAGACTCAAAAGCGATCCCCTCACGCTGACTGACTGATATCTGAAGCGCGTGCACACAGACGCGCGAGTGCGCGACCCGGATATATAGACATCTACACAAAATTACAGTTTTACAAATATCTGTTTTGATAAGAATTCACGCAGGTAGGCTCTATAATCTGTTATGTTTTAAGTAAATGTTTGGTTAACTGTTGGGTAAAACTATCTGATGTGTAACATTATATTAGATCACTTACATTTTAAGCAGTCTGTCTCAATGTCAATCAAACAAAAGGAAAAAAAGTTGAACATACATTGATGATGTTTTTGCTTTGTGTGTGCTAAATCTATTAGTTTTACCAGTGATTTTAAGGTATTGATGTGGTAATATAATGTATGAATGTGGAAATGTTTGTGGTAATTTGACTCTTTCACTTTCAAAAACGTGTAGTTCTGTCATATTTTGTTATATTTCAACAAATCATGCATTGTTCTATGTTTTAATAGAGAATGTCAAAATATGAACAGCTATTTTTTTTTTAAATTTGCTAATTCCGACTCAATTTGCCAGCACATGTCACAAATGATGCAGCATCAAATAAAAATGGAGAAAGAAAAATCTTCTGAAAGGAAAATTCATATACAAAACAATGGCTGGTGATTCTGTTAAAATGTAAACAGGCTGTTGTTAACATACATTTGCATAAAGCATCTATATATGTATATATGATTAGAATATTAAAAACCTGAAAAGTGTTAAATTAGGGTAAATTTAGAATGGATAAAAATGTGCGATTAATTTGCGATTAATCGCAGTTAACTCATGAAATCATGCGATTAATCTAGATTAATTTTTTTAATCTATTGACAGCCCTAATATATATATATATATATATATTTTTTTTTTTTTTTTTTTTAAGGATTTCCAAAGCATTCATACTGGTTATGGTATCTTTCATTGAATGATATGCAAATTAGAGTTTAAGAAAAAATTGACTTCCATCTTATTTCACCAAGGTCGTCTCACTTGAAGGTTTCTGGCTTCGCGCCCGGTATAAATCAATGATGGCAACATCTCTCATAGTGAAAAAATTTGCTTTTTGTTTTGGTTTGATGTCTATTTTAATGATCTTGAGGTCGCGATCACCTCCGGATCACTTTCTCTGCCTTCCAGATGGGATTTCAGAAGCGCCGAATTGGCAACTGAAGATAAACACAATAAGATCCACAATAATCATGCGAGGAGAGAGGAGGAGATCTGAACCCTGAGCTCAAATCCTCAGAGGTTGAGACTCCAGTCATGGTTTTGCATATGAAAGCTGTTATGACTGGAAGCAAGATATCCCTCCAATCCCTTTAAGCTTTTAAAGAGTCTGTGCATACATAATTAGCTTATATTTCATAACGAAGTAAAATGAACTGAGCAGAACAAAAGAAAAAGCCGTGAAAAATCTGAGCTAGCCGGACCTGCAGCTTAAATTCAGAGCACTGATGGTGGATGGGTTTTAGTGAGATAAACAATGGCTTACAGCACATATAGGATTAGTATGATTTAAGTACCAAAAATTGTGCCACGTCCTGAGGGACAGACTGAGTTTAGTCTATGAACAATGCAACAACATTCAACATCTTTATTCTGCTGGTGTGTAAATACGTGTGTAAAAAATCCTACGTTAGTCATGTTTATAGAGATTGCATACTTTTCATACAGTAAACAAGGTGAATGAAACTGATATTGCACATTTCAAAAGAAAAATGCTTGAAAAATTACTCCGTAAGCTAAACAATGTAGACAAAAACTCACAGTTAACAAATAAACATAAAGAAGCCATGTTTAGATTAAAAGAAAAACTACACAAACTGTTTTGGTTTCTCTGTAAGCTTTGTTTTGTGTCATTTACTCTCTCTTAAGTTTCTGTAGATGCACTTCCAAAAATTACTTTCTTACTTAGTATTTTTGTCTTGTTTTCAGTACAAATATCTAAAATCTTTTAAATCAAGATGTTTCTTCTTGATTAGCAAAGCAACCTAAGAAAATAAGTCTAGTTTTTAGACAAAATGTATCAAATTTAAGTGAATTTGTGGGTAAAATGAGGTAAGCAAAATTTTCTTGAATTTTTCTTGAATTAAGATTTTTTGCTTACCCCCTTGGCAGTTTTTTTTTTTTTTTTTGCTTGTTTAATTCACAAATTCACTTAAATTTGATATTTTTTGTCTTAAAACTAGACTTATTTTCTTAGGTTATTTCGATTATCAAGAAAATGCATCTTGACTTGAGAATTTTTGGATATTTGTGCTTAAAACAAGACAAAAATAAAAACGAAGTCATCAAAAATTGACTTTCTTACTAACTATTTTTGTCTTATTTTCAGTAAGAATTCTTAAATTAAAATGTATTTTCTTGATGAGACAAATGACCTAGGAAAATAAGTCTAGGTTTTAGACAAAAATAAAAAATGTAGGCGAATTTGTGCTTGAAATAAGCAAAAAAAATCTACCAATGGAATAATAATTTTTTTCTTTTATTAAGTGTTTATGAAAAATGCAAACTTATTTCAAGAATTTTTTTCTTATTCCATTAGCAGATTTTTTAAGCACTAATTTACTTAAAGTTAATATTTTTTTAGACTTTTTTAGACTTATTTTATTTAAGAATTTGTTGAATTTTTATTGAAAACAAGACAAAAATACTAAGTAAGAAAGTAATTTTTTGCAGTGCACACACGGCAAAAAATTATTTTCAAGAAAAAAAAAATTATTTAATCATTAATAATTTTTGTCTTGTTTTCAGTAAAAATATCTAAAAAATTCTTAAATAAAGATTTTTCTGGATGAGCAAAACGACCCAAAAAATAAAAAAAATCTAAACACTAAATTCAAGAAAAATTCAAGAAAAATTTGGTTAACACATTGGCAGATTTTTTTTGCTTGTTTTAAGCACAAAATCACATTTTATATTTTTGTTCTAAAAACT
The DNA here is from genome assembly GCF_027580225.2 of Misgurnus anguillicaudatus. Lineage (NCBI taxonomy): Eukaryota > Metazoa > Chordata > Actinopteri > Cypriniformes > Cobitidae > Misgurnus > Misgurnus anguillicaudatus. The sequence goes on along the minus strand of NC_073347.2, from coordinate 30,159,249 downwards.
AGACTTATTTTCTTGGGTCATTTTGCTCATCAAGAAAAAGCATCTTAATTTAAGAATTTTTAGATATTTTTACTGAAAACAATACATAAATACTAAGAATTTTTTTTCTTGAAAATAATTTTTTGCAGTGTATGGCAGTCAATGGGTACGTCAACTGTGTGCTTACCATCATTTATCAAATTATCATCTTTTCTGTTTAACAGAAGAAAGAAACTCATACAAGTTTTGAACTCCCATAGTATTTTTCCTACTATGGCAGTCAGTGTGTGATGTCACATGTGTGACAGAAATCATCATCAACCTTTTTCTGTTTTTTGCTTCAGATTTTGTTTACCAGAATGTTTTGCTTGATGCCGTTACTTGCTTGATACTCTGTAAAGACAAAGACTTGTAAATGTTAAATGTTCATTTAACTTTGAACAAAATGTTACCAGTAAATTACATAAATTTAAATCTACGGTAAGTTACCAGCAACCCAGCTGCAATTTCTACTGATTTTTTTACAGTGATGTCATTTACCCTCAAGTACAAACCTGTAAGTTTAAATAAATTATATTTAAAGCACAACTAAACTATGGTACTGTCAGGTTTATGTTAGTGTATACTAATATTCAATCAGTGTTATAGACTATTGACAATATAAGATGTCCCATATAGATTTTTATCTAAAGTCTCTAACGTGATGGACTGTTGACAGGGTACAGGCTCAGGTCATGACCTCTATGACTTTAGCTGTAGAGGTGACACCATTGACAGTCCTTCTGAGACAGAGAAAGAGTCGATTGTTCACTTTCATTGGCATAATTGGCTCTAGACAGTCGGTGGCCTTTTTAAACATGCTTCGCTCATTTATCAATGTCATGAAGCACATGTAACCCCATGACCTGTCGAATCAAAACCACAGACAAAAATGAATTGTATTGTAATGTATTGTACTGTACTGTATGTGAAGAGCAGAGCTCAGATCAGTTGGAAGAGTTTAATGAGAACTGTTTTAGATGCTTTATTGTTTTGCAGACTTTATCTTGACAATAGTTTCTTTAAAGGGGACATTTCACAATAAATTTTTTAAATGACAAATATGTGAAATTTTAGCTCAAAATACCATATAATTTATTATAGCATGTTAAAATTGCCACTTTGTAGGTGTGAGCAAAAATGTGCAGTTTTGGGTGTGTTTTTTTAAATGCAAATGAGCTGATCTCTGCACTAAATGGCAGTGCTGTGGTTGGATAGTGCAGATTAAGGGGCGGTATTATCCCCTTCTGACATCACAGGGGGAGCCAAATTTCAATTGCCTATTTTTCCACATGCTTATAGAGAATGGTTTACCAAAACTAAGTTACTGGGTTGATCTTTTTCACATTTTCTAGGTTGATAGAAGTACTGGGGACCCAATTATAAGACTTGAACATGGAAAAAGTCAGACTTTCATGATATGTCCCCTTTAATGTTTCAATAGTTAGGAGAAACAATTGTAAAATTAAATATTTGTGATTTTTATGACTGTAGTAGACAAATGGAGTGCTGTATGAGAAAGTCCTTGGAGCTCAACAGCATTCATTAATTAAAAATTAAAATTTTTCTCATTTTAATGGACTTTAATAGAGCCCAACATTTAATACTTAAAGGTATAGCGGAAGATTTTCCCGAATTATTTAAAAGAACCGCCCCTCGATGCACACGCAACACTCTCCGAGGGGTAACGCCTGTTAAACGCGTGCACGAGACAGAGAGAGCGCATGCAGGAGCTCAGTTCTTCTCTTCGCTCTGTTTACAAGTTTCTGTTGGCATGTTTACCGTGTCTGTGCGGTTTGTGACTTGTGACAGGGCTAGCATCGCTAATCATAGCTTACATCAACTTTTACTAGCAGTGATTTTAAATGAATTTCTCCAAATAGCATGACAAAATGTACCTTTCCAGTAGAAACTTCGCGTGGGAAACCCAACCTGTCCTTTTAGCACGCCAGCATGTGAAATAGTCTCCCATAAACATTCTGGTCTTGTTTCTTTCTTTATAGTCCTTTCTCTTCTTGTCATACATATCGTAGACACTTTTTCTCTTGCGACCCTCAGACATTTTGAAAAAAACACAGTGAGAACGCGACCTTCAATGAATGGTTGAAACCGTAGCACAACACACATACACGTGAAAGTGCGCATGTGCAGAAAGCGAATTTAGAGGCGAGCACGTACGACAGTTATACGTCAACATATAATCAGAATGATTGACATCTGGGATGACCAATAACAGTGGTGATCCACCCGGAAAACGAAAATCTTCCGCTATACCTTTAACTCAACACTTAACAGTTTTTTTCAACGAGTTTCAAAGGACTATAAATGATCCAAAATTAGGCTTAAGGGGTCTTATCTAGCAAAACGATTGTCATTTTTGACAAGAAAAATAAAAAATATGCACTTTTAAAGCAAAACTTCTCGTCTAGGTCCGGTCCAGCGCGACCTAACGTAAATGCGTAGTGACGTAGAGAGGTAACGTGTTACATATATAAAACGCACATTTGCGGACCATTGTAAACAATAAACTGACACAAAGACATTAATTAGTATCAGTTGACATACAACAACGTCGGAACCGTCCTCTTTCAACACACTTGTAAACACTGGGGCGGAGTTTCGCGTTCGTCCTCTGTGACCTCTTGACGTCATGACGTATTGCGTGGGGTCATGCTGGCGCATCACGACCGGACCTAGACGAGAAGTTGTGGTTTAAAAGTGCATATTTTTTATTTTTCAAAAATGACAATCGTTTCGCTAGATAAGACCCTTAAGCCTCGTTTTGGATCGTTTATAGACCTTTGAAATTCCGTTGATAAAAACTGTTACGTGTTGAGTTAAGTGTTAAGTGTTGGTGTCCATTAAAGTCCATTAAAATGAGAAAAATCCTGCAATGTTTTTCTCAAAAAACATAATTTCTTCTCGACTGAACAAAGAAAGACATCAACATTTTGGATGACATGGTGGTGAGTAAATTATCTGGATTTTTCTTTTAAGAAAATGGACTATTCCTTGAATATTTTCTGTAAAAAAAGTATAAATCTTGTTATGGTTAATGTAATAATAGTACATTTTGTAAGTGAATGCGAAGCCAACTTTCAATAGATTCTTTCAATGTTATTATGTTCTTTTTTAACTAACTGATTTGACCCCGTGTCATGGGAATCTCTCTTTCCACATGTGTCCCTGAGGGCTGTTTCTGATCTGTCCTGTTATTTTCAGCTCGGACCAAAGTCTCACATCTCACAGTTCCTTACCACTTTCAATATTCCAGTTAATGGCGGTATTAAAGGTCCTGTTTTCCTGTGACTTTGAAGCTATGATTGTGTTTATGATGCGCAATATAACATGTGTTCATGTTTTGTGTGTAAAAAAAATGCAGTATTATCATACAATTTACTTATCTCTATAGTACGGAGCCCCTAAGGGGACATGGAGCAAAAATTAAATAAAGTTTAGTTTCGCGTGCGCACGTGAAACTATCGCATGCTCACATGAAACTTTTCATGTGAGCAAATTAAACTAAACTTTAGATTTTTTTACTCCAACGTCACCTTAGGGGCTCAGTATTATAGTGCTGTTTTCACAGTCCTAAATACGGGTTGATGTCTTCCTTGTGTATGAGTTCTGATTGTGTAGTTTGTTTAGTGTGTTGTGATTCGACAGCAGCTTAGCTTAGCAGAGCGGTTGAGGTTAGCTGCTGACTGACGTATTCCTGTGGGCGGAGTTTAGTCAAAAACTCTTATATTAATGCCATTCAACCGGGAAGTAGACGGCTGTAGTCCAAACCGTCCGTTCGCTGTAGGCTTTGAAAGGCCAATTCTGTTAAAGAAAATGTATCGCCTGCCAGTCAACTTTGAGCTTTATCATTTGCAGGTATTATTTATGCACTAACAGCAACATTACACACTAAATAAAGTTTTAAAAATAGGTTCAGGAAGAACGTGACCTTCAATGCGTGACTTTTAAAAACACAAAACGCATTGACTTCTTTAGTATTCTTTTTCCTATAGAAGTCAGTGGGGCATCTGATCGGTTTGGTTACAAACATTCCTTAAAATATCTTCCTTCCTGAGTTTATCAGAACAAGAAATGAATACAGGTTTGTTACAACATGAGACTGGGTAAATGATGACAGAATTTTCATTTTTGGGTGAGCTGTCCCTTTAATCGTAGCAACAGTAGTAATAGTAGAAATTGGGTGGATTTGGCTGTGAAACCTGGCAACCCTGATCGGGGGTTTGTGAACCCCAGTTTGAGAAACCACGCAGTATTTCATAAGCTTTATGTCCCTACTCCCTGTATTGATAATTATATGTATTTGCTGTACTGCAACAATGCAAAATTATAAGAAGCACTATAGAAATAAAATTGAATAGAAAAATTTTTAAGTTATTTAAGTTATTAATCCAAATAGGCTGCATTTCTGATATGCAGTTGTAATGCAATTACAATGGAAATCTATGCAGACTGTTTACCAAGAAAGATCTGTTTTAAGGGTAACACCAAGATGGCTGCCAAATGGACTGTTTGTGGATGATTATGTCACAGTCTGGATTCAAATGGTATGGCATGGCTTTACCTTAGTGGTTATCTTTGGATATAACTTTAAAAAGAGGTTAGTTATTAGTTAGTATATCAAGTCATATCAGAGATAGAATATTCAACGTAATCTCATGATCTCTAAATGTTTTACCTGCATCTCTGTTTTTTAAGTGTTTGTTTTATTTTATTTATCATAGACTGTAAGTTTTGCAGTAGTCTGTATGTTTATCTCATTTCTTTGTTTGACAGAGTTTGTTTTGTAAAAGCTGTGAATGGCTATATGAACAGGTGTTTGGAATAGAAAGACAGAGATGAATGTGTTTGGCCGTCTATGCTTTTATTTGTGGTCTTCCTCAACAGCTTTGATCTTTAAAGCTGAAACCTTACACCTTTCTGTTTTTAAAGGACATCATGATGAAAAGGGTCTGCTTGAGACACAGCAGCATTTATTTCTATGGGGACGTTCTTTGTTCTTATAACTTTTAGGGCCTCACACGACTGCTTCTAGCTATAGACAAGTGGCACAAACTCATTTTTTGGTCAGTCTTTTCTTTTTCAAGGCAATTACTGTGTTCGTGTAACTCAACTTATAAGATGTAAGGTGTCTTAGCAATACAAAGGTCATGAGTTTGAACTCAGGAACTACACATAGCCTAGGCTACTGATAAAATATATAGATTAAATGAAATATGCTTTGGATAAAAATGCAGTTTTCTTATTTTAATAGTCAAACAACAGAAAACAAACAACAAAAAAATAAATAAATCTGACATCAAATAAACTGTAATAAATAAGCATGTTTTAATATTTCAATGAAAAACAATGTGCTTTTTACTTTCCAATCCTCTCTTTTAATGCATCTGTATTCATTTGAATATCTAAGACTAATACATACAGTCTCTCTTTGATGAAGTCTTATAATCATTGCTGTTTCCAGTGTGGTTTTAATTGTTGGCTCATTGCCGTCACGCCTGTCAGATATGATTCATCTCAATGTGCAGATATTCTTGTTTTCTGTTTAATATATTAATGCACATAAAAGATTTAACTCTTATTCTCCATATGGCTCAAACTGTATAAACCCCTCTGGGCTTTGTTTACATTTTTGTTGGGAGGGTTTGGACTTCTTCCGTCTGTCCATGAATGCATGTTAGTGATATGGACATGAAAGCTCCTTCAAAACCGTACAAATCTTTTCATGGCATTGAGTATGGAAATACAAAGAGCTCTTATGGTTGTTAATGTGGCTTTGTTTGGGAGATAATGTAGACTTATGAAAATTGTCTCTATCCGTGGAGAAAAACTAATCTTCGTTGTTTTGAAATGTATGAAAATACGAGGAAAGTATGGAGGAGGGGGCACAAAATCTTTAGTTGGTATGCTCTAATGTTAAACACTTTAAAGAAGGAAATCAAATTGTGTGCAGAACTATATAAAGTGCTGTAGCCTATATTTAGTTAAAGTTTGTCACATCGCAGAAAAATGTGGTTAACCAACCAGCCAAATTTGAATGATAAAAACCCGCCTGGTAAATAAAATGAGTTTAAAATATCGGAGAAATAAGCAGCATCTCTCAAACTCTGAGCTGAAGCCACGCCCACTCTCTGGAAGGCTGCCGTCTCGCGATTGTGTTAGGGGCGGGGCCATGCTCGGTAGCTCCGGTGCGCCATAGAGCCATCAAATAATCCTGAACACAAAAATGTGGAAAAACTTTTTAATGATGTAACTCCACAATTCAGTAATTAGTCTTTGTAACGTATTTTAGCAACACATTTCTAAAATGTTTAGAAACAATTCTCTGAAATAACTTTCCAGGGAATTTAAAGTAGGCTATGCTATTGTAGGAATCACTACTGAGCTTAATTATATAAAAATTGTAGGTTCTGAAATTCAGTGTTTCTTCCTCATCAAAAAAATCTTTTTATTAATACACATGTATGAAAACCACGTACCATGAAACATTAGCCTATATATTTTTAACTTAATTAACATTTATTTGTATAGAACCTTTCACAACTCTTATCTATCTCTTTGCTAATTTGAAGATGCAGGAATGGAATAAAAAACGCTGGTGTTTGGTCTTGCGAAGATAACACGAGGGCATTTATAAAAGATGTATGGTTTTGAAGGGCAAACACAGCTTTAATAAATAACGTAATCTCTGAAAATGTTCAGCATGCCCGCTCGACAGAGATGCCCGCCACAGTTGGTGGGACAGGAGTTGGCTCGGCCCCGACAACACTGTTATGTAATCCATCTGTGTTACCGCTGCAGGCCCCTGGCATCACCTTCACAAAAACAACAGCAGGGTGACCCACAACAGTCCCCTGACAGACAAAACCCACAACACACAAGCTGTCCAGATTCTCACCTTCACGTGACCTGGAACAAACACACACACAATGAGACTTCAGACACGGAGAGCAATTAACCTAAATGGGATTTTAATTTACACTGATTTGAAACCGAGACATTACCATAAACATATTTTTTGAAAACTAATGCAGAATTCATGCAACTATTTTTTTTTCTCAAGAAGTTACACTGTTAGAAAAAAATGGTAAAAAAAGTATCACTGAAAAAGATAAGCTTTAAAAATGTCCTAATATGTGCCATTCAAAAATCTGGCGGTGCGCGTACATTCTGATGAAGAAAACTGCGGACTGTACGCGGAACCTCGCATATGTGTAAAAACAGGACTATAGGCTACTTCTAAATTTTTATTTGGTACCGATATATGTACCTCTGAAGTACTAATATGAACTCTTTAAGAACAAAGCTTTACTTTTTTGAAAGGGTACTGCCTCAGTGCCAGCTGGTGTACATATTTTGACCATATTTTCTGGGGAAAATGTGTAGAACTGGATGCTGTAATGCTATGAATGGTTGCCAGGGTGTTGCTATGCAGTCACCAATATGTTCTGGAGGATATTTTATAGATTGATGTAGTTTTTTCGTGGTTGCCTTCTGGCCCAAATAAAAAATGGCCATCTTCATGTCTTCATATTTTGGTCCTTAGTGCAGGTCTCAGTTCTCAGCACATCCTCTTCTGAAGAAACTTTTGAGGTTGATTTTGTGCTTAAAACAAAGAAAAAAATTGCCAATTAAATAAGAAAAAAATTCTTGAATTAAGTGTTTATGAGAAAAGTAAACTTATTTCAAGAAAACATTTTTTTGCTTGTTTTAAGAACTCACTTTCTTAAAGTTTATATTTTTTGTCTAAAAACTAGACTTCTTTTCCTAGGTCATCAAAAAATACATCTTCATTTTGAATTTTTAGATATTTTTATTGAAATAAGACAAAAATACTAAGTAAGAAAGTCAAATTTTTGTGATTTTGTGCATTAAACAAGCCAATGGGGTAAGCAAAAAAAATCTTGAACATTTTTCTTAAACACTTAATTCAGGAAAAATTAAAGAAAATTTGCTTACCCCATTGGCAGATTTTTTTGCTTGTTTTATGCACAAAATCACTTAAATTGGATATTTTTGGTTTAAAAACGTATTTTCTTGGGTTGTTTTGCTCATCAAGAAAAAGCATCTTAATTTAAGAATTTTTAGACATTTTTACTGAAAACAAAACAAAAATATCAAATTGAAGTGATTTTGTGCACAAAACAAGCAACAAAAAAAAATCTGCCAATGGGGTAAGCAAATTTTTCTTGAATTGAATGTTTTTTGCTTAGCCCATTAGCAGATTTTTTGCTTGTTTTATGCACAAAATCATTTAAATTTGATATTTTTGGTCTAAAATCTAGACTTATTTTCTTGGGTCGTTTTGCTTATCAAGAAAAAGCATCTTAATTTAAGAATTTTTAGATATTTTTACTGAAAACAAGACAAAAATTTTTAAATTGTAAATAATTTTTTTGCAGGTTACAAATGACAAAGAAAATGTAAGGACTTGATTAAAAGCTTCCACAGATTCAGAGAATCATTTGTGACGCACATGACAGCTCTGCTTTATACTTCCTTTAAAATTGGAACAAACCCTTGTCCTCTCATTTCTGCATTAACAAGCACCACAATCTACAGCAGATGAAAACATTTTGAACACGATTAACGTTTTTGGTTTCAAAACGGGGAATTTCGCCAAAAGGTGAGGGATTCCCATGCCTGATTTTCAAAATATGTAGAGTCTGTTGCTCAGAAATAGACAACACTAATATATGACTCTGTCTGTATATCATAATCCTATGATAGGATTTTGAAAGTTTGATTTCACATTGATTTAAATCTTTGACATGATCTTACTCAGTCAATGTTAAAGATAACAAGGTTACATTTCCAAAATGTTCTTTATCATTATGAAGAAAACAGTCAATTACAAACGGTCATCCACATATTTAATGACTTGCATGAGCCATGAGATAAAATGTTGATGTTTATTGAATTGACCAACAAGCATAGGATGAAACATTTTATACGTTATTTTTAACATGGGCAGTTAAATACTGTATTGTGTACTAATGTGTTTTCTACAAATTAAGTCTCTAAAAATTTCTATTATAAATCAAATTTATCTTTCATACCCCATAGCAAAGAAATATACATTAAAGTCCATCTGAAGGCCTGTCAGTATTTCTATTCAAATATAAATTTATTTTCCTTTTCCAGCTGAATCTGTAGACACTGGAAACATTTGGCTCTGCGAAAAAATCTGTTCACAAAGACATGGACTATCTGTCCAACAAAAGACAACAGAAAACATTTAAGGGTGGACAAATGTCCACAGGGGTCTCCCCCCTTTTATCTCACTCATTCCTCCAGGATGTTTTCATCGACAGATCTCACGCTCTCTTTCTTCAGTGATCTCACTCTGAATCAATAATGAGGCGAGGTTGATTCATCTGAGACGCTGAACAGAAAAACGTTAATTTTACCGGTATCTGAGGAAATGATCAGAGATCCTGGAGTTTGCTGAGATCAGTGTCTATAGAAATTATGAAAAAGTGTAATATATATATATATATATATATAAACAGTTCTTTATTGTGGATGACATACGTTCAGTCTTGTTTATTTTATTTCAGGCACTCCTGAAGAGCCAAAACAATCTCATCAAACAATCCGTCTCTGTTTTCCTTTGTGACCTGTTGATGAAAAAAATCATATATTCACTATTCACTATGTAACACAATCTGAATGATCACACAGCAGACTGGCATCTGAACTTAATGCTGATGTGTGTAAATTTACACACAAGAGTATGGTACCACTTTCGTATGCCTTAAAGCAGAAGTCTGTGTTCATCATACACTGGTCTAGACATACAGAGTGAATCATAAACCAAAGGCCAAACATAGTTATGCATACTACTTCCTCTTGTAGACTGCATGTACCGTTACTTTTAGGAAATTAAGGGAACTGTATTTTTGAGAAACAGAAAATAAAGTTTGTAAAATCTTTATATAATGTGTCATGGTCATATTAAAGATTCACAGTATCTGTCTCTGGTATTTGTGAGTGTAGTATGCATATATTCAAATGTAAATGAGAGATGAAATAAATTATATGAGCTCTGTATTATTATTACCATAAAGATCTTGACATCTTGTCTGCTGCGCACCTCCTCTACCAGTGCGAGAGGTTTTCCTTTAGGAACAGGAATGGTGCCGAGGACAGAACAGCTGGAGGCATCCAGAGTCTCTCTCACTGCTCGGATAAACGTTTGACTGAACAGCTCCATTTTTCCAATCTCATCGATGACAAACAACCTTCTGCTTCCCTCCTGTCTCTGTTCAGTAAGAATGATGAAGAGAGCTGATGAGAAAACTTTGAGTCAGGGTAAACTTAAATCACAACAATGATTCGCCTGTCTGCTTTATGTATGTCTGTCATTTACATCACTTAAAACAAAATGCTCAGACAAAATTTCTGCTATAATTTACCCTCACACTGGTCTAAACCTATATTATTTTGTGTTCATTCATTTCATACGTAAGCAGCCTGAAAATCTGAGTTTTGTTTTTTATGGAAACTATTTGTTTAAAGCCTGCAATTTAGGAACTACTTGTAGTTTAGTGTACTCTATATCAACGTAAGAACTTTACTAGCAGTTTAGTGTACTGTATATGCGCACGAAAACTGCACTTGTAGTTTAGTGTACAGCATATGAGCATAAAAACTACACTTGTGGTTTAGCGTATGTACAGTATATCAGCTTAGGAACTGTACTTGTAGTTTAGTCACTAAACTACAAGTACAGTTCCTAAGCTGATATGCAGTACACTAAACTTTAGTGTACTGTAAATCAGCTTAGGAAATGTACTTGTAGTTTGGTGTACTGTATATGAGCACAGAAACTGCACTTGTAGTTTAGTGTACTGTATATAAGTGTAGAAACGGCACTTGTGGTTTAGCATACAGTATATCAGCTTAGGAACTGTTTAGAGTACCATATATCAGCTTATGTACTGTATCAGCTTAGCAACTGTATTATAGTGTAGTGTATTATATATCATCTTAGAAACTGTACTTGTAGTTTAGTTTAGTGTACAGTATATCAGCTAAGGAACTGCACTTGTAGTTTAATGTACTGTATATGAGCATAGAAACTACACTTGTGGTTTAGTGTACAGTTTATCAGCTTAGGAACTGTACTTGTAGTTTAGTGTACTGCATATCAGCTTAGGAACTGTACTTGTAGTTTGGTGTACTGTATACGAGCACAGAAACTGCACTTATAGTTTAGTGCACTGTATATGAGCATAGAAACTGCACTTGTGGTTTAGCGTACAGTATATCAGCTTAGGAACTGTACTTGTAGTTTAGAGTACCATATATCAGCGTATGTACTGCATCAGCTTAAGAAATGTACTTGTAGTTTAGTGTACCATATATCAGCTTAGGAACTGTACTTGTAGTTTAGTTTAGTGTACAGTATATCAGCTTAGGAACTGTACTTGTAGTTTAATGTACATATGAGCATAGAAACTACACTTGTGTTGTTTAGCGTACCGTATATCAGCTTAGGAACTGCACTTGTGGTTTAGCGTACAGTATATCAGCTTAAGAACTGTACTTGTAGTTTAGTGTACTGTATATGAGCATAGAAACTGCACTTGTAGTTTAGTGTACTGCATATCAGCTGAGGAACTGTACTTGTAGTTTAGTGTACTGTATATGAGCACAGACACTGAACTTGAAGTTAGTGTACAGTATTTTAGCTTAGAAAGTGTACTTGTAGTTTAGTTTAGTGTACTGTATATCAGCTGAGGAACTGTACTTGTAGTTTAGTGTGCAGTATATAAGCATAAAGCTGCACTTGTTGTACAGCATACCATATATCAGCTCAGGAACTGTCATTTCTGTTGTCATACCTCTTTAAAAAGGGGGAGAACAAGACTTTCAAATGACTGAAGATCGACGGCATACTGACCAACCCGATATTCACGTCTGCCTGCGGCTGATTCAGAGCTACAGGTATGATCAGAAAGAGAAAGAGTTGTTGGAAGGAGGAGCAGACATACATAAGAAATGACTGATTCATAGATAGATGAAAAGAGCGAAAGATACCTGACCCTGGACAGACGTCCTCTATCACCTGTAAGCGTGACCACATCAAAGCCCACTCTCCTTCCCCTCTCTCTTACCTCCTCTGTATAAAAGCCATTGACAGAGACTCCAGTGGAGAGCACAGATTCACACACTTTCTTCACCAGAGTGGTTTTACCCACACCTGATAGAGAAAACACTTTAATCTGACAAACACTGCTACAGGTGTGTTTTCATCACGCAAAACAGTAAAGTTAACAGACACAATATTATTCTTTATAGATTAACGTTAATCCATTCCATATTATGGATTAATTATCTAATAGCGTCAGAATACTCTTTTATAAGGGTTGATAAAAGTTTCTGCGTTGTTTAACATATAGATTCATCAGTTATTTTTATATGCGTAAAGTCTAAACTGCCTTTAAGAGTAGATGATGACAGCTATACTGAATAAGTTTATACCTGTTTTTTTTTACAGTCTATGGTTTATACACAAGACTGAACAGTAAACTGCACACAACGTTACAGTAGACAGTTGTATTTGCAATACAGATTTACCAGGAGCGCCTGTCAGGAAAACATGCTTCATTATTACAGCCGATTCTTGCTGCTCCTCACAACCGGACACCACACATGCGCACCGCACAGGCGCACACTACTTCCGGCTACATGATGATGACGCAACGCAGAGGGCGTAACCTCAGGGCACAATATAAATAAACAAGCAAAACTAATTTTCTCTTCGTGATACGAGAAAAGTGTCTTGTACAACCTAAATAACGTTTTTAATAACAAAATAAACACAAATACAAAACATTTAAGTAAAAAACCTTTTTGAATCATAAAGATTGATCAAATAATTAGGTCTAATAATTTCGTTTATAGGGATTAATTGTATATTACCGTGATTGTGTTATTATTTTTTTATTATTGTTTCTTGTTCCTCTACCAATTTAATGAATATATATATTTTATGAATATTTTAAGTTTTAATTGAGATGGGACAGAAAGGTCAGCTTACTGAATGATCTTCTAACAAAAACTTATTTTCTATCTGCTGTATAAAACACAAAACAACACGTTAATACAAATCTCAGTTTAAAATAGATTTTTAAATGCCTACATATATTATAAATTATTTCTGTTGTTTTAAAATGTCAATGAAAATGCTGACGTGCAGAATCATTTCTGCAAAAGCGTGACAACACAACCATAGAAAACATTATAGTATCATTTTCATCTGCCCCTTTTGACCTGTTTAATTACATTAAGTTTATTTAACTTAGTTTGGGAAGCATAGTCATGTAATACAATCAATCAGCAGGAAAAGGTTTGTATATATATATATATATATATATATATATATATATATATATATATATATATATATAACCTCTGTACATTTTTGCTAAAATCTGAGCCCTCCCACTGGATAGCACACAAAATTTGATTTAATATTATCTTATCTGATTACATGTTAATGTCAACTTGTGCACTTAAATTTCACTGCTTCATGTTTAACTACTTTGTTTAGAGTTCCAACAGCTTATGCCATAACAGTGTAAAAATAAAAACAGCCAGGGTACAAAATAGAAAACATTACAAAAACATTTATTAATGCTAGTCAAAACATATAGCTCTATGCATTATTCATTTACAAACCACAGTATTTAAATATTGATAAATTCAAGCAAATTTCAGTTGCATCTAAAATAAATGTTCAACTTGTACTGTATATATCAACTATATTTGAAAACCTGTGATGAACATCGTTTAATCATAGTGTATATCCTGGAAGCTTGTTGATCATCAGTTCTGACACGTGATGGTAATTCCTGTCCAATCTCAGAGAGCCCAGTTCATCTTGTTCCTCTCTAGCCTCCACCTGCTCTACAGGTGAGAAGGACTTCAGCACAGAGTTATTGGCTACAACTGAATCTACGGAAACCCGACTAAGTGTCATGCTTTCATCAGCGGGGTCAGCGTCACAGCTCTCAGACCTCCCAAATGTTCTCCGGACAGATGGAGTTTTTCGTCCACTGATCTGAGACCCAGATCTCTGGTGACCAGAATTAGACCCATCCTCATCTTCATCTGAAGACAGACTTAAAGCAGAGGTCTGGGGTCGTGGTCGGATTACGTGTGTGCATTTGAGAGAACGATGTGGAGAGTTGTCTGCTTTGACAGGAACAAGTAAACCTTTACTGATATTAGATCCATCATCCGAGTTGGAATGCTCACTCGAAACTCTGTTTCTCTGATGTTGGTTCGGCTCTGGACTACTCAATGGCTCGGGCGAGAATCCGTCTGTTGCGTCTAAACTTGTGAAGTCATCCTGGTACTCTTGCTCTGAAGAACTAGTTAAGATTTTTCTATGAGAAGATCTGCTATCTGCCCTGCCAGTTTCACTGAATATCTGTAAATCAGGATTGGTTTTATTTGAACCGTGGTGGACACTCTGGACAGATGAGACTGAACGTCTGCCACTGCGGTCAGAGTAATGACTGAGTACACTTGGAACATGGACTCGAACCTTTCTGGTTGGTTCAGAAGCTTCATATTTTGGCATAGATGTCACATTTTTTGTAGGCTTAGTTTGTGATTTTGATGATGCAATTTCAGATGGTGTTGTGTCCACCTTAAAACTGTTAATTAATGTTTCAATAGTTTTATCTGAGTTCACCCCTCTTCTCGCTGACTTACCAGCATGTTTACGGTCAGACAGTGTTTGTCTTTGTGGATTGACCTGTTGCATGTCCTCGTATTCGATGCATTGGTGATGTTTTGTATGTGCTATTTTAACATGCTGGAGTCTGAGACGAAACGTATTTGTCAATCCATATTTAAGTTTCCTTTTAGGCTGCAACTTTTCTTGGTGTTTCTTTGCACTACCTGCCTTCCTTGCTGAATTAGACACAGGCGATATTATGCATCCCTTCATTTTGGACTGATCTCGTCTTTGTTGAGGACTTTGCGAGGAAGCAGCGACTCTTTTCTGATACTCAGATTTGGGTTTCGCTCCTGGTGCTGATGGATGGGGATGGGGATCTGGTAGCGATGTGTACAACCAGACCAGGTTGGGATGAACAGATACAGGCTGCTGGTGTTGTGTCTGGCCGTTAAGCAGTGAAAGTTCATTAAGTAAAGCATTGAGCAGGGGCAGCTGTCTAATAACATCTCCAGATGGAGCTGGCTCAGTGATTCTGTGCTGTTGCTTTGGACTGGAAACTAATGTGCTTCGGTGCTTTGCTGCTGTGATCTTATTAACATCATGCATGTCAGCTGATTCAAGTTCATTATTTTTATCCTCTGGGTCTTCGATATTAAGACTCTCAATTTCAACATTTGACATTCTGCATGTCTCAGCATCGCTCTCCTGTTGGTTCTTGACAGTGGAACTGTAAAACAGTGGTGATGAACAGAATATAGTATTATCCTGCTCATCATTACCGTAAGACATTTCCAACCATGTGACTTTCTGCTTTGTAGGTTCGGTTTGAGTAAAAGCAGCAATGCCTGGCTGTTTGGCATCAGATCTCATTTTATTTTCAGGTTGTCCTTCAGGGCTGACTGAAGACAGGACAGTAGCATGCTGCATTTCAATTGGATATCTATCTATATTGAATACCCCTGCAGATTCTGCAAATGCGTCAGGGTCTTGTTCTCCTTTCCCAACCTTATAGACTTTATTATAAGGGATATGAGGAATTAAATGTGCTCCTAGACTTACAATCTTATAGGCTAGTGAAATGACACCGATGTTGTTACCCATCAGATTGCAAAGTGGGGTAATAATTTTCTCCCCATAAGAACTTGGGGTGCCAATACCATGTTTGTCAACATCCTTCTTGATTCTCTCTGTCACTTTAGCAAGAGATATTAAGGAGCTCCCTATAAGTTTAGGAACTTCATCTTTTATATCCAGTACCATGGCATACAGGGGGGTGCTTGACAAATGGTTGTGAAGAGAATCCAAGTTAATTTTAAAAAGACAAGACTTGCCCTTGTGGAAGAAATACTTGTCCCGTTCCTCTGACTGAGACAAAGCTTCAGCTGGTAGATCAGCGTATGCTGAATGCGATGAAGGACCTTCTCTTCCTGAGGGATATATCAGAAGAGTTGGGAAGTCTAAGAAGCGCAAACCCACTGCAGGATCCAAAACATTTCCACGTGCACAGTCCAAGCGAACATAATCGATCACGAGTTCTAATGAAAACAGAGTTTCGTGCGTGGATGACATCTTACTTCCTGCAAAAGTAAACAGAATCAAAATGTAGATAAAAAATAATAACATTTGTAAGACAAATCATATATAAACACTGGACGTATGGGAGATTAAAAAGCTCACATCGGTACGTGGAAGCGTCGCATCACCTAGCAACGACACGGTCGCAGGACTGGTACGTCACGCGCGCATGGGTTCCTGGGAGTTGTTGTATTTTGTTTTTCTTTCGTTTGAAACGATTTAAGCAATATTTTACTGTTTTGAATGTGTAAAAAATATTTTAGCGTGTAATATCAGAACTACAACACTGATAAAAAGTGGCTCCTTTTAAGAATATACTTTTGTATTATTTTTATTAGTGAATAATAACAGTGAAACAACACCATTCTTATTATTAATAATAAGGATGATACTAAAAGTAATACAGTAAATGTAGTATGAATTGTAATGTGTATTGGTAACTATTTTATAGTACTAAATTAATGTACAGTTACGTTAGGACAAGAACAATAAATCCCTTAAAACTTTTATAGGAGCACTCAGTTTTGCTTAAACTTTTAGGCGTGGTTTCACAGACAAAACTTGGATTAAGTCTAAGTTAAATTAGAAAATTTAGGGAGGTTTTATAAATTTGACTTGGTGGATATTTTAAGTTATGCCATGGCGAGTTATTTTTAGTTAAGATAGCTCAAATATGCTTTTTAGTCTGGAACTAGATCATAAATTGTCTGTAATTATTTTTGCTTTTCCTCAATCTTCCAGCTGGGGCCACTATTACTCCAGGTTCACCTTACCTCACCTCCTGCTGCAATAACACTTTATTCCTAATCATTCCCAAACTTCATGCTCTTAGCTTAAATTACCTATTGCGAAAACAATAAAGATTGTAATAAAACTTTATTGTAATATCTATTTATGGCTGTTTACATATGCATGCTTTCCCTGTGAACAAGCGAGTAGGCGTGGTTTGGCATCGGCTTGACCAATCATCTGTCACCGTGGGTGGAGTCATAGACCGGCTCGAGAGCAGCAGATGAAACGCCAGTATTTGGATGTAGTGAGAGGAGACGGACACGAGCCGCTGTGAGGATCACTTTATCTGTTTATTTACGGAATATAATAATTTACAGACTGTGTATTTAAAGGGAATAAGAGGTCATCTCTCTGCGTTATGGGACTTTCTATTTTCTGTGGAAATTAAGGGTAAGATGCCTGTTTTATTCACTTATTTGTTCTCTCTGACAGACAGTTCTTTTAATACAGTAATTATTCTAATAACAAACTGTTTATCTTGCGAAATAATGTGAAGTGATTTAGCTTCTTTTATTTATTTTGATATATTTCACATTTGCTCGCATAATTACTTCGTCTGTAGATCACAGCGCAGTCACATTGCTACCTAGACAGCATTGTTTTGCCTTCTTGTCGCGTGTTGCGGTTTATCTTGTGTGACATTTTAGGCATTTGGAGTCAGCTCTTTTGATTTCCCAGCTTTGCTTTTAGGAAGGTAGGAAGGCGAACACGAGGTTTACACAGCATTACTGTGAATATTCTCACCTGAGCTCTCATCACTGTTTTTAGTGCGTGTCCTTGAAATCATACTGAGAACTCAGGTGAGGATAATAATACACAGACAGACAGAGCTATTGAAACACAACTATAACAGTGTAAACAGTTTATCAATGCATTGATTATATGCACTTTCTCATGTTGTGCTTTTATTATTATGGTTATTTACTATAAGGTTCAGGTTTAGTATAGCAGCTGTTGTAAAATTCGCAAGTATTCGCTTGTGAAATGACAAACCAGCAGACGAGATGCTTATTTGTAGCAGATGGGTGCAGATTGACTTGATTTGTGTTGACAGCACTTTATAAGACAATACGTTTATTTGCTCATTATAATAATAATTTGAGACTTTGGTCTTCCAGTTAATTCCATTGTATTGTTTTGATTTACTTTAGAGTAGCTAACAATGAAATGTAGATATGGTCATGGTCATTCATCATCAGTTTCAATGTATCATGATCTGATGCATGCCACCTACTTTCCTAATTTTTTTCCTAATTTCATAAATTTGATGTTTCTGGAGAAAAGACACTCAGATGTAAAGCAAATGTCTAACAGAGACAGTGAAGATGACCAATTATCCGTCACTTTTTAATAGTGCTGCCTCACGATTAGTCGCGACTAATCATTTACAGAATAAAAGTTTTTGTTTACATAATATATATTGGGTGTACTTCGTATAATAATTATGTATAAATACACACACCAACATGCATGTATATAATTAAGAAACATTTGCAAGTTTATATACATATTTATATTTATGTATAATATATATAAATATAAACATTATATAATTTTTTTTCTTAAAATTATACATGTATGCGTGTTTATTTATATATACTTAATTATAATACACAGTAAACACACATATATTATGTAAACAAAAACTTTTATTCTGCAAACGATTAGTAGCGACTAATCGTGAAGCAGCACTACTTTTTAATTATGTTACATTGTGTTTGATGCACTACAACACTCCGATGTGCAACAAAGTCTTATTCAAACAGTACTGTGAGGTACTTGACAGCGCATACATTATAAACTACACACACACATACACACACAAACAATGCATAACAAATGTTTTAGTTTCACCAATTTTCAGTTTTTTCCTCTCATTTACTTGTGTACATTGGCCTCATTTCATCCAGTTGGCCACATTGCTTTCTCAAAAACAATATTGGTTGACCACTAGGTTTGCTAATAGACAACATGAAAAGCATTCAATCTCTGTAAGGATGTAGATACTACAAAAATCTGATTGCTGCGTCACTAAGGAACTGGATGGATCTGGTGTGGTGTTTTAGGATCTTAATGGATGGATTTGGTATGATAACAGAACATTAGTTTAGACAATTTGCATAGTCGAGGGTCTAGGTTATTTTAAGCTCTATCATTGTGCTGGAGAAGTAATCATCTCTTAAAGAAATGCTTGAGAGACACGATCAAAAGAAAAACGTTCTTATATTCAGTTCTTACATACTGGAAAATAATGTTTCATCACTTTCCACTTTGAGGTTGGTAAATGAAAAACACTTGCTATACCTACCTTCACAGATCCACTTTTACATTTTGTGTATTTTTTCTTCTTTCCCAGCTGAATGTTCAGAGCTAGACTTAAAGACGCTTGTTAAATAATTTATTTTAAAGTAACAACACGATAAAATGCTCAGTTTAATTGTTTAATCATCACAAAAGCCAGACACAACTTCACTCTATAATAATAAAAAAAACTGTTTGTTCTCCATGTTTGGGGAATTGGGAATTGTTTTTGCAAGCCTATTTGCAGGATTTATTTTTGCAATTGTGGCTGTAGTCTCAAGTGGGACCGAAATGAGATACTTTACCTGCATTTATCATTATAATTATAAATAAAAAATTTGCAAAAGCATGTTAACTGTTCTTTCATGGGAGGTGATGGTCTATGCAATGTTTTGTAAAGTTTTATATCTTAACATAATTAGCCAAACTGTGTTTTAAATAAGGAAGTTGTTGCAAATTGTTTGTAAGAGAAAGCATGTTTTTTTATTATTTCATTGTTATTGGTCTGCGTGGTCTGTGTTGCCCTGAGTTCCTCGGCAAGAAACGATAAGTTTTTCTTCTCATCGCTTGGTTTAGATGGCATGATCACAGCAGAAGGGTGTTTGTCTTGCATAACAGATTCATAACATAATGACAGGAAATGAAAACTTGTGATGTCTGCTCTTTAAAATAACAGCTGTTACGACAGGTGGATGCCATGCAGGTGGCTTCACATCAAAGCAAGTTGTTTACTGGTACTTTAGGAAAGATTAACCATGTATCACATTTTAGTATGCTTTTTCTTAAAGTAAGAGGAAAATGTCTTAAATGTACAAATCATTAGTGGATTTGGTCGATGTAGAAAAAAGCCTTGATGTGTTATGATCTGGACCAAAGGATGCCAAGTTGTTACTGTTATCTCCCTCACTAAATGATATTACAAAGACACCCAGAAGAGTCAAAATGGGAACCAATTGAAGTAGATTAGCAGGAACCATCTGCTGTGGGCTTTACCGGTCTTCATAGAGTTGAACATATCTGATACAATTACTTATCTGTTTTGTATGAATCCATATAAAACTGTCTTTCTTGAGGCTGCTCATACTTAGGGTTTTAAATGTGAAGAAACCTCCTGCATGCCCGAAACAGCTTGAATGTTACTCTACACCCTTGCCTCATTTAGTATGCAGATCTATTCATATGCAAATTAATATCCGCCTCCATTCAATCGGATCAGCTCAGACCATAGATAAATACGTACATAGATGCTACATTTTTCCAGACACATAGCTACTAAGGCAGGGTTCCACTCTTTCAACTCTGTCAATGACGACATGACAGGTTGTATTAGGTGTGGGCGATAAACCAGTAGACATGATTAACCGGTAGAAATTTGTCAACCGGTAAAGATTTTGGACTATCGTCTCTTTCGAGATTACGCGCCCACGTCAAGCTCCTGTGCACGTGGTCACGAAAAACGTAACGTTTGTACACGTATTTAAGCACCAAAGTTTTAAAACAAGTGATTTTAAGCCATTGAAACACAAACAACAGATCTATATGTGTGCGCTCTTTCTGTGTGTGAGGAGCGCGCAAGTCGCGCAACTGCTGCTCATTACGCTCGTGAGCATTTTTCCCGCTTTATTGGCCTTAAATACATATATGCGTCAAAATTCTCGATTTTGCAAGTATCCTCATAAACACGACTATTTAATTTTGCTCCTGTCTGTCACTCATGTTTATTAAACAGCATTAAGAGAAAATTTCACTGCTCTTGATTAAATCACTTTTCTACCTTAAATAAAATATATACATACATACATACACATAATTATTTATTAGGGCTGCACGATAAATCGCATGTGATTGTCACGCGCATCTCGTCAGTAATGCCGGTTCCTTGATTAGTAGTAAATCGCCATCAGCTGTTTTCAGATGGAGCGACATTTACTACACAGAGTCGTAGTTCACTGACAATCGTGGAAATTTCGCATTAATTATCGCGGACGTATCATATGGACCAGTTTGTCAGTGAACTACGGCTTTGTGTAGTAAATGCCGCTCCATCTGAATAGCAGGTGATGGCGATTTACTACTAATCAAGGAACCGGCTTCACTGACGAGACACGCACGATATCACATGCAAATTATCGCGCATCCCTAACTGTTAGTTTCGGTCGTTTATAACATGCATTTGAAAAAGCAACACTTGTCAAACATAATCATTATACATATTTTTTATTATCATGAAAATACCTGAAAAGGTTTGAAGAACAGCAATGTAAATATATGCTTAAGCCATTTCCTGGGCTGCGTGGCATAGCTGCGTGTGTAATGGTTCTTTGTCTGCAGCGCATATTGAGTTTCTGCACAAGAGCGCCCTCTGGCTTTTGGATGTAGCAGCATTTCACCGTAATTCATTGAGAAGCATAGCAAGCATCATCGGCTGATATATCAGTGCACCCTTATCTGTTTGTCTGTAATAGCATCTTTAACCTCTGGCTGTATTTTGCATTCTGTTCTTGGGCCTGATTGTTTGACATTGTTTCTAGCTAAAAAGGTGAAAGCATGAAATATGAGCAGAAATAAATACATCCAGTAAATTATTTTTAGACTCATCCACCAAACACATGCACACGTTTACTCCTTACACAGTGTCATCTTATGCCTGAAGAAAAAGACGCCCCTATAGAGTTACAGTTACTTGCATTACAAAACTGATGTGCTTGTGCATGAACATACACCAGTAAGAGACAAATTAGCACCCATGAAATGTCAGTTTGCTTTAAATTATGCTTCTGTTGTCACTAAAGATGTTTCACCTTTTGGGTCTGTGAAATTGGACTCTAGTGTGGTTTCAATCCCACAATGCATTTTCCCTTATATGCAATGCCTCTATATTGTGTTGTATAAGTAGGAAAGGTGAATCTTTTTAGGCAGACAAGCTAGAAGAGTAAAATCTCACAAATTGCTGTTGGCCCCTTTAACAGCAAGGTGCTAGTATCTTTAGATCAAACGTTTAGCACTTGATTATTTGATTTTAAAATCTTAAAGCATTATATTGTATTTCGCATATTTTTAGCAAGATATTACTTCAATATTATGCAGCTTTAGACCCAAATAAAAAAACGGCAATTTGTTGTCTGCCTCTGTTGTAATGGCCTCTTTGTAGATGCTTGGATTTGTGTCCTGTAGCTTGCATTCTTTCTCTCTCTCTCTCTCTCTCTCTCTCTCTCTCGTTGTGTCAGTCATGTATGTTTGTGGGCCTGCCTGCATGTATTTGTGTAAACTGATGTAATCCATCCAGTGCACTCATGTTATCTGGTGTGGGTTGATGGCTGGATGATGTGACTGCTGGGGCTCATTATTTTCACAAGTGTGCTGTTGTCTTAATGGATGAAGTGCAATGAGATGCGACGTGTATAGCGCTAGACAGTAGAAATGTGTCAACGGGCATTTAGTACACCGGCTATCAGTGGACAGGAATTTTAAGTTGTAAATAGATAGTTGTAAAAAAAGAGCAAAAAGTGTCTCAAATAAGCCAAAACGAGAATGGGCTGTCTGACCTTAGTGTACATTTTTGGCAGATCTTCTGTTGCAAAGGAGGGTCATATCAGACCATACCGATATAGATGCTATTGTCTCATCCTGCATCCCACTGGGAAAAAATACAGATATATGGCCAAAACCCGATAACCTGCTGGCTCAACCCTACTTTTAACTGTCTTACATAATTTAAAGCTGTTTATGCACTAATGTCAGACTTATCATGTATGTGTCATACTCATATAGTTTTTTTGGTTTGCATGCATAATCTTAGTCTGTGATGAAGATGCGACTTATAATGTGATTTTCATTTGTAAAGTATTTAATACACTGGATTACCCAGATATCGGCATTAACATGTAGAAATCTGTTTTGTTAATGTTCCAGCAGGCAACATACAGCACATGGCTCAGTAAGATGTAAGCTAAAACCAACATACATCCATTTAATCCTGTACGGTTTATCACAAAATGCTGCACGCAGAGAGAAAACTGGATTTTTATTGCTTAGGTGATATTTTAAAGCTTTTGATCCTTGTTTAGATACAGTTCTTATAGGGATGCATAACAATTAATCACGATTTATCTATAGCAGTATAAAGGTTTTTGTTTACAACATGATATGTGTTTGAACTGTGTATAATAATTATGTATATCTAAAAATATGCACACATGCATGTATAATTTTAAGAAAAAATATATCTTAATATATTAAGTATTTATATTTATATATAATATAAATTATACATACATTGTAAAAAATACTTTGCTGCCTTAAAATTTTTTTGTTAAATCAACTCAGATTTGCAAGTCATGTCAACAGAGATGAGTTGTCACAACTTAATAATAAGTTATAACAACTCACCTTTAGTTATAACAACTCATCTCTAGTCAAGATAAATAATAGTAAGTTGAAATGACTTGTAAATCCGAGTTGATTCAACAAAAAATTCCAAGGCAGCAAAGTATTTTTTACAGTGTAAATATACAAATGTATACTCATGTAAACATTTTCTTAAATATATACATGCATTAGGGATGGGCAATATAAACGATATGCAATATAAACGATATAAAATTGGCATACGATAGAGATTTTAAATCTATTGCACTATCGCGATAATGCGTGTTGATGACTCATTCTACCCGCGAACTTTAGAGCCACGAGCTGCAGCCGAATAAACATGGATGAAAGCATCAGCGAAACAGAGGAGCTCGTGAAAAAGACTGATGCAACATCTATTATTTGGATTTAAGGAGTCCAACAAGCAGCAGGAAAATATACTCTGTAGAGCAAGGGGTGTCCAATACGGCAATGCTGGTAGATCGCACATAAGTTAACTGCTGCTCCACGCACGAAATTGGCATTATGGTTTAGTAATTGTCAAACATGCAGTATAGTCCTCTCACAATCATTTAAAGTGTTTAGTGTTATAAAAATAATTTACTGTTTTTTTTAGCAGATAGATCTTGTCGGCTTTATCATTTTAAAAGTAGATCACCACCACACAAAAAAGTCTGGACACCCCTGCTGTAGAGTGTGTCAGGCAAAAGTTCCAGCTAAGAGAGGTAACAAGACTAATCTGGCCATAACGGTTTACTTTTACTTACTTTTTAGCAGTTTGGCTTTTCTAAGGGTCTATATAACCTGTTTTGAAATGAGTCTATTAAAATTATTATATCGCAATACATATCGCTATCGCAAGAGGCTGCAATGTATAACGCAATATGGATTTTAGGCCATATCGCCCATCCCTAACATGCATGTGTGTGCATTTATTTACACAAAGTTATTATACGCAGTTCACACACATGTTAACAGATTAATCGTTATGCATCCCTACTTGTAAAACAAACAAAATTCTATACTAAATGGTTAGATTTGGTTTATAGGATAGGAGTCGAATCCTTTCTTCTTTTAAATGACGGGAACCGTGAGCAAAATCGGTTTAATCTTTAGTACTGATATACTGGTGTCTTTTTATGCTTTATGTTCCTCTTTTAGTACAAGTCTGTAAATTTATACCAGTTTTTTGTTGAAATGCTACACAATTTAAGGCATAGATTAATGTGCAGTTATTTACGTTACATTTACATTCATGCATTTGGCTGACGCTGTTGTCCAAAGCACAAGTGCAAAGACTTGCAGTGTATTACAAGATACACAATTTTTATCAGTATGTGTGTTCACTGGGTTCGAACTTTAAGCTCATGACCATTTGTGCTGTTAATGGCTCTGCCACTGAGCTTAAGAGGTTAACTTATCCAGTTAAAGTTTAAACCCAGAACTGACCCTTACACAAAAATCTTTCTCATCTAACACTGGGGTCCAACAGAATTCCCAGTGTGGTCTTCAATGTAACATTAATAAATTGTCAGTTTGAGATCGAGAGAGTCACAGGTCTGACATCACGCTCTTGTTTGTTAGAGTGAAAGTGGATCAATAATTCACCCTGTTGAAAATGTGCTGAGGGACCGCAGACATCCAGGGGTTAACTTATTCTGATTTCTCCGGTGGCTCCAAACATTTTAGACACTGACCCTGATGCTCCTGACCTCAGATATGAGATAAGAGGGGATTTAGAGCGCATACCTCTGTTCAGTTTTGACAGCGGGCGTCTGAGTTAGAAAGCGAGAGAGAGAGAGAGCTGTTGGTTTTGTCTGGCATCAGCCTTTTTCTCTCTTCCTATTTTCACAGTTGCTGTGAGAAATGATGAAGTGTGGTCTGTACAGTTGGTAAGGCTACCGAACCTAAACCTTTGAGAACAGAGGATCATGTTTCATGTATGCATGCTAACCCTCTGGGATTTACAAATTATTTTAATAAAGTTAAGCACCACCTTGACTAACCTCAGAAACCACCTAAATCATCTTAAATGAGCAAAAACAGACATGCATTATTGCTTTAGATATTAACATATTATGCTATAATAACTTAATGCCATTATACTTTTATGAATCCAAATATGGAGTAAGTTTTCTTAATGTGAACCCTTAAACTGGGTGTTTTTATGAATGAGTTTCAGTGACTGTGTCGAATGCAGGGTAACCCTGATGTGCTGAGGACATTATTGTGGTTGCAGTCTTGTGGAAGCTGATGGTGGACGAATAGATGGATGTTCTTACTAAACACTTTCTAAACACAAAATACTGGGTCTCATTCACTAAGCATAAGTTTGCACAAATTTGTTCGTAAAATGTGCGTATGGACGTTTTAACTTACAAATCATGATTCAACGGAGACTTTCATACTAGAATTTATTTTGAATGTATGCAAAAACGTAAGAACAACTCAGACCAACAAGGAAAAGAACCCTATAATATATATCTGTGTTATATATTTCATATATTTTTTCCCTCTTCATGATTATTGCGTACGTGTGGTCTAAGTTGTTCTTACGTTTTTGCATATACATTTAAAATAAATTTTAGTACGAAAGTTTTTGTTGAATCATGATTTGTAAGTTAAACCGTTCGTAAGCACATTTTACGAACAAATTTGTGCGCATGCATGCTTAGTGAATGAGACCCATTGACTCTGATGAAGTAATGTGCCAAAAATAATTTTGGTTTGCTATAGAGTGCCGCAAGGATGACGTATTTATGTAGGCTAACCTGGAACTTAGCGGATACTTGTTCTCTCTCGCAAAAAAATTGGGGCTGTCAAAAGATTAATCGCTATTACTTGCATACAAAATAAAAGTTAGTTTTTGCATAATATATATGTGTGTGCACTGCGTGTTATTATTTTGTATATATAAATACACACACGTGCATGTATATATGTATTTAAGAAACATTTATGTGTAATATATAGACTGTTTTATCGAACGCATGTGCGGTGACGCGGTGACGCGATTACTCTTCTGTGTGGAACTTTACTTCTGGACTCTGTTTGTTTAATGGTCTGACAACTGAACTTTGAAACAAAGACCTCATCGAAAATAACAAATGTTTGGTTTTCTAAAGACAAGGGAAGACAACGATCATGGATTACCACTGTTTGATTGGAGGTTTGGCAGCAGATCTGTAGTTAAGATTGTATACATTACATAGTACACATTTTACACAGGTAATGTAAGCTTAGTGTAGTTTTGATACGCTTTAGCTATGATTTGAACTTAGATAATCTACTTGTTGTTTATTTTGCGTATTATCAGAAATAAACTACTCTAAAAGGACTTTGTTGTTATTGATTCATTGCGAAGTTTACCGAATGTTACGTTTGTTCTACAAAAGCCGTTTGTTTATGTTGTTACTGCTGAAACCGTCTATATATTTATTTAGATTTTGATCATGTGTATATAAATAAAAAATATATATACATAAAATTTTTTTTTTACATTTATACGTGTATCTGTGTGTGTGTGTGTGTATATATATATATATATATATATATATAAAAGAAGTACACACAGTACACACACAAATATATTATGCAAACACAAACTTTTATTTTATATGCAATTAATCGGGATTAATCTTTTGACAGCCCTATTTACTTTTGGATTATCGCTAAAAATAAGCTCTTTGTTTACCAAAATATATGACTTTTACATATTTTGTCCAACAAGTTGGTTTTTTGCAGATGCACACAACTTATATGCATTCTGAAGTCGAAGTTTTTTTCTAGGAAACGCATTTACACTTCAAAATTCACAATTTATATTCATCTGTGAAGATTATCTTGTTGGACAAAATGTGTAAATTTTATAATACACTGCAAACTTTTGTTGAACACAGATCTTATTTTTTGCGCTAATCCAAAAGTCTATGGAAAAAATGAATGATTTTTTGCAAGAGAAACAGTGCCTCACTAACTTCCGGGTTGGTCTACAGAAATACTTCATCCTTGCGGCACTCTATTAATGTGTATTAATTTCTTGGTCCATGTAAGGTATTGATCAGTTGGGTTTGTACCATGCACTACCAACAAAACATACACCAGCAATACCATACTCTGTTAATATGGTGGTAATCTGTTGTTTTCCTGTAAATGTACAACAATAAGTCTATATTTTGGAGATTTACTATGGTATTTAGGTATGCATATTATGGTCTAGTATACCATTATCATCTGATGCTATCATCGCTGTCAGAGTACTTTTGTAAGAGAAACAAAAGCCCAACATTTGCTTATGGTGCAAAAATAGACTCCAATAAAACTAAACTGCTGACGTGAAGATTTGTGACTGTAATTCACAGATTTTAGCACACAGCAATTTATTCTAAGTATAGTGTAATTACTTTAACATGTGTCACAAGGACAGGCGCAGTATGGGAAATGACATTCTTGGCTGAAGATTTAATGTTGAGTATTTCTTTCTGGATTGGGCATAGTAAAAGCAACTTGATTTACCCATTTGTAGGACATGGTTGTGAAGTGCTTGTAAGTTATACTGTATTTTGGCAAGTTGTGTTGTTTCTATTATCACAGTTGTAGTAAAATGTTTAAAGCTGTTGTCATTTACTACAAAAATTCTCTGTTTCTCATCTTCACAGGGCTTGTTTTCACAAGTGTTTTTCCCCATCTTCTGTTGAACAAATGAAGACCAATTAACCTTCATTATAGAGTCACTTATCAAGCAGTTGTGTATTTAACCTTACCTGTCAGTAGAGCAGCTAGTTAGCATCTATCAGTGTCTCTGCTGTAGGTCAAAGCTAAAGTACAGATGCATGAAAGAAATGAATGCATACGATAACTCTTTATATTTGGGGGCCGATAACCGATATATACATAGGCCGATAAATATTCATATTATTTTCACAATGAAAAACTCCCAGACCGCGGACATCTTGTCTTTGCACTAGACTAGCCTCTTCTTAAGCCCGCAACACATGTCATCTTCGTGCTATGTCACAGAAAGCACCAATCAAAACTCCACATGGCCAGCAATGAGCAAGTGAAGTGGTTAAACAAACCAAAATAATCCATCATTTATCGGCTTTCATATAACCGATAATATTAAAAATATGCAGTTATCGGCCGATATATCGTGCATCCCTAATATAAATAAATAATACCACTAGGGCCGTGCAATATATCCAAATGAGCGAAAATGCTGCATATGTACATATCGTGATTAGTGATAGGCCAATATTATGCAGAGGCTGATGTATCGCTCGATATTTGAATTTTGGATAAATCTTTTCCAATAAATTTTTCTATTACTTAAAATTTGTTGTTTGCAATGAAAAGACACTCAGTGTCACTCAATGTAAAGTCTGACATACAAAAATTACCAATCATTATTCACTTTTTAACATGATGTTATCATATCGGCCATACAGCTTTCTTAATATCGGCATTGGACCCAAACCCCCAACATATCGGTTGACCTAACAGTGATATTGATATCGTAATGGTTTGCGATAAAAGTAAAAAGTAACGTATGGTCCCAGTTTTAGGTCGATGCAGATCATTTCTGGCATGCTAATGTTAGCTGGGATATCCATGGTAGTGCAGCATGATAGTGGTGATATTTATTTTAATTATTTGTTTGCACTGTTAAAATGTCAGATTTGGTTTATGCAACAGGAAAACATGGCTGTTCACTTTCAGAAGTTGTTGTGATGCCTTTTTTGCTTGGAAATATGAAACATATGTAGTTATAAAATTAGTGCTGCCTCACGATTAATCGCGACTAATCGTTTGCAGAATAAAAGTTTTTGTTTACATAATATATGTGGGTGTACTGTGTATAATAATTATGTATAAATACACACATACACACGCATGTATATAATTATGAAACATTTGCATGTGTATGTACACGTTTATATTTATATATAATCTATATTACATATAAATATAAATATTAATTATATAAATATATTTATTTATTAAAATTATACATGTATGTGTGTATTTATATAAACATAATTATTATACGCAGTACACACACATATATTATGTAAACAAAAACTTTTATTCTGCAAATGATTAGTCACGACTAATCGTGAGGCAGCACTATATAAAATAAGAAAAAATACTAGTCTAGGGCTATAACGATTAATCATGCAAATTGGCGTTTTCTCAATGAATGAATTTGAATGAATTATGGTGAAATGCCGCCACATCCAAAAGCCAGAGGGCGCTCTCGTGCAGAAACTCCAATTGTGCCACAGAAGAAGTAGCATTACAAATGTTATTATCGCCGTTCTTCAGATTGTTTCAAGTATTTTCATGATAATAAAGAATATTTTGAATGATTTTGTATGACGAGTGTTGCTTTTTTAAATTCACGTTATAAACTACTCCGACTCATAATGATTTTAGATTGATAAGGACTTATTACTGACCATGCTGCGCATGAAACACAGAATTGCGGCCTTGCGATTCAGAATCGATTTTAGACAGGTCTTTTTAATGGGACACGCAATTTATTTATCGTTACAGCCCTAAAATATACCATATATTTAAATGTATCGTATTAAATATATAAAATGTTAAATTGATTTTACAAAAAGAAACTCTATTGCATTCCATATATTGCATTACTTAGCATGCTATTGCATAGCGCTCTTTTTATCGCACTTCGCACAGCCCTAAACGGCACATTGATGGTGTAGTGTTATTCAACTAATTTTCTCAAATTTTTAAATAAATTGTAAGATTGTTTTTTAATTTCTGATTACTTTTTATTTTTGTACTTAACTTTAGCTACAAAAACAATATTTTTTATAATATTCTATAAATATTCTTATGTATTTGTATTATACTTTTAATGTATTGATGTAAATGGAAACATTTTCATAAGTAATTGTTTCACTGACTGCCACTTTTTATGACATACTCTGGTCACACTGGATGGTTGTTTACAGGATATAAGTGATTTAACAGGAAGAATCTAAAATGTTCTTCTATCTGTCATGTGAAGGAAATTCACAAGTCCTTTCTTTCCTGTTGCCTTGTGGCTCTGTATTGTTCTCATGTGGGACACAGAGTACTATTGTACTGTGAGTCAAAACACCCTGAAAGCAATTGTCATCATGTTTTTGATGGCTGATGATGTCAGAGCTGGGTAGTTAATACTGATGGTATCTCTGAAACAAGATTATAAACATCCACAGCTGTGAATTGAAAAAAAGGCTGTGTCAGGGACATGCTCATATTTACAGTGCATTAATCAGTGCA
This sequence comes from Misgurnus anguillicaudatus, assembly GCF_027580225.2. Lineage (NCBI taxonomy): Eukaryota > Metazoa > Chordata > Actinopteri > Cypriniformes > Cobitidae > Misgurnus > Misgurnus anguillicaudatus. Next base: position 30,128,186 of record NC_073347.2, on the reverse strand, counting down.
TTAAAAGAAATCGTACTGCATTGCAAATATTGCATTACTTTGCATGCTATTGTTGCATAGCTCATTTTTTTTATTTGCACTTCGCACACCCTTCAACGGCACATTGATGATGTAATGTTATTCACTGGTTCACTGCATTTTAGGGATGCTCACATTGACCGTTTAACCGTTAACCGAAGGTAAGAATTTATGACCGATTAACATTATCAGTTAAAAGAAAAAAATATTTGGTATTTGCGTGTCGTCATGAGCCGACAGACATTTCGGCACTTTTTCTATCTTTAATTTGTGAATGTCATGTAAATGACACAAATTATTGCTGCCTGATGGTCTGATAAAGTAATCATTTGTATGAGAAATCATTTGTATGCGTGTTTGGAAGCTGAACGGAGACGCGCGCGTGTCCGCGCAAGATGACGTGGCCGGTCTCGCGTGCATCCGGACAGACGTTCGCTGATGGCCTCTGACCCTGTCCATAAACATCTCTCTTTTTGAACAAATGGAGAAAGACAACGCAAAAGCAAAACTTTCTGAAAAGCATCCTGCTTTAGAAATGACCACTGTGGTAGATGAAACGAAGACAATCTGCCCTTTTTGGATATTAATCGTCTGGACTGTTCGCGCGCTTTTTAATAAGGTAATTAATGTTGCGTGAATATCTGATAATGTATGAATCCTGGTTCTGTTGTTGATCTGTCGCTGCTGTTTGCACGTTCAAATTAAATCTTTTGTTTTTACTAGTTCACAGACAACCATCAACTGTATTTTTACTCAATGACAATTTCATATTAAAATCTTATAAGTTAACGGTTAATGTTCGGTTTAGAAGCTACGGTTGTCGGTCGGGAAAATTAACTGATATGAGCATCCCTACTGCATTTGCACTTTACTGTTTTGTTTTGCACAACACAGCACAATGCACAATTACTGATGGAAATGTTTCCATTAACATCAATAAATAAAAAATAGAATACAAAAACACATCCTGGTGATGTTACGTCACATATAGTATTGATATTATTGCTTTTGACCGACAGATGGGTTCTTCATTTTTCTCGAGGAAGAGAATTTAAAGGGACATAGCATGAAAATCTGACTTTTTTCATGTTTAAGTGCTATAATTGGGTCCTCAGTACTTCTATAAACCTAGAAAATGTGATAAAAAAGATCAAACCAGTGTAACTTAGTTTTGGTAAACCATTCTCTGAAAGCATGTGCAAAAATAGGTAATTGAAATTTGTCTCCCCTTGTGATGTCAGAAGGGGATAATACCGCCCCTTAATCTCCACTATCCAACCACGGTACTGCCATTTAGTGCAGAGATCAACTAATTTGTGAAATTTCCCCTTTAAATATTTAAAGATGTAGCTGGTGTTCGTCCTAAATCTTGCACCAAATATGGACTTTCGTTTTGTGCCAATCTCTGAAACCGTTAAGTGAACCGTTTGTAATTTTGATTTATTACGGTGCTTGTGAGTTGATTCTTTGCCACCGGTCTATTACTCAGAAGTCTTTGCAGCAGTATATCATCCAAGTGCAGTCTGAGAGAAAGATCACAAAAGCTGAGGGTGGCATTTAGGACAGGGTCTCTTTTTTAAAACCCCCATTCCTTCCTCGAATGCAAGCCTAGGGCTGAGTCTGGCAATACAGCGCTAAGCCCTGATCCCAGGCCAGGAGTTAGAGCTCTTTCCCTGTAGACACATCACAGACCCCTCTGCTCCTGTCAAACTGCTCAATGTAGCATGTGATCTGCAGCCTATAAGAGCAGCTAAAGAAAACCCATGTGGGTATAATAGAGAGGTCGGAGGAAGTCTCTTTATTTGGTGTGGATATATTAAGATCATTATTATAGGCAAACACCTTTAGTGAAGCAATTAATGCAACTTTTTTGAGGACAATTTGTTTAATTTAAAACACAAACAAATATTAAATCTGTGGCGTTCTTTGCTGTAAATGTCATATATAGGCAGGCATAGGGCTGGGATAAACGATTATTTTTTAAACGATTAATCTAGCCATAATTTTTTCGATGCATCGATTAATCTAACGATTCATTTTATCAGTCCGATTCGACTTCGATTCTCGATTATCTCCCCATTAATTAACTAAAAGCTATTTATACATGTTGATTTACATATCTGAATGTAAACATTTCAATATATGTTTATTGCTCTTAAAATTTCTAAATAAAAAAGACTATACAAGTGCAAAATAATGCATTCTTAGTCAGAGGTAGCATTCAATAAAGCGTTTGCAGTGCATACTGTGCAGTTTAGTAACCATCGCATTGCTACTACTCTACGGCGCCGCCTTTTTGGGTCTGACGAATCGACGCGCATATTTTGCGTCAACGTATTTTTTGCGTCGACGTCGTCGATTTTGTCGACGCGTTGTCCCAGCCCTAGGCAGGCAATAATTTTTATTAGCTCTGACTGTGAACTTAAGTCAAAGATGATGATAATACCTCACCGCCCTCCAAAACATCTCTGAGACTTTAGTCAAAAATGCTGCAGTGAGGCGATAAGGAAGTTGTGTTGTTTTTTTGGTTCTGTGTGGTTCAGATCAGCTGGGGATTGAACGAGCACCTTCATCTGTTCATTTCTCATTTTCTCTCAGGGACACTGGGACATTCTTACAATGTCACTTTGAATTATATAAGCATTTATGCTGTGTGTTGCATCCCTATGAGCTTTGAATAGAGGATCTAACGCATACCTTTATCAGTATTTTCAAGACACCCGTGGTGGAGCAGTAAGCCCTTGTGCTTCAGGTAAACTAAACTGCGATGATAATTTGTGTGAAACAAGTTCAGATTTGGTCGGGGGGTGTTTATATTTTAAGGCCACAGTTATGTTGCTTTAAAAGTGGATGAAATTATAACAACATCTCACAAGTTTACCTGTGCCAACAGTCTAATGCTATCTTATGGCAATTCGTATGCATTTTACGAGGTGGCTGATTCGTATTAATTTGTTAGGGAGATTAATCGCGATTAATCGTTTGCAGAATAAAAGTTTTTGTTTACATTACCGTATTTTTCGGTCTATGAGCCGCGTTTTTTTATATATTGGGTGGTGCTGCGTCTTATAGTCGGGTGCGCCTTTTAAGTCAGTATGAATTCATTTTGACATTTATGAGGCAAGAGACAACATTACCGTCTACAGCCGCGAGAGTCCGCTATATGCTGCTCCTGTATTTATGTAATTCAATAGATTGATTCAGTAATGTGGAATGACGACGAGTATGTAAACTTTATGCTATTGGCTTGTTCGGTTTATTTAGCCTATTCAACCTTCCAGGTAAGTTCTGTATGCTATGGTTTATCGTTTAAATAACTTGCCATTCCAGATTAAATGTCTGTTCTTCGGCTTGGATTTTGTGAAATAATTTTCTTAATAAACGCGACGTATAGTCCACTGTGACTTATATGTGTTATTTCGTCTTAATGACGCATTTTTGAATGATGCGGCTTATACTCTGGTGCGGCTTATATACTTAATATATAAATATATATTTTTATTCTTAAAGTTATACATGCATGTGTGTGTATTTATATAAACATAATTCATATACACAGTACACAAACATATATAATGTAAACAAAAACTTTTATTCTGCAAACGATTAATCGCAATTAATCATGCAGCCCTAATTTGTACGACCACATTTGTATGTTTTTGTCTGATTTGCTTTTGCCTGTGATGTTGGTGTTAGGGGTGGGGTTTTATTATTATTTCTTATAAGAATTGTACATTTTGGTACAATTCACTTTGTTCAAATTCATACGAATTTCATCAAATTCACCAATTCATCAAATACATAAATTCTCTTAAAGCAACACTATGTAGTTTTTTTTACCTTTAAATGTCTCTAAAATTATTTCAGTGATAGAACAACTTTTAACTGGACAAATTGTACTGTTGCTGCAACCCGAGCAGCCTCCTAGCTCAGGGGTGGGCATCGAGGGCCACAGTCCTACAGAGTTTAGCTTCAACCTTAATCGAACACACCTGAATGTCATTTCCAAACAGTCCTGAAGACTTCAATTAGATTTTTCAGCTATGTTTGATTAGGGTTGGAGCTAAACTCTGCAGAGCTGTGGCCCTCAGGACCAGGAGTTGCCCACCCCTGTCCTAGCTGCTATAAGCACACTCTGAAAGTGGCGGTGGAGGGTAGAGCACACAGCCCCACCCCTCCCCTGCCTGCAGAAGAGTGTCTGATACCAGGCACTGTTGCGCTTTTCAAACATATGGGGGAGCTGTAAGTCATTTTTACATGGAAACTACATAGTGTTGCTTTAAGATGAGGCTGGGTTTACCCATACCATTCTTATCATCTCTGAAAAGAAAGGATGTTAATTAGCCTAAATCTAGTTAAAGAGAGAGTTCATCATGTTTTTTGTTCGGCTAAACACAAAGGAAGATATTTGTAGACAAGCAGAAAAAATGACCACCATTGACGTCCATAGTAGGAAAAACAAATATTATGCCGAGAAACTTTTTTTACAAACAACTTGAGGTTGAGTAAATGATGAAAGTATTTTCATTTTTGTGAGAATTATCCCTATAAGCTCACTAGTTGACCTCACTAACTGATAAGTCAGTAGTTGAACAACCATTTCTATAAAATAAGAAGTGTTTTTATTACTCCTTTGATGTCCATAATGCATCTTTGTGTCTCAGTTTTGTCCTCCTGTTAAACGCTGTGACTTATCAGATTAGTAGCTGGGATGCTTCTGAAGGTCAGAGGTGCTTTCATCACTAGGTCCTGATGTCAGATCACATCAGCAGCAGTGGAAGTAAACCTGCCGTGAACACAACCCCTCCTCAGATGCATTAACAATCAGTATGAAGGATGGGACAGAGACACACCTGCTGATAATATCATCAGACAAATGTGAATTTACATATCTGTGCCACCTTATATCACCCACAGACTGATGCATTGCATTTCTTTATATCTAAGGGCCTGTTTACACGAGAACGCTCGAGGGTGAAAACGAAAAAAAATTTTATCGGATGTGGCTTTTGTTTACACGGCGACAGCGTTTTGGGGGCTTAAAAACGCAAAAAAGTGAAACCACGCTTCAGAGTGGAAATCTTAAAAACGATCTACCGTCGCGTTCTCGTCTAAAGACTAAAAACGCAAAAGTCTGCTCACGGTGGCTCTCGTCGCATACGCATTTACATCACAGGCATGCGCCAGTTCAGGAAAATAACAACAAACATGTCGGATTATTTCCATACGTCGGACCTTCAAGTTGCCATAGCAGCTCTGATAAATATACAAGTCTTACCAGCAGTTGTACGAAATATTCACAGCTATTATTACTGATCAGAGAAGGCGCCAATTCGTCGGAGGCAAACCAGACGGCTTTGGATGAGACCTGGGAGAACCAGGAAGAAGGTTGTACGCAGGCACACGGACTTGGTGTTGTTGTGTGTCAGTGCTTCACATTGCCACCTAGCTGCCTGGAGTGCATACTACATCGAATATCACACACTTTTGCGTCACCATATGCACGCAGATTTCCCCCTCAAAACGCTCGTATAAAAGCGGAATAAAAAGTGATAACGCAACGGCACTTTTGCGGTTTCTTTTCAGATCGTTTCCATGTAAATGTAGCCTAAAAGGCAAAGGTAGTAAGCAAATGTAATGTTGGTTTAGGGCTGCACGATAAATCGCATGTGTTTGTCACGCGCATCTCGTCAGTAATGCCGGTTCCTTGAGTAGTAGTAAATCGCCATCAGCTGTTTTCAGATGGAGCCGGTTTAACTACACAGAGCCGCAGTTCACCGACAATCGGGGCAATTTCGCATTAATTATCGCGGACGTATCGCCAGCTTGTCAGGGAACCACGGCTCTGCGCAGCCAATGTCGCGCCATCTGAAAGCAGCTGTCGGCGATTTAATACTAATCAAGGAACCGGCATTTCTGACGTGATGCGCGTGGTATCGCATGCAATTTATCGTGCAGCCCTACGTTGGTTCATTTTGAACTTTATTTTACTAAACATATAAATGCAAAATACTGTATATTGGTGCTATTTGCTCGCATTTTACTTTGGTTTGTCTTATTTATAAGAGAAAACTCTTATGGTTGTGTGCTGTGTATATTTTGTTGCAAATAGTGTTACACATGCAAGTTTGCTGGCATCATTTTGTCTGTATGTGGTCTGATTTAACTGTTGTGGTCTTGAATATACATGTATGCACTTTGGAGGGTAAATGATCTTAAAATGGCCTTTTCACTTTGTGGATCTAACAGCTTGAATATACAGCAGAATAAATTTTAATTTGGCAACATTTTATATGCAGATTCACATTTATTTTGCATGTGTGCCACCAAACATGACTGCATCAGGACATCTTTTATCCGACAAGTCAAGTAGTGCATTCATTGTGAATTTTACCAAAGAAATGCAAATACAGATGTATTTGGCATGGCTCTTCCTGTGTCTTTAGATGTGATCCGATTCTTCAGCAGTGAGATCAGATTATAACTTTACAGAAGTCATGTTAACCTTGCATGTGACTGTTGGTTGAAGCTTTTTTTATGACCACTACATGTTCTCAATGTGGATGAATGGGTTTTTAGTGGACTGAGTCTGGAAAGACCACCACAATAAAGGACAGTTAAGGTCTTTATAGAAGAAAAAAACTTTAGCATCCGCTCTCTCTCTCTCTCTCTCTCTCTCTCTCTCTCTCTCTCTCTCTCTCTCTCTCTCTCTCTCAGTGAGAATTTGTTCAGATGTTTCTATCCCAGACCACATTTAAGCAGGATGAGAGAATGGAAATGTTCTGTTGCATTTCCCTATTTAACAGAGCTCCATTATGCTCATTTAAATAACGGTTTTATTCACTGGTAGAGAGTATATTATTAATCTTAGCTGATGTTTGCTAGGTTTTCATTGTGTTTCTGGTTTATCTGTCTAAAAGAGTTGTATTACACTCAGTTGGAGTGTCTGGTATTTCTAGCAGATACATCTGACGTATCTCTTGCACATGTTACACTTTTACAGGATATAAATGGTGTATTATGTTCAATAATTCTTTTGCATATGTATTTTGGTAATATGTTAGCTATGTTTTATGGGGTTTTATTGTTTAAATGCCATGTAGTGTATGCAGTGAATGCTAATCTTTCAGGACCTTGATATTAAGGCTGGGCAATATATCGAGTTTTGGTATATTGGTATTTTTTCCCTGTGGGATAAAGGATGAGACAATACTATACCGTCTATCGATATGGTCTTATATGACCCTCCTTCTTTGAAATAGAATCTCTGCCAGAAATGTACACAAGATTACAGGGTTTTATTGTCATATCCATAGTAAACACTACTGTTGCACTATACAAATGAAATTCTTACTCTGTGAAACCTCTAGCAGCCTAATATGAAAAATAAAGACACAAATCACATGTACAAAGTACTTGATTACAAAAATAGTGGATGTGAAAGTGAAGAGTTTGGTTCCAAAACGTGATAAACGTCATTAAAAAAAAGAGTTACCCCCAAAATAAGAATTGTATCAGGTCAGTGTTAAAAAGTAGATTCCTAATTTTACACAAAATCCAATATCCGCCGTGTTATTCTGTCATCTTTTCTCCCTTTTTTCTAAAACACGATAAACGGCAGTCCTCCTTCTCTGCAAAATGCAATAAATCCGCTTAACCAATCACAGAGCACCATTCCGCACACTGTAAACAATAATGGTGGGGCATTGAATACACACTGATACGCATTGATTAATGCCATTAATGTTTATTTTTTTGAATCAGTGTATACCACTAGTCAACTACAGTTGAAAGAAAAAGTATGTGAACACTTTGGGCTTACTTGGATTTCTTCATAAATTGGTCATAAGATGTGTTCTGATCTTCATCTAAGTCACAACAATAGAGAAACACAGTCTGCTTAAACTAATACCGCACAAGCATTATATGTTTTCATGTTTTTATTGAACACAACATGTAAACATTTATAGGGCGTGGTGGAAAAAGTATGTGAACCTTTGGGTTTAATAACTGGTTGACCCTCCTTTGGCAGCAGTAACCTCAACCAGACGTTTCCTATAGTTGCAGATTAGACCTGCACAACGGTCAGGAGAAATTTTGGACCATTCCTCTTTACAAAAGTGTTTCAGTTCAGCAATATTCTTGGGATGTCTGGTGTGAATCGCTCTCTTGAGGTCATGCCGCAGCATCTCAATCGGGTTGAGGTCAGGACTCTGACTGGGCCACTCCAGAAGGCGTATTTTCTTCTGTTGAAGCCATTCTGTTGTTGATTTACTTCTATGCTTTGGGTCGTTGTCCTGTAGCATCGTCCATCCTCTGTTAAGCTTCAGTTGGCGGCGAGATGGTCTTAAGTTTTCCTGCAAAATGTCTTGATAAACTTTGGAATTCATTTTTCAATCGATGAAAGTAATCCGTCCAGGGCCTGAGGCAGCAAAGCAGCACCAAACCATGATGCCCCCTCCACCATATTTCACAGTTGGGATGAGGTTTTGATGTTGGTGTGCTGTGCCTTTTGTTCTCCACACATAGCGTTGTGTGTTCTTTCGTAGATTTACAACCAGTTTGCATGTTGTGTAGCTGTATATTTTCAATATTCAGTATGTTTTTATTTTATTTTCCATCATACGCTGTTTTAATAAAGGTGATTGTGAAATCTCACATGAGGCTTTGAATTGCATGTAAACATTAATCCACTTTGCAGAAAATATAGAGATATATATCACCATTCATTAAAATAATCACAGGGATAAGAAGTTTGGTCATATATTGCCCAGCTATACTTGATATACTGTATATTAAAGTACAGTTAACTGAGACCATCACTATATTTTTTCATTCTTATTCTTCCGTAATTTTTTGTCTATCTTTCCTCTGAGAGATTCTGAGTCGGCAGTGGTTTTGGTCTTTGCGGCTGTTTTTTTTAGCAGTTTGCATGTGATTTGGATTCATGTGCTGCTCGTCTTGTCAGAATCAAACCCACGTCTCACGGCTGATGCCCACAGAACAGATGTTTTCAATGGCTTTGAAAGTGACTCGACAGCCGCTGCATGACTGAGCCGAACAGTCGCATTCTCAGAGTTTTGTGGAAACCGTTCCCCTGTGGGCATGCTGGGGCTTTGGAGAATTATTTAGTGGTTTTGGTTAATCAAGTTTCTGTTGTGCAAGTTTCGACTTTAATTAATGGCTGTTCCTGTTGAGATAGGACAGATGTTCCAGACAGACATCGTTTCCTCTTTGACGTTGTTAATTTGCTCCACTGGTTGTGTTTGGTACCCAGCTGTTCTGACAGGGTGCTGTGAACCTTCACCTTTAGTGCTTTGGATTTTTAGAAACTACAGCAGAAACAGAATCTGAACAAGAGTCATTACATTTACTTCTACATACCCCAAAACACCTTTCAGTCAAATGTTCTTAAAGCTATAGTTTATTTAAAGTGAAAAATGAAAATTACCCCATGATTAACTCACCCTCTCAAGCTATTTGGGAAACATATGTCCAGTTATTTTAGTGAATGTCCTGGCTCTTTGAAGCTTTATAACGGTCCAGTCAACACTGGTCCAGTGAACAACTTCTGACTTTAAAGCCCAAAAAATCCTTTACAAAAGTGATCCACGTGGCTCCAGGGTCTTAATAAAAGCCTTCTGAGGTGCTATCAATGCAAAAAAAATCCATATTTAAAACAACTCATCTTTAGTCAAGATAAATAATAGTATGTTGAAATGACTTATAAATCCAAGTTGATTCAACAAAAAATTTTAAGGCAGTGTAGCTTCCGTTATTGGCCAATGCACATTATGGTGTATAATTGTTTTAAAGGGGACATATTATGAGACTTTTTTAAGATACAAAATAAGTCTTTGGTGTCCCCTGGGTGTGTATGTGAAGTTTTAGCTCAAAATACCCCACAGATAACTTATAATAGCATTTTAAAATTGCCACATTTAGGTGTGAGCAAAATTTTTTGCCATTTTGGGGTGTGTCCTTTAACATGCAAATGAGCTGATGAAATGCAAACACTGATCAACATGATGGTGGTTTGTTGAAATTGAAACTTAATTGTGCAATTTTCTCTCCCTCTCCCTCTCTCTCTCTCTCCGCACTAAATGGCAGTGCCGTGTTTGGATAGTGCAGATTATGGGGTGGTATTATTATAAGAAGATCCCCTTCTGACATCACAAGGGGAGCCAAATTTCAATGACCTATTTTTTCACATGCTTGCAGAGAATGGTTTGTCAAAACTAAGTTACTGGGTTGATCTTTTTCACATTTTCTAGGTTGATAAAAGCACTGTGGACCCAACTATAGCACTTAAACAAGGAAAGTCAGCTTTTCATGATATTTCCCCTTTAAAGTCATGCATTTCACTTGTTTTTATAATTATTCTTTCAGTATTGTAGATGCTCATTAATGATAATCTCTCATTATGACACCGCTGTGTTTTCTGCTGTTGGGTGAAACTACAGTATTAGGGTCTCAGTGTGTCTTCAGCCCTTTCCTAATGTGTCCGTCATGTTTTAAATATGTGCTCTTTTACTTCACTTCCACACCCTTGTGGTTCTCTCTTTAGCTGCAAAGTTATTTTCCTCATGTGCTAATTTTAGAGCTGAGGCTGTCAACAGTTCCAGTCTTGCGTTAGACAATTATAATCTAGAAAACACAGGGGGAATGTATCTTTAAGCTTTCTTGGATATCTGCTTGATTTGTCTTCTGGATGCCTGCTGTCTGCCTTTCACATAGGAATGGGTCAGAATGCTAGACTAGTCATTTAATAAGCAGTCCTCTGGTGTCATTTTTAAGCTTCAGTCATATATAGGAGCGGTGCATTAAGATGTGTTTCGTCGGTCGGATCACAAGTGGACGAGATTCTGTTTACAACTGGTATTTAAATCCGCTCTTTTGTCCACTTTGACCACTTCCATCCTGATTACTTTGAGGGGGTGCTCTGTGGAGACTATGGGCCAATTTCTCTGCTGTCATTTAAAGGCGAGCAGGAGTAATGATGGGTTTAAATGGACGCGAACTAATATTATGTCGGAGTCCACTGCTTGTGTTGTAAGTAAACATGCTGTACAGTGTTTTGTACGTGTATATGTAAGAGCTTTCTCTGATATTTTAGCGCAATTGATGAGATAAGATCTCACAACTTTCACACGCTTGCAAAATGAAACTGCGGAGATCAGCCGCTTTAGTTTTATCAATGAAAGCCTAAAGATAGCGTTGTACACTGTGTGTTTGCGCTAGAAGTCAGAAAAGACGTAAAACATTGTGCTCAGTACCTCAGATTATATAAATGTGCGGAGAGAAGGCGGTCTCGTATGGCTGTTCGTATACAATCCGTCTCTTTTGTCCACTTTCGACCGCTTGTGGCCTGAATACTGTGGGGGGTGGCCTGTCGAGACTGTGGGCGAATTTCTCTGCTGTCATTTAAAGACGAGCAGGAGTAATGATGGGTTTAAATGGACGCGAACTTATATTATGTCGTAGTCCACTGCTTGTATTGTAAGTAAACATGCTGCATAGTGTTTTGTATGTGTATATGTCCGCTTTAGTTTTATCAATGAAAGCCTAAAGATAGCTCTGTACACTGTGTGTTCGCGCTAGAAGTCAGAAAAGACGTAAAACATTGTGCTTAGTACCTCAGATTACATAAATGGGCGGAGAGAAGGTGGTCTCGTATGGCTGTTCGTATACATTCAACCACATGTGCGTTTACACTACAAAAGCAATCCGATCGAAAGTGTTTTCGACTACCTCTGAATGTGGTTGAAAAGTGGACGAGCTCAAAACGTTTTGAACACCATTTACACCTGGCATTAACGTTGTCCACTTGTAATCCGATCAACGTAAACACATCTTAATACCAAGTGTAAACAGCCTCATAATCTCCTTACATACTGTCTATCAAATTAAGGCAAAAATGGCCCAAAAAAATGAAAAGTTAGAATTATGCACATTTGTTGTATATTTTGTATAGTGGATGACACTCTGTTGCTAAGTTTTTCATTCACTGATTTTACTCTTACTTTTGAAACAAAATGTCCACAAATACCTTGATCTGGTTACCAAGTTAGTCAAGATGGTCAAACAATGACCTTGTTCTGTGGATGGTTGACATAAAGTCATTGTTTTGTGCATTTATATAGTCAGGTGTAAATGGTTTGTGATGTAAGGACCCACCAGCATGTGACTCATGATTTCGTGTTTGTGATCATTTATTGATCTGCGATGTGAAGGGGTTGGTGTGGCATAGTGGTTGAAGATCTAGGCTGGTAACTGAATGGTCACAGGCTCAAATCCTAAAACATTTAGTCTTTTAGTACAGACAGTGTGGACTTCACCATGGAGGTCACTGTGTGTTTATGTTGAGAACCTCTGCCTTGGGAACACTATTTACTCACTGTTTCTATTAAAAGCACTTAGGTGCTGATGATGGGTATATACACTCATAAGTCTAAGTAGGTTTTAAAGTATGTGTGGCATCTGTAAAGCCCATCCATGTCTCAAAAGCCTCACTGTTATATGATTTATGCTGTGCTCCCTCAGGTCCTGGTGTTCATGTGGAAATGAGAAACCGGGCAGTGTGAGGGTCTGGAATGCCAGCTAGTTTAATTGGTGCCTTCTGGACTCCGTCTTTTCCAAACGTCCCCGAAATGAAACCAAAACGAGGCCTTGTCCTCGACTCCCTCCCACCCAATACAGGGGATCAAAGTGGAACCTTTTGAAAGGAAGACCACACTTATGGGTATTTAGCCAAATTAACCTTTGCAATTTCCTTACACTCAAATGGTTCTTTCTTCTAATGGCACACCGGTCTGTAAGAGGTGCACTGACACAGGGGTAGAGGGAGATAGACATGAAAGATGATTGCTGCACACAAGTATTCTGATGTAGACGAGATTATTTCACACACGCAGACACACGCACACACTGAAAGTCATTGTGCAGACTTGAAGTAAAACCAGCTGTGTTTGAAAGCACCCGGTCAGACTGCAACCACCCAACCGTCAACAAACATGTGCCACAGCAGCACAAATCCACTCCAATACAACTTACATTCTCCATTATAAAAACTGACAACAAAAACACCACAATCTCTAAAAAACAATTAAACCCAGCAAAGATGGTTGTAGTTCACTGCAAAAGCAAACTGGCATAGCATTGTAGTGGACCGCAATACATCATCTGTGCTTTTATATTCTTGACCTGAAACATTTCTAATCCAAATATATAGTTACTTCCCAGCAAGCAATTTTGCGTTTTATAGATGTCTAATAGTCTTCCAAACAGAGCCAAGATGTCTAGGCTAAAACAAGGCAAAATTTGAGCTGTCAGTAAAATTTAAAAGGGATAGTAATAAAAAAATAAAAATAATGTCATTAATTACTCACCCTCATGTTGTTCCAGGCTCGTGGGACCTCCGTTCATCTTCGGAGCACAGTTTAAGATGTTTTATATTTAGTCCGAGAGCTTTTTGACCCTTCATTGAAAATCTACGTGCGGTATACTGTCCATGCCCCGAAAGGTAATAAAAACATCATCAAAGTAGTCCATGTGACATCAGTGGGTCAGTTAGAATGTGTTGAAGCATCGAAAATAAATTTTGGTCCAAAAATAACAAATATTACGACCTTATTCAGCATTGTCTTCTCTTCCGCGTCTGTTGTGAAGCGCATGCCGAGACTAAAGTCACATGACTGCAGTGACGCGGATGACGTGTTATCCTCAGACATGTTTGCAAAGTTTGTTTTTCAAACTTACAGCGTGCGTCTCCCTTAGACTGTAAACAAAGCCTGGGTGCACAAAAAAAAAACGGCTGGGGCGCACCAGATAACACGTCATCCGCGTCACTGCAGTTACATGACTTTAGTCTCGCGCATGCGCTTTACAACAGACGTGGAAGAGAAGACAATGCTTGAACGACATGAGAGTGAGTCGTTAATGACATTTATTTTCATTTTTGAGTGAACTATCCCTTTAATAGTCATCTAACCATAGCCCCCAAAAATAAATGAAATTAAATAAATAAATAAAAACACCTGGTGACTTTGGTAACATGATGGAAAGTTATTGATGGCAAATACGACCAAATTCAAATTATTTTGGCTAAAAGTGGGTTAGTCATAGCCAGACAATATCTGGTCTATATTTAAAGCAACACTATGTAGTTTCCATGTAAAAATGACTTACAGCTCCCCCATGTGATTGAAAAGCGCAACAGTGCCTGGTATCAGACACTCTTCTGCAGGCAGGGGGAGGGGCGGGGCTGTGTTTCCTACCCTCCACCCCCACTTTCAGAGTGTGCTTGTAGCAGCTAGGAGGCTGCTCAGGTGGCAGCAATAGTACAATTTGTCCAGTTAAAAGTAATTTTAGAGACATTATTTAAAGGTAAAAAACTACATAGTGTTGCTTTAACCCAGACTGTGAAATGATGGCTTTTGTTGGCTGGGTTTGTTATGGTCTTTATGTGCATTAGATTTGTTGTTGTTGAGACAGTAATATATTGCAAATCACAAAAGATGCAACTATGGTGGCAGTTTTGATGAAGGTGAAATATATAACAATCAGTACTGTAATACATTACTGTTCTGTATTTTAGATTTACGTTTTTTGACTCTTTTTGATGGACCGTTTCAGACGTTTACTATGACCTTATGTTTCATAGCAACATCTAGATTGTGTCAGAGTAGTATGCATTTGTCCTGAATGATAATACCAGTGAACATATGAAGAGTTTGCTTCCAAAACGCGATAAACGCCATTTTTGAAAAAAATGAGTTACTGCCAAAATCAGTATTATATCAGGTCAGTATTTAAAAGTAAATAATTAATTTTACGCAAAATTCAATATTCGCAGTGTTATTCTGTCATCTTTTCTCCCTTTTTTCCCAAAATGCGATAAACGCCACTCCTCCTTTTTTACAGAACGCAATAAATCCATTCCAGAAATTACAGCCCACCGTTCATGCAATGTAAACAAACAATGGCGGCACGCTGAGTAAACGGAATCCTAGTTTTCCTCATCTACTTTGTACTTTGTGATCAACAAACAAAACAAAATAATACTTTAATTGCATTGATAAACCTGTTGTTGTGGTTTTCTGTGACGGGAAAGATTGTCATCAACATCTAATAATTTACGCGAAGCACTCGGGAGACTGGTGCTTATCTTCCGACAGCATCAAGTTTCTCGTGCTAACACATTGACCCCAGGGGATCTTATGAATAACTTTTCGTTGACTTTGAGTAAAATAATGTAAATCGAGCAGGACCAAAACATTTTAACGTCAGCTGATCGCTGTGAAAAATGCTAAGCAACAACGTCAAGTATAACCGCTGCAATGACCTTAATATGACAAAGTAAGTGTTTGATTAATGACATTAATGTTTATTTTTTTAGTCAGTGTGTACAACTGTTCAACTAAATGAATATAAAATGGCAAAGATGAATGCACATTTGTACATTGAATTAATAGATTTCTAGCATTTGAAACAAAAACTGGCATGGATTTATTGCATTTTGTGGAAAAAATAATTCGTTTTTATAATAAATCTTTGAAAATCAAGTTGTGGATTTGAATTTTTTATGTTTTTATATCCTAAAGATGCTATGTGAAAGTTTGTAACAGAAAATAGTGGTTTTCATCTTGTCACTTTCTTGGTATAGAAAACACGTTTTTACCGAAATTTGTCAAAATGGATTTATTGCGTTTTGGAACCAAACTCTTCATATATCAAATATATATGCCACATTTTTTTCAGTGTTAAAGCAGTCCATCTCTTGGTATCTGGAAGGTCATGTATTGATCTGCGTGTCTTTGCTGCAGTGGGACAATGGCATGGTTTTTTCAATCTTGATGTCATTCTTTTTTTCCCGGCTGTGAGGTTGAATGTCACGTCTAGCACCCCTCCCCAGCGAGCTCTTTACATATGATAATGAGGTCATCCTCACTGGGGTAGGGGGCAGATTAGCAGGGCAGCTGTGAGCATTTTAGGGAACTCGTCGCACTGCCTGTCATCTCTTTCTTCTTAACTTTCTCCTCCCTCTCTTGGTCTTTCTCATTGTCTCTACACCAGAAGTGAATGAAGGGTAGCAGAAGTCCTAACCAGTTGTTTTGGAGGATTTTAAAGATGTTTCAGAATGGTGATCAATACTCATTGGCTGAAGAAACTGTTGAGGATTTTATGTCAAGTGGATTTAGAAATGGTTGGGTAGGTCTGCACCTTTTTTAATGATCTTCATGGAGAAACTGAACTAAACGTATTTGTCTTATTTATCATTGAGGCTATTCCAGACATAAGTTTTAATACATTTCTTTAAGACCTTGATGACTTTATAGCATTGTTTTTTTGTGGCACTTTTTGTAATGAATTAGAATTTTTTTTTGTTTGTGGGAAATTTCATTGGTTGTAGATAAGTTGTTCGATGTTAATAAGTGTGCTGTTAGACAAAATATAAACTAATGCATTAGAGGTTACTCACCAGCTGATGTTAAACACTCAAAACTGTACAGTCATTCAGAAGTAAACATTGAACAACTAGACATCCATGCAACACATAATTGCACCAGGGAGTAGTAGTTTAGTAGTAGTAGACAGAAATCTTTTAAAGCTAATTTATAGGTCAGGTGTCGATGTCTGGCTTTTTAAACAAGTTAGTTATCCCTTAAATCAGGTATCTTGTTGAGGAGAGATGTGCTTTAATGTTTGTTGGGTATCAGAGTAATCAGACCTTTGTTTGACAGACATTCCTTTGAGTCGAGTCAAATCTAGAAACCAGAATATGACACTTGGGTCAGTATTAAACCCTAAAACACACTATAATACCCATAGCAATGATATGACAACCACCTACAACTTCTTAACAGTAACAGTAAGTTTTGCACAAGCAACACTTGGGCTGTGCGATATTGATGAAAATGCTATAGCCTTAAAAAAAAAAAACCTGAAAAACGATATGCAATACGATGTCTCTTTTTCAAAAATCTATTTAAATTGTATTCAAATATATCTTAAAAAATATTAAAAAGAAAGCATCACAACAACTGCTGAAAGTCAGCAGCCATGTCTTACTGTTGCATAAAACAAATCAGACATTTTTAACAATGTAAACATACAAAAATAAATACATTTAAAAATCACCGCATATCCTATGTAACGTACACGTGCTAGATACTATATTTTTTCTGCATTAACCTAAAACTTTGACCATACGTCACTTTTTGAAGGCCTAATGATTAGTCACGACTATTCGTTTGCAAAATAAAAATTTTTGTTTACATAATTATTATACACAGTACATCAACAAATATTATGTATATATAAATACAAACACTTGTATGTATGATTTTAAGGAAAAATATGTTGGTATAATCAATATTTATATTTATATATGATATAAATTATATGTAAATATACAAATGTTTATACACATGCAAATATTTCTTAAAGTCGCAATGAAATTGAACAATTTGTGTGTGCTCATAATCTTTAATCAAAAATGCTAATCTCCTCCCCTCCTCAAAATGATCTCTCTTCACTTCCGGTCATATGGTATGGCAGGTGGGCGGGGTCCGGGAGAAGATCGCAGCGATTAGCAATTAGCAACACAACCCAACTTCAAACGATCCAATCAGATCTCGATGGACAAACTCAAATCCAGCCCTGCCTTATTTCATATCAGATGCCTTTTCATTCGGATATACGTCAGCACGGGGAAAATAAGGCAATCGCTACTTCCGTTTCATGGCGACTTTAAATATATACATGCAAGTGTGTGCATTTATATATACATAATTATTATACACATTACACACACATCTAATATGTAAACAAAAACTTTTATTCTGCAAACGAGTAGTTGCGGCTAATCGTTAGGCAGCTCTAAATGAAATTGCTCATTTACCATAAATCATTTAAATGTGCATATCGCAAAATGCACCTTTGCGCTTTTCCGTAATTAAGAAATATTGCGTCCCTGATTTTCAGTTAAAAATATTTTATTTTTTATTGTCAAGCTGTTTTAAGATTTTGCTCTAAATATGTGATATTTCAACTCAATTCAATTTTATTTATAACGCGCTTTTCACAATTGTTTAATTGTTTCAAAGCAGCTTTACATTAAAGGACAAGTTTGGTATTTTACACGTAAAGCCCTGTTTTCAGATTGTTTATGATGAAATAGAACGGTTTTGACTGAAATTTGGACATATAATGCTGGCTTGAGAATTTTCAGGTGTTTATTGTATCACCTCCCACCTCTATAATGGCTGTATAGGTGCACTGGAACAATCCTTCCTTAAATGCATTAAACTTTTGTTTACAAAGACAGTAAACTCACCGAGTGGTCAAGGATGTTTACTGATATGCTCACACAAAAATCGCTGCAAAAGATGCCCTCCAACAGGTTTTATCGTAGTTTTTGTCCAACTCCATTGACTTGTATTAGATGTGCTGTGAGGTACGGTATTACTCCGCGCCGGGAACGTTGTTTGTATTCTTGCAATTGGCAAAGGTGGATTATCGCCACCAACTGGGCTGGAGTGTCTATTATTCAAGCTCTCAACGGAAGAATATACGGGTGTGAGGCGTTTGGAAAAATAGGTCCACAAGTTTACAACGAATGCTAAAACACCTGTTGGAAAGCATCTTTTGCGGCGATTTTTGTGTGGGCATATCAGTGAGCGCCCCTGGCCGCTCGGTGAGTTTCACGTCTTTGTGGACGAGGGTTTGATGCATTTTGGGAAGGATTGTTCCAGTGCACCTATGCAGCCATTTTAGGGGTGGTGGGGTGATACAACAGAAACCGAAAATTCTTGGGCCAGCATCATATGTCCAAATTTCAGTTAAAACCATTCTATTTCATCATAAACAATCTGAAAACAGGGCTTTAAGTGTAAAATACCGAACTTGTCCTTTAATAGATGCATGCAGGAGAAAACACAGAAAAATCAATGGACATCATAAGCAACAGAATACAGCGGCTAAGATTAAACCATAGTAGCAAGCGTAGTAATAATATAACGTATAGAATAGGGTGCTAAGTCAATGTCAGCTGACTCCCCAGGGGTTGAAAACCCCCTAGGAGAAAAAAACTCCTGGAAAAGTCCTAGGAGGGAATATTTGACTAGTGCACTATCTCTCAACATAACTGTTTGGGTAATTGGCTTCAAAAACAGTTCCCCCCCGTTTGTCCTCTCACTGGTCTGATGGACGGTTTACTGCCCTCTCTGCTGGGTCAGCGCTTTTCTACACCCTGCATTTGCCTGAAGTGCTTCAGATGTCCACCTCTTTCTTCAGCTGTTTCAGTGGCAGGTTGTTATTAGTGAAAGCAGGCTGCCGGCTGCGGTGGGTTGGTCCGCATGCTAATGGCTGACATACAGTGGTGCTGTATTGTTGAGGCCTGCTGAGGCACATCGGCTTTTCAGCCACCCTCTGAGGGAGCCGTGCCATTCGATGCTTTCCAACAGTACCCCAACAGATGGTCCATTTGGAAGAGACCCGCCGAGGAGCTTGAGCCATCAGATGTCTCCTATAGAACGGCCAAAAACAAACACGAGCCCCTAAAAATTAGGCTTGGATGGATTTGTTGAACCGTTGTACCAGCTGTACAAGATTAAAGTCAAGCATATATAAAACCTCAAATGAATGCTTTACTGGTGCAGTCATGATTTGGATGATTTTCTTGACATGGGTGCTTCTGAAATATATATAGATTTATATATGGTTTTGAAATGATATATTTTATTTGTCTGTTTTTGGAAACCGTTAGAACCCACATCCAAAATGACATACAGATTTTTCGTTACAGGCTACAGAGAAGTCAAATTTATCTTCTTTAGAGTTTAAAACTTGTGTGTCTTAGATTATTTTCAGTTTTTTTCTTAATCCTCTGAAAAGAATTTGGAATAATAAAAAACCTTTTTGTAGATCTGTGTCAGGCTAGTATGATAGAATGGAGAACTACCATATTTTCTGGATTATAAATCGCTCGGTCGGGAGTATATGTCGCATCAGTCAAAAATGCGTTTTGAAGAGAAAAAACATATATATATAAGTCACACTGACTGGACTATACATCGCAATTATTAAGAAAATGATTTCACAAAATCTAAGCCCAAGAACAGACATTTAATCAAGTTATTCAACTGAACAATGGCACACAGAACAGTGTCTGTTCATATTAACGTAAAATTACCATTTATTCACCAAACACAATAGCATATCGAACATATCGGGAATCTGAATAGGATAAATTAACAGGACAAGCCAAGTTCAAGTTCGAAAAGGTCTCAAAGTCATTCCACATCATTGAATTACATAAATACTGAAGCGGCATACAGCGGACTCTCACGGTTGTAGACGTTAATAGTTTCTCTTGGTTCATATGAATTAATAGTCAGTCGCACCTGACTAGAAGTCGCAGGACCAGTCAAACTATGAAAAAAGTGCGACTAAAGGTACATTCACATTAAGTGACTAGCAGTAGCAGAGGCGGCATCCGGCGACACGAGCAAAAGCGACCGTTGACAGCTGAATGGGCGTGTCCCAGGCCCGGCTCCAGATATGAGATGAAAGGTGGGCCAAGTGATATTCCAAGTGTCGTTTATAACGTGCATTTAAAAAAGCAACACTTGTTAAACAAAATCATTCAAAATATTCTTCATTTATCATGAAAATACCTGAAACAATTTGAAGAACAGCAATATAAATATTCCTGTAGACATTTCCTGGAATAGCGTTCATAATACTACTTCTTTTGTGGCACAAAGGAATTTTCTGCACGAGAAAATTTGGGATGTGCTGGGATTTCACCGTAATTCATTAAAATTCATTAATTTAGAAAACGCGCATTTGCACGGTTAATTGTTACACCCCTACTATTTAGTAACTTTATATATAAAAAAAATGGTTAACACTTTTATTTTTACATTCCCTCTTTTTGCATTCGTAATATTTTTTGACCCCTTAACTTAAAGGAACAGTATGTAAGAAATGTATATCAATTAATCATAAAATGGCCCTTATATGTCACTAGACATTAAGAAATCATTTTCATTTCAAATACTTATATTACTGACAACAGTGGTCTGGCCAGGATATTGTCATTTAAAAAGTGGAGTTGCAGCCCTCAACTGATGTTTATGTTGTCATTTTGCGTATTGGCCACTAGTTGTGTGATTGCAGTACCAGTTTTAGCCACAAGTTTTGTGATTGCAATATCAGTTTTGGCCACAATCCTACATACTGTTCCTTTAACAGATCTTGTATCAATTAAGTAACTTTTTATATTTGAATAAAAAGGGGCAGTTTTTTAAAATAACTATTTACATCTAGAAAAACAATCTCGTTACTCGAGTAAAGCATTAACTGTAAGAATTGGGTTTATTCTTGTAATGTTTTGTTATAAAGGGGCAGTTCTTTTAAAATAACTATATACATCAACTAAAACAAACTTGTTACAAACTAAAAATGTTAATTTTATCTTAAATGCTGTTTTTCTTAAGAATTATTTTCATGTCTGTTAATATAGTATAACATTACAGATTTTTGGCCAAAAGATTGGCTCTTATGTGGTGTGGGCCAGGGTGGGCCAAGCCTCTGATTGGGTGGGCCCGGCCCACTCAAATACCCCACCCCCCTTCACCCGCTGGAGCCGGGCCTGGCGTGTCCAGTTGTGCGACAAAGTTGGGAAATGTTTAACTTTATGCAAATTATGAGTGACATTCGGGAGCGACTAGCAATGAGAAGGAAGCAGTGGAGTTCACGTCATCCGTCTCTCGTCAGTTACTGGAGTGGACGTTACTCATTTGCTTATGAAAACTAGATATAGAAACACCTCTTTTGAAAGAGACAAGCGACACATTGTGACAAAGTCGCTTATAATGTGAATGTACCTTTAGTCAGGAAAATACGTTATGTAAATATTTGGTACATGAATGAATATGGCATTTTATTGTCCTCAAATTTGGCATATGTCAATGTACATGATACATGGTACTACTGTAGTTTAGTATAAACCTGATTATGTTTCTGCATAGCTCAGTGGTAGAGCATTGTTTTAGGAGTGCAAAAGGTCATGGGTTTAAACCCAGGGAACATATACTGATAAATGTGATGTCTTGTTCGGTTTTGCATTGGTTGTAGTGCATAAATGAGAGCAGCGTTGAATTATATACTACATATGACCAAAAGATTTGAGTTTGCACAACCTTCCTGTTAGATTTCTAATTTAAGAAGTCTCTACTGATAGAATGATAGAGGTTGTAAGTCCTTAGCATTAAACATCAGGGCTATGAATAAGGGACGTAAGCCATAGATGTCCTAAAGCATCATGAGGGTCAAAAGATGCTTTATTTACCTCATCTTTGTACCTTCCTGTCACTTCAGTAGGTGTAATTGACACTGTTTGAATATGCAAAGTGATTGGATAACCTACAGTATTTATAATAGGACCTCCCTCCTTGTTTCCTGTGGTTTTTAGTGTGTTGCCACCTGTTTGTTTCATTACTTGACCTGGACCACAATCAAACACATAGTTGCTTTATTTTCTTCACATGCTTAGTTTATTGTATATTTTTTGTTGTGTAAGAATCTGAAGAGCAGTCTTGCCGAATCCTCAACACTTTTCTGTTGAATCCAGGCTGTGAAATGTTTCCTCCAGCAGCGTGCTGTGTTCTGTAATGATTGTCATGTTCACCAGGAAAAGGAGCGTGGCTTCAGGGACTTGTGCTTTAAAATGGGCCACTGTCCAGTAGTTTCATTTGGACAGAGGATAGATGGCTCTGCTAACAGGCTGTTTCTATTTCATGTTGAAGCAGGGTGTCTGGGGCATTAAGAGTGGACCTGGCCAGCTGTTCGAAGGTGAATAGTTAAGGTGTAGGAAAAGGCTGTGGTGCCTATTTTGTCTCTTGAAACTGAACTCAAACTTCCCCTGCCCTGGGCTTTGTACACGACAACGTTGTGTATGGTCAACAATTTTGACCATAAACGGAACGTTTTGGATGTCAGCTAACACGGTGAAAGCATTCTAGGGTCCTGAAAGTTTTCGATAACGACGTCTAAGGGGGCTTGTACACCAAGTGATTAAACGCTGCTGAAAATGCCTGGCGGACGGCGACTGTGGGCGCTTGCCAGCATTTCTTCAGCTAAGCACTTTGGTTGCTACTTCTGTTTTGTTTATTAGTTGTTGTACGAAGCACCGGTTGATTGTCGGGGTATTTGTCCCGCCCCTCCTCCACTGTGATTAGAAGGCCGAGTGGTAAGTGACATTGACAAACGTTTTTGAAAATTTTTCAACTCTAGGCATTTAGCGTGGAAAAAACGATGAGCGCCGGCACTTAGCTTAGTAAAAACCCGCCAGCTGCTGGTGTTTTTGAAAACCGCGACGCTTCCAAAACAATTGAAAACATACGCCGGCTGTAGGCATAAACACCTTGGTGTACATGTCCCCTTTTTGTCTCCATGTAAACTACGTAAACGTGAATCTATGATGAAGGTGACGTCATGCGCATTTGTTAAGTCAGTCTATAGGCATTTGCGCCAAAAATTTTGCCGCTTTATAATCCAGGGTCACTTAGTAAATAATAAAATCTACCTTTTCACTCATCTTAACGAAATGCTTTCACTGTCTTGATTGATTGTATTTTTTTGCTTTGTAGACAAATACGAACAGTATGTGCGCAGTTTTTCTTTACAAAGTACTTGCGGGGCATATGTAATACAATGTATTTAGTCATCTTTGTGGATCTTCGTGCAAATGTGCGTTTTCTCAATGAATGAATTTTAATGAATTACGGTGAAATCCCGGGACATCTGAAAGCCAGGGGGCGCTCTCGTGCAGAAACTTCCTTTGTGCCACAGAAGAAGTACCATTACAAACGCTATTTCAGGAAATGTCTATAGGAATATTTATGTCGCTGGTCCTCAAATTCTTTCAGGTATTTTCATGATAATAAAGAATATTTTGAATGATTTTGTTTAACGAGTGTTGCTTTTTTAAATACACGTTATAAACGACTCAGACTTAAAATGATTTTAGATTGATAAGGACTTCCTACTAGAGGTCTTCACGGGTCCACTTAGATCCGAAAACCCGAGGTCCGACCCGAGACCCGATCGGGTTCGGGTCTAAAAGTTTCACATGTGCCTCGGACACGGGTCGGGTACAATAATAGCGGCATCGGGTCTCGGGTAATTTAAAAATGAATGTGTTTTTTCTGAACGGACCCGAGAAGACCCGAACTCTCTCGCTTGTGTGCGTCAATGTCCTTTTCAAACCTCTCATCTGTTTGCCAAGAGCGCTTGTGACATTGTGTGGTTGTCTGAAAGGTTCATTTTCGATGAGACAAACATGTCAGTCAATTATAAATGTACATTTTAGCGGTTACGTTGGTGTCGTCGTCAGATAACAAAGTAAAACGAACGGAGCAGCTCGCCAAATTGGTTGCAAGGCCACCGGAGTTTCTTTCTGTCTGACTGCTGCGCGTGGGTCTGCAGAATGCACACACGTCAGTGCCGTTTACATTCAGTTCCAGTCGGGTTAAAAAAATTTTTTCACTAGTTTGGGTCGGACTCGGGTCTAATTTTCTCGGGTTTGTCTCGGGTCGGGTCTTTCTTTAAAAATGTTTTATTTATGCTCGGGTATGAAGTGATTCGGGTCATTTCGGGTCTGGTACATTTCTTTGGACCCGAGAAGACCTCTACTTCCTACTGACCAAATGCCATAGTACACGAACAAGCTGGGCATGAAACACAGAATCGATTCAAAATCGATTCTGAATAGATTTTATAGGCATTTTTAATGGGACACGCAATTAATCGTTGCAGCCCTAGTAACATTTTTCATAAATGCAACAGATAAACTTTTCCGTTTTCACTACATCGTTCTCGGGTAAACATAGCCTTAAACTCAAAGTGTTAAACCGTGTTAGACAGTTAAACTTTCTCATTGCTCAAAGCATGTACTTGTGTGAGCACACAATGTCCAATTCATTCAAAGATTTTGAAACTCTTTCAGGGAGCAACTGTTGATCAACAAAGGGTTTGATCCCATACAAAAACTTCTATTAAAATCCCAGCGGTATTCCTCAAAGACCCCAGCTGAGGAGAGGAGGTTATAGACTTATAACATTCAGACCGGCACGCTGGTGATAATTTGAGTGTCAGCTTGTGGTGTATTTCTCCCCGCTGCGAACCTCAAGTTATGAGCTGCAGATGAAAGCAAGGCTGTGTTCGGGAAGCCTGTATGAATCTGTGAAGCTGCCTTCCATTGCCGTAGCCATGTTTGAGAGGATTTAATGTTATGTGTGTGTGTGTGTGTGTGTGTGTGTTACACAATACACAGGGAGCATTATGCAGTGATAAATGATTTCACGGCAGTATGCTGCATTGTTTTCACATCGCCTCATCACCTTGCATACTTAGTTTAGCGAGTAGCATTCAGTTATTTGGTTCTCTGGAAGTCATATTCAGATATTTGGTCAAGATAATCTCATTGTTAAAGCTGGACATGCTTCTTTTAAGTGCATTGAAGGCAATGCATTGCACATAACGTGCTCTCAGTCTCAGGTTGTGTATTGCAGTTTTAGGCTAACAGAAATAATAGGTAGTAAGCTTTTGCAAATAGAGTATAGGAAGTTTTTCTTAGACATTAGTAGCACTGTAATGCAGTTTAAGAGGAATGCATACATTTGTTTTAAATTAACCATTTAATTTGTTGAATTCTTAGAAGCAGATTTAATCAGATTTTCCACTTTACGTCATGTCTTTCAAAGCTTTAAATTGCTCCAGTGAAGTAGAAACACAAGCATATAAAATTGAAGATGCAGTGTCTGGTTAGCGTCTCTCATTTGGCCTTTTTTCTGGCCATGAGTGTAAGGAATTTAATAATCGCCATCCCTAGAATTACTGCCCTCACCTTGAGGTTAAAATAACTGCCCTTGAAGTTTGACTGAAACCAGAACGATTGTTTGAAGTCTCTCTATGCTCTGTTATATGCAGTAACACGGACTTGAACTTCAGCATAGTAGTGTAAGTTGTGTTGGGTTACCTGTAAATGACGTATGAGGTTTGTGTGTCCTTAAGTAACAGGCTTTTAGGTGTTTTTCTTTTAGGTGTTTTGAGAGATTTTCCAAAGCTTGACAATTCTGTCAATTTCTTATCTGTTGCTGTGCCTGTTATTGATCCAAAATGAATTATGAGAGCTCTTTGATGGTTTTATACAGTAGTTCACTGTAATTGAAAGTACCCCATAATTTACTCACCTTAATGGCATCCTATGCCTTCCTTTTTCAGCCGAACACATTTCGAGTTATATTAAATTATAACCTAGCTCTTCCTAGCTCTAAAATTGCATTGAATAGTGGCCATTTTTTGGAAGCCCATCCATCACCAGCAGCCATATCACCCTGTAGCCCGACTGGTTGTCCAGTGAAGGTAAGCAGGGTTAAGCCCACTGTAAAAATTTGCTGTAATTCTGCAGCTGGTTGCCAGTAACTTACTGTAGAAGATAAAGACTGAAAATGTTTCGTGTTCATTTAACTTTGAACAAACTGTTGCCAGTAAATAACATAAATGTAAAATCTACAGTAAATTACTGGCAGTTAGTTGCCAGTAATACCCAGTAATACTGTAATTTCTACAGACATTTTTTTACAGTGCCTGGTTAGTACCTGGATGCTGCTGGAAGAGGTGTCAGTGTGACCATTGCTCCCGCTGTGGTCTTTGTGGGTCCTAACAATCCAGTATAGTGATGAGGAAACCATACTGTCAAAAAGCACTGTCCATCGGATGAGTTGTTAAACTGAGGTCCTGACTCTCTGTGGTCGTTAAATATTCCAGGATGTCCGTCAACAAAAAGTAGGGGTGTTCCCTGTCATCCTGGCCAATTTTGCCCGCCGCTTTGAAATCTATACTGTACGACTCTGGAGGATTAATATATTTATTTTGGAGTGAAACAATTTGTTTGTGAAAGTAAAAATTTTTATTTAGAGCATATTTAGTAGGGTTGTAACGATATTTTGCGTTGTCGATTCTAAAAAATGAAAGGGCGATATTTTGCACAACTATTTCATGTATTACGGCTATTGATGAGTCTGTATCAATCTGAAATCACTGGTAGTTGGAGTCGTTTATAACATGCATTTGAAAATTTTTATATAATCATTATAAATATTTATTATCATGAAAATACCTGTAAATGTGTGAAGAACAGCGATATAAATATGCTTACACATTTCCTGGAGCTGCCTGTGTAATGGTACTTCGTATGCGGCGCATATTGAGTTTCTGCATGGGAGCGCCATCTGTTATTTGGATGTAGCGACATTTCACCGTAAGTCATTGAGAACCATAGCAAGCAGAATTGCACAGTGTGTTGTAACACCCCAAAATATTTAGTGATCAATATGTTAAGTTTGAATGTAATCACATCTACAGTAGATCAATAATGGCGGCAGGCTGGCTTCATGTCCGCACGTAAGATGATCATTGGTTCTTGCGCGTCTCATGACTAGTCGTCATATGCGTCATGAACTGTAATGCAACAAGCTGTCATGAGACTCCTGAGAAATAAACGTTTACATACTGAGGTAAAGCCGTTGTGCCTCTATTTATATCAATCACTAAATACACCCAAAATACAAGTCATATAATGCAGAGTGACTTTTTGTAAGTGCCATTTGGGCAAAACCACTAGACTACATCATTGATGTATTCTGCTTATGTCTTATTACTACAGAGACTGAAACGAAAACTACAAATTAATTATTTACATTTGAAGAGTTTCGTTGCAAATTTTTTTTCAGAAATCTTGTTTTTTGGTTGTGCATTCCAGTTAAAGGAATATTCCATTTTCTTAAAAGAAAAATCCAGATAATTTACTCACCACCATGTCATCCAAAATGTTGATGTCTTTCTTTGTTCAGTCCAGAAGAAATTATGTTTTTTGAAGAAAACATTGCAGAATTTTTCTAATTTTAATGGACTTTAATAGAACCCAACATTTAATACTTAACTCAACACTTAACAGTTTTTTTCAACGGAGTTTCATAGGACTATAAACAATCCCAAAGAGGCATAAGGGTCTTATCTAGCGAAACGATTGTCATTTTTGACAGGAAAAATAAAAAATATATACTTTTAAAACACAACTTTTCGTCAAGGTCCGGTCCAGTCCAGCGCGACCTAACGTAAATGCATAGTGACGTAGGGAGGTCACATGTTACATATAAAACGCACATTGGCGGACCATTGTAAACAATAAACTGCCACAAAGACATGAATTAGTATCAGTTGACATACAACAACGTAAGAACGGTCCTCTTTCAAGACGCTTGTAAACACTGGGGCGTAGTTTCGCGTTCGTCCTCTGTGACCTCTTGACGTCATGACGTATTGCGTGGGGTCAGCTGGCGCATCACGACCGGATCTACACGACGAGAAGTTGTGCTTTAAAAGTGTATATTTGTTATTTTTATTGTCAAAAATGACAATCGTTTCGCTGGATGGGACCCTTGTGCCTCGTTTGGGATTGTTTGTAGTCCTTTGAAACTCTGTTGAAAAAAACTGTTAAGTGTTAAGTATTAAATGTTGGGTTCTATTAAAGTCCATTAAAATTTGAAAAATTCTGCAATGTTTTCTTCAAAAAACATAATTTCTTCTCGACTGAACAAAGAAAGACATCAACATTTTGGATGACATGGTGGTGAGTAAATTATCTGGATTTTTCTTTTAAGAAAATGGACTAATCCTTTAATATCAATTCAACTGCAGTTGGTTTGTTTTGATTTAAACCTTCATAACTTAAAAAATACAGCTAAGTAGCACCATAAAACAAAATAATAACACGATAACATAATAATAAACATGTTTGGACAAAAATGTTAAAAACGGATTTATCTCGTTTTGCAACAAAACTCTTCATTTATTAATTTAAATTTTTTGACTTGGCTCAGTTTTGTGCAGTGTCGGTCTCCTCCTGTCAGATTTGGTTTGTATTGACTTTTGTCTCTAGAGAGCTGCAACACTTAGCTATTTTACCTCTTGTTTATGTGTGCAGGTATATCTAAAGCTTTAAAATGCACAAATTCAAATGCCTGATTGGGTATCTCAATGTAAATGTTCACTGAAGGGTTGGTTTGGTGCTGAATTGTGTTGGTTTCCTTGGCATGGAATACAAAATCTGTGCCTGAACATTTGAGGTAAATCGATCTTTGTAGGCAGGGCCGGTTTTTGCTATGGGCAATGTGGGCGAACGCCCAGGGCGCAATCTATGTGAGGGCGCACGAGAGCACTCAAAAAAAAAAAAAAATCCAAGCGGTTTTTTAGACAAACGCTCATTTCCATCACAAGTTAGTGCTAAGAGTCATACACAGGTTGTGTGCGTGTCAGAAGAGGCACGGGAGAAAGGGGCGGGGAAACAGCTTGCGACTGCAAAACGCTCGCTCGCCTTAAGGGGGGCGAGTGAGGGATAGACTGATCCCAGACCAGAGGCCATACAACACAAACTGCTGCGTCTGCTTCCAAAATCATTTTATTTTTCATTCCTAAAATTAACATAGACCCATATACCCAGGGCCGCATTAATGCATGGGCTTACCTGGGCTTAAGCCCAGGGCCTCGGGCTGGGAAGGGCCCCGAGTTGCCGGAAAAAAATAACTGCCGCATTTTATAAAAAGTTGATACTCACTTTAAAATTATGCTTAATCGCTTTGCTTTGAATGTCCGTGCGTGAATGCAGTTCCTGCGCAAGAAAATCTCTCACTTACTTATAGGCTACCCTGCAATCATTAGTGCGCTTTTTAAAATTTCTGTCTGAAATATCCATTATTGCATTTCTGAAGGCAACACAGACAGCTTTCTGATAAAGTGACCAAAAGTGCCTTTCAAGTGATGAACAAAGACTAAACTGAGGACGCGTTTTTATCTTAATATGAAAGACAACGTGTATATAAATATTCATTAATTGATTCCTCGTAACATTTTAAAGCCAAGATGTACAGAACAGCACACAAAGATATTACACAAAACATTTTTGATAACTAAATCTAATAAATAACAAATTAGATTCTGCCTCGGAAGCCACGGCTAAGTTCAGCGATCGTTTCATTTTGAGATTTAGCGTGGCAAGGAAATAAAAGACGAGAAATTACATATAGTTTGTTACTGTAAATTATAAAAAACAAGCTTTATATACAATTACTTAAACGGTTCATTTATAACCGAAAAACACTGAAATTAAGGATTTTATAGACACTATATATGCTTTATTATTTTGCACAAAAATATCTGATTGCTTACTTTCACTTTGATCATCTCTGTATTCACAAAAACGGCTTACCTGTTTTGTAGCTCAACTTTTGACAAGTTAAGCAACCTTTTTAAATACATTTTAAAACTTATACTTGTCGAAAAAAATCAGTTTTTTGATGTTACGTTTGATGAATGCCTAAATATGATCATGCAGAGCACCTAGCACGTTCGGCTAAGTTGAATGTGACAGCATGCAACCGCGCAACATCGACACAACGAAAAGCAATCCAAAACGTACAGAACTTAAATTATATCAGAATTTACCTTTATAATTAATAAAAAATAAAAACAAAATAAAGTCAGAATCAATAAGGTGCAGAACATGGGTGCAAAATGCCTAAATGCGCATGGGAATAAAACCCACAAATAGTTTAATCAGATAACACTAAATAATCTATAAATTAAATAAAAACAAGGAAATATTAAAATTAATTTTAAAATAACGAAAGTATAGAATTACCTGTTTTGTCTTTTTAATTGCAGAAACAAAGAGACTTTGCAATGGTTTCTGGATATGGACGTGTAGCCCTGTCACAGGATTTAGGCTATTAACAGACTTTAAAAATATTTATTTAAAGCTACTATATTATTTACTTAGTATTATCATAATAGGATGTATATTTTTTATATTGGGAGAAAGCTGTTAAATGTGAAATCAGATACTGTGCACTCTTATACAGCCAAAATGAAATGATCCTCAATTTTATAACACATCTGCGACAATTGACTGTGCAGTAGTCGAATCAGGCTTCTCCTGTCAAAGCATCAAATCTTAGACTATTCGGGTCACCTAGGACTATGTGCATATGTTATGCAGTGATATTTGAGTATATTGCGGGCATTCTGATATGGTTTTAATATTTTGTAATTCCATTTATTCCAGCAAAATAAAAGCCTGACAACTTGCACTTAGTGATTATAAAGATTGTGTGAATGTAGGCTGCAATTCTGGTGGATAAAGGGCCACACAAAATGATAAAGCCCAGGGGCCCCTTACAGTGTTAATGCGGCCCTGCATATACCTACGAACATGTTATCAATTGGATTTTGTTGATTGACGGGCGAACGGACATTGTTGTTGGCAAAATGTAATGCAAAGTTAAATGATGTCGAGTCTTCATCATCATGGATCAAATTAAAAAACCAAAGAAGCCATAAGTTGCCCAGATCAGAAAAATAAGAAAAGAAGATGAGGAAAAATGGGCAAAAGATAAAGGTATGCCGATTTCTACGAGCTAATGTTATTTATATTAGCCTCGCTCTCGCTAATATGTTGCTATTAGCCACAGAACACGACTGTTTTTTTGTTTTGTTTTAGTTTTGCTGAACTAGCAACTATTAGAATTGAGGCACCATGTCATGCAACTAAATTCACCCATAGGCAACACTCAGTCTAGTTTGTGTTTGCAACACAACAAGTGCAAACTCACACAGACCTCCTGACTGTGTCATTTTTTATTGCTATACGCTATATGTGAACTTAAATAACTTCTAATATAAATTGACATGCCATTTTGTAAGCTACACAGTGATATAGCTTTTTAAATCATTTGTAGTGTATGCTTAGCATTTGTTAACATCCTATAAACTAATAAAATGTGTGTTATGGTCATTTTAATTGGGTAACTGATGCATGTGTGATGTAAGTGTATCTAACTTACATATTGGATCTTAATTGTAAATTCAGGGGCATTTCTGAAATATTTTGAAGTTAGAGCACCCACTGGCAAAAATGAGGAGTCAGATACTTCAACAGCAGCCACAGACATGGTTGTGGAGTCTGATGAGGAGAGTGTGTGTGTGTTTATATACTGTATTACATTTATTTATCTTGTTTTTCTCTGTTCTTGTTACCTTTTTGTATTTAAGATTATATATAATAAAATAATACATGTTGGTGGCGGGATTTGGGGGTAATTCTTTTTTTTCTGGGGGCGGCCAAGGGATGGTTCGCCCAGGGCGTAAATCTAGACAGGACCGCCACTGTTTGTAGGACTGGGATTAGAGATACATTTTAGGCAGAATTTAAAGTAAGGCACATTTTCCAAGTGTTTTGATATTCTGGTCTTTAGATCTGGCCTGGGTTCTTCCCTACATGTAAGTCTTTAGGATTTTGCGCCTGTTTCACTGCAGTTGTATGTCTGATTTCTTGGGAAATTCCCATCTCTTTAATACATATGATTTGATGTGGTGGATTAGGGGTTTGTATATATTTTCAAATATAGCTTCTGGAGCTTTTTAGTCATTTGGAGAAGTTAATGAATGTTTCCTTCCAACAGTTTGGTTATAATTTTCTGTTTTTTCTAGCAGATGATAATGGGAAATGATGTTAAAGATGGCCAAAAGCACAATCTCTTATCCTCTGACTTGATATTAATACTCCTGCATCCTTAATCAGGCCACCATGTCAAAAGATTATTTTAAGACCGGGTTAAAAAGCTCTGCTCTGCATGAAAAGACAGAAAAACAGCCAGTCAAAGGCAGAAAATGAGTTCATTGCCATAATTAGTCTGGCAACCTCCTCCTCCTCCCCAATCCCATTTCTTTGGCTTTGGAGGTTGACCAGAGATAATGACTGCTGAGTTTCACTTGTTAAAGATCTGTGTTTGTGTGTGCCAGACGCGTGTGTGTGTATGTGCGCGTGTGTGTGTGTGTGTGTGTGTGTGTGTGTGTGTGTGTGTGTGTGTCAGCCCTGCTATCACCACTACAGCTTCCTTCACATACACATTGTCAGATAATGAACCCTGTACAGGTCAGGGATCATGGGTCAGATATATTTTTGCTGACCAAGGAACTGCGCTGGAATCAGGCCCAATTGAAACCATTCATCAATGTCTGTGTTTACACAAGCAGAGGGCTACCAGCGCTTGTGGACCACCATGAGGTTTAGTTTATATCTGGTTTGTCTCCTCCACTTCAGTTCGTGCTGATCTTACATAAAAGTCTTCAGATGTCTAGGTTTCGGTTTGAAAATGCTAATTGTAAAAGTTCGATTTCGTTTGAGTGTTTAGAGTTTGTATTTTTTTTTGTATTTTCTTAATAATTTATTAATTGGATATTTAACTCTGACAGTTCTCAATTGTTTATTATTATTATTATTATTATTATTATAACTTCCAATCTTCTTGCTTCCAATCTACTGCTTTGCTTAAAAATTCATATGCACTTGTGCTGGCTGTGTGTATACAAATGGCACATCTAAAAAACAAAATTGAAAATATAAGTGTTGATACTTACTCGATGTGGTTTATATGTTTTAACTACCTCGAACAAAGGCAGAATGGGGGTGGGATGTCACTGAGTAAATCAGATAATAAGAAAATATTGATTGATCGTATGATATATATCGTGATATTTTGTATGGCAATGCTCTATTGATTCACAAAAATGCAATTGCAATATTTTAAAAATAAAAACAATGATTCATGGCAGTTGTTTTGTTTGGAGTTTACATCCTGACCAGTAGAAAGCATTCTTCTTATCTCTGAACTTAAACAGTGGCAGGAAGTACTAGCATAGGGGCATGCCACAAACTTTTTAGCTTAGGTTTGCAAATGGTGGTGTGTTCACAATGACAGCTTTTATAAAATAATATCTTATTATATTTGTAAAACAGCAATATATCCCAATATAACGTAGAGCTGGAAAAAAATTATTGCCTGCGATTCTCATGTGTGTCTCATCAGTAAAGCCGGTTCGGTGATTAGTAGTAAATTGCCATCACCTGTTTTCAGATGGAGCGGCATTTACTACACAGAGCTGTATTTCACCAAGGAGCTAGGCAAAATTGCGTCCATAATCGAAGAAGATCTTCCACGATTATGAACGTGATTTCGCCTAGCTTTCAGTGAAATTCGGCTCTGTGTAGTAAATGCCGCTCAATCTGAAAGCAGGTGATAGCGGTTTCCTATCACCGAACCGGCTTTACTGATAAGACACGCATGAGAATCGGAGAATCGCAGATGATTTTTTTCAACCAGCTCTAATATATCCCCTCCCATTTTTTACTAAAACGAAACGTATTGCATCGTAACTCCTGTATGGTGATACGTATCATATCTCAAGATTCTTGTTGATACGCAACCCTATTAGAGACGCATGGGAAATGTTGAATATTATTATGAAAATAGAATCAAATGATCAAAATGACTTGTTTTATGTATTTTATCCACTTTTACACTCACTGAAGCTAGCTGAGCAATTTAATTAGTTTGCATTTTGTTCAAGATATCTGGAAGATTTTGATGAGGACACCAAATGCACTTAATAAAGATTTTGAACCCAATTAGGTTATAAAAAAGGTAAAAACTATTTTACTCAAGTTCCCATCTCGGAGCTATACAAGAAATTCAAGGTGAAAGTAGGAGGTCACAATGATTAAATAATCATCTCATCGTTATTGTTTGACCTCATCGCAATGATTTCAGATACACCGCAATGATTGCACATCTATCTATAAAACACAAGGCGGAGCTTTAGCACCTGTATAAATGCGACGGTATCAGATGGGGTTCCTTAACTGACAGTTTAATGCGATAAATTGCAAAGCCATTCAGTACAGTGGAAAAAACTGCATTTAAAGAAATGCTGCAAAACTTTAATTACTTTTAAATATGTTTTATGTGTATTCATATTCACTGCTAGTTAAACTTTGCAAAATATTTAATTGAAATAATCACAACAATGTGTGAAAATTATTTAATGAACAAACAAAATGTAGGAGAATTAAATGTCAAAACAATAAAACAGACAATTAATCGTCATAACGTCATAATTTGTTAGGCAATTAACCGTCAGCCAAATTTAATAACCGTGACAGCCCTAGGTGAAAGTTAATGCCTTTCAGAGCTTTTCATGCCATCCAGCATTTCATATATCGCAGTATACATCCCAGAAAAACAAAACATTACAAGGTCAGTTTCCACAGGCCTAGTTTCAAAACATCATTTGGATTTAAGCATTGAGATTTGTTAGAGGTTTCTGGAGCAGGGATCTTTTTGTATGGAGTTTACTATTACAAGACTCCATTGAATGAGACTCTTTTAGTCACAGGTCACTAGTCCTTGAGTTCACGTAGAGCTGTGTGTTTTGCGTACAGCGATTTTCTCAATGTGACCGTTCTGTGTGTGTGTTTTAATGATTGTGTGGCTGTGTAAAGGGATTGCGTAATCACTGTCCCGTGTTTTGTCCTTGCTCATCCTTTTAAAAAAGCCTCTCTCACTTAATGAAGTTATTTCGGGAAGTGCTTTAGCCGCTGCAGCATTTGAATGTGAAAACGGGCCGTTGGGTTACAAAATAAAAAGCAGAGGTCCAGCATGTTGCCCGCTGGTGTCATTGTGAAGGACTGTCTACAGAAACATTAGCAATGTTATGGTGCCTTTTAAAGACAAGTGATGTTTGTTTTGACATTGTGACTGTAATAAAATACCAGGATGTTGCATTTATATTGCATGCACTTGGCAGATGCTTTCATCCTTTCGACTTACTGTGCATTACTGACTGTGTATATACATTTATCAGTATGTGTTCACTGGTATTTGAACTGGCATACTTTTGCACTGCTAATGTGGTTCTCTACCAATTGGGCTTCTGGAACAACTAAGCGGTCATTTCAAGTAAAAAGAGTTCAGCCTAAAAAAATTTGAATAATGATTGGTATATAAAGTGATATAAAGGGAATTAAAGGCCATCATTCATGTTAAAAAGTGAATAATGATTGGTCATTTTACTGTTTGTCAATCTTTTATGTCTTTTCATTACGAAAAACTAATTTAAAGGGACACTCCACTTTTTTGAAAAAATGCTCATTTTCAGCTCCCCTAGAGTTAAACATTTGATTCTTACCTTTTTGAAACCATTCAGCTGATCTCCGGTTCTGGCGCTAGCACTTTTAGCATAGCTTAGCATAATCCATTGAATCTGATTAGACCATTAGCATCGCGTTAAAAATTAACCAAAGAGTTTTGATATTTTTCCTATTTAAAACTTGGCTCTTAAGACTGACGGAAAATTAAATGTTGTGATTTTCTAGGCAGATATGGCTAGGAACTATACTGTCATTCTGGCGTAATAATCAGGGACTTTGCTGCCGTAACATGGCTGCAGGAGGCGGAATGATATTACTCAGCAGCCGAAAAAAGTCCCATTAGTCACTTTCAATAGCAGGGGAATATTTTCGGGGGACTGCTAATATCATTGCGCGTCCTGCATTTTTTAGAGCAATGCTAATGGTCTAATCAGATTCAATGGATTGTGCTAAGCTATGCTAAAAATGGTAGCGCCAGACCCGGAGTTCGGCTGAATGAATTCCAAAACGGTAAAAATCAAATGTTTAACTCTAAGGGAGCTGGAAAATGAGTATATTTTCAAAAACAGTGGAGTGTCCCTTTAAGGAACAGGCCGATTGAATAGTATTAGCGCCCAATGACAAAAAAATTAAATAAAAAAATCCAAATATCGGCCACTATCACTACGTTATATGCAACGACTGTAGCCAGCACAATCCCAGTAAATCATCTCTAGTTACTTTATACGAAAAGATACCAGCTGTGCATTGGAGTCAAATCATCTTGTCAGGGTCAAACCCGTGCTTGCAGGTCACTACAAATATTGCTTTCCATTGCAGTTGTTATAGCAGAATAAACTGAATAGTCCTTCCTAATATTACAGATATGGAAGCTATAAATATGCATCGCTAGTAGTCTATATAAATACGAATATATGTTTTCAGCTGCTCTTTGCCCCCACTTATGCTGTGTAACAGACGATGGCATATACATGCAAGCTTATCTTTATGTGTCCCACTTTTATCCCCCAGATGTTGTTTGTCCTGCAAATATAAATGTTTGAAGCTAGATTTGAATCATTAGATAGCGTTGGCATGTTGACAACAGGCTGGTTAACCCTTTCTTCATGTTTTTATGACCCTTGTTTAAATGGAAATAGAGATTAGTGGCTTTTTTCAGAAAACAGGGCCACAGAGTCTGTTGAATGTTAACCCATACAATGCATTTGTCTGATTTATTTTGTTCTTGATAGCAATGTGAGGTCATGTTACATGATTCTGTACAGCACGTTATAGCACTATTTCAGGATGCCTGAATATTGGATATAGTTTTTGTGAACATGAAAAAGCCATTAGGATCTTTAGTGTCACCTTCACAACCTTTAGTTTGTGATCTTCTCTGCTAAGCAGAAGTGCTGTGGGATATGCTTCAATGCAATATATAAAATTATATATATAATTTTATATATACAATGCATTTTTATGTCTTTGTGGACAAATCAATTCTGTTTACCTCAGTGGAAGATCATTGTGTTAGCAGTGCAAAAGCTCATGAATTCAAACCCAGCGAACACACACATACTTGTAAAAAATGTATACCTTAACGCACTATAAATTGCTTTGGATAAAAGCATCTGCCAAATGCAAAATGTAAATGTATGACAGGGTTATAGAGGTGCCGTGAAAGCATATTTACAGCATACAGTATACACAGTATAGCAAGGCCATGATTCCCTTATTGGCTTTTTAAAATGGTTGATGTATAAAACATTTTCATGAAAACTTCATATTGTTCAGCAAACTGATTATGTGGACTATATAATTCCTGACATGTAAACTAACATGTTAACAGTTGGTCTCCGTATGGTGCTGTGCACTGGTAGACACAGCAGCCAGATGAACAGGTGTTTCACATCGTAACTGTTTCATATGTATTTTAGTACAGCTGAAATACTACAGTCAGCTTTATAAATATTGGAACGGAGGCACATTTTGTGTTTTTTTAGCTGTTTACCAACATTTATTACAGTTTAGTTACGGTCAATATTTTATGAATATTTTTCTTTATCATGGAGAGGATAATGCGATCATCCACCATTGTTATCTTTTAAGGACGTCCAGGATTTTTGTTGTTGTTGCTGAGCTCAACAATGCATTTGTTTCAGAATTTACAAAATTGTTGATCTGGCCACTACTAATATTCCTCCTGTCTGACTGATGGATTTTTTTTGTGTTTTTAACCTAAACATGGTCTGTATTACTTGCATGGAGATCTCCCCGAACCACATGATGTGGGTTCAGAGAGCCACAGCTTCCAAATGCAAATGTTAGACTTAAAATCATCTCCAGACCTTTAAAGGGATACTCCACTTTTTTCAAAAATATGCTAATTTTGCAGCTCCCCTAGAGTTAAACATTTGATTTTTACTGTTTTGGATTCGATTATTTGTAATAATCAAGGACTTTGCTGCCGTAACACTGCCCGAAAATAGTCCCCTTGGTAAATTTCGGGCAGTGCGTAATGTCACTACGCTTGCTGCAGCCATGTTACGGCAGCAAAGTCCTTGATTATTACACCGGAATGAGAGTATAGTCCTAGCCATATCTGCATAGAAAGTCACAACTTTTAATTTTTTGTCGGTCATAGTACATGATGTAACTACAGAAGGAACAAGTTTTAATTGGGAAAAACATCGAAACTCTACGGTTATTTTTAAGCGCAATGTGAAGGGTCTAATCAGATTTAATGGATTGTGCTAAGCTATGCTAAAAGTGCTAGCGCCAGACCCGGAGATCAGCTGAATGGTTTCCAAAACAATAAAAATCAAATGTTTAACTCTAGGGGAGCTGGAAAATGAGCATATTTTTGAAAAAAGTGGAGTATGCCTTTAACATCCTTCATTTGTGAGGAAATTATTTACCAAATAGACAATACTTGTCCATAAAATAGCTTTTAAGTCAACTGTTCCATTACTTTTACTTTTGGCCTATATTAAACGGCTGTAATTCCTAAACACTACATCTAATTTGGATGTGAATACCCTCTAAGTAAAGCTAAGAGTGTATACTTTGAGGCCTGTATTTATTATATGACTGTAATTGGAATAAATGTTAGTAAACAGCTAAAAATAACACAACATTTGACTCTGTTCCAATATTTATGGAGCTGACTGTATATTCACCAATGAGCATTTAGGACCAGCATTGAGAATTTGTTAATATGTAAAACATTCTATTTCAAATCTAAAATAGAATTAGAAATTTTGCATGTAATGTTTCTGTAGTCTAGCACTTTCTTACTTTATAAAAGTTCCTTTTTGAACAAATCCAGTGCACTTTATCTTTCTTTATGGTCTACAATCGTGATTTGATCCACTTTTTGGCCTGTAAGTTTAAGGAATGAAATGTCCATTTATATTTGTAAATGATCCCTTTGTGAGTAGTAGTTTGGAAAGGAGTCATCATGCCTGTCCTATTAAACACACCCTACTGCTTGTCTAACAGTCTTACATTGTTCTGTGAACGTCGTGAGAAAGACGCCCCCACTGCTCTTTCAAATGTCTTAGAAGTGTTTTTGAATAAATGTATTCTGCCGTTCTCTGTGCGAAGCATTAATGTGCTTTTGTCTTTCTCTCTGCTTCCAACAGATCTCTCTCCTCCAGCTGTCATCCTAAATTAGCTGAGCTCTGTGAAAGGGGAGCCGTTTCGACTGACCCCTTCTGCTTCTTGAAGCTTCAGCCGTCCGTGACTCCCAAATGCTGTCTGTCTTTCATCAAACCGGACGCTCCTGAAGAAAAATGGACTTGTAGTGAAGGTCAACCCATCACGCGGGGTAACTCCCTCTAGGACGTCTCTTGAACTTCTTGAGAAAGCTTGTCTAGCTTTCCTGAGACTCCGATGGGTGATCTATGACAATGTAACCGATAAGGGGACCAGAGTTCTCGCTTTCCCAAGCAGCTGCAAGCAGGATATGTGTTCGAGCCGTGGGTATCGACGATAAAACAAATCCTCCGCCTTCAATCAGTTGAGGGCTCCACTTACGTCATGCAGCCATCCGAGGAATTGTTTAACAGGAAACTGAAAGCGCTAAATGGGAGTATGGGACATCCAGCTACCAACACGCAGGGCAAGCTGGAGGGTAGCAGTAAATCGAACGGTACGCCTGCTATGCCTAAAATGGGGGTGCGAGCCAGGGTGACGGAATGGCCCCCAAAGAAGGAGGGTTGGGAAAGTCGAGGCTACGAGAGCACTGCCTTTCAGAATGGGCAGCCAGACCAAAGCGTAGAGTTTGGTGAATTAGGTGATGTACAATTGGACCCAGATTATTCAGATACGAAATATTCCCTGAGTGACCTTCTGAGTCGATCCCCTTTGAAGGGGCTTCATCCCATTCGACAGCGGAGTAACAGTGATGTGACCATCAGTGACATAGATGCAGAGGACATAATGGACCAGAATGCCGTCAACCCGAACACCGGTGCGTCACTGCACCGAGAGTACGGCAGCACATCCTCTATTGACCGGCAGGGTCTCGGCAATGACGGTTTCTTTTCCATGTTACGAGAATATCGGATTGACAGTCTGGACCATCGTAGTGTCCCACCTGCCGGCTTTCCAGAACTCCTGCGCTACGACACCACCCTCTCCCCTAGCTTGCAAACGGCTGCTCAGATAGCCCGCGGTGAGATCGTCCGCATCTCCGGCTACGACTATGTAGACAGCTCGCTCCTCTATAGCCAAGAAAGAGAGAAGTCCTTCATGCGTCGCCTCAAATCGGACTCATCCGAGACGTCGCTGTTCAGGAAGTTGAGGACTATTAAGAGTGAGCATGAAGGTTTCCGGCTCTCCACCGAGCAGGATGACCGCCGGCCGCTCAGCTTTCAAAAGTGTTTTGCTCACTATGATGTCCAAAGTGTCCTGTTTAACATCAGTGAAGCTATGGCCAGTCGAGTCAGTCTGAGTCAGAGGAAAAACATCACAACTGGAGCTTCTGCAGCCTCACAGTACCAAATCCCAGGAGCTGGTCAAGTGACTGGTAATTCTGCATCCTTGTTCGAATCGCCTTTAGGCAGTCGAGAGGACCTGAACCCTAAGGAGAACCTGGATGCTGATGAGGGTGATGGGAAAAGCAATGGGTTGGTGCTCAGTTGCCCGCACTTTCGCAATGAGATTGGTGGAGAGGGTGAGAGGAGAATCTCTCTTTCGCGGGCAAACAGTGGGACGTACACTGGCGGAGGAGAAAACTGTTCTTTTGAGTCTTCTCTAAGCTCCCACTGTACCAATGCTGGTGTGTCTGTCCTGGAGGTTCCACGGGAGAACCAGCCTATTCACCGTGAAAAGGTCAAACGCTACATCATCGAACACATCGACCTGGGAGCGTATTATTACCACAAATATTTCTATGGAAAAGGTAAAACTTGTTTTAGTACAATTTTTTTGTAGTTGAATATAACATGACATATAAACAATTCTTGATTTTCACCACAGGGGGACTTTAAATAATTTCTTAAAAAAGTATGTTTTCTATGCATTGGTTTGTCATGATGATGTGTGTTAGACATTTTGAGACGAGAAACACTTGTGCCAGTGATGATGGAGGTGTGAGAATTTTCTCCTGTCCTTTGGTTTGTGATTTGTCATGTGAGCCAGGACAGGGTGAGGTGCAGCTGTTCCCCTCAGAGGAGTGGCAATGGTTGAGAGAGGGGCGACGGAAAACTCTTCTCACACGTCGGCCCCTCTGCTCCTCATTAAAACACCTCCGTCTGTCTGGAAACAGAAACGGCGAATGATACCTTGGCTCGTACAGCACAACGTCATCCACGTTCAAGTGGGAAAGCGTCTGTGGCTGTCGGACTGTTTTTGCTCTGTATGTCTGCACATCTGCACAGTCCTGAAAGGATTGAGTTACCCATTCCTGCACTGTGGCAAACAGCTGCTCCGCCTCTTACCGTGCAGAAATTCATCTTATTATTTGCCTGTGCTGAATAATGTGAATAATGAGTCTCAGACTGTGGCTGAAAGACACGATTGTGTCCCGTACGCTCGCTGGCTTTCCAGCCGTAGCGAATGAGCCAATTACAGCTCAACTCAAATGACGATAAATCACCTTAGCCTGCTCGTTCTGTTGGGAAATAGATAATCATCCGGTGTGCTGTCGCTGTAGTTCTGTGGAGCAGAATAGCTCAATTTCCTCTGAGCACTGGAACTGCCTTCATTTCTGTGTGTCTGTCTTAAAGACGCTGATTAGTATTGTGCGTTTAATGGTTGATTTTAGGTTGATTTTAAGTGGAAAGAGTTTAAAGTCAACATAAAGTCGAAACTGACCCTGTTAACTTTCTAATTAATCATGATTTATCATCAGTGCAGTGCATACACAAGTGCAAAGAAGTGTTTTTCTGCTAAATCAATCTTTACAATGTAATAATTTGAATCTCTGTTGCTAAAGTTACTTTTATTTTCATTTGATGTCATTAAGGCCTCATTGGCTATTGGATTAATTACTAAGCAGTAGGGCTGTGATGATTAATCATGATTCATACTAATAATGCCTGTCTGATATCGATTCTGAAACGCAAAGTCCTTATCAGTCTAACATCACTTAGTTTATAACATGCATTTGAAAAAGCAACACTCGTCAAACATAATCATGATAAATATTCTTTATTATCATGAAAATACCTGAAAAGGTTTGTTATAAATTTGGGTGATTCTCACAAAATCCAGATTTAGAAGGTGTCCAGCATCAGAATTTTTAAAAAAGCTCTTGAAGCCAAATTTTTTTGCACATATAATATTAAGGTCTGAATAAAAATTATCATTACCCCAACATGATATTACATTAAATATATGCATTTACAAACTTATGTTTCGGTAATGAGAACTAAAAAGTTGTCTAGGTACTATGACAAACAAAATTTCAACTTTTATTTGGAGAGAAAAAATAAGAACTGCTTACCTGGTAGCCATCTTGAGTGTCACAGTCAATTATGTCCCTTCCAACAATTTTTTTTTTTTAAATGTTCCTTGAGGGCTTAAAAAATGATTGAAAATTGTTGCGGAGGATGAGAAAATTGGTCTTGGGCTCATTTATATTCCTTATTGTCTCTACATTTACCAATGATCACCAAATACCACGTTTCTTTACTGTAAATGTTTATAGTATAACATGCACTAAAGCTTATAATTAAAAATATTTCCATGTCAAAGAACCCAAATCCATTCATGGACACGTTGCGGTAATGAAAATTTCCCCTTAAAGGAACACGCCCACATTTTGGGAATTTAGCTTATTCACCGTATCCCCCAGAGTTAGATAAGTCCATACATACCTCTCTCATCTCCGTGCGTGCTGTAACTCTGTCTGACGCAGCCCCCGCTAGCTTAGCTTAGCACAAAGACTGGAAATGCATGGCTCCAGCTAGTATACTGCTCCCAATAAGTGACAAAATAACGCGATCATTTTCCTATTTATGTGTTGTG
This sequence comes from Misgurnus anguillicaudatus, assembly GCF_027580225.2. Lineage (NCBI taxonomy): Eukaryota > Metazoa > Chordata > Actinopteri > Cypriniformes > Cobitidae > Misgurnus > Misgurnus anguillicaudatus. Next base: position 30,084,595 of record NC_073347.2, on the reverse strand, counting down.
ATTTGTATAGTCAAACCGTGTACAAATAACAAGGTGATATGAGACACAGCGATCTTTTAACAGTATACATACTGAGAACTATATTCTCTGAAGACGAAGCACTGCCGCATGGGCGGAGTGATTTGCACAACTCTGACCGAACTCTCTGCTCCTCACCAGGGGCTTCTCGTGTGCTGCGAGCAGATCACTCCGCCCATGCGGCAGTGCTTCATCTTCAGAGAATATAGTTCTCAGTATGTATACTGTTAAAAGATCGCTGTGTCTCATATCACCTTGTTATTTGTACACGGTTTGACTATACAAATCACAACACATAAATAGGAAAATGATCGCGTTATTTTGTCACTTATTGGGAGCAGTATACTAGCTGGAGCCATGCATTTCCAGTCTTTGTGCTAAGCTAAGCTAGCGGGGGCTGCGTCAGACAGAGTTACAGCACGCACGGAGATGAGAGAGGTATGTATGGACTTATCTAACTCTGGGGGATACGGTGAATAAGCTAAATTCCCAAAATGTGGGCGTGTTCCTTTAAATGTGGAAAAAATAAAATTGGTTTGTATGATCTAATTTGAAATCATTTGCAAAATAGTACATGAAGAGATGTTTATAACTGTATGCTGCTTATTTTGACAGCATTTACTTTTATTATCAAAATGTTTCATGACACCTCATAAGTCTAATTTCATGAGAATCACCCATATATGCTTATAGGCATTACATGGAGCTGCGTGTGTAAATGGTACTTCTTCTGCGGTGCATATTGAGTTTTTGCACGAGAGTGCCCTCTGGCTTTTGGATGTAGCGGCATTTCACCGTAGTTTCATTGAGAAGCATAGCAAGCAAAATCGCACAATGTATTGTCCCAGCCTTACTAACCAATAGCCAAATAGTTATTCAGACGATTTGAAGGCTGCTTTGTTCCAGTTGACTCTTTTGTTTCTCTCTGAAATGTGTCACATTCAAATTGGTTGTTAATTATAACGTAATGTTAACGTTAAATTGAATGTGTCTGGTATGTCATTATGAAATAGAATAGTAATCTTTCTTTATTTGCCAGACTGTATTATGATTTTCTGATTTCAAACTGACAGTCAGACTATTGACCTTTCATAACTCATCCGCACCCCATCAGCATCTTTACAGGGACGTGGAAAGGACAGACCTGTCAACACCTGTCTCTCCCCAGAGCCACTATCTCTTTTAACACCCTTTTCTCCATGACGCTTTTATCACCTGGGGAGTACAATTGATTCCATTAACTTTCTCTTCCATTTCCTTTTTGTACAGAGACGATACATGATCAGAGCGAATGCAAGATGCGACATGCCCACTTGAAGTCCCATTTATTCACATTATCTTGTTAATCCATTAGTGCATGCATATTTTGCAATGCATTTCCTTACTAGATTTGTTCATTTATAATCACCATGGTTACAGGCTCAGTATTGATGAGTGAGTATGATGTTACTCACTGGTTAGGGAGTTTAGGCACTTTCTCAACATGCGTTCTTCAGCGATCTTGTGTCTTTGTGTTCTCGCTCTACGACATCATTACCATCGAAGTTCAGTTCCAATTCTCAAGAACGCAAGTACAGAGGACGCATGAAAATACTCAGATGTGTTCTTGATATCGAGGGTCGAGTGCAGACTTGCGCGCTGAAATCACTTTTCGCCCCAGAAGTCATTGTGGCAAAACAATGGCGGAACAGGAATATCTCACACATATCAATTTTCACAAGTGTGTTCTGTGTTTTCGCGACCTTCTGAGTTTGTTCTTCCAAGGTCGCTGGGCAAGACCGATCTCAACGAGAACGCAAGTCTGTTCTTTGCGTTCTTGGAATTGAGAAACAGCCTTAGTTTTAACCTTCCGTGATAAAAATTGCTTTAAGCTCTTTGCGTTTTATATTCTAAATCATTGATAAACCATCTAAACCAGTTCAGAAACTCCAGAAACTGGTTTTAGTTAGATTTTACAGCAGTGTTCTAATAAAGTGGATTTTGAAGGGCAACTAGTGGATGTACGGTAAGGCCATCAGGTTTTTCGACTTACCTTGGGAAAAGTGCTATAGAGGCGATGAGATGAAGTGGATCACAGTTGAAGACGTATCCTGGTGCTTCTAGATTCTGTTCTTCACCGCTGGCTTTGAGCTGGATTAAGAGCTGTTTGCTGAAGACTTCATCAAATATCTTCTGCTGTCTGATGTTATATAAAGGCTTCTTTGATTTTCACATCATGCTCTGCTAGAGATATTTTGCCCTATTTTTCATGTGGGTTTTTATCAATTGGTTTTTAATCAATGCCTGTTGACAATCACATTGCATAATTTTGGCCTGAGGTTTTTGTCACGGTATCCAAATCCAAAGGCTTTACTGAAATTAGTATCAAAGAGAAAGAGGTTAAGCCCTGTCTGCTTTGTTTTTTTCTGTTTATAATCTGTGGCGGAGCATAATCTCAGATTTCACTGCACAATATGTGATGCAAAAATCCCTCGATCATGCCACATTCATGCCATTTTGGAAAGAAAGGGAAGTTAGTTAACCAACAGTGGTCCTGAGTTCATATCTCTTTAACTTGTCCTCTCTCAGACAAACAGCAGAGGAGAGGCCATGAACAGCCCTTGCTGTGGAGTTTAAATAGGCAACTTTTGTTGTCAGATGTTTGATATTCTCTAAAAATTGTATCTGTTCTTAAAAACTTGACCTCATCTCTCTATTTCTCTCAGAGCACCAGAACTACTTCGGAGTGGATGAGCATTTGGGTCCGGTGGCCATCAGTGTGAGGAGAGAGAGGTTAGATGATGGAAAAGATAAAGAGGGCTCACAGTTTAACTATCGCATCACCTTCAGAACAAGTCAGGTAAATGAAAGGACAGTTATTTTCAATAGCTGGGTGATTCTCACGAAAACTTGGTTTTAAAAATGTCAAGCATGAAAATGTAAAAATTGCTTAAATTTACATTTTTTCCCACCAGACATTAAAAACAAAGTCTGGAGTAAATGGGAACATTAATTTAAAAACGTTTACTTATCATTGAACACTTTTTGTAACATAATTTAAAAAATTAGTCCTAAAAAATCTCATTACCGCAACAGTCAGGAAACATCAACACTGACATATTTTCAAAATGACATGACAAACCTGAAAGAACATAATTTGGAGATTCTGCACATGCATTTAAAATCAAAGTATTATGCTTCTATTAATTAAATTAACATTTAATAAGCATCTGTTGCGGTAATGATAATCAAAATGTCGTGTAAGCATTCTGACAAGACAATATTTCAAATTAACTGTAAAAAAATGATCTAACCTGGTAGCCATCTTGAAGTAACTGGTCCATGTGCTTTGTCACTCAAAATCAAACTTTATTAAAATTCTGTATGTGTGCTTAAACTGTTCTCAAAAAGTGTTGCGGAGGATGAGAACATCAGGCATGGACACATCATTTTCCTAATTTTTCTTCATTATTATTTCAAATGTATATTCATTAAATTTTTTTTCTTTCATATAAATTATTATAGCAAAAAATACATTTATTTTTTTTTTTAATATTTTTGTGTTAATTTGATTAAATTACAACATAACGCATGTTCAAACACAGTCGGACACATTGCGGTAATGAGAATTTCAGCAGAAAATGAGATAACATTTCCAATTATAAATTCTTATGTTGAAATCACACATTGGGCAAGGTAGAACACAGTATTGTGTTAATTCTGATGCTTTTTAATGTTACTATATTACACATTTTAAAGCTAAAATCATTAGTGCCGTGGTGTTTCAATGGTTTCGTGAGAATCACCCAGCTCATTTTTATCCTGCAGTATGACAGATTGATTTATATAAGTACAAACATTTAGTCAAAACTGCAAGTCTGAATTAAAATGAATGAAATTACAAAGACTGTTACCACAGGACAATTTCCAGTTTTTACCTGAACACACATAAAAAATGTTATTTTTAACTCTGTGTTTGGGCAAAAAAGTGACTAACCCAACCTGTTTGTAATTTAACCTATGCTGGGTTGTTTTAACCCATTGTTGGGTCAAATATAAATATTTTATGTGTAAAAGTTGGGTTTGTCTCTTTTTGACTTAACGGTGGATTAATGGCGGGGTGCATGATCTCTAAAAGCCAATACTGACATTTGAAATCACCTAAACATACACGCCTCTAACCCAAATGGGTCTCACCCCTGTTTTGATCGTTACTCACCTATCGAGAAGGAAAAAGCAACCTCGCCGTCCAATCGCAGGCCTTCCCACTCCTTCAGCGCTGGAAAGCTGATCCTATATTCACACGGGTCCTGCTTCTTGCCTTGTTGTAAGCATTTTTTTTGCTTGGCAGATGGCTTACTCTTTTTTTTTTATGCAACACATGCAAACAAACAGAACAGACAGGTCACTAGGGTATCACATACAATTGTGTTGTCCATATGCAATTAACTTTATGTCAGGGGTTGCTCTCCTTATAATATCGGAAGAGAGAGAGAGAAAAAAATAAAATAAAATACAAATAAAATAAATAAAACCATCCACCAGGAAAATGTCCAAAAAAGGTCTTCTCATAAAAAAACACAGACATTGCAGTACATTTACCACCTCTCATTATGTTCTTACTCTTTTCGTTTTTATCCGCCATGTCAGTCTTTCAATCGCTTTTGGCTAATGTCAGACATGCGCACTGAACACTCTCTCCACCGCATAATGAGAAGACACGCCCCTTTCTGCTAATTGGCTACAAGTTTGTTTTGTTATTCGGCCCGACTCAGTTTTCTAAAGCATTTTTGAAACATTGCGCATCCTGCTTTTAAAATAACCCACCTTTTTCGAGTGAAATTACAAAAAGTGTTCCTCTCTGACCATTTAAATGATGAAAATATAAAATACTTCAAATATAATATTAAAAATGATTTTAAGTAATTGCCCTTTCTAAGCTGTATGAATTGCATTTACTTCCCTAACGCAGCTATATTCTGAGTAAATAACAATTCTTCTCTTACTTACTGAATCATTGCTAATGAAGCTCAGACCGATGCTGGCTTTGATCTTCAGCTTTTAACAGTAATCAATCTCAGTTGTACACAATTATAAAGCCTGTTTTCGTTTTTTACATGGCCTTGACTTGCATTAACTGCAATCTCAAAAATGACCCATGAAAGAGCTCAAGATAGACTACAACTTAATATCAGAGTTCAAGTATGAAACATTACAGCAGTGAGAAGATCGGTTTGGTTTCTAGAGGTCAATTTGGATAAAAATTCACAGACAGTCCTTGACCATCTGTGAACTTTTATCCAAATCTACCTCTTGATTTTGAATTTGATCAATTCTGTTTTATCAGATTTACACAGTTTAACTGTATACAAATATTTTTTTCAGTCTGGGGTAGGGCTGTCACAGTTATGAAATTTGGCTGGCGGTTAATTGTCTAAGAAATTGTGATGATTATGACGATTAATTGTCATAATTGAACGATTAATTGAAATGTAATTCTCATACATTTTTTCTTTGTTTATGAAATAATTTTCACACATTGTTGTGATTATTTAAATTAAATATTTTGCAAGGTTTACCTAGAAATAAATATGAATACACATAACACATATTTAAAAGTTATCTGATCCTGTCTCATTATACAGGCGGTGCAGCTCCCCCTTGTGTTTTTTAAAGAGATGTGCAATCATTGTGGTGATCTGAAATCATCGCGATGAGGTCAAACAATCGCGACGAGATGATTATTTAAACATTGTGACAGCCCTAGTCTGGGATACATGTATGTCAAGCATATTTGAGCGGGGACTGGGTGCATGTGTAAAGATTGTGCTTTGCTAAACCTATAAATAAATGATTGAATAGATACAATGACTTAAAATTGGAATTAAAATTTTATTTTGAAAGATTAGAAATCAGTCTGGTCTGTTCTGTGTTTATCTCTGTCTGCTCTTTACCAGTTGACTACCCTGCGAGGGGCGATTCTCGAGGATGCTGTGGCCTCCACGGCTAGGCACGGTACGGCCCGTGGTTTGCCTCTGAAGGAAGTTCTGGAGTATGTGGTGCCTGAACTGAACATTCAGTGTCTGAGACTGGCTGTCAACTCACCCAAGATCCCTGACCAGCTTCTCAAACTGGATGAGCAGGGGGTGAGTCTGTCTATCACTATATTAAGACATTGGTATCGATGTTCTGCTATCTGCGATAAGTTAAACTAATGAGCTATATAAATAATGTGATTATTGACATTGTGTTTCTCCAAATTGTATTTGACTTAAAATCACTATGCATATGGGCTCAATAAAGAAAAACATTTGAAGGGCTGTTTTACCCATGAATGAGGATGAACCAGCAACACTTCAGAGAGCATCTGTTAAAGCGGCTTTAGTTGGTTTCTGAAGGACAAAATGAGCCAATATCATGCCAAGCATTGATCAATAAGAGCTCCGGTCTTGCATTGATTTTTCAACTCTTGAGTGGAAATCCGAATGAGAACCAATGTACCAGAATTACTTTTTATTACATAGGTGGAGACGTTCAGTTATTGGCCTCTTAATAACTGCTATTTCCTCATTGCTCCATGAGGGAGTGTTTACTGGAGATATTGTTCACCTCTTTTCTCATGTGTTAAATAAAACCGTATGTTGTGTAGTGTTGAACATTTCCTGCATGTGTGTTAAAGATATTTAGGAGAAACTTGCAGTTCTTGTTTCATTAAAAATCCCTGGCAAACAATGGCTTTCCATTACCAAGTGCAGTAAGTGTGTTTTTGTTGGACTTTTAAAGGGATAGTTCACCCAAAAATGAAAATTCTGTCATCATTTACTGTTCTAAAGACCACAAAGGAAAATATTTTAAGGAATGTTTGAAACCAAACCGATCATGAGCCCAATTGACTTCCATAGTAGAAAAAAAGAATACTAGAGGGATAAAAGTGAATGGGGCTCATGAACTATTCCTTTAAAGATGGGAAACACTCCGAAAGTTCCCAGGTTATTTTGGTCATAATGTTTGTGTGAATGGAAGTGTGCCAGGACCCTTTACAGCAACAAAAATAGAAATAGCCCAAGGAAATTTCCCTTAATGGATGCGAAGGCACTTTATTGGCAATGTTTTTTATGTTTCCCTGCAGGGGTATATATGGGTTTGTCCCAAAAGAATTTTAGGAGTAAACATGCATGGGATTTAAACAGGAAACTCATTGCTACAGGCAAAGTACCTAAGCTCTCTCGATTACCTCTTGACACTTCCTTTTTAAAAAAATTGGAAGCTCAACCAGAGAGTCTGAGTATGTTTGTGTTGAATTGCTACCCACCAAGTGAAGCGGTATTATTGAGGCCATAAGCTTATGCTATTCATTGTGCATTTTTCTGTTTTAGCTGTTGTAATTGAGGAACTCCGAGATGCGAACCTGCTTAATGCATTTTCTTTCAAAAATTAGATAATGATATTAACCGAATGCAGTTGTAGCCTTGTGGTTAGCGAGTCGGGCTTGTAACCCAAAAGGTGCTGGTTCACGTCTCACGGCCAGCAGGGTGTGACTGTAGTTCCCTTGAGCAAGGCGCCTAACCCTAATTGCTCCCCGGGCAACGCACACTCGAAATGTGACCTCTGCATTTAACCCATCCTAGTGAGTAGTGAACACACGCACTGCAAGTCGTGAACACACACACATACCCGGAGCAGTGGGCAGCTATCCTAGCGCCCAGAGAGCAATTAGGGTAAGGTGACAAGCTTGTCACTACCATATGTTCATCAAATACTTTCTCTTCAAATCTGCTTAATTCCATTTAAATCCCATTTAAAAATACTGGTTTGTTGACAGAATTTAAATCCCATTTAAATCCCATTTAAAAATACTGGTTTGTTGACAGAATTTAACACAAATTGATTTTTTAGCAAAGTCCTCTAAGTGCAAAAAATAACAAAATAATAATTGGATAAACGACAGTGTGCGAACGTCAAGGTGCAAGAGGTTTTTTTAGCCGGTTAAAGGAGGTTTATTAATATTTTTTGGGTATTGACTGATTTGTAATTTTTGAGCCCTTTACCTTAATTCTGAAAAGACAGTGAAGAGTGACAGGATGATTTTTGCCAAAAAGCTTTCATGCACTTTGAATGCACTTTTAAAGCTCATGTAACACATGCTGTTTCTGCATTTCTGATCTTAATCTGGAGTACCTATAGAGAAGTATTACATCCTTTATATCTCGGAAGAGTCTTTAGTTTAATCAGATTTATAAAAGAAAGATTTGCTTTACCTAATCTTTCCGATAACGTACGAAAAAATGAAGAAGGAGGAGTTATTCCGCAGGAGGAACGAGTATGAGTCATGCAACACTATACAACACTGTTTTAACTTATGATTCACTACATGTTCGTTTCATTTATATAATATGCACGCGCCTATTTCCAACATAAGACAGAAGTCTTACTTACCGCATGCAACTCATGACTCGGTTGGGAAAATCCAGTGCATCAAACACACACGCAAAACTCCGCTGCTACCCCGGATAATAAATATATCCATTGTTTCCATAAAGCTGGATTTCTTCTCCTTACATCCAAAAACACACTTCATCTTTCATGCCATTGTTGAGTTTTGAAATTAAACAAAGCTGTGTCGCGTGATAAGATGTTTGCAAGTTCTAGCGTCTCCCGCTGATTGACGGGTAGGCGGAGTTTTCCGGGGGAAGTGCCCATATAAAGAAGTGATACGTATAGAACTCCCTGAAACGTCAGCTGGTCCCATAATCGAAAAAAACTTTCCGAAACTTGTACTAACCCTGGCGAAGTGCACAGAAATACTCTGTAACAAGCCCAACTGCTTTTTTGACACTTTGCCTACGTTTAGCACGAGGAAACAACTCTATAATCGTGTTAATAAGTCAGAATGTGTGATTTAAAATTGAACCACCCCTTTAAAGCTCACGTAACACATGCTGTTTCTGCTCATCTCATGTTAATCTGGGGTACTACCTATAGAGTAGTATTGCATCCTTCATATCTCCGAAGAGTCTTTAGTTTTATCAAATTTATAAAAAAAAGATCAGCTCTAGCGATTGTTTCGGAAAAGCTTGACGCGTCCATCGGAAAGAGTGAGTCACGAGCAAGCAACACACACAAAACATTATCCCACTATCTCTGGATAACTTATGATTCACTACGCGTTTGTTTCGTTAACATTATATGCACTTACGTGCCGATTGGCAACAAAACACAGACTGCTTGTGACTCATGACCCGATTGGGACCGCCCCATTTCAAATAAATCCAGCGTTGAACAAACACACACTCAAAACTCTGGTGTTACCTCGGATAAACAAACTATATTCATTGTTTCCATAAGGCTGGCTTACTTGGAAAGCTAAACAAGGCTTTCTTCTCCTTCCATTCAAAAACACTTCTTCTTTTGTGCCATTGTTGATTCTTGATATAAAACAAAGCTGTCACATGCAGTGATGCCTCTGACTTCTACTCGAAGGAACAATGATAATGATCGTCCTCGTTCTTGCTCTTACTTTGATTGACGTGTGGGCGTACTTTTCCGGGGAAAGTGCTTTTAAAAAGAATTATGGGGTCACTAATACTGTACTAAACGGGTACCCATGTTTGAAATATTTTTCCACGAAACTTGTAGGAAAGAAGAGGCGTGAGTTGTGCCTTTTTGACACGTTGCATTTTTTTTATGAGGATTACAACTCTTTAACTGTGTTAACTCTTTCCCCACCAGCATTTTCACAAAACTTTAATGCCTCCTAGAAAATGCTCTTCTTTAAATATATAAACACACAATATATTAAATGAAAGAACAGACCAGGGCTTTGAACCAGAATGTTTTCCCAATTGGTTTGTTCCGAACAGAAATTTTAACGTTTCCGGTTTTTGGTTCAACCCTAAAATTGACAATCCTGAACCGGTTAGAACAAAAAATAAAGTTCCCGAACCGGTTAATAACGTTCCATGTCAGCTGTGGGACATATAAATAAGTAGGCTGATCATTAGGACAAATTCCAAATGGCGCTTCAGAAAGAAGATGCAGCATAAACAGTCGCCTACACATAAAGTGAAAATTATGTTGTTTTTCAGTGCTTTATTCGCCAAATGTATTTTATACATCAAGAGTTCTGATCTTTGAAGGGCATAGGGATAATCACGTATGATTGAAGTTGGACCGGACAGATTCAAACGCATGTGCGTCTGTGCGTACAGAAAATTGTTAATTTTAACGCCTTTTTGCGGTTAAATTGTTCAAAATCACTTAAGTGTTAACATTTGCAAGCCTTTGAAACATGTGCAAATGATCAACTTTTACCATATTTAAATTTGCATTTTAATCCGCGAATCGCATGCGAAAGACCTGGTGGATAATAGCGGTATTGCGGATTGATGAGGTAACTTGTCAATGGCGGAGAAAGAGTTAATAAGTCAGAATGCATGAAATACAGTAAAAGCCCCCCCCCCCCCCCCCATTAAAAATGCCTTATAAAAATGCTCATTTACAAGAAAACATGTCTCAGACAAGAGAGGGTTTTGCATCTGAGCTTTTCAAGTACTATTGGGCAAATGTTTTTCACCTATAATGTTCCCAAACTTTGTTCTGCTTTATTCTATAAAACGCTTACATAGTATATTACAAAAAACTTAGTAATACACACGTCTAACTCAACTCTTAAAAAACTTCTAATAGCTTTATGTGAGAAGCAGTCCAGAAATTAAGTTGTTGTTCTCTGGTAATGTCTCTATCTGCTTGCTGTCCGGCTAATTTGTGCTTGTGCATATTTAGACATAGTGTGTAAATGACAGAAATTGCACTGACTCGTAAACTATGATGCATGATGTCAGCTTTACTAGAGGAGATTTTTGGCATCACCTTATGGGTAATTATTTACATCCTGTTTATGGCAACAACATATTTTGCTTGAGATGAGAACTGCTGCACGTTCAACACATTTGCTGGTTTGGGAACCAACGGTGGTCTTTGCCTCCAGGGAAGCAGGTGCGATAAACAACACCTATGTAACATAATGCGCTAATGACCTGCTGTCTGTCACCAATACGACCCTGAGGGAAACACACAGAAGAGCAGAAATCATATCACATTACCCTGGGCTACGGCAGGACAATTTACTGCTCATTTGATGATAATAGATAATGAACAGTCTAGCTTTTTATTTCCTCTGGTTGTATGTGGATGACAGATTATTGGGCTGCTTAGAAGTGAACAACTTTACTGTTTCCTATTTAAGTTTTTCTTAAAGGGGACATATCATATAAATCTGACTTTTCCATGTTTAAGTGCTGTAATTGGGTCCCCAGTGCTTCTATCAACCTAGAAAACGTGAAAAAGATCAATTCAGTAACTTAGTTTTGGTAAACCACTCTCTGCAAGCATGTGAAAAAATAGGTAATTGAAATTTGGCTCCCTCTGTGATGTCAGAAAGGGATAATACCACCCCTTTATCTGCACTATCCAAGCTTGACACGGCCATTTAGTGCAGAGATCAGCTCATTTGCATGTGAAATGACACACCCAAAAACTGCACTTTTTGCTCGCACCTATAAAGTGACAATTTATCATGTTATAATAAATGATCTATATGATATTTTGAGCTAAAACTTCACATATGTACTCTGGGGACACCAAAGATTTATTTTACATCTTTAAAAAGTCTTGTGAAATGTCCCTTTTAAATAAATAATTTTTTAGAGATTAATGTTTAGACCTTTCAATAGAACTGTGGAGGAATGAATGGACAAAATACATCTAAAAACCTAAGCATGAGATAAAGTGGTCGCTGTTGCTGTATATCTGATCATCTGTTTTACTGGAGATCCAGTTGTGCTGGTGCCTAGCTTTAGTTGTGAGAAGTCAACAGGAAATAAACAGGCAGATTTCTGCCCTAAGGGCTAATGGGTGCAATACAGATCAGTGATGATGTCATAGTGGTCACAATGGTGTTATGTAAAGCCTTTGGCTTAAAGGGAAAACCAGAGTACGCCTGTCTTTCCCTCCATCTTTCGTCTTTCTTTTTCTCTTGTGGCATTCATGTGAGAGTCAGGCGGAGATGCCGGTGGTGTTTGACTGAGCTTGGATTGTGTTTTCGCTATCAGTTTAAATTTCTGGCCCTAACTCAAATGCCCCAAAAGCAGCATACTGGAAAAGGCCTTGTGGTCTTTCCTCTTCTTTGGGTTGTCCATGTAGGTAGTGCATTACAATTTTGAGTTATTTTTTGTTAAACTTAAAAATATTTTTAAAGGAAAACACCACAGTTTTTCAATATTTTACTATGTTCTTACCTCAACTTGGCGAATTAATACATACCTATCTTTATTCAATGTGTGCACTTAATCTTTGTACAGCGCATCGTGAATGTGTTAGCATTTAGCGGATAAAAAATGAGAACTATATTGTATGGCGGAAGAGCACTTAGTTTGCAGCACTTTGACCTCGGCGCACAGTAACATCATCACTCATGACTCCTCCCCTTCTCACTTAAACTTCTGCAATATTACTGCACCCGAGGTCGAAGTGCTGCAAACTAAGTCCTCTTCGCCATACAATATAGTTTTCATTTTTTATCCGCTTAAAAAATCGCCACGTTTTATTTTGTGCCATCATGTAACAGTCTTAAAATAGGGAAAACATGGAAGTGTTTGGTGGCTTCTAAATTAATTCCTGTTTGGATCCTAAGGAATGAATGGGGCTAGGCTAAATGCTAACACATTCACAATGTGCTAAACAAAGATTAAGTGCACGCATTGAAAAAGGATAGGTATGTATTGATTCGTCTGGGTTGGGGTAAGAACATAGTAGAGTATTGAAAACTGTGGTGTTTTCCTTTAAGTTGAATTATCTTTAAATTTTAAAGCAGCACAAACACTAGGGATGCACCGATAGGATTTTTTTGGGCCGATACCGATTTAAACAGACAACTTCTGGCCGATACCGATATTAAACACTTGTACAATACTATACAGTTGGTCTATTAGCTAGTTTATTTCTGCATCAAATTTTTTTTTCTGAACATGGATTGGATCTAATTAACATTCAACTGACCAACATAATAAGAGAGGCACAAATTAAGCTAAAACAAATATAATTAGACAGCATGACAACCTTCAAAGGTGGTTTTTGCTATTCAGCATTTATTTTATTAACAACAATAACAAATTTTTTACATATAATGGATTTCTTTATGCAGTTAATTAATAAACAATCAGTATCAGCCTTTCTCGTGCTATTGCCGATATGCCGATGGTTTCAAATTCATCAAAAATCGCCCGATAAATATAGGCGGCCGATACATCGGTGCATCACTAACAAACACTAATGCTTTTAAGTTGAAACAACAAATATTTTTTTACAGTATGGTAACAGTGGCACTCTGTATATATTAAACATGCGATTGTATCATAGGTAACATCAATGAAGCGTACTGCAGTTCATTGTTACATCCAGTTATTAAAGAAAACAGTATATACTGCACAGCATACAGTCAACAGTATATTATACAGTAATTGGATGCTGTTGATGTTGTCTTTGCTACTGTAGCTGATGTTATTTCTCGAGTTATATTTGACCACTGTGTTTTTGTAGTTTCAAGCGTTTGTTTTCTCACCTGTTTTTATTTAAAAGAACCTGTGTTCTTCTGGTTAGCACACATTCGATAATGCAGTGCCAGAGACTTGAGCTCAGGTCCGGCCAGCATCACTTCTCTGTTTATTTGTTTGTGAATGATAAAACAAAAGGGGTTAAGTCGTCTTTTTAAACCCAAGCCCGATGTGTATCTGCTTCACTGCACTTATCCCATTGTGTGTGTGTGTGACCTTACTAAAGCCAAGTAAGACTGAATCTACTCTGTACTACATTAAATCTGACTGAACAAACGCTGTGGAAGTCACTGGATGCTCCGTAATCCGAAACAGTCGGCTGATGGTTTCAGAGAGCAAGGTCGTCATGACAACAGCATGGTTCAATGCTGGGAATACTTGACCCGCGTAAGAGACTAGAGTCGTTTAAATATCAGCTCAATTGTGCCGAGAAGCCATTTCTCTTTGCCTCATCAGCCACGCTTACTGTGTTTAAACTGGGTTAGAGTTGCATTAGGAACATCATACCGCTGTGAGGTTCAGTGAGGTTTACTAAGGCTGTTTCTGCTATTTCAATTTGGATTGTGACCGAATTTTTACTACTTTTCATAGAAAGAACAAGCTAAATTCTGTTTTTAGTTTACTTCTCATGTGATTGTTTTCAAATAAAGAATAGCTTAAAGGACAAGTTCGGTATTTTACACTTAAAGCCCTGTTTTCAGATTGTTTATGATGAACAGTTTTGACTGAAATTTGGACATATGATGCTGGCCCGAGAATTTTCGGGTGTTGTTGTTTCACCTCCCACCTCTGCAATGGCTGCATAGGTGCACTGGAACAATCCTTTCTAAAATGCATTAAACTTTCGTTTACAAAGACGTGAAACTCACCGAGTGGTCAGGGGCGCTCACCGATCCGCCTACACAAAAATCGCTGCAAAAGATGCTTTCCAACAGGTTTTATCTAGTTTTGTCCAACTCCATTTTCTTGTATTAGATGTGCTGTGAGGTATGGTATTACTCCGGGCCGGGAACGTTGTATGTATTCTTGCAATTGGCAAAGGTGGATTATCGCCACCAACTGGGCTGGAGTGTCTATTATTCAAGCTCTCAACGGAAGAATGGACGGGTGTGAGGCGTTTGGAAAAATAGGTCCATAAGTTTACAACGAATGGTAAAACACCTGTTGGGAAGCATCTTTTGCAGCGATTTTTGTGTAAGCATATCAGTTAACACCCCTGACCACTCGGCGAGTTTCACGTCTTTGTAAATGAAAGTTTAATGCATTTTAGGAAGGATTGCTCCAGTGCACCTATACACCCATTGTAGAGGTGGGAGGTGATACAACAGAAACCAAAAATTCTCGGACCAGCATCATATGTCCAAATTTCAGTTAAAACCGTTCTATTTCATCATAAACAATCTGAAAACAGGGCTTTAAGTGTAAAATACCGAACTTGTCCTTTAAAGGGATAGTTCAACCCAAAATCAGTTCAGTCACCCTTAAGTTGTTCCAAATCTGTATAAAATTCTCAGTTTTGCTGGACACAAATGAAAATATAAAAATTGTAACCAAGAAGATTTGGTTTAATATTGACTTTCATAGTAAGAAGAAAAAAATAATACTGTGGTCAATGGTGCCCTGGATCTGTTAGGTTCATCTGAAATTTTTGTTAAAAAATTCAAGAAAGTTTCAAATTTGGGTGAAGTATCCCTTTAAAGCAGCCATAATTGATTAACTGATGTCAGCTCGCCACAAAGCTGGTCTGTTTTAATGCTTTTAATGGAAAGGGCCTTTGGGCACTTGTTAGACTTGGAACACCAGCTAAACCAGGATAACCATACCACCCTATAGGCTAGATCAAGGTTTTTTATGTGAAATACTTTTAATGCCATTTTTTCCTAGATGTGATATAAGTCTCAGATATGGCTAGAATGTGTCTGTGAAGTTTCAGCTAAAATACCCCACAGATCATTTGTTATAACATATGACGGTGGGAGCAAAAAAAAACCCACGTTTTCATGTCTGTACCTTTACCTGTAAATACAGTCTGAGACAAAAGTATCTTTAGCCACATTAGCTCTACAATGTGCTAACAAACAGATTTAGAAAAGTCAGTGGCTGTGGGCGGGGCTTTATCAGTGTAACATCACATTAACAAGAGAATCAAAACAGCATTTCTAATGAGACTGCTTTGGTTTAAAGGCGGAGTCCATGATGTTTGAAAGCCAATGTTGATATTTGAAATCACCTAAACAAACACGCCCCTACCCCAATAGAATCTGGACCTTCTGTTGATAGACCCGCCCCACACATACGTAAACCGGCATTTGATTTGATTGGCTATAAGTGTGTTTTGGTAGTCGGCCCGTCTCCTTTTCCAACGCGTTTTTCAAACATCGTGGACTCCGCCTTTAATGGGGATTAAAAAAGAAAAAAAGGGTGTATATTTTATTGTACATTTTTTGTGTTCACGCACATACATTGATGTCCAAACACCTTGAAAAAGTGGATTTTGTATATGTGCACTTTAACTCTTTCACCGGCAGCATTTTTTTAAAAAGTTGCCAGCCAGCGGCAGCGATTTTCATGATTTTCACCAAAGTTTAATGCCTTCAAGAAAATGTTCTTCTTCAGATATATAAACATACAATATACCAAATGAAAGAATGAAAACGTTTCATCCTACCTTGAGTAGTTATTTTGTAATCAGCTTTTGAATATGGGTAGGTTTCTGCAAAAACACCACATTTTGAGATAATTCCATTTTTGTGACAGACTTTTCATAGAGATCCCATTCAGAGCGATCTTTAAAACAGACACGGACATGCAGCAGCTTGCCAGAGGGCAATACTTCCGGGTTTAAAAAGTTGCGGAATTGGATAATAGCGGTATTGCGGAAAGACGGAAATACTCGTCATTGGCGGGAAAGTGTTTTCTCTTGATTGACGAGATATCTCGTCAATGGCGGGGAAAGAGTTAAAGGTTAAGTCACACGGCTTTGTGTAGACATTACCATTATTCTGTAGTGTCTAACGTACCATACACATCTTGCTTTTAATATAATAAATGTGACATAGAGAATGTCGACCGGTTCTTTATTCTGAGATGTGTTGTATTAGTCAAATATAATCTCTCAATTTCCATAATAGTTGTTAAAGGAAAACACCACCGTTTTTCAATATTTGACTATATTCTTACCTCAACTTAGGCAAATTAATACATACCTATCTTTATTCAATTCGTGCAGTTAATATTTGTACAGCATGTCGTGAATGTGTTAGCATTTAGCCTAGCCCCATTCATTCCTTAGGATCCAATCCGTGATGAATTTAGAAGCCACCAAACACTCCCATGTTTTCTCTATTTAAAGACTGTTACATGAGTAGTTACCCGAGTAAGTATGGTGGTACAAAATAAAACTAGGCTAAATATAAGGCTAAATGCTAACACATTCAAGCAGCGCTGTACAAAGATTAAAAGTGCACACATTGAAAAAAGATAGGTATGTATTAATTAATCTAAGTTGAGGTAAGTACATAGTAAAATATTGAAAAACGGTGGTGTTTCCCTTTAAAATCCCAGAAATAATTGATGTATTTGATGTTCATTCATTGTACCATATGTAATAAGTGAGTTTCTGATTGTTTTGCAGCTCAGTTTCCAGCACAAAGTGGGCGTCCTGTACTGTAAAGCAGGTCAGAGCACAGAAGAGGAGATGTATAATAACGAGAACGCCGGGCCGGCGCTAGAAGAATTCCTGGATCTGCTCGGTCAGAGAGTTCGACTGAAAGGCTTCACCAAGTACAGGGCGCAGCTGGACAACAAAAGTATGTTCTTACAAGGATCGGTTACATTAGGGTGGTTTAGTGGTATTTTAAACCTGGTTTCCAATAGTTAGGCTAGTGTTGTTTGATGTATGGATTTAGAGGCTTTTTAACTTGTCAGTTTGGGAAACCATCTGGCTATCCAAGCATCGGTTTGACCAAATTGGGTGACAATTTTTGACGTCATGTTGTCTTATGTTTCATGTGATGTTTCTCTTATATTGCTCAGACAAAATGATTGTAGATGTATATATTAGCTATACATTTGTACATCTGAAGTGTTTCCCAAGTTTTTACAATGTATTCAACAGTGTGCACTTCCATAATTGAGATGTTTTCTGCATATTTTGTGCGAAGTATGTTGAAAAGGTGAAATAGAATGAAATAGTGTAAGTCCTTTATTAACACACAGTAAATTTGAGCATTTATTATTCATAGTTGTAAGTCTCGAGAACTTTCAAACTATCACAAAGTAACACACTTAGTTACAAAATGCACAAGATAGTTTTGATGTCAATATTGTTTTAGGTTTAGTGAAAAGGCATACCTGTGCTATTGCTCTACTGTAATGTTGTTGATAATATTTACACTTTTTTTAATCCAGCGGACTCAACTGGCAGTCATTCGCTCTACACAACTTACAAAGATTATGAACTGATGTTCCACGTATCCACACTTCTCCCCTACACACCCAATAACAGACAACAGGTCAGTGAAGACCTCATTTATTACACTTTCCAAAAAAAGTCAATTTAAATCGTTTTGGTCAAGTATGTTATACATTTCTGTATGAACAATTTTTGCATTACACTTTTTACAAATGTTCTGGATGCCCTGTGACAGAGTTGCATGTTGTGAATTTACTTTCTATTTAATTTTTAATTTAATTTTTAATTTAATTTTTAATTTTTAATTTTTAATTTTTAATTTTTAATTTTTAATTTTTACTTTTTAATTTTTAATTTTTAATTTAATTTTATTTTATTTTATTTTATTTTATTTTATTTTATTTTATTTTATATACTTTAATTCAATCCTGATCAGTGGTGGCTGGTGACTTCTTTTTTCGAGGGCGCTTAATGCGAAGTTTGTCACAACATGTATGTAGCCCGTCATGTGTGTGGTTCATAATTTCAAAATATGTGTTCTGCTTGTCGAGAGATCCTGTGTGCATAACGTGTCTTGTTAAAATAATTACCTGCTGCAGACGCGTATAAAGGGTTTATGAACGTTTGCCAGATACTCGCATAATCTCATGCATAATCAAAGTTTACTGTTAAGGGAGTGACTTGCGTGTATTTTGTGAACGTGAGTGTTTCTTTTATCATAAACCCTTTATTTTGACAAAATACGTGATGCACATGGTTCACATGACGCAACAAACACATATTTTGTAAACGCAAGTAAAACAGATGACACTCCAAACGTTTATTTTGAATTTGCGCCCCTTGGATGAGCAGTCACAAGCCGCCACTGATCCTGATGAATAAAATCAGGTCACAAAGAGGGTAAAATGGGCTTCGGAAATATCTTTTATGCTTTTCATGAACAATTAGTTCAGTAATTTGACCAGTAATCATCTTTTGCTCATATGCTCTAAAAAAATGCTGGGTTATTTTCAACACAGTGTTGGGTCAAAAAGGGACAAACCCAACCTGTTGGCTTGTAATTTTACTTATGCTGGGTTGTTTTAACTCATTTGGGGGTCAAATATAAACATTTTCTGGGTTAAATTAACCCAACATCTGGGTTTGTCCCTTTTTGAACCAACGCAAGGTTGAAAAAACACAGCATTTTTTGGAGTGTAGCATTGCCGTCTTTGTTTTTTAAAGCTATTGTGTGTGGAAGTCAGCTCGGGTCTTTCATACAGCTTATCCCTGAGAGCGGCCATGATGCCTGTCAAACGATAACAGGTGGAATGAATGAGTTTTGTTGGAGATGATCTGATAAGATTTTGGTAAGGATCCTGCAGGTAAGGATCCTGCAGGATCCTACAGGTCCAGTCAAAGCGCTTATCTAAACTACTATCTATGGACTGTTCCTGTTACCTCCACATCCTGCACCTAAACTCTACTGATGATTGAGAACTTTAGAAAAGAAAAGAAATAGTCTGTAAGGGGATCGCACACCGGCCGCGCAGCTCAGCGCCGCGCCGTTCTAAAAAAATGTAACACATTGTTTTCTAATAGTGTACGCACACCGGCGCCGACAGGTGGCGCCTGTCCGCGCCGCCCAGCTGTGACTCTGGAAGTTGTTTAAATCCCTGTCGCGCCACACAGCGCCACTCACATAGTTTAACATTACATAACATCATATTTGTCCCACATCATTAATGATTAACATTGGCTGCTAACGTATATTTTGCATTTTGAAGTAGATGCTATCTGACGAAGCTCGCGCTATTTAATGTGCACTTCTGGTTTACAATACCTCCGAGTTCTCCTAGGCGCGACGCGACGTGGCGCTGCGTTGCGCTGAGCTGCGCGGCCGGTGTGCGATCCCCTTAAGAGTCAGCAGCTTAAATATGTTCAGTTAAAACCAGTGCGGTCAGTAAACAAAGTCTACATGTATTTGTTTGTTAAGAAGAAAATAAGAATATTTTACTGTCAGCTGTCATTACTGAAAAATAAACCCCATCAAGACATAACGATTAAATGACCTGTTTGTGTTTCTTTTCCAACATTAACCATGACTATGAATGTCATCAGTATTTTAAGTACATTTTCTCTGAAGTGAAAATTGCTTTGGCCTATTCTGATTACACCTTATATATTTATTTAACTTTAAAAGGTTATGTGGAGGAATTTGGTTTGCAGGATTAGACGATTTTCTTTCTTTTTCTTCATTTTTAATTCTGTTCAGTTGTGCAGGATTAGCATATAAATCCCTGACCGTATGATTCCAGAAGACTCGAGCACAAGTTATCATCTCCTCTTCTTATCCATCTTGTCTTACCTATAATCCTGTTTGTTAAGGGCCCTCTCAGACACTGATAAGAAGACGCACAATTAATCTAACATTGTCCAGCAGGTTTCAGGGATATTAATCTGAAGTTCCTAACACTGTCACTGATGAGTCTTCTCAAACATCTAGAAAAGTGACTGTCTCTGCCAAAAAGATTATTTTATTATACTTACTGAGATGAGGAGATTTGAGGAAGTCTATGGGGCATTTGCATGCATCAGTGGTGTCATTAACAGTGTCATAATCAACCCAGATGGCTCATTGTAACATTATATGACTCTATTATTATAAATAGAGATGCGCCGATATATCAGCTTGTAATCGGTATCGGCAAATACCACTATTGGCCATCAGCAGATCGCATCAGAACTCAAACTGTGTGATTTATTTAATTGAGTGAGAAAGACAACAGTTTGTATGTTTTACATAATAATTTGAAATGAATAAAAAGCAAATTTATCGATATCGGTAACGATATGTCATAAGTAATCGAATATCTGGATCGGCACTGACATTTTAAATCGATGCATGCCTACTGTGTGTTCACACCAGACGCAGAAGAGGTGGCAAGCACGAGTGATTTACATGTTAAAGCAACACTAAAGAGTTTATTTTTACCTTAAAATAACGTTTCCAAAAAAGTTTCAGTTGTACATCCACTCGATACAGGGTGAACGGCACTTTCACATTAGCTTTGCAGCCCTCTATCGGCCAAAACCGCACTAAAGAAGTTTCCAACCGTCGGGTCGCGGTCCTGTAGTTCCAGTAAAAAAAACTACAAAAACTTGCTTTACGGCAGACCTACAATCCAATCAGAGCCAGCTTTGCTGCAGTAGGCTAAATTATTTACGACAGTGGTTATGGACAATTCCTTTTCCAACCTGTAGGGGGAGCAAAGAGCAAAAACGCTTTAGTGTTGCTTTAAGTCAATGCAAAGATGCTAATAGGCATCCTGTGGCACGGTATGTGCAAATGGTGCAGAACGCGCTGTGAGGATGGCACGTTCCGCGCGAATTGAGCGTTGCCACAGGAAATGTGTGAGTTAAAAAAAGCTGAACTTTTTGGCGGATGTTTGTGCTGCGTAATCCAATCAGGAGCTTGCTCTTATAGTAACGTAATTACAGGAAGCAAGTGGAGATGCAGAAGCCCCTCCCTTAACACAAATTTCCATGTGAATGTCTCGAATGACTAGAATTTCACGTACGAATGAAGCAAGTAAACTTAAATCTTCAAGCGTCCAACCACGTTTTTGCCACCTCTACAGCATCTGGTGTGAACGCACAGTAATAACTTGTATATATATATGTTGTATGTGTGTAAAGTCCTTTGAAACATAAGGATAAGCTAAGTTGTTTTTAATGTGCATACTAATTGTGAAATATGATGATGGGAGGTTTGAATTTGAACTTCACTTTTCTACTTTCTCTTTTCTCTCACCAGTTGCTCAGAAAGAGACACATTGGAAATGACATCGTGACCATTGTGTTTCAGGAGCCTGGAGCTCTGCCCTTCACACCCAAAAACATTCGCTCACATTTTCAACACGTATTTGTCATTGTTAAAGTTCACAATCCATGCACAGAGAACGTCTGTTACAGGTGAGTACAGCCGACCAATGTTCTCACGCATCAAAACTTTATTCCCACAATGACTTTGCTTTACATTGAAAACTATGAAACCTGTTCAGAGATACACGCTTCAATTTGAGAATAATGTGGCGCTTAAAGTGATTTATTTCTCATTGATGTCCTTGAAGTACTTTTTATTGTAATTAAAAGCTTCATGGCTTAGATCCTTTAGTTAGTCCTTTAGCAGTCAGTGTGTTTGTCAAACTCGGAGTGAGACAAAAAAGTAATACAGGAAAGCTGCATAAAATTTCTCCTTTGAGTTATGACATCGTGATATTGGCGTTTTAAAGTACCTTTGATTCGTCACATTGGTTTTGCATCGCCTATGCTGTAAGTTTAACAAAGATCTCAGTCTTTCTCTATGTTTCACCTTTGCAGTGTGGCGGTATCCAGATCGAAAGACGTGCCTCCGTTCGGTCCTCCCATTCCTAAGGGCGTGACATTTCCCAAATCTGCTGTCTTCAGGGACTTCCTGTTGGCTAAAGTGATAAACGGAGAAAACGCGGCTCATAAATCCGAAAAGTTTCGTGCCATGGCGACTCGTACGAGGCAGGAGTATCTGAAAGACCTCGCGGAGAACTTCGCCAGCACGACGACGATGGACTCCGCCGTGAAATTCAGCTTCATCACGCTGGGTGCCAAGAAAAAGGAAAGAGTTAAACCACGAAAAGACGCCCATCTCTACAGCGTAGGTGCCATCACCTGGAGCGTGGTGGCGCGGGATTTCGGACAGCCGGCGGATGTGGAGTGCCTGTTGGGAATTTCTAACGAGTTCATCGTACTCGTCGAGGAAGAGTCTAAGAATGTGATTTTTAACTGTTCGTGTCGGGATGTCATTGGCTGGTCCTCCGGCATCATGAGCATCAAGATCTTCTATGAACGTGGCGAATGTGCAATGTTCTCGGCGCATGACAACTGCGGCGAGGACATTAGAGAGATCGTCCAAAGACTTGAGGTAAGAGCATTTACATTCTTTAAGTCACCAGAAATCGTTGTGTTTTGTACAGTTTAACCATCAGGGTGCCAAACCACAACGTGAAGATTTATGCAGAAAATTTATCATTTATCAGATATCCTGTCTGTAAGACTTTGCTTGCATTTTAAAAATGTGTAATAAATGTCTTTATGGTGATTTTTTGACCTCTATCTACTCAATGTCTTCTTTCCCTTAATCAAAATCCAATTGGACTAAATCCAAACATGCTAATTCTCTTCCTCTGTCTAAACTTGGAAAGGAAGTTGGCTTCCAGTTTTACTTGTGTTATCTTGGGTAACAATCAAATTATTCCTTAAATGACTAACCTTCAGGGATTCTCTAGCTTATTCTGAGGGATATTTTTATTAGAAATTTAAAGGATCTGTAATTAAACATTATGGACCTCATCCTGTATCATAACCACCTGCTACCTGTGAAGAACTCCCAGTCATCAACCCGGTGAAATCTGTGCTTTCTCGCTCGCTGTAAGCGTTTTAAATTCTTAATCTTCTCACAAGATTTCCCTGGAGGTTTAAGTAGTATCAGTGCTCAAGATTTGGCCAGTACTGGTGTAGTATTACACTTGGCTTTAGTTCTTGGCTCTTGTAAATGTCCAGGCCAGTAAGACTCACTTGGGTTTATCTGTATTTGGCTTTCAAACACTGTCTAGAGTTTAGTGGTTTGTTAGATCCCATTAAACAATAAAAATCTCATTCATAGACACAAAGGCTCTGTCCCAAATAGCACCCTTTGGGTTTATACTTTGATAATGAGTGAGAAGTGCATCGAGTGCACTTCATGGCTTCTAATGGGGATATTATGAGCACTGTTTTGAATCATAAAATGACAAATCAATCTTGTGGCCCTCTGGGCTTTACAGACATGTGCAGATAGAGACCACAAGACCTCAGGTTCACATCATGATGCTTTTTTATGTTGAGTAATTCTGTTGATATAAGTGGTTAATATGCTTTATAGCTTGACTGCTATGTGCTATGCAAAATACTATAATTCTGTTAAGAAATAATAATGGTTTGTTGTGTATTTACATAGACAGTTTAATCTTTTTGTGTGCCTGGCTCCTGAGAGAGAAAATCTCCAACTGCTTGTATGAGGAATAGCGGTCTGGATGTGGTCATGGGGGTTACGCAAAATTATACCCTTATAGAATAATGTGTACACAGCAAGTCATTTAATTCTGGTTTGAAGGATTGTTTGCGTGAATTGATTATTTATGTTGTTCCAGTCTGCTTTTTCTTAAACCTTTCCGCCTCATCCTCTGGTGATTGTAAGAGTTCAGTAAGCAGCAGATTTCCAACTGTGATGCTGAAATGAAAAATCCATCCACCACCTGTAAATGACGTCCACAATCACTGTTGGGTGAACAGGCTGTAATGCTTATTTTTTGATTATAACTTCAGCCTGAACAGATTTTCCATCTCTGATCGCAGTTGATAAATTACAGACACACACAATTTGTGCCATGTTTTGCGAAAGTGTCACATATTTTTGCTAGAACAGACAATAAAGGGGACAATTCACAAGACTTTTTAAGATGTCAAATAAATCTTTGGTGTCCCCAGAGTACATATGTGAAGTTTTAGCTCAAAATATCATATAGATATTTTTTATAACATGTTAAAGTTGCCACTTTGTAGGTGTGTGCAAAAATTTGCCGTTTTGGGTGTGTCCTTTAAAATGCAAATGAGTTGATCTCTGCACCAAATGTCAGTGTCATGCTTGGATAGTGCAGATTAAGGGCGGTATTATCCCCTTCTGACATCACAGGGGGAGCCAAAATTTAATTACCAATTTTTTCACATACTTGCGGAGAATGGTTTACTAAAACTCTTTCTAAAATTCTTTTTCACATTTTTTTTAGGTTGATAGAAGCCCTGGGGATCCAATTGAGACAAACGAATACTTTATTTTTAAAATGTAATGTAAATCAATCGAATGCAGAATAAAGCTCAGATCCGTGCACAAATATTATTTCATGTGAGGTTCATGAAACATTTAAATTTGATAAATACTTTGACAAATGTGCCAAATAAAATCGTAATTTAATATTACGCCCTAATAGGCGGTATTATTGGGCGCACGTGCAATGACGTGGTTCCACATCAATAACAACAGAGTCCCCACAGTAGATTATTTTTAATAACAAGGTAAATAAATAACCAGTTAATTACCTAGTTCAAAATCATAGCACCGTTCAAAGTTACAGTTGCGTTGCTTCACCATTGCAAGCCACTATCGCTGTAAATGCAGCTTTACAATATTATGGCTACAATAAAGTCTCTTGAATGCTGCCGTCTTTCTTTCAGAACAGAAATAGAAGTCTTGTTGGAAGTCTATGATGCGTTAAAATGCTTAGGTAGACAGCTCACTAGATTCTGGAACAGATTGATTCAGCATGAGGCTTTAGCATTGACAGCCACTACAAAGAAACCCAGAGAAAGTCATAATGTGGAGTTTTCCTCTCTCAGCGTGCTGTGACTGATGGGCTCAGCGGGGTTACCTGGATGCTTTGGGGACAGAGATCTCGCCAGGGATTACTGCTGTGCTCCGAGTGTAAGTGGGATTAGCGCCCCTCCTGTGTTTGGCCTCATTTCCTGAAGGCACTTTTTTGTACCCAGAGCTGCGACTGCCGTCAGGCACGAAGCTCTCAGAACAGATGTTTCTTATTCGATAGCCTCACTAATCCATCACAAAACAAACCCACCTCACCTGTCAGACTGGCTGTTGATTTGATGGAGGACATTAGATTTTTTTCTGGAGTTTGAACTCGTGTAATCTGAGACTCAAGGCAGAGGACATTCAGAAACATGTATCTCACTCAAAACAGCATGGATGGATTTTTTCCAAGTTTGTATGCGTGTGGAAGCATCAGAGACCCAAAATAACATCCCAAAACCCAGAAAAATGAGTTTTTCATAATATGGGCACTTTAAACTAGAACTCCAGCGCCTCCAAAGTCAGTGCTCTTCAGGTCACAGCTCACGCTGAGTCTGTCCTTGTTTCTTCCAGCAACTTTCTCGCTCTGCATGCATCACGTACTGTGACAGACACGCCAACGGCTTCCACGTCAGGGACTCCTGCCACAGTGTCTCTGCGTCTTTGAGATCTGAGCGACTGGATGACATGCTGTACCTGTGCAACATCCAGTGCTGCTCCTGCAGGACGGGATACATTCACGATGAGCCAATGAATATCAAGGACAGGATACTAGGATAGTTACACTGTCTGCTTATGCAAATCATGCTTGCTTTTCCCATATCTGCTCTAACCGTGAGTTAGAAGAAAAGATCCTGTGAGAGATTTTATGGTTTTGTGAGTCACTGATTTAAGGTGCAGACGTGCAGTCTTGTGTGGCTTTTTAGGTAACTGCGGTTTTATAACTTTATTATTTGAGCAGGAATCAAAACTTAGGCGGGATAACATTATTACCATGTACCTATTGTGGAGAAGAGCAATTAGAAAACATTATTAAAGGAAAGGTGTGCTTTGGTTTTGAATGGCATCATCAACATGCTTACCAAAATTCACCAAAGTGCTATCATGGTTAAAGCATCCATGACGCACGCTCTTTCTGCATATCTGATGTTAATCTGGAGTACCTATAGAGTAGTATTACATCCTTCATATCTCTGAAGAGTCTTTAGTTTTATCAGATATATAAAAAATAGATCAGCTAGACCGATTCTTTTCGATAACGTACAAAAAAATTTGTAAGGTGGAGTTACAAACTGCGGGAGGAGCGAGTCACGAGTCAACACTTTATACAACAGTGTCTGGTTAACTTATGATTCACTACATGTTCGTGACATTTATATAATATGCACTTACGCGCCTATTTCCAACATAACACAGAAGTCTTTTTTAGGGGGCATGCACACCAAAGCTTTTACGCCCACGACCGGCGCATGTTTTCAATTGTTTCCAATGGAAGCTCTGCGTTTTTCAAATAAGTCGGTGCTCTGCGGTTTTTCCGCACTCGGCGCTGAGCGTCGAGAGTTGAAAGAGATTAAACTTTGGGTGAAAAGCTCCACTCGTCAATGTTAGTTTTCACAAGGCCGTCCAATCACAGTGGAGGAGGGGCGGGACAAGTATCACAACAACCAACCGGCTCACAGCTCACGTATCACAGCTAAAAAGCGCTCTGCTGAAAAAACAGCCATGTTTAAAAGTTTTGGTGTGCACAATCTATTACTGCATGCAACTCATGACCCTGTTGGGACTTTTCAGTGAAATCCAGCGTTAAACAAACAGACGCGAGCATGATTGCCATGTTCACATTGGGGCTTGGTATTTGCAAGATCCTCATGGTACGATACATATCACGATACATGGGGCATGGTACAATGTATCGCGGTACGATACAATACGTTGCGATACAATACGTTGCGATACATTTCAATACTTTTATTATTTACATGATCAAAAATGTAAAAAAAGAGATGAATTTTTTACTTTTTTAAAAAAGCCAAAGTGCTTCCACACGTCGGCTTTGAAAGCTGCAGGCGTTTTTAATTTTCTACCATTTTCTGACTCCCGATAACTTCTGAGACATTGGCCGAATGGCCGTATATGACAGACAACTGCACAGCGACAACTGCAGCGGCGGAGGAGGTCGTTTGACGCACACAGAGGGATTCAATGTTTTTTTTGTTTTGTTTAAATACCGATAGTAGAGAGCGAAATATCAATACACTATCATGGAAAAGTTTATCATGATAGTTAACCGTATCAATATTTTTCCTAGTTCACATATGCCTAAAAGAACCGAACCAAGGTAGAAAACGCACTAGGTTCTGAAACAAAGGCTCATGTCTGAAAACACCCTGCTACAGAGTCAGGTGTGTTTTTAGTGATATTTGTCTTGTAAGTAAAGACAATTTATATATGATATTCCTAAAAACGTTTTACAGCACCTTTAGAAGAGTTTAGTGTCTGGGATCTGCTGTGTGCATATCTGTTGTGGATCTGATCGAAGCTGTCGAAAGCACGGATCCGGTTTGTTGGCCAAACTTATAATATGGAAAAACTCATACTTATGTCATGCTCAGTCAGGACACGGTGATGATGACATCATACAAGCTAAAACCAAACGCAAATTCTGGGCCAAACTGACCACATTTCAGAGTATATATTTCAGCAGCTCTTTGGCAAGGAGTTAACCCGGAGGTTTAGTCCATTGTGTTATGCTGGATTGCTTTGGCGTCGAGTTTCAAAGGTGATTTTAAAAGCCTGTGATGTAATGTGAACCGGTCCGGCAGACGGACAGAACAGCTTGGACTCTTTTGAAGCAGTTTAACAGAGAGTGCAGATACTGTTGTTGAGGATT
The DNA here is from genome assembly GCF_027580225.2 of Misgurnus anguillicaudatus. Classification (NCBI taxonomy): domain Eukaryota; kingdom Metazoa; phylum Chordata; class Actinopteri; order Cypriniformes; family Cobitidae; genus Misgurnus; species Misgurnus anguillicaudatus. Next base: position 30,056,267 of record NC_073347.2, on the reverse strand, counting down.
TACTTTTTAGTCTTTACCTTCATACTTGATTTGTGTTGGTGTCTTTATATATAAAGTTGCTGTGCTTTAGTGATGGTTTTGTTTTTGTTTAATTGCAACAAGAAAATATAAACATCATTTTAACTTTATATTAGGGATGCACCCATACAAAATATCTGTGCCGATACTAATTTGATTACTTATAATGACATCTGCCCATAACAATCAATACAGATACAGTAGTTGTGAAATCCTACAAGTGCAAAGCATACATACTGCAATTTCGTTGTTTTGTCACCCAATCTAAAATAATCACACAGCATGTGATGCGTTTTTTAGCCCCTTTTAAAGGGATAGTTCACCAAAAAATGAAAATTGTGTCATCATTTACTCACCCTTATGTTGTTTTAGACCTGTATGAATAAATTTTTTCTGATGAACAGAAAAGAAGAAATTTTGATAAATGATGACAAGCACACAGCTGGTGAAAACCAGTGACTTCCATAGCAGGATAAACAAATACTAGTATTGTGTTAAATGATGATGAAGATATTTTGATACATATGATAAGCACAGAGTTGACAGTTCCCGTTGAATTTCATAGGATTTGTTTCCGCTTTGCGTTGGGTCCTGATCCCACTGTCGGGGCTTATTTCTGGGATAACAACTAGCTGCCTATGCAATATCTCTTAACAGCATTTTTCATGATTTTCACAAAAGTTTAATGCCTTCCAGAAAATGCTCCTTTTTAAATATATAAACATACAATATACGAAATAAAAGAACAGACCCTCTGCTTTCAAACAAAAAATCTGTTTCCTCCTACCTTCATCTGTTCTGTTTTTATCACCTCTCAAATATGGGTAGGTTTCATCAAAAACACCAAATTTTGAGCAAAAAGCTGAGATAATTCCATTTTTGTGAAGGACTTTTGATAGAGATCAGATGCAGAGCGATCTTTAAAACAAACACGGACATACAGCTGTTTGCCCTAGGGCAATACTTCCGGTTTTTATAAGTTGCGGAGCCTGGTGGATAATAGCGGTATTGCAGATTGACAAGATAACTCGTCAATGGCGGGGAAAGAGTTAAGGGTTTGTTATAGTTGTGGGTAGTTCCTACGGCGTAGGTTACGCATCGGTTTTCATATATACTTCTGCGTTGTCGCCCGCGTTGACGTGCAAACACACTTTCCATGCGTGTTACCATAGTAGTAGCCCAACCATCAATAAAAAAGCAGCTGGGCCAGTTTAACCCACAAACGAAGAAGAAACAGCAAATTGCTGTGTATGTTTTGCGAAGACCTGCAGTGATAGAAGCAAATAAAAACCGACTTATGTTCCAGTTTGAGTTAAATCACTCCTCAACTTGGCCCATCTTTGTTCTCACTGTCGCAAACGGAAATACCCATGGCGCAGTTTTTTTATCTGATGGGAGGGGTTCTAGTGGATAATCACAGCACTTACGGTTTGCATAGAACTGACGCGCTTTTAAAAATTTTGCGAGGTGCACGACATGCTATGCAGAGCCATGCTCTGGCTGTGGATAACCTACGGCGCAGCTACGGCGTAGACCTTATTCACGACTTTAAATCGGGCTTTACTTAATGTTTCACATTTAAATAGCTTTACTTTAGCACTGAAATGGAAAAGCAAACCACTGTTTTTAGCGTGTTCCTATGCAGTTATCCCAGGTGGTTGCTTGGGTGTTTTATACCTACCCGATCTGTCCTTAAGCATTTCATATTCTGGTCGATTTATATATCTATAAGATTTTTGTAGTTTGCTAAAAATTACCTTATAGTATCACCGTTCATAGAAAAATTAGCAACTTTCACTGGACAATTATTTCATAGCTTTTTCAACGGTGACTTTATATCTGTTTTTCTCCAATGACTCATTTCCTCATGTGCATTATTTCCATATGAAAGACTCTTTAGATTATAAAAACATCCATCACAGTTTAACGTCAAATTTTGCCCTGGGGATGTTAGTTTCATCTGTTTTTGGATCTCTCTCTCTCTCTCTCTCTCTCTCTCTCTCTCTCTCTCTCTCTCTCTCTTGCAAAACTGCAATCGATACAGTTTATTAGGATTTACAGGTCATCTGACATGTTTAAAAGTTTCACTTGATCATTCCTTAAAGGTGACATATCATGAAAATGTGACTTTTTTCATGTTTAATTGTTATAATTGGGTCCCCAGTGTTTCTATCAACATAGAAAAAGAACGATCCAGTAATTTTGTTTTGGTAAACCATTTTCTGCAAGCATGTAAATTCTTTGGCCGTTGAAATTTGACTCCCCCTGTGATGTCAGAAGGGGATAATACCAACCTTTAATCTGCACTATCCAACCACGGCACTGCTATTTCGTGCAGAGATCAACTCTTATTCATTTTAAAGGACACACCCAAAACAGCAAATTTTTGCTAAGGCCTACAAAGTGGCAATTTTAACATGTTATAATAAAATATCTATATGGTATTTTGAGCTAAAACTTCACATACAGTACGTACTCTGGGGACACCAAAGATTTTTTTTTACATTTTAAAAAATTCTTGTGAAATGTCCCCTTTAATGATGAAAAGAGGAACAATGTGTTAGTTGCATAAAATTGGTTAATGGAAACGTGGTCATTTATTTATTTATTTATTTTTATTGACGTTTAGAAATTATCCCAAAAGTTTTGCGCAAATCTGTAATGGAAACCATGCTAAATGTCATCATTTATTTACACGCTTGTTATGTTTGGGTTAAACTAACCTTTAAAATGTGTATTTGTGTTTCTACACATGCCAGCATGTCTTGGGGATATTAACAACTTCCTCCTTCTTTTAAAGGAAAATGTTTCACTTTGAACAACCTTATTTTATTGTTGAACACAGGATAGGAGAATGAGTTCCCTATGGTCAAAGTAAAATGTTTTAAAGTAGATGTAAAAATTCCTGTTTAAGAAATGATTTGTTTGTTCATTAGCATTTAAACCTCTCTCTCTCTCTTATTGTTTCTTTGTGTTGAAGCAGATTGTGTCACGAGGCTGTGAGACCACAGAAATGACCTTACGGAGGAACGGTCTCGGCCAGCTCGGATTTCACGTCAATTTTGAAGGAATCGTGGCTGACGTGGAGCCATTTGGTTATGCGTGGAAGGCGGGTCTGCGTCAGGGCAGTCGACTGGTGGAGATCTGCAAGGTGGTGGTGGCGACTCTTACCCACGAGCAGATGATCGACCTGCTGAGAACATCTGTCTCCGTCAAGGTCGTCATTATCCAACCGTATGAGGACGGAGCCCCTAGAAGGTATCGACACTAACTGTTCTCTATTCTGATTTACACCCGCCATTAACATGCATGTGAGCAACAGCGAACAGATTTTAGTAGTTAGTTGGTCTCCGAATTCATGACTACATCAAGAAATATTGCTATTGTAAATGTGGTAGGCTTTGCTTACACCTGGTATTAGTGTGTTTTGGTCGATCGGATCACAAGTGGATGACGCTAAATACAGGTGTAACGGGGTGTAAACATCTTAAAGGGATAGTTCACCCATAAATGAAAATAATGTCATTAATGACTCACCCTCATGTTGTTCCAAACTCGTAAGACCTCCGTTCATCTTCGTAACACAGTTTAAGGTGTTTTATATTTAGTCTGAGAGCTTGTTGATCCTTCATTGAAAACCTAGTAAGAGTATACTGTCCATGTCCAGAAAGGCAATAAAAACACCACCAAAGTAGTCCATGTGACATCAGTGGGGAATGTGTTGAAGCATCGAATACACATTTTGGTCCAAAAATAAAAAAAATTACGATTCAGCATTGTCTTCTCTTCCGCGTCTGTTGTGAAGCACATGCGCAAGACTAAAGTCACGTGACTGCAGTGACGCGGATGACGTACGACGCGGCTAACGTGTTAATAGGTGCGCCGAAGCTGTTTTTTATCTTCATTCTCAGTCTGAGGGAGATGCACTCTGTAAGTTTAAAAAAAAAAAACTTTGCAAACATGTCTGAGGATAACACGTCATCCGCGTCACTGCAGTCACGTGACTTTAGTCTCGCGCATGCGCTTCACAACAGAATAGGAAAAGAAGACAATGCTGAATAAAGTCATAATTTATTTATTTTTTTTAAACTTCTAACTGACCCACTGATGTCACATAGACTACTTTGATTATGTTTTTATTACCTTTCTGGACATGGACAGTATACCGTGCGTAGATTTTCAATCAAGGGTCAACAAGCTCTCAGACTAAATATAAAACATCTTAAACTGTGTTCCGAAGATGAACGGAGGTCTTACGAGTTTGGAACGACATGAGGGTGAGTAGATGACACAATTAATGACATTATTTTCATTTTTGGGTGAACTATCCCTTTAATACCATGTAGGGCCTTGCTGTAACCCCGCTAGCTCGGTGATGGATACACGTGGTGATACTGTCACAAATCCTGTTTTTTAAGCTTAGCCCCTCATTGAATCCTTAACATCAATCCATAAATTCCTTCATTGTGAACATTGTATATTTATGAGCATTTCCAGATGGTTGATGTGATAGTGTTTAGGTTTAGGACAGTGGCATCTTGTAATTCTGATCTGAACATCTTGTTTAGATTTATTATGTGGGCCTGGGTTCGAGATCTGTGCAGTTTTAACAGATTTCATCAAGCTCAGCTTCTTCGCCTTGCACACATTATGCGAACACAGCGAACAGATTTTCTCATTTACACCAGGAAGCAGTTTAGAGTAAATGTGATGTAACAGTAGTAACAGAAGGGTGTTGATGTTGGAGCCCTGGCAGACTGTTATCACACCATGAGAGGAAACCAGCAGACGGTCACTTGTGTACAGATAACAGTATGGTTATGTGACTGAGAGAGATGGCCAGCTGGGCTCAGGTCTGGATGATGTAGGATGCTTGATTATTGATGAAACACATCCTAGTGCCGTCTGATAATTCACCATACACCAGATTGTCCTTTAAAGAGCAACTATGGTCCGATTCACGATTTTACATTTCCTTGGTGTGTAAGTGTGTGTTAGTACATGTTTACGATATGCAAAAGGTACAAACCCCAAGTAAACGATGACGCGAGTTGTCATCTCCAATGTAAATCTCTTTTCTTGGACTACAACAAACACACGGATTATAGGCAACAATTTACTTCCTGGGCCTGTTGACGACATTATCATAATTCCTCCCGCTTGGACTCACAGGCTGTAACTCCTGTTAGCATTGCATTGTGAGCAAATCTTTCAAACATGGTAAGGAGCATCACATTTCCGGCTGATGTCAGAGGTATTCAGGCCAATCGCAACGTACAGATTGGCTTGCCAATCAGAGACAAATAGCTTTTCAAATCTGTGTGTTTCAGGAAGAGAGTGAAATCTGGAGCTACAAAAATGTACGATATGTGGAAATAACGTTTTTTTTTACCATAAACCACACAAACACATTCTATTATACCAAATACACAAAATAACATTGTTTTTTAGCAATGAAATAGGTGCTCTTTAAATCAAAGCAGTCTTATTAGACATGCAGTTTTGATTCTCTTGTTAATGTGACATCACACTGTTAAAGCACCGCCCACAGCCACTGACTGACAGTCCTGCATTACCATAGTTCTACCCTCAGCGAGTTGTACGCTGTCTGCCACATCTCAATCAAATCTATTTGAACTAAAAGCACTCGCTGTCTCTTTTGGCAAGGTAGTGAGGAGCAGTAGCTCATTTACATTTAAAGGTACAGACACCAAAACAGCAGTTTTTGCTTCCACCCAAATAGGGGTATTTTGGACATGCTGTAACAACTGGTGAAAATGGGAATAATAGGTGCCCAGCATGCTAATCCTCTTGAACAGATCTTCGATCTTGAAGAGCAGTAAATATAATATTTTATAAATGCAAATCACAACATTGTAAGTATTATGATTTCTGATGTAAGTCAATAGATGCACATGTACTGTGATGACTGTAATCATGTAAATATAAACCCACAGAACGCGTATAATCCTTACACTGCCATGAGAACGTTTCTGTAACTTTTTAAAGTGTTTATCCATAGCTCTGCGTTTGTTTAATGTGCTCACCGTTAGTTTTCATTACAATCTGCGTTATGTATTTGTATATGTAAACACCATCATTATAATGTCATTTAAATGTTTACAGTAAAGGTTCAGAGAAAGAGGTAACCTGGATTAAAAACGTTCCCCTGTAGTTTACACAGTTCAAAACGAAGTATAAACAGCCACTAACAAGTCTTCACATATACACACTGTAAAATCTGTCCCATGGCAAATATTTACACACCGTTTACATTTTCAATCTATAAATGAGTTTGCAGTGTTGTAGACACATTTGAAATGTTTCTTAGTTTCTGGCATTAGTTTGATGTATGTGCGGCATGTTTAAAGACGTCAAATTAAGATGATGGAAAAGGATCTTGGACCGTATGGGGTTACGGCCATATCCTGCAGCGCTTATCCAAATAAACAGATTTTCTGGGTTAGGTTAATATTAGACCCATTTTTAACAAGCCCAGACTGGATACGTTTGAAACGCTTTAAAGGGATAGTTCACCCAAAAATTTTGCCATCATTTACTCCCCTCATGTTGTTTTGTTAAACACAAAAAAGATACAGGTGGGTGATTCTCATAAAATTAGACTTATGAGGTGTCATAAAACATTTTGATAAAAAAAAGTAAATGCAAAGTAAGAGTATCAAAATAAGAAGCATACGGTTACAAACATTTCTTTATGTACTATTTTGCACATGATTTCAAATGACATCATACAAACCAATTTTTTTCACATTTAAGGGAAAATTTTCATTACCGCAATGTATCCATGACTGGATTTTGGTTCTTTGACATGGAAAATTTATAATAAAAAAAAAAAAAAAAAATCAAAAGCTTCAGTGCATGTTATACTATAAACATTTACAGTAAAGGAACATGTGGTATTTGGTGATCATTGGTAAATGTAGAGACAATAACAAGGAATAAAATGTGTCCAAGAAAAATGTTCTCATCCTCCGCAACAATTTTCAATCATCGTTTAAGCCCTCAATAAACTAACATTTTCAAAAAAAAAATAGTTGGAAGGGACATAATTGACTGTAACACTCAAGATGGCTACCAGATAAGCAGTTCTTATTTTTTCTCTCCAGGTTAAAAGTTGAAATTTTGTTTGTCATAGTACCTAGACAACTTTTTAGTTCTCATTACCGAAACATGAGTTTTTAAATGTATGTATTTAATGTAATATCATGTTGCGGTAATGATAATTTTTGATAATGATAATCTAAAAAAATGCTAATAATTCTATAGGAATTAATCCTCTAAAATAATGGTTATAGTAATTCAGACCTTAATCTTATATTTGAATAAAAAAAATTGGCTTCAAGGGCTTTTTATAAATTCTGATGCTGGACACCTTCTAAGTCTGGATTTTGTGAGAATCACCCAGGTGACTTTATACATTGACTTCTATAGTATTTGTTTTTGGGTACTGTCAACTGTGTAGTTACCATCATTTATTAAAATATCTTATTTTTAGGGCTGTCAAAAGATTAATCGCGATTAATCGCATCCAACATAAAAGTTTGTGTTTACATAACATATGTGTGTGTACTGTGTATAAATATTATTTATATATAAATACACACACATTCATGTATATATTTAAGAAATATTTGCATTTAAATACTGTATTTACATTTCTATAATTTATATATAAATATAACAATTTTTTCTTAAATATATACATGATTGGGTGTGTTTTTATATATAAATAATAATTATACACAGTACACACACATATGTTATGTAAACACAAACTTTTATTTTGGATGCGATTAATCGCGATTAATCTTTTGACAGCCCTACTTATTTTGTGTTCAACAGAATAAAGAAACTCATACATGTTTTAAACAACATTAGGGTGAGCAAATGATGACCGAATTTTCAATTTTGGGTGAACTGTCCCTTTAAAAAATACTTTACATGCACTTTTTTGGCTTCATTCAACACAAGCTCAATGTTTCAGCTCAATGTATTCTTTTTAAAACGGGAAGTAATATAATAAACCACACAGTGTTTACGAAGCTATATGTATAATGTCAGTCATTATGTGTAATTATTAGCATTTTATAGGGTCTGTTTTTTCTCTCATCTATAGCACATGATCCATTTTCCATTATGACAGAAGTAGTGACTCTCTGTCATTGTGCCGATCTTGGCGTTTGGCTGTGGAAAAGAGCGTTTCATAAATCCAAGCCTGTAAATGTAAGCGAGAGGGTGTGAACGTCTCCTTTACCGCCGCTTTCTGCTCATGAGCTCGACACACAGAGTTAATTCTGAGACATTTTCTTGGCTAGAACGATGTAATGTTAAAAATGACTGTTGTGATTTGCTTTACAGGACATTTGAGATCAGGTGGGTTTACTTAAACTATAACAGCATCTGAATGCAATTTGGTTTGTTAGGCACCACAGACTTGCGTTCATATATTATTCCCTATATGTGAGTGTGCAGGATCAGTGTTTGCAGGAAAATCTGTGAGTAAAAAAGATGAAGCCAACACAAAGTCATGTTAACACTGAATAACATTTACTGATGTTAAATGAATTGTGTAAAAGGTGCTTGAGGCGAAGGCACATTAGCGTTTGCAAAATGCCATTAGCTTGCAATCTGAATATGTAACACTCGATTACATACCAGTAAGTTTTTGTCATTTTTATGCTTTTTACAAGAGATGATATGAATTCATATAATAGCTAGTCAGTGTTGAAGCAGATTTTGTGTTAATGAAAGACAACATAAAAACCTTTCATTTCAACTACTCTCCTCCGACCATCCAGCTTTATTCAAATGTGGAATTCTTTCATTCTTGATCCAATCAATTCTGAATGGAGAAAATTCCTACCTTACATTTTCGACATCACTTTACAAGTGTTTGGTGTCAAATGGCATTTCATGTTGACTGATTCATTTTGTTCTCTTGCATAGATTTACTCCTATATGGATGTAAGATGGCTAAATTGGAGTAGTTTACCCCGCTTTACAAGTGGTCCTCATTATGTCACATTTGTGAATGCATTCGTGTTGACTAGCTTTATAAACAAATGAACCACCAATGCTGTTAGAAGCATCTAATGTTTCAACGACTTTGGGTGACCCTCCAGTACGAATGCAAATTACAGCACGTTTGTTTGGATTAATTTCAGGTTATGGCTATTCACTTTCACAGACATCTGGGTTGTGTTATATGACACTATGAAATTTAGAGAATAATCATAATGTTATATTCATATGATTACTTGTAAAATCACCCTTCTGTGATGTTGTAGTGTTTTACTCTAAAGCTCAGAACGGGAAAGCTTGTCATGATGCTTGTGTGACACCTGAGAGGGCTGTAATATGTAAGTTGGCAGTGTAGAAATATAGACGGCGTTGCCAAATTCTGTCGTCTCAACTCATTTCAGATCAGATAAAGTTTATTTAGTTAAATTAACAAAATTACCAGATCAGTCACAGAAATGTCATTTTGTGTGAACTATTTCTTTAAAATAAGATTTTTTGTAGCAATGATGGAGATGAGGTTTGAAATGATCTAGTAAGATCTCAAGAGAGTCCAAGCTGCTGAACATTACTTCATTAAATCCGTTCTATCAGACTCTTCAGTGTTAGTCTATAGGCCTGTAGACTTATGAAGGTTTTTGGTTCTGTGTACAGGATGTCAACAACGAGACGTTGGCTTTTCTCAGGCCTCAAGGGATGCCCGAATGTTCGGCAACCGAAACTGTTTGACCGGAAATAGCGAAAAAGCGTCTTTCTCATATACTTTTAAATGTTTTCACACTGCAGACATGTTTACTGAATTTATAAACCGTGCACGCCTCTCACTCTACCCTGGTTGCTATTTGATTGCGTGTTTATAAACATAATTGTTCTGTAATATTAATTCAGTCTTTACACTTATTCAGTTGCCAAACATTCGCTGCATCCCTAATTAATTAATTAATTTGTTACATTTATATAGCGCTTTTCTCAGTGCTCAAAGCGCTTTACATATGAATGGGGGAATCTCCTCAACCACCACCAATGTGCAGCATCCACCTGGATGATGCGACGCCCACCACACACCAGCTTATTAGTGGAGAGGAGACTGAGTGATATTGCCAATTAGTATGAGGGGATGATTAGTAGGCCAATGGGCAAGTCTGGCCAGGATGCCGGGGCACACCCCTACTCTTTTTCGAAGGACATCCTGGGATTTTTAACGTCTCATTCGAAAGACAGTGCTTTTTTGACAGTATAGTGTCCCCATCACTATACTGGGGTGTTAGGACCCACACAGACCGCAGGGTGAGCACCCCCTGCTGGTCTCACTAACACCTCTACCAGCAGCAACCTGGTTTTCCCAGGTGGTCTCCCCTACTGGCTTCACTTCTCTGAATGAAGAAATTTTCATGTGCACCTTTATGCTCCGGCCCAGCATTTTATTTGATTTATACCTGCATTTTATTTGATTTATGCATACGCGAGGATCCGCATACAGTGCATGTTATACAAATTTTGTCATCAGAATAGGGCAAGTCTACGTGCATCACCAGATTTTTATAACTGCACATACTTTTAACGCGTAGGGTGTGGATGCACTTACTGGAGAATGTAGTATGTAGCCCAGGAGATGCATTGCATTTTGTCACAATGCGCAGGCATCAAACATCTGTGTAAGAGTCAAAAATACTATGGTTTGCAAGTATGTGCGTTTGATTGTGTGCATATTTTCACATGTAAAAAATTAACTATACTCTGGGCTTATATTAGTCTGAATGTGCACGTCTAATTTTAAGTTACATGCAAAGAAGTGAAAAATGTTGATTTTGGTCGAATTGAAGGTTTCCATGAAATTAACTACATTAACTAATTTCCGCCAGCCATTTTTTGAAAGATTCCCGCCAGCATTTTTTTTGTGATTTTCACAAGTTTTACAAAATGCCTTCCAGGAAAATTTTCTTCTAAAAACATATAAACATACAAATATATCAAATGAAAGAACAGACCGTCTGTAAAACAATAAACAAACAAACAAAATGGGAAAAAAACGCTTCATCCTATCTATATTTTTTCTCTGCTAATAAAAACATATATAGGTATTTTTCTTTGAAAATACAAATATTTAGCTAAAAGCTGTAATAATTGCATTTTGGTGAAGGAATTTTGTTAGAAATCAGATTCAGAACGATTATCAAAACATACACAGAGTTTAAAATTTGTAAATACGTTTTGGCTTCAGTTTTTTTTCATAAATTGGGTAAGTGAGATAATCACGGTATTCCAGATTAACATAAACATTTTTCAGAAACATGTTTTTTATGCAAATGTTTTCTCTTAATTGACAAGATAACTAGTCAATGGCGGGGAAAGAGTTAAGCTCTCGTCCAGCAATCCCAATGCTCAGAATAGAAATTACACATCTAAAATTATCTTTATTGAGATTTTTAAATATTAACTAATACAAAGGATGTATGTCCATTGGAAGCAAAGGACTTGCACGTTTGATGTTTTGGTTTTAAAACATGCAGAAATTAAAAAATAAAGTGCAGGACTTGATGTTAAAAGAGTTATTAAGAGCAATAAGACATGAAAACGATCTTACTTGCGTTGACAATTACTTGATTTTTCTCAACATTTTCTTTGTTGACTCTACGAACTTCAAACAGGTGTAGCTCTGTAATTTTTTGTTCAACAAATTCCAACAAATCATTCATCAATTTGAAGGAATAGGGAATGTGAAAATAACAATAATAACTCAATTTTTTTTATTTGCTCATTGCGACTCAAAAGGGTTCACATATGTGAATGCAGAAATCCTCATTTTGTGTGCATAGAGTTGGTCTAACCAATATGTCTCATTTTACTTGTCATTCCAAGAGGGTATTCCAGAACCTATAATGGGTTTGGAACGGCATACGCATGAGTCAGTGCTGAGAAGATTTTCATTTTGGGAATAAATTTTCTTTTAATTTATTTCAGCCTGTTTCCTGATAAACAGAATGGAAAAATCCGTTTTGAGAAAGCTGTGCGCTGGCAGGTTGGCTCTGTATTCCTCATGCCAAGCGGTTCTGGCAGAAAGTGTAGCGTCTGGTGTTTTAGTCTTTTGAGAAGAGCAAGGTCAGTGGTATCCAGAGGGCAGTGAGGAAAGAGCTGATGAATGCAGCTCAATTTAAAACACATTTCAGTCTGTGTAGGAAGAGATTACATAGTCATATGTTTGGGGCTTTCTTTTGTATCTAATTGAGAAGAGCGGCCTGTAGGCTAGTTATGCAAATCTAAGAAGAAAAGAGAGAACGTGACCTCCCATCCTGTGCAGAAACTATAGCTCCAGAGTTGATTTTTTATTTTTTAAGCAGGGTGTGGTGTTGAACCCCTCAGGGTCTTGTATTTCGACCCAAGATCCCACCTCACCCTGATTCCGTAAACCTTACTTTGTGTCTCTGTACATGTTTATATGTAGTTGTATACACAGCTGTATATACTTACTGCAATGTGTACATCCGTACATAACTCTCCGGCACACTCTATCCTTATGTTTTATTTTTCATTTCAGTAATTTCCTGTTCCTGTAAGCATATACAGCAATAAATGTGAGGCTTGATCACTGTATGACAGGTTGATGGTGAGCAGCCAGATCTGGGCCAGATCCACACCGAATCCACGCCAAAGTCAGCGTCTCTGAGCCGGATCCGGCCTGGAGTCGTCTGCTGTCTGGGAAAGTTTAAATATAATTTTTACTGACTGTATCTTTTTTGTCTTTTAGGGGCTGTTCAGAGCTTTATCGTATCCCTATGGTTGAGTATAAGCTGGACAGTGAAGGAACTCCCTGTGAATACAAGACTCCCTTCAAACGAAACACCACTTGGCACCGCGTGCCCACCAGCGGTCAGTCCCACCCTCGCGGATCCCCTACCCAAGGTCCCGATCGCCTGCCCGGTCAACAGCTCCTCCAGCACACACAGGGCTCCATCCCTCGCAGCACTTCCTTTGACAGAAAGCTCCCGGATGGACACAGGTATGTGCGTCATCTCATACTCTAACTAATAACACTTTGTGAAAAGATATGCTACTTCTTATCATACTGATAAACATTTATAGACAACTGTGAATATTGAAAAGTTAAAATTGGAGATTTATTGTTTGTGACCCATCATACCTGTCTAATAGAGACTCACCTTGGTTGCTATTGGCACTTTTCCATTGCACAGTACCCCACTTTGGCTTGGTTAGCTTTTCCATTGAGTTTATTAACACTTCGGAATGGGAGGGATTATAGGCGGGTCGTTATATTTGCGCTGCCTACTGCTGTGACATCATACAAGTGAGAGCGTCGTTGTACATTCCCATACATTTATTTATTTCTCAGTCTGCCACAAAATTAAAATTGACCAGCACAAATAGATGTGTGCACATTGCGTTTATCACTACCTCTGTCTTACATGACCGTTTCTGTACAAACACCCGTGGCGTCAGTCGACTCGCTCCGCTGAACCTCATTTAAGTTGAATTTAAGCATATATGCGGACGTGCGCATCACGAATGTGCCGCCACAAACTGCAAGTCTGGAAGAAAACTGTTATGGTGTTCCTGATTCTCAACCTGTAGATGTTTTCATCGCTAAAAGGGAGTTTGGGGAGTTACAGCAAAGAACAGATGACAACAGGTTTACTCGAGACAGCACAAGCTAGCATGAAGGTAAAGCTATTCTTTTTTTGCATCATGTTTGGTATCAGTTGGGGTTGCTTGGAACCCCAATCGAGGTGGTACTAAAAAAATCATCAGGTACTACGTACTGCACCTAATGGAAAAGCCCCCAAAAGCAAGCTGACCCGACCTAAACCGTAGGGTACTATGCAATGTAAAAGTGCCATAATTGCTGATACTTTTTATCCTCTTTCCTTAAGTATTTACATCTTTCTTTATTGTATCTTTTTAAAGTGATTTTCTAGAGCTGTCCGTAGTGTCACATGAGTGCAGTAGCGTGAACCCGTTGTCCCTCCTGTGAGGCAAATAAATGAAGCAGATATATTCAGATTCTCTGATCACAGATGCCAGGAAAAAGTAGGGCAGAATTACGGTGTTAAAATTCATGAATAATACAGGATGGTGGAGGAAATGTGAGAGCCACTGATAAACCTTTTATTGTGGCTATTCTGACATTTACATGCAAATGTTCTCTCAGGTTTTATAGTTTGGTGAACGCACAAGGGATTTCGACAACAATTAGACTCGGCCTCAGGCGTTACACCCACGTTGGCCGAACGTCTAATGCCTGGCTACGGCACTCTTAACTTTAGTGGAAGCACTTCAGCAGATTTGTCGTCCTCTGATTGGTTAGATTATACAGGATTTCTGAGAGACATTGGTTGATACTGTCATAAACATTTACCTTGCCAGAAAGTAAAAACACTTCCCTGCCAATGACAAGTTTTTACGGCAATCTCAATTATCTCAGCTTTTTGTTCAAAAATTTTTTTTTTTTTGAAGAAATCTACCCATATTTGAGAGGTGATAAAAAGAGAACAAATTAAATTTTTTTGCTGTTGTCGTTTAGCGGCAGAGGGTTTGTGCTTTTATTTAATATATTGTATGTTTATATATTTTAAGAACATTTTCTGAAAGGCATTAAACTTTTGTGAAAAAAATCATGGCGCTGGCTGGCAGGGAAAGAGTTACTGTGCTCTCACACCAGGCGCGAAAGAGGCGGCAAGCTCGAGTAATATACATGTTAAGTCAATGCAAAGACGCGAATATTCATCCTGCGGCGTGGGACGCACGGAAGTTGAAAAATCTGAACTTTGGCGAAGATCCGCACTGCGTTAACCAATCAGGAGCTTGCTCTACTAGTGATTACAGGAAGCGAGCGAAGTCGCAGAAGCCCCTCCCATGACGCGAATTTTTGCGTGAATGTCTCGAATGACAATTTAATGCACGGCTTTCACGTGAGAATGAAGCGAGTAAACTCAAAATGTTCAAGCGTCCAACTACGTGCGAAAAGCGTGTGTTTGCCACCTATACCGCGTCTGGTGTGAACGCAGAGTTAATATGACATAAATATAAAGTCAAGATATATAAACTGCAAAACCGATTATAACTTCATTTCTCTCACAGCCTCAGTATGTTCATGTTGCACTGTTAGTTACAGTGTCACCAGCGAGATCCATACCTGACTTTGCTATTTTTTCGTTTCTTTATTTTTCGTAACATAAAATCTCAAGCTTCTTTCATTCCCAGGAACCCTTTTCTGCAGTTTTATGTGCAGTTTATTTTTCCTTGCTCATGACTTCATGAACTCTTCTGCATGTGATCCTTTGTTTAGTATGCAGCGGGTATCTCTAGCAGTTATGGTTTATTATAATTTGGTCATTTGTTGTAACTCAGAAGCCCCTCGTGGTGTTGATGACCTTTCCTGCCTCTTCGGTGAGATCCCATGTGGAGAACTAAGGTCTCTCTCTTTCTCTCTACACTGTTTTTTCAGAAAGGACTGAGGAAGAGTTGGAAACCAGTGGTGTGTTTCTGGATTAAATGCAATTTAGAGTATACAACAATGTTTATATTAATTCACTATGCGCACAAAGTAAATATATCTCGTTGAGTTGCAAAGTTTTATGTTACTGAACATCCACTGGTATCCACTGGTCTTACTTTAGAGGAAACTTAGATGGTTTGCATATATTTGTTTGTTTCGCATGCAAGTATTTTTTAAAGAGGAGTTCTGGACCTGCTTTGACTCATTTGAGAGACCTTCACTGGTTTTTATGGGTATATACACAGGTGGACAGTACTGGTCTCCATTGAGACCTTTAGCTGTGAGGAAATACAACCCATCTCCGAAAATGTCAGCTGCTCTTGGCTTTCACGGCCGGTGCTTTTGTGAGGTGTCACATGATTGGATTACTGATGGTTTGGTAGAGAGATTCCCTGCAGGCTGACATTGTGTACTCTGACCCAAAACTGCCATCGACAGAGACTTGTATATCAGCCATCAACTCATTTTTCTTAATCTGATCTTTCTGTATACAGGATATGGTCAATAATAGAAGTTCAGGTTTATACAGGTGCAAGACAACATAACAATGAGAAAAAGCTGCAGAGAACATCATTCATAAGTGTTCTTTGGAGCAACAATGTGTTGAATTGAATTTCTCAGAATTAATGATCACTTCTGCTGTAGTTTAATGGACACTCCGCATGAAAACAGCTGCCATGAGAATTCAAACTCATCTACGTCTTTACTTGTTCCCACACTATAGGAATGTACAGGATATAGAGAACCCACAGATCTCATCCTGCAGTAAAGAAGACACGTCTAAACACTATCGTAGTTCACCCAGTAACCAGTCATCATCGAGTGACCCAGGACCCTGTGGAAGTGCCACCTGGAACCCGCAGACGGGATATGATGGGTAAAACACACATGCATTACTCAAATATATTGAAATTTCATTATTAATATTATTTTTGTATTTATTTATTTAATTTTGATTATTTTAGTTTTATTAAATGTATTAAAGTTTATAGGTGCCACAGAGTGCATTGAAAAAACATGTTAAATTGTTCTCTGATATCTACATAGAAGGTATGAGGATAAAATGATCTAGAGACGGTTTTTCATGTCCATTTACAACCCTAGGATTTGCCCCCAGAATGAAATGGTCTTTTATTATCTTATTTGAAAGGGTCATGTGTGTGTGTGTAAACGGACCTTATGTTTGAGCCTGAATTAGATGAAGAAATGGAATTTAAGGAATAATCAATTATTTGGAGATTGTTAATGGATATTTTAAGTTTGTGTTTTTTTAGTATGGACCTGCAAAACGTAACTGTAACGTCAATAGTAGAACTTGAGCCTAAACGTTAGCATATAGCATTAACTAGCATATAGCTTTAACTTAACAGTCACAACTTTGTATTTAGTATTGTAACAACATTGTAGTTAATTTAATTTGTAATTTACTTTTAGGGGCGTACATCTCGACTGTAGCGTCACAGTTGGTGTTATGTTAAGATTGTCCTGTTTTCGAGCGGTCTATTGCAGGCACAAGGTTTACATACTGTAGGAAGCAGGAAACAATTGTGTTTGAGGCTCATTACCTAACCCAGTCTCACGAAATTACATACCTATATAGTCACGTAAATTTTTTATTATTTTTTGTGATACTGTCACGAATGTCTGTGTTTTTCGTGATCGTATCACGAATTTCTGTCACGTATTGGTTACTCAACAGCTTTTTCCTATTTTCAAACCATTGTCGCTGGTTTAGGGTTAGATTTGGTGTTTGCTTTAGGATGTCATTTTAAGTATTGGTTTATACTATTTTTTCCAGATCTTTTTTTATGTTTTCTGATTTTTAAACTGTTGTCTCATGGGGTTTGGGTTAGAGTTGGGTTTGGGTAAGGATGTCATTTTATGTAAATCTAACCCTAAACCGAAGCAACAATGGTAAGAAAATAGGTCAAAACAGTTGAGTAACCAATAAGTGACAATGAAACAGAAATTCGTGATACGGTCACGAAAAAACGCAGAAATTCGTGACAGTATCACAAAAAAATAATAAAAAAATTTACGTGACTATAGGTACATCATTTTGTGAGACTGGGTTACAGGCCAATAATAAAAACTCTTATTATTCATCTATTCCTAGATAAATGCAGTTTTACATTCTATGGCACCTTTAAATAGATTTACATTTGATTATTAATTACATTTATTTAAGTATTAAAGGGATAGTTCGGCCAAAAATGATATTCAACCCACGATTTACTCACCCCCAAGCTGTCCGAGATGCATATGTCCATCATTTTTCAGACAATCACATTTTCAGTTATTTTAGAAAATGTTTTAGATCTTTTAGTTTATTGAATGTAAAGTTACGGGGTCCACGTCCTTCAAGTCCAAAAAATGTGCATCCATCCTTCACAAAAGAAATCCAAGCGGCTCCACGATGATAAACAAAGGTCTTATGAGGGTAATTCGTGTTTTTTTAGAAATATCCACATATTAAACTTTATAAACAAAAATAACTAGCTTTCGGTAACGCCGCAATCTTAGACTCTTTTCTTGGTGACATATGACAAATTCGGAGGGCGGGGGCAAAGAGCAGCAGCGAAACCTCCGTAAACTGCGTACGCTCTCATCTTGAATGCGGACGCGACTAAGATGCAGACGTTACCGGAAGCTAGTTATTCTCATTTATAAACTTTTAAATTTGGATTTTTCTACATCAACACCACGCGGATTACCCTCAAAAGGCCTTTGTTTATCATCGTGGAGCCATTTGGATTTATTTTGTGAAGGATGGATGCACATTTTTTAGACTTGAAGGACGTGGACCCCGTAACTTTATATTTGATTAACTGAAAGATCTAAAACATTTTCTAAAATAACTAAAAAGTGTGTTTGTCTGAAAAATGATGGACATACGCATCTCGGACAGCTTGGGGCAGAGTAAATGGTGGGTTTAATATCATTTTTGGCTGAACTATCACTTTAATACTAAAAAAAATGTAATAAATAATACATGTAAATCTATTTAAGTTCTTGTATTAGTATTGTATATTTGTATTTTATAAGTAATAACATTGTTTTAACTACCACAAAATCTATTTATACATCTAGTATTTTTAAATTACCATTTTACATCTACATTTATGCATTTGGCAGATGCTTTTATCTAAAGCAACTTGCACTGCATTACAAGCAATACATTTAGTTAATATTTGGGATTGATTCGTTCATGAGAGGCTAAACTTTGTGCACTGTGTGTTCCTCTCACAGGTGTCAATCACCTGTCCTCCATGACCGCTCAGCTGAATCCCAGGGCATGATGGGAGATGGAGAGATGCTGAGGGAACGAGAGCCCACTCTCGAGAGAACACGGTCCGCAGGTGGGGTTCAAAAGGTCTTTTAGTTAAACATCTTTGCTGAGATTACACTCTGTCATTCTTTAAAAGCAGATCATTAAGGTGGTCCATCTGAGGTTTTTATCAGCTTGGTCCAAGGTGGTCTACCATAAATGACCAACTAGAAACCTCTTTATAAACCAGATTCCATCTGAAGTCATGCTTATCTGGATTCATCTTCAATCTTTGTCTTCACAGAGGCCAAATGGCACGTCCCCTCCACAAAAATCCTCAACTCTCTGAAGGAAAGGGGCAAAGATTCACCTAACAAGTTGACACGGGTAAGACTCTCCACACCCTACAGAAACATGAATATCTTTGATAAATTCATGGTTATCATAGTGTAAAAAGGCAGCGTTTGAGGTTGTGATGTTGGGTTCATTTACAGGACACAAGAGAGAGAAAGAATGAAAGAAAGAAAGAAAGAAAGAAAGGGAGAGAGAGAGGGATGGGAGTATATTTGTGTGTGTTTGGGTTTGAAATCATGTGGTTTATTTATAATTTGATTGGTTACTTGGCTAGCCAGCAGAAGATTGTATTTGTTTATATAAAATTGTATGTTTATAAATGCTGGACTGATTTATTATAGAGGGAAATTCCTACTGGGAAATTTGCAGTGGGAATGCCTGCATGTTTAGCTTGATTTATGCCTCTCAAGCCAAATCAATAAGTTTATTTTTATTTATTTTCCTTACTAAATATACAAAAACAGTTATGATTAAAGTCGTATAATTTGTTTTGCTGAAAAGTTTCTTGACCTTTGCTGAAAAGCTACTTGACTTGCCTCACATAGCAACTAAACCCATAGTAAGAGTACACTATCTGTTTGTCCAAACAATGGGGGACAAGAGAACCTGTTTGATTTTTCCCTCAATGTGTTTCTTCACTTTCCTCATGTTTTGAAAAGTTCTTTAAGTGATCTTTAGGGTGTTAACATGAGAAACAGGCAGACAGAGCCGTCGTGAGGCCGCTGGTTTTGCTGTCATTGTGCGTGCGTGTCAGTCTGATGAATGAATGGAGATAAGGTCACAATGCCCTTGGTGCTTTAGTTTATCAGCGACATATTCATGTTTGTCTGTCCGTATCTCTCACCTTGAATGTTAAATTTGCCCAATATCACATTCTCCTGCTGCTCTTAAAACACTCGACCACTGCCGCCCAGTTCACGCTGAATTACTGTCGGTTGACACAGAACAGCAGGAGACCAGAGAGACCACAGACTCCTGTAGCGCAGCTGTGCATCCAAAATACAAACTACATAGGAAGCTAAACATCATCCTGTCTGTAATGGAACCTCATAAGTGATTTGAAATGATCTACATAGAGCAACACAGCTAGTTAACTGGTTCATTATTACATATTAAAAAGGAAGTATTCGGGTGATTCTCACGAAACCATTGAAACACCACGGCACTAATGATTTTAGCTTTAAAATGTGTAATATAGTAACATTAAAAAGCATCAGAATTAACACAATACTGTGTTCTACCTTGCACAATGTGTGATTTCAACATAAGAATTTATAATTGGAAATTTTATCTCATTTTCTGCTGAAATTCTCATTACCGCAATGTGTCCGACTGTGTTTGAACATGCGTTATGTTGTAATTTAATCAAATTAACACAAAAATATTAAGAAAAAAAATAAATGGATGTTTTGCTAGACTACTTTAGATGACAGAAAAAATATTTACTGAATATTCATGTATAATAATAATGAAGAAAAATTAGGAAAATGATGTGTCCATGCCTGATGTTCTCATCCTCCGCAACACTTTTTGAGAACAGTTTAAGCACACATACAGAATTTTAATAAAGTTTGATTTTGAGTGACCAAGCACATGGACCAGTTACTTCAAGATGGCTACCAGGTAAGATCATTTTTTTACAGTTAATTTGAAATATTGTCTTGTCAGAATGCTTACACGACATTTTGATTATCATTACCACAACAGATGCTTATTAAATGTTAATTTAATTAATAGAAGCATAATACTTTGATTTTAAATGCATGTGCAGAATCTCCAAATTATGTTCTTTCAGGTTTGTCATGTCATTTTGAAAATATGTCAGTGTTAATGTTTTCTGACTGTTACGGTAATGAGATTTTTTAGGACAAATTTTTTAAATTATGTTACAAAAAGTGTTAAATGATAAGTAAAAGTTTTTAAATTAATGTTCCCATTTACTCCAGACTTTGTTTTTCAATGTATGGTGGGAAAAAAGTAAATTTAAGCAATTTTTACATTTTCATGCTTGACATTTTTAAAACCAAGTTTTCGTGAGAATCACCCATTCAAATATATGAATATAGAGAGGACTGTGCTGTTTTTCCACAATGTCACTCTTGAATAAATTTTATTTAGATTTTTACAGCTTGGCAGCTTGACAGAACATACATATCAGAACAAAACGTAGTCTTAAAGGGACACTTCACCCATTTGCATTAATCTTTGTATAGTTAGAGATCCAGTCATGTTTTTGAATAGTCGTGCATTATTTCCTCAGTTGCTGCTGAGACAGGAGAAATACAGATTTCAGTGTTGCACTTCCTTCTTTTAATGATGTAAAAATCATCATATTGTATCATTGAAAGAAGGAAGTGCTAAATCTTTGTTGAAGGAGTGAGACTACAAACACCCCTTTTCTTGGTCAAATAGGCACCAAATTCGAAATGTATCTTACATATCAACTACAAATATAACACACTTTCAATAATGATTAATGTTTTTATGGGTGAAATGCTCCTTTAAAACTGTATAGGAATAAAAGCAAAAAACTATGGAGAAAAGGAAAATGACATGTAATATATTACAACAAAAACAGAAAACGGGAGAATAATATATAAATTATCATCATTTTACCAAATAAACATGTAAGTGTATTAAGCCGTGTGTCCACCAAAGCGTTTTTATCGAGCGTTTTTTTTTTTTTGTTATTGGAGTGCCGTGTTTCCCCCAAAAAAACAGCAGCTAGCTGGAGAAGACGGTGAGCATTATTTCCGATGTGATCAGCAGACGTTCAGCGTGTCCTATGTGAAAGCCACATTACGAGTGAGCGAGCTGACTGTGACAAGATGGCCGCCAGGTGCAAACGTCGACCTCCATTGGCCAGCAGCGCGGACAAGACATCTAGCCTTTATTGTGTATATCTATGCCCACAGTTGGCGTTAAAAAAGAGCATGTGTCATTTTCAGCCGTGTTTAAAAGCTTTGGTGGAGTCTTTAAAAACATATTTTTTGTCATGGAGAGCCTTATTGAGTCTGTTTAGTGTGAGTTTGCAGCTGTAGGATTAGAAAATCTGAGTGCGGAATAATAGATTCAGTATTTGTCTCATTATCTACACTAATCTGAATGTTTTTACTTAGTGATTATTTTTGATCGGAAATACAATTGCTTTTGTTTATTTATTTTTCTACATTACACTTTTTGTGTTTAAAGTAGTTTTTCTTCCATTTGTTGCGGTGTGTGATGCTGTAAGTCACGATCACATGGCTCGTCTCCTCTGCACTCCTGATTTATTACGTCTATTGTGTGCACACTAATTAATGAATACAGAAGATATTTGCATATATTACCGGTCACAGAATTATTCATTAGCTCAGATTAATGAGTTCTTCTGTCTTGCAGTGTGCATTGGGACATGAGTACTGATGTGATGTCACGTGATAAAGTATGACAGGTGACACAAATATGCCAGCAGGCGCAATGCGTACTTTTTAGACAATGAGACAATGTGCATTCTTTATTTGAGATGCAAATGTATTTTTTGGCTATGCATTATCTCAAAACCAAATTAGTTAGCATATAGAACACATACACATGCTTTTCGGATGGATGCTGGGTTGATGAAAGTGCTCAATGTACCAAGTTTCTTAATGTTATGGTGATTTAAAATTGCTGGGGTCCCTCTTAAAATAAGTAAACTGTATGCAGTTTCTTTGATTTGTTTGTCTGCCAGGTGAAAATATTTTTTAAAGTTTATTATTACTTTAAATATATTTAAAGTTTATTATTAATAGCTTTTTTATTATTAATTTAGTTATTTATAGCTCTAGGCTAGAAGGGATACAGCAAACGCCAAAATCTTGCAAAATGTTGGGTATAGGTGTAGGGGAAGGAAAGCCGTATAGGCTTGCACAGGTACACTTTAAAACATCCTATCTGTGATAAAAAAGGAAAATAAAAATCAATAACATTCAACTATAATAAAAACACACCGATACATAATGAGCGGAGTAAAGAATTAGGAATGTTTTTGTCAGAATTAAAATATGGAGGCGTTCTCTTTAAACTGTTGTAAAATGGGTTTTGAAAATAAAAAATAGGGGTGGGGGGTTTAAGATGGAGGAAAAGAAATGTAGGCTTTGAAATTAAGGAAAAGATAATAAACATTCTTTGGGGTTTGGGAACAAAAAACCTTGAGGTTTGGATTAGGAGTTAAGGTAAAAAACCTAAAACATTGGGATTACAGGATTCAAGGAGTTGGGATTAGAAAAGGAGTGGGTGGGGTTTAGAAAGAAAAAAAGGTTTGGGTGTAGGATTTGTAATGAAACCCTCGGTTCTGGCTAGATGGGATACAGCTATGGCCTAAATGGACGAGCTTCAGTACAAGTCATTGTTTAATGCTCTGTCTGGTGTTTGTTTAACTAAACATAAGAATGAATAATAGTAACATATGTCTTAGCAAACAATAAATCATTCATGTTTCCTGTCTGTGTGTGTATTTGTCTTCCTCCAGCAGGGCGGCGATAAGAACTCCAGTCACTCCAGCAGTAACACACTGTCCAGTAACGCCTCCAGCAGTAACAGCGATGAAAAGCACTTTGGCTCCGGGGACCTGATGGATCCAGAGATGTTGGGTCTTACCTACATTAAAGGAGCCTCGACGGACAGCGGCATCGATACCGCCCCTTGTAGCATGACACCCGGCGTAGCCAGTGCATCCGTGGCCCGCGTCATGCTGCAGGCTCGGGGAGCATCCGATCCGGGTCACCCGTGGACTCCAGAACTGACGGAGGAAGTGTCTGTAGAGGAGGAGCACAGCAGACTGTACCTGCCTCAAGGTTACGCGGCGGCTCTGGCAACAGGACACGCGCATGCAGATGGGAGGATGGGAGACCCAAACGAGATCTCACCTCATTCAAGGTAAGTAAAAAAGAGAGAGAGGTGATGTTTATGTGTGTCTTGAATAAATCTTGTGATCTTTGACTAAACACAGTATGGTTTTATAGCAATGGCAGCATACATTCACCTAAAGGATTATTAGGAACACCAGTCTAATACTGTGTTTGACCCCCTTTCATCTTCAGAACTGCCTTAATTCTATGTGGCATTGATTCAACAAGGTGCTGAAAGCATTCTTTAGAAATGTTGGCCCATATTGATAGAATAGCATCTTGCAGTTAATAGAGATTTGTGGGATGCACATCCAGGGCACGAAGCTCCCATCTGGTGACTGTGGGGGCCATTTTAGTACAGTGAACTCATTGTCATGTTCAAGAAACCAATTTGAAATGATTTGAGCTTTGTGACATGATGCATTATCCTGCTGGAAGTAGCCATCAGATGATGGGTACATGCATGGGGGTCATAAAGGGATGGACATGGTCAGAAACAATGCTCAGGTAGGCAGTGGCATTTAAATGATGCCCAGTTGGCACTAAGAGGCCTAAAGTGTGCCAACAAAACATCCCCCACACAATTACACCACCACCACAAGCCTGCACAGTGGTTATAAGGCATAATGGATCCATGTTCTCACTGTTTACGACAAATTCTGACTCTACCATCTGAATGTCTCAACAGAAATCGAGACTCATCAGACCAGGCAACATTTTTCCAGTCTTCAACTCTCCAATTTTGGTGAGCTTGTGCAAATTGTAGCCTCTTTGTCCTATTTGTAGTGGAGATGAGTGGTACCCAGTGGGGTCTTTTGCTGTTGTAGCCCATCCGCCTCAATGTTGTGTGTGTTGTGGCTTCACAAATGCTTTGCTGCATACCTTGGTTTTACAGAGTGGTTATTACAGTCAAAGTTGATCTTCTATCAGCTTGAATTAGTCAGCCCATTCTCCTCTGACCTCTAGCATCAACAAGGCATTTTCACCCCTAAGGGCTTCCACATACTGGATGTTTTTCACTTTTCATACCATTCTTTGTAAACCCTAGAAATGGTTGTGCTTGAAAATCCCAGTAACTGAGCAGATTGTGAAATACTCAGACCGGCCCGTCTGGCACCAACAACCATGCCACGCTCAAAATAGCTTAAATCACCTTTCTTTCCCATTCTGACATTCGGTTTGGAGTTCAGGAGATTGTCTTGACCAGGACCACACCCCTAAATGCTTTGAAGCAACTGCCATGTGATTGGTTGATTAGTTAATTGCATTAATGAGAAATTGAACAGGTGTTTCTAATAATCCTTGAGTGTAGATTAACCTACCAGATAAAATTAAAGGAATGTTAAAAGCATAGAAATGTGCACTTTATCATCTGCTATCAGTTACTGTTAATAAATATGCACATATTCTTTCAATTACAAAAAAAAACAAACACACATCCAGCTGTGTAAATAGTTTGTAGGGCTGGATGTTTTGCTTATCCAGCTAGGTATATTCACTTTTTGATAAGAGGACCACTGTTTGCATCTTTTTATTTTTAAAAGTCAGCAGACCTTGTTGGGTAAACTGATCGCCTCACCGGTTCTGGTGCAGGACACTGCTAGGAAACATGGGATGGTCTCCCACCATTGACATGCAGCCCATTGTGAGATTTTATAGAAGAGAAAATTGCTTTATATGTTTTGGTGGATGCATATTCTAGTGGTTGATGTCCAGGCAGATCGTGCAATTCAAAGGACATTTAAGTGCAACATAAGGGGGAACCTTGTGTATACCATTTAAATGTTGACATGCGTTATTTTCCATCTACACTGTGATCTATGCTGATTTTCATGCCAGGAAAATCATAAGTAGACATGCTTGCAAGTTATAAATAGAGACAGAGAAGTTTCTAAGAAATCCTTGAGTTCATTTTGAGACTGACAGGCATCGTCTTGTAGAAAGGTCAGGGTCCTGCTTCAGGCGTGCTGTCTTTTCTTGTATATGTGTGTTTTTTTGGAGTGCATGTTTGATGGCATCTTTCAGATGCCCAACAGAATGGCAACATACTGTACAATCCACCCGCTGTCCTTATAAAAAATCAAGATCAGAGCTTAGTCGTATTGGAACACATTTGTATTTTCTCCTTTAATCTGACTGCTACTGTCATGCCACAATGAAACAGTTAAAAAGGTCTGTCAGACAGTTTGATGATTAGTTCTCATGTTACTTTATCTCACCTGTGCTGGTTGGCATCACTGCAGTCCGTTGCCGCCAAGCTCCAAGTTAACGTCCTCTCCGGAGAGATCCAGAGCCTACAGTAGCCATGAGCCACTGCCCGGCACCGAGACCCACAAACGGGCCGACAACAGACCAGTCACGGAGGAACCCCCAAATCTGTCCGAGTGTGGGTGAGTGTGTGTGCTGGTGATGTGTGTGCAATGATGATGGTTTACCCATCTATTTTTTTTTAAACCACTGTATGAGCTTACTAGAATTTTTTCTGGTGTGATTTACTCTTGGGCATTGCGGCACACACAACAGACCTCAAAGTCTCCAGAGCATGTAAACCAGTGGTCTCCAACATTGTGCCCAACAAGTAAAATAAAATAAATAAATAAGTTTGAAAGGGGCAATAAATAGGATTTACCCCATCTAGTGGTGAAATTGTATTTTGCATTCAAACAAACAGTGCTCTCCAGTGCCTCGCCTTTCCAAATGCGTGTTGCAACTACGGTATCCGTTATGTAATCACTGATCTCCTTGTCCGTTGCTACTGGTTCACGTGTTCTGAATGAAAACGCGTTGTGGAAACGCGTTGGTAGGTTAGTGCTTTTTTGTCCCTCTCTGCTATTATAGGTGTATCAATACAGCGGAACGACATGGAAGCCTCCTTGAACTTCAATGTAAATAAAGAGAAGAAATTCTAAGCTTAAAAAGAAAAGTCAGATCATTGGCAGAGGTCATTTGACACCAAAGAGGACATATTTATGAATAAAGAGATTGATTTTGATTAATAAAACACTTAAATCCTACTTACAGTCCCTTTAAAGGAATAGTCTACTCATTTTCAATATTAAACTATGTTATTACCTTAACTAAGAATTGTTGATACATCTCTCTATCATCTGTGTTCGTGCACGTAAGCGCTGGAGCGCGCTGCGACGCTTCGATAGCATTTAGCTTAGCCCCATTCATTTAATGGTACCAATCAGAGATAAAGTTAGAAGTGACCAAACACATCAACATTTTTCCTATTTAAGACGAGTAGTTATATGAGCAAGTTTGGTGGTACAAAATAAAACATAGCGCTTTTCTAAGCGGATTTAAAAGAGGAACTATATTTTATGGCGTAATAGCACTTTTGGGAGTACTTCGACTCGGCGCAGTAACACCCTCCCTCTCCCATTATGAGAGTGAGAAGGGGAGCGGACTTTTTAGGTGAGTCGAGGTACTCCCAGAGGTGCTATTACGCCATAAAATATAGTTCCTCTTTTAAATCCGCTTAGAAAAGCGCTACGTTTTATTTTGTACCACCAAACTTGCTTGTATAACTGCTCGTCTTAAATAGGAAAAACGTTGATGTGTTTGGTCACTTCTAACTTTATCTCTTTTTGGTACCTTTGAATGAATGGGGCTAAGCTAAATGCTATCGAAGTGTCGCAGCGCGCTCCAGCGCTTACGTGCACGCACACAGATGACAGAGGGATGTATCAACAATTCTTAGTTAAGCTAATAACATATTTTAATATTGAAAATGAGTAGACTATTCCTTTAAGTAGACTATATCAAATGTAGCCCTCCAGATTGTTGTGGTTGCCCCTGCTCACAAAAAGGTTGGAGACCCCTAATGTAAATCTTAAAATAAATCTACTTTTAAAGAGGCTATGTTTTAATTTTCTTAACGTTAGTGGTTAGGTTGAGACTTCGATTGAATCCTGTCCTTAAGCTTGTGCCACCGTGACTCATTAAGTTTAAGAGACTCTTTATTCTTAGCTGGATTTAGCCACAGGCTGAGGTCTCTCTCCTCTTTTATCCAGTTAGTCTGTCCTCTGGCACAGTGATCAAACAGTTCCTGTTTTCAAGGACAAACCCCATCTCCATTAGGTTACAGTGAATCATTCCTCTATCGATCTGAGAATCACTGAAGCCTGCATTCAGCTCAGTGAGCCAAATCTAGATTTGATGAAAATTGGCAGTTTCTTTCTAAATCAGCTCTGTGAATTTGCTAATGTAATATACTTGGCATGTGTCTCTTTTCATTATTGATGTGTTGAGCGATGATTATTCCTTGTGGACCGAGCTATTTCTTTGTGCTGATTTTATTAAACTGCATTACAATAAATCAGGGAGTGGAATACGTCACACTCTTTAGTGAACGAATTGTACTGACATTCCTTTGATGACCCAGTTTTGTGGATTATATTTTGCAGTACTTGGAAGGCCAGAGCTGTCTTGATATTCCTCAATATAAATGTACCTACAAACTACACTTTTCTTAAAGGGATAGGTCAGCGAAAAATGAAAATTTGGTTATCATTTACTCACCCTCAAGATGTTACAAACCTGTATAAATGTCTTTGTTTTGCTTAAAACAAATGAGGATATGAAGAGTTTGGTTCCAAAATGCTATAAACGGCATCCGCTCAACCAATCACAGTTCCACACATTGTAAACAATAATGGTGGTGCTTTGAATACACACTGAATCCTAGTTTTCCTCATCTACTTTGTACTTCGTGATCAACAAACAAACAGAGATGGCGTTGATAAACCTGTAGTGGTTTTCTGTGGCAGGAAGAAACGTAAGCCATCAAAATTGAATAATTTACGTGAGAAGCACTCGGGCGAAGGAAAAATGACGGCTGTTGCTTGATCTCCCGACAGCATCAAGCTTCTGTCATGCTAACACATTGATAGAGGGGATCTTATGAAAAACTTTCCATTATTTTACTCAAAGTCAACGAAAATCAAGCAGGATCAAAACATTTTATAGCTGATCGCTGTCAAAAAAGTTCAGCAAAGACGTCCCAAGGATGACAGCACCAATGACAGTGTTCTTAATATGACAAAGTAAGTGTTTTGATTAATGCAATTAATGTTCAATTTTTTTAATCAGAGTATACCACTAGTTAACTAAATGAATATAACATTGCAAAGATGAATGCACATTTATAAATTGATTTAATAGATTTATTGCATTTTGAATTGTTTTTTTAAATAAGTTTTTATAATAAATCTTTGAAAATCAAATTATGGAATTGAATTTTTAATGTTATTATTACCTAAAGATGCTATGTGAAAGTTTGTAACAGAAAATAGTGTTTTTCATCTTGTCACTTACTTGGTATAGAAAACACATTGTTACATAAATTAGTCCAAATGGATTTATTGGGTTTTGGAACCAAACTTTTCATATTTTCACAGGGTTTTAATCTTGAAGGTGAGTAAATGATAACATTTTCATTTTTTAATTAATTGTTCCTTAACCCTGGGTTCACACCAGCCACGTTTGAGGCGTCAAATTCGTGTCTACCGCTAGGGCTGTTCGATTCCGGATTTTTTGGAATCGAGTCCGATTCCTGTTTCTGGGATCGAAAGAATCGATTTTAAGAATCGATTCCTCACTGTTATTTTAGATTCTTTTTATACCGGCACCGTGTCTAACATTGTCGCATCTTACCGTGCCACACAGCAGTAAGCTCTCCAACGTTACACCGGGCGTGACAAAAAGCGACTGTTAATTTTCTTCCTATTAGACGTGTTGTGAGTGCTGCTTGGTCATAAATATAATGAGGCATTTACTTCAGGAATTTGTCATGTCGTGCTTCCTGCGTCAGGTGTAGACAGTGGACACAGTGTAAAAACTAGGAATACTGTATGTTCACCATATGCTGTAGATTCTATTTAAATACATACATACCTACACGCACATATACATACCCTTTTTTTTGTTTTTGTCGATTGAATTATACTTCTCCTAAACTACAACGAGCAAGATCAAACTGCGCCCAGCTACCGATTTTAAATATTTCGTCTAAATCCATATATTTAGTCTTTATTTAGAACTTTATTTCTTTACCGGTGACGTGATTGTGTCTACACACAGAGCCTCATCTACCGTGTCTAGTTTGCCGTTTGAACATTTTGAGTTTACTCGCTTCATTCGCGCGTGAAAGCCACGTATGAGATTCTAGTCATCAAGACATTCATGCGGAAATTCGCGTCATGGGAGGGGCTTCTGCGACTCCACTCACTTTCTGTAATCAAGTCCCTACTAGAGCAAGCTACTGATTGGTTAATGTGATGCGTTTATCCGGTGAAGTTCAAATTTTTCAACTTGCGCGTTTTCCGCGGCAACCCTCAATTCGCGCGAATGAGGCGGAATCGCGTCTACCGCACCACGCTAAACGCATCATTCGCACCGCAAGACCTCAAGACGCGCGTCAACGCATCTTTACATAGACTTAACATTTGAAATCACTTGCGCTTGACACCTGTACCCTGGCTGGTCTGAACGCAGCATTAACTCTTTTCAAACCATTGGCGAGTTATCTCGTCAATAAAGAGAAAACGCTACCCTGCCAAAAAAAAGTTTTTTCGCAATCCATATGTCCGCTGTTTTACACTATAGGTGACATAACTTATAAAACCCTAATGCATATACAGATCCAAAAACAGTAAATACTCTGTGTATGTTTTGATCATCGTTCTGAATCTAATCTCTAACAAAAGTCCTGTACAAAAATCCAATTATCTCAGCTTTTCCGTTTAAAATATGAACCTACCCATATTTGAGAGGTGATAAAAAATAACAAATAAGATGGGATGAAAGCGAGGGTCTGTTCTTTCATTTAATATATTGTACAGGTATGTTTATATATAAACAGAAAAAATCTGGAAGGCATTAAACTTTTGTGAAAATCCTAAAAAATGCTGTCTGGCAACTTTTGAAAAAATGCTGGCGGGGAAACATCACTAACATCACTTTTTTCTCCCCGCAACACTGCTGTGTCTTTTGGGAGACTCAGATCTAGTTTACATTAGTTAACTGTGACTGACAGATGACTTTAGCATTTATGATAAACAGACTGATATGTCTGCTTTTCTATATTTATCCGAGTCTGTATGGTGTGTGTGCGTGTAAAGTAAACACTCCACAAGTCCGGCTCTCCAATAATCTGCTTTGGTTGTTTAAAACCGTACCTTTTAAATGCTATGATTGATGGTGTGGTGCGGCTGTTTTTCCCCAAATGTTATGAAAGAAACCTTGTAATGCAGTTAGCTTCTCCATTCTGCGCTTTTTTCCACTTCGGCCTTTATTTCGTGCTATGTAACGCTGCCTCTAGACAAATCATCCAGTATCACTCGCAGTTATTGCTCCAGCTAATGAAGCTTTCTTCTGTCTGCATTACTTTATAAAACAGCTGCTAACTTTGTTCTTCTCTCTTTCTTTTATCTTTGGTTTCTTTTCTCAGTGGTGCTGAAGGCTTGTTATCTTTCCTCCTTACAGCTTTAGCTGAACGCTCCAGGTATACACACATGTAACCCCACTGTGTTTGTGTTTACACTGTTAGTAAACTTTCCCCTTTGAGCTCTTTGTCCCTTCTCCAGTTTAATTCTCCCCACTCCTCTTCACTGGCTCTCCACCATCACCTTCAGTTTTTGATATATACCAGAGGTGTCAAACTCAAGGCCTTACAAATGAAGCTTACAAATTATTTTATTGTTATTATATTTTAGTGCATTTCCTGCATTGTTTTTTTTTTTTTTGCGGCCGCCAAAACAAAATTATGGCTCGCCAAAGACTTTTTTGATAATTTAAAGTAGTCAAATTTCTTTAAAAACTCACCACCATGTCATCCAAAATGTTGATGTCTTTCTTTGTCCAGTCGAGAAGAAATTATGTTTTTTGAGAAAAACATTCCATGATTTTTCTCATTTTAATGGACTTTAATGGACCCCAACACTTCACAGTTTAAATGCAGTTTAAAATTGCAGTTTCAAAGGACTTTGAACGATCCCAAATGAGGCATAAGGGTCGTATCTAGCGTAACGATTTTCAATATTGGCAAGAAAAATAAAAAATATGCACTTTTAAACCACAAATTTTTAAACCATCTTCCTCCGGTCGTGTAAGGCGCCAGTGTGACCTCTTGTAATACGTCATCACGTCAAGAGGTCATGGATGACGTATGTGAACCTACAAGCCCCAGTGTTTACAAGTGTGGAGAAAGAGGACCGTTCCGACGTTGTTGTATGTGGAATGATACTAATTAATGTCTTTGGGCCCTATTTTAACGATCTGAAACACAAGTGTGAAGCGCAAATCGCAAGTGACTTTGTGGGCTGATCTTGGTTGCTGTTGCTATTTTCCCGGCGGGAGAAATGACTCTTGCACCAGGTGCAAATCAATAAGGGGTTGGTCTGAAGTAGGTTCATTATTCATAGGTGTGGTTTGGGCGTAACGTCAAATAAACCAATCAGAACGTCATCCAACATTCCCTTTAAACGCAAGGGCGCAAGTTCCATGGCGGGTTGCTATTATTATGACGGATTTACCAGGTGCACGCCAGGAGCGGTTCACAGCCGAGGAGACCGACGTTCTTGTAAGAACAGTCAAAGACAGAGAAGTTGTTTTGTATGGGGATAGGAGAAACCCGCCCAAATCAGCGTCGGTTAAACAGGCGTGGGAGAAAATAGCCACAATTGTCTCATCAGCTGGCATCCCCATCGTTGCGCCAAGCGCTACAATGATGTCAGGAGACGGGGGAATCCCAAGCTTGCCATAAATCGGGCACGCCGTGTAACGGGAGGTGGATCTGCCTCTACACATGACCTGACGCCAGCAGAGGACATCGCTGCGTCCACCCTCCCCACTGAAAGTGTTGAAGGGTTTGGGGGCTTTGAAATCGGACCCAAGAAACGCAAGCAATCCAACCCCAAAGTACACTTACAAATCAAGTTCACATATATTAAGGTTTCTTATGAAAACATTTTAATTATTATTTACATTAAATAAACGTAATACAGCCACACAACAAACGTATGAAAATTTTTTAATCGTTATTTGCATGAGAATTTTTTAACGCAGCCACACAATAAATTAAAACTATCACCACAATGCTCACCACAATGATTTCCCTTATCTCATTTGTTAATATTTTTATTGTAACAATTTTTGATTTGCAAAAATAACTGTTGCATCTGTGTAGATTAGATAAGCAAAGTGTGTGCGTGTTGTGCACGCTATACATTATGGTCAAGCATGCGCCCTTAAAATAGCATAATGAACCACGAACCACTTATCCTAGATAAGACCCTTATGCCTCGTTTGGGATCGTTTAGAGTCCTTTGAAGCTGCAATTTTTTTAACTGCATATACATGTTGGGGTCCATTAAAGTCCATTCAAATAAGAAAAATCCTGAAATGTTTTCCTCAAAAACATAATTTCTTCTCGACTGAACAACGAAAGACGTCAACATTTTGGATCACATGGTGTAAGTAAATTATCTGGATTTTTTTTTGGAAAATGGACTAATCCTTAAGTGTTATTAAGGAGTGATAATGCTAAAAACATTCACCAGCAGAAATAGTATGAATTAACTGACAACAAAAGTCCATTTAGGGAAGTCGCGCTACTAGGTGTTTCCAACACCTCCAGGCAGTTATTTTAATCATGCAAGACTAAAGTCCTATATATTTGAATGAGGGCAGACAGATATCTCTAAAAATCATTTGCTAAAATCACAATTAAACAACATATTTCTGATACCTGGCATCAAATTTAATAAAACGTTTTGTTCTTAAGCTTAAATTGTGCTAAAACACCTTTTATTGAGGTCGCTTCAGCTACTGCCCATGCACACAGTTTGGCATGACTCTGTACATAGCCCCTCCCTCAGAGAATCATCAGTTTTTTTCCTTTGATAGTTGTTTTTTATAACTAAAAGATAGGGCTGCAACTAACAATTATTTGCATAATCGATTAATCGGATGATTATTATTTTTTGAATAATTGACTAATGTCCCCTATCCATAGCAATAGCAGTGCTCAAATCCAGTATTGCACACTTAAAAGTCAAGAAAAATTAGCTACCAAAATAAAAAGGTTTTCAGGCACACACAGGGTGTAAGGCATCAAATCAAACACCTTAAACGAATATACCAATATACACCAGGTCATTCTGGTTATTGATCCAGCTTTGACTACGAAAGTCTTGATCAATACACACATCACGTTTGACTGCTAAGTGAATTATAGATTTTTAAATAAAGACTTGTGTGATTAAAACATGTGCAAGGTTAAGCTGTGTTGATTACATTATCTCCTTCTAGAGATCATTTATTAGCCAATGACATTTAAAGACACAAACTTTGAATTTTATTTTCATGGATTTTAACTGGTGTTGTCCCGTGACCAGGACACCTGAGTTTACTTTAATATTTTGCATGTAAATTATAATATTTCATGACAAACTATATATTGTTGGAAAGGTCTAAAATGTAGTTTTCAAATTTTAAAACATTTTACAGTAATAATAATGCAGTGACAGTAATTTATTAATTTGTGACAAGAGTATGCAGCAAACCATTGACACCTAGTGGCAGTTATTGGTAAAACCACTAAAAGTCACAAACCTCAATTTTTGTGATAATTTTATGTATAAAATATATACTTTATTGCTTTTTATTTATTACAATAAATCTAAACTGCTATAACAATTTCTTTATTTATATTTAATATTTTCTTTTACGTGAAAGTTTTAGTAAAGAAATATGTTTTCCAGATTGTTTCTGCAATCTTACTGTTGGTTCAGATAGAACTGTCAGCTGATTTTGTGTATGTGTGTGTGGGTTTGTGCCGCTATCTGACAGTCGTCTTTAACACCCTGCTCGAGTCACCCAAACACTACACACTTACAGCACAGCCAATCACAGCCAGAGAATTATCAAGGTCACATCACCCGGATCTCTCAGCACATCCATCCACCTCACCCTCCACTGCTCCTTGTTCTCCTGTTTGTTACTGATGTGTTATAAACACACAAAACTACCCGTGTGAAGTGTTGGTGTGAAGCGTCAGTGTTGACTCTTCTGTGTGACACTGTGATTGACCTTTCACATTCACATCTTCTGATATCTTCATGGGTTCTTCATGTTAAACAGATTTGGTGCTCCAGTTTGCACTCTGGTGGCGTCTGCTAAATGACTAAATGTAGACCACTCACTGTCTCACAACTAGACTCGTGTAGTGTTTGTTTGGATGTTACTTATGTATATTTTAAAAAAACTAACTGAAACTGTTGGCTGTTTAATGAATTTATGTGAAAGTTCTTCAAGAGGACTCGGTATTGTGGAGCTTCAGGTGGAGATGTGATCTCTGTGTCATTCTATCGTTGTTTAATACTGTCTGTCCCCTACACATCAGACAAATGCACGTTCCCAGCATGAAAAAATAACCCTTATACCAGTAATGATCTTATTCCTCAACCTCAGGACTTACCCCTCATCTCATATTTAAAATATAAATTCTAATGTGTGTTTGACTCTGTGTGTTCCCATCAGGCAGCTGTATGCGGCGGAGGGTGCGTGCCGACTACAGGACAAGGGAAGGGATAAACTTAAGGAAGGAGGTCTTAAGCCAAGTGTGTCTAAAGATGAATTTCTGAAGATGATGGTTGAAAGCCCGACTGCAGAGAGCAGCCACAGGAAGGTACAGTATGTGCTGTGTACATGTAAACATGAAGATTGAATAGGTTTATGTAAGGAATAATTGACAATGGGCCATTGAATTATAAGAAAATAATGCACACCAAGGTGGTAATGCGGCACGACGCGAAGCGGAGTGCCGTTACACCGCAGGTGTCAGGGCTCAAAATTAACTTTTTTATTTGGGAGCACTGGTGCTCCCAACTTTAAAGAGTTAGGAGCACCAGCAAAAATTTAGGCGCATCCATCCAAAAATTAAAAAGCACCACACCTACAATGTAAATGTTAATAGATTTATTTTATTAAAAATAAAACACCACCGCCGGGCTTTACACATCATATGGCCAGCATTTAAAAGTTGGTCTTCTATTTTATTTTATTTTATTTTTGCTGCATAAATTCCTAAATGAATACCCAAATGCTGTTGAAATAGTATAGCAGCAATAATAATTTAACAATTACAGGTAACATGATTAAGATTACATAGAAAATCTAGCAAACACGTAAAACACTGATTAATTGTGACATTACAAAAAAGTGACCCTAATATAGAAGGCTAATATATATTGGTATTGATAACTGCATTACCAGGATGCTTTTACTACTAAATAGGCAATGTTTTAAAAAATACAACAAAAACATACCATCAGCATTGTCGTATTCCACGTCAACATGGGCCACAAGGATGTTTGTCGAATGTCCATTCACCAGCGCATGCGCACATACACCATCAAACACACTTTGACAGACAGGTCGGTGTCTCCATCAATAATAAACACATTTGTCATGACACGTCTTATGTTTTTGGCACTTTCGCCATGTTTAAGCAAGGTACGTCTGGCGCTTAAAATGTTTTGATTCCGCCATTAACCCCGTTTTACAGGATTTACAGTAAACACAGTAAGTTACATTTTCATAGCGGAGACACTCGAAATCTTTAAGCCACTCTCTCTGAAAGGTTTAACGTCAACTCGTATTTTCCGGTGGTGAAGTTACATTTAAATCCGGATCGTCGTAAAAATACAGTAATAACCTTAGCTGTAATAGGCTCGCTCTCGTCATGCTTGCGACGCGTTCGTCTTTTCACATTTCCGCGCTTCACGGCAACAAGGAATGGCTGACGCTCATATTAGCCAATCTGCGGTCTTCATTAAACGCAAGAACTTAATGGTGAAATTTGATTGGTTATGTATCGTTGGAGAGAACACTGAACCTGGGGCAGCGCCAGCACGCAGGATCACAATCAACTCGCGTCACAACAAAATGGGCAGTCGCACAAATGCTCCCAAATATATTTTAAGGTCGCACAGATTAAATTTCGGTCGCATATGCGACCAAAATGGTCGCAATTTCGAGCCCTGGGTGTGCATTATTTTCAAATAATTCAAAGGACCGGAGTCAATTATTCCGCTTATACCACGGTTACCACAAACATTGATCTGGTGCCTATTTTTAAGACATTTGAAAAGATAGGTGTGCGGTTTACAGAAAAATAATCAACACCCATAGAACATTTCTCAGCCAATCAGAATGCAGCATTCAATAGACCCGTGGTATAAATTACTGTATACATGTTATGATATTGTTGATTATGTGAGTACTCTGCTAAGTAGTTGGTTTGGTACAGGCCCAAGTTGAAGATATATCACCTAAAATAGTGTTTTTGTACTATACTAGGGTTAGGATGCAGTGTGGCATTTTAAAAGGGAACTTATTTTGCAAAATCCACTTTTACAAGGTGTTTTGACACAGATGTTTGTTGGCAGTGTTTGAACCCAACCACCCTACATTTAAAAAAAATACTTTTTCAATCACCACTACAACAGTCTCATTAGCCATGCTGTTTTGATGCTCTTATTAATGTGACATCACACGGATAAAGCCTCACCCACTGCAACTGACTGACAATCCTGCATTACCATAGTTTATTCCCTCAGCAAATTTGAACTAAGAGTGCTATACACTCACCTAAAGGATTATTAGGAACACCATACTGTGTTTGACCCCCTTTCGCTTTCAGAACTATCTTAATTCTACATGGCATTGATTCAACAAGGTGCTGAAAGCATTTTTTTTTTTAAATGTTGGCTCATATTGATAGGATAGCATCTTGCAGTTGATGGAGATTTATTGGATGCACATCCAGGGCAGGATGCTCCCGTTCCACCACATCCCAAAGATGCTCTATTGGGTTGAAATCTAGTGACTGTGGGGGCCATTTTAGTACAGTGAACTCGTTGTCATTTTCAAGAAACCAATTTGAAATGATTCAAGCTTTGTGACATGGTGCATTATCCTGCTGGAAGTAGCCATCAGAGGATGAGTACATGGTGGTCATAAAGGGATGGACATGGTCAGAAACAATGCTCAGGTAGGCCGTGGCTTTTAAACGATGCCCAATTGGCACTAAGGGGCGTAAAGGGTGCCAAGTAAACATCCCCCACACCATTACACCACCACCAGCCTTCACAGTGGTAACAAGGCATGATGGATCCATGTTCTCATTCTGTTTACGCCAAATTCTGACTCTACCATCCGAATGTCTCAACAGAAATCGAGACTTATCAGACCAGGCAACATTTTTCCAGTCTTTAACTGTCCAATTTTGGTGAGCTCGTGCAAATTGTAGCCTCTTTTTCCTATTTGTAGTGGAGATGAGTGGTACCCAGTGGGGTCTTCTGCTGTTGTAGCCCATCCATCCGCCTCAAGGTTGTGCGTGTTGTGGCTTCACAAATGCTTTGCTGCATACCTCAGTTGTAAAGAGTGGTTATTTTAGTCAAAGTAGCACTTCTATCAGCTTGAATCAGTCGGCCCATTCTCCTCATCAACAAGGCATTTCGCTCACAGGACTGCCGCATACTGTATGTGTTTCCCTTTTCACACCATTCTTTGTAAACCCTAGAAAGGTTGTGTGTGAAATCCCAGTAACTGAGCAGATTGTGATTGCCATGTGATTGGTTGATTAGATAATTGCATTAATGAGAAATTGAACAGGTGTTCCTTAAGGTGAGTGTGCATATAGGGGCATTTTGGACTTATAAGCTATAATAAATGATCTGTTGGGTATTTTGAGCTGAAATGTCAAATTCTGGGCACAACTGAGAGTTATATTACATCTTGTAAAAATTGGCATAATAGGTGCCCTTTAATACCTGCTTTTATTATTACAGCAAGACCCTTAAATGCAGTTGCATAACTACACTTGAAACAATCCATGCAAATGTCAACCTTACCATGAAAAAATATTTTAAAATGTTTAATGTTAAAAGTTTTAACCTATTTAAATTTTTAAAACATGTTTTAAAATGATTTTTCAGTTAGGTAAGCACAGATTTCAGAATTGTCAACAGAGAAATGTCACAAGCATAACGCTGTTTTACCTTATAAATGCGCACGTGAAAATAAAATAAAATACGTTTTTTTAAGAGCCACGCCTCCATTTTATTTCAAAGAATTCCTACAAAGTACTTTTTTACCAAAAACTTTTTTGTCGCATTCATAAAATGTATATTTCCTCATCTAAAATGGCAAATACCTGATATTTTTCTGACGTCTGGAAAATATTGGAAATATATTCTTTAATATGTATTTTTAATAAAGATAACATTCTTTAATTAATATTTTTTAATTAAAAAATAATTCTTATAGAAATATTTTTATTTTTGAC
This sequence comes from Misgurnus anguillicaudatus, assembly GCF_027580225.2. NCBI lineage: Eukaryota > Metazoa > Chordata > Actinopteri > Cypriniformes > Cobitidae > Misgurnus > Misgurnus anguillicaudatus. The sequence goes on along the minus strand of NC_073347.2, from coordinate 30,016,848 downwards.
TGAAAATTTCAACAATCATGTTTTCACTTTACGTCACATCCATACCGCTGGAGTTGCTTACTTAGAAATTTGCATAACATTTTCATAAGTAAATATCTTTTCTGCTCACTTTGATTCATTTTAGAGTAACATGAGTTAGTTCAGGGTAGATACGTCATTTTTGTTTTTTTGAGGGGGCGCACATTCAACATCTGAACAGCCTTACTAAGACTGTGTGTTTCCTACAAAGGGCTCTAGTGAAAGATAACAGTATGAAACAAATAAACCTTAAACAAACATGTGTGGCTTATCATTCAGAGCACCCACACAAACATGAATCTCAGCGTCGGACAGATCCTTTTTCCATAATCAGATTTATGGGTGCTCACTGGGTTTCTGTGTCTCTTTCATGTCGTGGATTAGGAAGTTATTGGTGCCGTGTCTGTTTTTGAAGCCCCTCTGCTCCTGCGGTCCATCCTAATTGCATTTTGAGTTCCCTCAATTCCTCCTGCAGTCTGTTATCTAGCAGGAAAGGCTGTGGTAGATACACAATGGCCTATTTTTAGTCCCTGTGTCATGCTGCTGTGCCCTCCAAGGCAAACGGGTCATGGTGCTCGTACAGGGAGGTGAGAAGTAGAAAACAACACTGTGTGCTTTAAACCGTCCCGACCCGCCGAGATGACAGCGTGATATGTTACACATTACAGCACCGTGGGCTGTTCCTGATCTTAGACTCAGTCTGTTTTGACACCCAAGATGCGGTTTTGTAACATCTTTGTTATTGGGAAGACAGTCAGAGTTTATCTTGCTTTGGCTTTCCAGAGGTTTACCTGTGGAGATCATGCTGTCACTTTCATTTTTGACTCCCTGATTCTGATATATAGACTTCAGGGATGTTTTTATCTCAGTAAAGTTTGTTATTTATTAATCTTTTTTTAATCACCAAAGGTATTCAGCAGTTTTGCCCTGTATTTACATTTACATGCATTTGGCAGACACTTTTATCCAAAGCGAATCAGATAAGCGGTGCATTACAAGACATTTTATCTTTACATGTGTTCCCTGGAATCGAACCCACAACCATTTATGCTGCTTATGCAATGTTCATAAGATACTAATTCTTTATTGTCTTATATAAGTTTAATTAGTCGAAATGTATTTTTATTTGTCCACCACAGATTTTGCTAATCCGTGACCTCACTTGTGCCATTGAAGTTGGTTTATTTTAAATGCCATAGATCTTCACAGTAGCCTGAAAGAGACTTTGTAAAACTTTGAGTCGTAACGGAAAACATTGTCAATCTGGTTTTCTTCCCTAAATCTGGAAATTTCTGCCGCTCACTTGTCCTTTAAAATACTCGCTGTAGTGAAGTTCATCACAGACAGAAATAGCTTTTGCAAAGGTTGCAGAAAATAGTTATTATTCAAAAATATTTATAAGTCTTTATTATAGTACAAGGTTTCCATAGAAGACACGTGGTCTGTTTTATTTCTTATTATTACACCGCTCGCTGGAATGCTTGATTCTGATTGGCCAGTCGCGACTTTCAGAGATAACCAGTGTTAGGGAAAGTTACTTTTAAAAGTAACGCATTACAATATTAAGTTACTCCCAAAAAAGTAACTAATTGCGTGACTTTTCATGGAAGTAATGCTTACGTTACTTTTAGTTACTTTTGCGTTACTTTTTCTTGGCTGAGGCTTGATCTCTTTCAGGACTTGCAGGTGTTTTTTATGACTGAAAAGTTCTGCATTCATAAATTGCATATTTCATCACAAAAATGGCCTGAAATTTCAGTTTCTGACTCAAACTGTTCCCACACAGGTGTTTACGCATAGAGTATAATCTGACTACGTTCAGTTTAATTCAGTACATAATTATTTTTAATCAAATTAATTAAACTAAAAAAGTAACTTGCATTACTTTTTAAAAAAGTAACTCAAATATTACATTTAAAAAGTAATGTGTTACTTTACTTGTTACTTCAAAAAGGTATTATTACGTAATGCACGTTACTTGTAATGTGTTACCCCCAACACTACTGCTCAAAACTAAAAACACGGTAACCCGGATGCTGCAAATTATTTTGACAGGTACAGTTTAATAATAGTACACAAAATTAAATATTTTTCACATCCGGCATTATATTTACAAAACATTAAACCAAATAGTGTGTTTGTGGCATTTTCGGTATCTTATAACCGAAAGAAAACTTTATTTTCTCACGAAAGGTCTGCATTCGTTAAAAACTAGGAAATAAATTACAAATATTACAAATATTTGTAATTTATTCCCATGTGATGCCTTATTTTTAGGTGTGTAAGGCATTTTAGTACTGAAGTATTACAAGACATCGATATTTGATAAAGCTGTTATACTGATCTATTTTTTTCTTTTGAGGGTGTTTTGATACAAGAGGTCCAGACAGGATCTTATAAAGTTGAATGTGTGGAAGATAAAATAAAGAAAAAATCTTATGAAAATGTGATGTTCTTCTGACAGTAAAAGAGGTTAGAGGAATGTTATGGGATTTGAGCGAGATTTTAGTTTATAGGAAATGAAAACAGAAGGCGGGCGTGGAGCCCTGCAGGCTTTTAGCTTTGTTGAATCCGGTGAGCCGTGGTGTCTGTGTTCCCGCCTCCGATTGTAATTCAGCAAACTGACATTTTCGATCAAGCGCTAAGTAGTGAAAGACGTATTGTGTGCTATAAATAAAACCAGCAGGATCGAATGACTCTGTTTGGGAGCAAATCAGCTTGGTCTGGCCTCTTGAAATGAGCAGAAAACATTTGAGAGTTTATCGAAATAATGACACAATTTCATTTCATTAGGTTCATTAGGAAAACTTAACTCGTGTCAACTCATCTTAAGATATTTTGATACATCGCTGCCTATGTAAAGCTTTTTGAATGTGTCAATTATGAATTCATGAGGGTTAAGGTGCTTGCTTTAAAAGTTAGCTGCACAAGTCATTAAGGAAGTTTTACGTCAAAGCTACTGTCTGACTTTGACCCTGGTACGTATGATGTACAGGCCCCAGGGTCCTGCTGACCCCACTTGAATCCTGCTGACTAAATATGGCTCCGCTTTACACAAGCGGAAGAGAAGCGATATACTCAAGTCGTTCCTCAATAGTGCACAGCTGCTGATAAAGACCAGACCTTATTTATAGCATCCTGCTATTTAACAACATAAGACAGTGGATTTTCCATTCATTCAGTCCAATACAAACCTCCCGTCCCTGTCCACATCCTGCTGAGAGAGATAGCAGAGAATAGCAGGGCTGTTTTAAGTCTCAGATGTGTGTGTACAGCGATACTATTGGCAAATCTTCACTGCATGCATCCTCATTAGATACTGCTGTTTTGACCGGCTTCTCACTGCGTATCAAATACACAATAAATCAGTTCGGTTAAAGATTTTCTCCTGTACAGCAGTCATGTCTGTCTCAAAAGTACACACACAGGCCATTTCTGGTGTTGTTTTCGGTTTCAGATGCATTTTTTGTGACCACTTGTGATCTGATATCATGACTTTGACATGGCTGTGTAACTGCATGTTGATATTAACTCTACTGATGATGTTTGGTGTCATGAGCAATGCACTTATATGTGACCCTGGACCACAAAACATAAGTTTCGAGATTTAAAATTGAGATCATCTGAAAGCTGAATAAATAAGCTATCCATTGATGTACACTGTTAGACTTTTTATTGTATATATGCGGTAACTCCAAGTTACTGTAACTGCCCCATTACAGTACCATAACTGTACATGTTTTTACAGTATAATGCCTTTACCGCAGTTCCATTTTACAGTATAATACCCTTACTGTTACCTAGTTTAAAAAATATATATTGCCTTGAGGGGGAATCGAACCCGGGTCGCCATGTCGTAGCGCCGTAACACTACCACAGTGCCACAGAGTCACAAATCTTTTCTTGTTTCGATCTACAATTCTCAATAAATGATTTACACTGCTGAAAAACAATTCACATTTTGAAATTGGCTTCACTGCTAAAAGCATAATAAATAAAATGTATTTAATTTCATAGATATATTTTATTTTTCCATTGTACTGTATATGCTTTTATAACACTGTTTTATTCAACTACAGTAGCACTACTGCTGTTGTTTTACAGCAGTCTACCGCAAATTCAAAACATACAGTATATCACTGTAAATTAAATGTTAATACCCATAATGCAATGCATATTACAGTAATGAGCTGGAAAAGAAAATTATGGTATTTTACTGGGCATTTTGTGGTAAGTAACTGTAGAATTACAGTTAAGTCTAACAGTGTATGGTTTGTTAGGATAGGACCATATCTACTCACAAAAATGTTTTGATATATTTACGGTAGGAAATTTACAAAATATCTTTATTGAACATGATCTTAATATCCTAATAATCCTTTTTGGCATAAAAGAAAATCGATCATTTTGCCCTGTTCAATGTGTTTTACGTTGTGCTACAAATATATTCCTGTGCTACTTAAGTGGTCCAGGCCAGGGTCACATATAAGCTTTGCCAAATGTCTTAATGGTGGGTGTGACAGAAGATTTTGGCAAAAAATTATTGGCAGTTGTGTATTTGGGACTTCGGTCAAACAGGCAGCATACATTTTTTATTATCTTCTATATTTGGTATTAATCTGGTATTTACCATGTTTTCTACTTAAGCCACACTGAACTTTTCTTTCAGTTGACTTCCATTTATACGCATGCAAATGCATCAGACCAGAAAAGCAAACTTGTGCGAAAAGTTTGCATTTTACTGCGTTCCAAAGTTCAAGCTTGGCGAACTTCGTCTTGAAGTTTGTATAACATAAAGATGCAACCAGTAGAAAATTGGTACATCACAAGTTAACCTTTCTTTACTGAAAAGTAAAGTTGGAATCTGAAAAAGTTCTATTTTCGCAGCAACATCCGAAAAATATTTACATATGTGAGTTTCGCTTCAAATCTGCTTAATCCCAGCGTAACTCCATTCAGAAACATTGCGTTGTTGGCAGAATCCGTTAAACACCACAATGATTTAGTAGCAAAGTCCTCTATGTGCATGGAATATGAATTGGGATATTGACCGAATTTTTATCCTTTCTCCTTTTTTAGAAAGGACCATGAAGAGAGACTAGAGTTTTTTTATTGTTGTAGTGGAGATTTTTGCATGTACTTAGAGGGTTTTGCAGCTAAAGACAGTCAAATTTGTTAAATACCAATGAAAGCCTAAAGTGAGATTTGTGAAAATAGGATATTGTAATCAGTGTTGGGGAAAGTTACTTTTAAAAGTAATGCATTACAATATTAAGTTACTCCTCAAAAAAAGTAACTAATTGCGTTACTTAGTTACTTTTCATGGAATTGCCTATTTTACTTTTACTTTTTCTTACTTGGCTGAGGCTTGATCTCTTTCAGGCCTAGCAGGTGTTTTTATGATCGCAAAAATGTCAAGCTCTGTTCTGAGTGCGCAATTCTTCGTTAATATGTTCAGTTTAATTCAGTGCATTTTTTATTTTTTAATTTAATAAATTAAACTGAAAAGTATCTTGCATTACTTTTTTTAAAAAGTAACTCAAATATTAATATGTACATTTATAAAGTAATGCGTTACTTTTCTCGTTACTTCAGAAAAGTTATATTATTACATAATGCGCGTTACTTGTAATGTGTTACCCCCAACACTGATTGTAATCACTGATTAATAACCCTTTCATTGCCATTAATGTGAAATTATCTAAACAGAGATTTGGTGAAACGAAATAAACATCAATTGTGTGTAATAACACTGTGCTATATAAAGCTTTGCTCTCTTTGTCTCAGTTAAGTGTTGTTGTGTGTCTTCTGCCAGGCATCGACAGCGGGCAGCTTATCACCACGCCGTTCCCTGTATCGGACTCTCTCTGACGAAAGCGTGTGCAGCAATAGGAAGGGGTCGTCGTACGCCAGCTCACGTAGCTCCATGTTGGATCAGGCCGTGCCTAATGACATCCTGTTCAGCAGTACTCCACCCTACCATAGCACACTACCTCCCCGCATGAGCCTCAGCCAACACACATCCAACCTTAGACATGAGTACGATACACAGTGCACCACAGCAAATCTGCCTGATTTCCTTCACTTGCGACAGGTCAAAATTAATCTGAGTAAGCGAGCAATACAAAAGAAATGTTAATTTTCAACTAAACATTTTTTATTCAATAATAAAATAAAGCATGTAGATCATCTATAAAGCTTTGTTTGTGTATAGTTTAAACAGAGCCATGTGTACTGTGCATGCAAAATGCAAACGTCATAGATGAAATGCGTTTCAAAGGCACATTGAAATCTACTCACCGAGACAAGGGACAACAAATACTCCTACTAGACCGCAGCTCATAGCAAGGACACACTGAGACAGACTGTTACTGAAGGCAGAAGTCATTGCACTTTATACAAACGCCAGACACAATGTGCTTTCTAGGATGTACAGCACAGTTGATATGGATTGTTTGTTAAAAAGATTTCTAACTCATGTATTAAAATAAAAATACGTTAACGTACATTCAAAAGTTAAAACTGTCATTACTTACCCTCACTTAATGATATAAAAAATATTTCTTGAGATCAGTAACCATCTGAATGTTTATGAAACACATTCTGGATCTTAAAGGAATAGTCTACTCATTTTCAATATTAAAATATGTTATTACCTTAACTAAGAATTGTTGATACATCCCTCTATCATCTGTGTGCGTGCACGTAAGCGCTGGAGCGCGCTGCGACGCTTCGATAGCATTTAGCTTAGTCCCATTCATTCAATTGTACCATTTAGAGGTAAAGTTAGAAGTGACCAAACACATCAACGTTCCTCCCATTCAAGACGAGCAGCCACACGAGCAAGTTTGGTGGCACAAAATAAAACGTAGCGCTTTTCTAAGCGGATTTAAAAGAGTAACTATTTTTTATGGCGCAACAGCACTTTTGGGAGTACTTCGACTCGGCGCAGTAACACCCTTCCTCTCCCATTATAAGAGTGAGAAGGGGAGCAGACTTTTCAGGCGAGTCGAAGTACTCCCAAAAGCGCCACCACGCCACAAAATACAGTTCCTCTTCTAAATCCGCCCAGAAAAGCGCTACGTTTTATTTTGTACCACCAAACATGCTCGTATAACTACTCGTCTTAAATAGGAAAAACGTTGATGTGTTTGGTCACTTCTAACTTTATCTCTAAATGGTACCATTGAATGAATGGGACTAAGCTAAATGCTATCGAAGCGTCGCAGCGCGCTCCAGCGCTTACGTGCACACACACAGATGATAGAGGGATGTATCAACAATTCTTAGTTAAGGTAATAACATATTTTAATATTGAAAATGAGTAGACTATTCCTTTAACATTTAGACAGAAGTGTTTGTAAAAACCCATCATGATGTTAACTCAGCTTCAGCCCCATACTGTTGCCCAGACAGGGGTATATCTGATCAGAGAGGCATTTAAACCGAGACCTGTAGTGTGTGTGTGACACGACCCAGCGTGAGGTCTTTTATGTGGCATGATTAATTAAAAGGGGGGGGAGAAGAAAATGTCATTGCTAACACAAGCTCTTGTGCTGAGTGAAGCCGATAGCTGTCACGGGCACTTTCTGTCAGAATTGAGGATCTATATTTGGATTTTCTTAAACTTTGTTTTAGTAGGCATACATCAACTTCTAAATGTATCTAGACCCTTACGTATTTCTGAATGTCGTTTCATTAAATAAATAGCAAAGCAAGTAGAATTTACAAAACATTTTTTATTTTATTTTGACGTAGTGTTATGTAATGCATTGAGGTTTAAACATTTTTAATTGTCTTTTAAATGTCTTAAAAACACCAAAATTCAAAAAGCCAAATTCAAGGCATTAAGCCGGTACAGATTGTCTATAGCAGGGGTGCCCAAACTTTTTCCTACCAAGGTCCAAAATTCAAACCTGACTGAAAAGGGAATGTTACTGTGTTATATTAAAATTAAAGTTGCCCTGATTCTCCAAATTTATAATTTTCTTATAGTTAAAAAATAAATAAGCAAGCATTACTGTTTATGCATAAGTAATGTAGCCTGACGTTGTCATACTCAATTCTAGTCAGAATTTGAGTCTGATACCACTACATTGGGCTATGATTATGGGGCGTGTCTCAACCGAAAAATGCCTCTGCACTCAATTGGATAGACCTACGACCAATCAGAGCAACGGAGTGTGTGACGTATGTTGAAATGGCGTCTTTAGCAGCCTAAGTGAACTGCTAGTTATTTCACTACAATGACACTAACATGTGATTATACTAAGTCTGAGTTAGCGAACTTACATCAACACCTACTATGTTTACAACATTTAATTTATATCACAACATTAAGTATTTACTAAGTCATACAGTCAGACTATCTCTTACCATTTGTACGTTAGGTGAACTTCATCCACGACGATACCCATTACGTTGGCTTCAAAAAATATCGGAGCCTTGCATGTCCCTCCACTTATTAAGCAGCCACGATTCCGGGCTTCCGGAAAGAAGCTGGCAACGACCGCTAATTATATCCATCTCGTCATGCACACTGAGTTGCATCGCCATGATACCCATTTCAGTTGCTTCTTTAACTTGGTCCTCCATAAGTGCGAGCAAAGGAGAAACAACAATGACAATAGGGTTTTCATGTCCCATCTTCATAGCGACCATCGGAGCTAGCTGATAAATGAAACGTTTGCCGAATCCCGAAGGACAAAACGTCAAAAACATCTTTCCGATCAACAAATGCCTTGATCGCGTTTCTCTGTTCCTCTTTTAAAATCAATGCTCTGTCGATATCTTTTAGAACAGACTCAATGTCAGAATCCACACATTTGAATTCTAGAGCGGCAGCCATTTAGTTGTAAACAGATTCAACACACGCGCTCTTTGGTGACGTGGTTGATTACGTTACTGTTGATCATCTGTCCATCATCGTATAAAGCCCGCCCTGACAATTTGATTGGTCGACCAGCTTTCGGTCTCGCATAGAAGCTCCTCAACGGAAAAACCCCAGACCGATCTTCCCGTTTTCAAAAATGTTGTGGGCGGGGCTAAGATTGGCTGGCACCCAGGCTATAAGTAATGCAAATTTATTTTCAAAAGAACTGTTGTAAAAATAAATGTTGCCAATTTATTTTGTCCATCAGAACATCATAGAGACACAGGGGTTGGACCATTTCACTCGTGACTCGGGGTGTAATCACTAGTGGGTGCCAATTTTCTCCCTAGCTAACAAATACAGTACCCTAGCAACGGACTAAACACAGCCTTTTATCTCTGCATCAGAACATTGTAGAGACATGGGGGTTGGAGCGTTTTACTCTTGACTCGGAGTATAAACACTGGTGGATGACAATTTTCTCCCTAGCAACCAAATACAGCACCCTAGCAACCAAATAAATAAAGCCTTATATCTCTGCATCAGAACATCATAGAGACATGGGGGGTTGGACCGTTTTACTTGTGGCTTGGTGTATAATCATATATTGTCCCCAGAAATTTCCCACGGCAAGCACCACTTCACATTTTCTTTAGAAATCGAATTTGTATTTATTGCTATGTAAAGAATGCATTATGTGCACAGGCATGTAGCGTTTCTTTACGAAGTAACATCGCCATTTACTGGTCTGACACGTCTGGTTTACATAAAGTTTTCCAGCTTTTTAACTACATTGTCATGGAAACATAGCCTAAGACATTAAAATCACAGTTATCACTATTATGAGCACAATGAGTAAACAATCACATCTAATTCAATGTAAATAATCAAAATGAAATAAACACATTTAACGGTTTTAAAGGTGTGAGCGTGTTCAATTATAGCCGGGTGTTTCACAGGACCCGAGGTGCTTCAGACGGGCTGATTGCTGTCATCTGTGATGAATTTCTGATGGTTTCGACAGGTCGCATTTTGCTGCGTTTTTTCCTCACCCTGCTCATCAAGTGAATTGTTAATTTGATGGATTGCATCCCTCTGAGGCTCAGAAAGAGAGAGAGAGAGAGAGAGAGAGAGAGAGAGAGAGAGAGAGAGAGAGAGAGAGAGAGAGAGAGAGAGAGAAAGGCGAGGCAAATTAGATTAAAGGCATTAGATTCACCTCAAGCAGAACATTTTTCCACCTCACATCATTCTGAGAGCGAGGTCTTTGTGAGATGGGAAAATGTTTATGGCATCTCTTGTCTATCAGGATAGAAAGAATGATAGAGTCACGGCGAGAGGTTTGGAGCTGTGCCATTGATTGAAACATGAGGTCATGTTTAGAGCTTTCTATAGCAGTCAGAGATAAATACATTAACTCGGTTTCAATACCTAGTCAGCCTACCTAGACGCAGGGCCGTTTCTAGCCATTTTGACACCATATAGGCGAAACCCCTATTGGAACCTCCCCAAACAAGATCACAATTTCACATGCAATATTACAGACAAAAAACACAAATCATGTAAAAATCATGTAACACTCAAAACTTAAATGCATTAAATTCAACAAAGCAGTTAAATAAAAATATATCAATTTTTATTGTCTATTAACTAATTCACCGTCAGCCATTTTTTGAAAAGCATTTTTTTTGTGATTTTCACAAAATGCCTTCCAAGAAAATTTTCTTGTAAAAATATATAAACATACAAATATATCAAATGAAAGAACAGACTCTCTGCTTTCAAACAAACAATAAACAGACAAACAAAACGGGAAAAAAAACTTTTATTCTATCTATATTTTTTACTCTGCATATAAACTCTTAAATATGGGTATTTTTCTTTAAAATACAATTTTTTTTAGCAAAAAGCTAAAATAATTGCATTTTTGCTAAGGAATTTTGTTAGAGATCAGATTCAGAACGATTATCAAAACATGCACAGAGTTTAAAATGTGGCTTCAAATTTTTCATAAATTGGGTAAGTGCGATATTGCAGAATGAACACGAACATGAACACGTTTTTTATGCAAATGTTTTCTCTTAATTGAAGAGATAACTCGTCAATGGCAGGGAATTAAATTGTTTATAAAGGAAAAAGATTTAGGTTTGCTTTTTACTGAACCAATTTTTTTAAATTGACCATTGAACATTTTGATCTAATTGTGGTGTTAAGCATTGACAACAATGTATATTGTATGTTTATATATTTAAAGAAGAACATTTTCTCGAAGGCATTAAACTTTTGTGAAAATCATGAAAAACGTTGGCGCTTTTTAAAAAAATGCTGGTGGCGAAAGAGTAATGCGAAATTGCCTCGATTGTCAGTGAACTACGGATCTGTGTAGTAAATGCCGCTTCATCTGAAAACAGCAGATGGCGATTTACTACTAATCAAGGAACCGGCATTACTGACAAGATGCGTGTGACAATCACATGCGATTTATCATGCAGCCCTAGTGACTGCCCAGGTTGTGCTACCCGTTGGACCAGGGGCAAATATTTTTGACTTTAGGGCCGCATAAGATTTTAAAATACATTTGAAGAGCCGAATACTATGTGAACGACAAATTAAGCTTTGTTTAGTCCACATCAGCACTCGGTTATTACTGTACAATAGATATAGATGGTTTCATCGGACACGCATGAGGTGAAGCGCTTACGCATCTGTCTGGTCCGAACTTTACTTCTGGTTTCATTTTTTTTAATGGTCTGACTAGTTGCTAAACTGAACTCTTGAACAAATACCTTGTCGAAAATAACACATGTTTTGGTTTCCTAGGTAATCTATGTGTTGTTTATTTTGCTTGTTATATAAATTACTACTTTAAAAGGACTTTTTTTTTTTCTTAGCAGAGTTTGCCAAAAGTTATGTGTTGACCACGAAAGCCGCTTGTTACTGCTGAAACCGTCTATACATGGACATTTATCTTTACCTTGCTTTTAAGAACACAGTTTCATATTTTGGAAAAACTGTACCACTGTTTTTGTGCATATCATATTTACAGTTCAAAATTAAACCTAGCAATCAAAGAAATGGTAAGAAAATGTTTATATATATATATATAGAGAGAGAGAAAGAGAGACACACAACTCTCATTTCATATCCATTGTGAGCCATATTTACATTTACTTTATTTGGTAACACTTTACTTGAAGGGGTGTTCATAAGACTGCCATGACATCTTCATAATCCTGACATGACACATGCCATGAACATGAAGGAGAGTTTATGCACATTTATGTCATTAAGTATCATTTGTTTTTCATTTTTAATGCAAAGATGACATTGTTTGAGATGTCTTTTGTTATGACAACTTGACATTAACCAATACATCATAACTTGACAACATGACATAGCAGAATAATTATCAAACATAAGAAACTACCTAGCTTTATGGGTTAACATTACATTAAATAGTTTTCAAATACCTTAACAAAATTCCACAGACATAAAAAACTGAGGGTCCTGAAATTTTCTGACATAGAAGAAAAAACAAACAAACATTTAATTAATTTAATTAATACATTTAATGTAATTAACTGTTTTCCAGCGATATGGACCCTACACTGCATGGCTTAACCCATCATTGTACTGTTTTCATTTAATTTTATGTAAATTGGTCTCCAAATGCAATAAAATATAATTTCTTATATTTTATTTATTGTTAAATGATTGATTTTATTTGTTAACCTGATAAGGAACACTGTGCTGTACACGGTACACCCCCTCCCTTGCACGTGAGGCTGCATTACGTCATTGTAACTTTGAAGCATTAAATCTTCAAAATATACGGTCATGCGGCACATCGTTTTAAAGCTTAGACTTTCGGGATTTCATTAAGCGCACACACAAAGCATAATATGATTTTTAGCAGTCATAAAAATGTAATCTAGTTGTTAGTTACTTGAACCGGGCGGCGCCGATTTAGGATATTTACTTACCATCAAAATTTTCACTTTATCCGCTTCGGTGAAATTGTCCAAAACAAATTGTTCATAAATCCCCAAAAGTCCAAGGAAATGGAATATCCAAGCCTTTTAATCCAAAACAATTTGTTCATCTCACAATCTTGACGTTTCTAACCGAATTACGATATAAGTAGTGTATACAATTAGTTCACTAAGGCAGTGGTTTCCAAACGTCAAGATTGTGAGATGAACAAATTGTTTTGGATTAAAAGGGGGGCCCCAGTTTTATGACATTTTATAAAATACATTCATTTATCATGAATTCTGTGTAATTAAACCTAAAAAAATAAGCCAACTAACCAACAGCACTACTAGGTATAATTTTATATGTGTTGTTTATTTAAGATATTACATTTTTTTATCATAAATTTTCTTTTGGGGGGCCGCGAAAAAATGCACTGTACACAAGGGGGCCGCAGGCTAAAAAAGTTTGGGAACCACTGCACTAACGGACATTCGTTCGAATCTCACTTTTCATTCATGATTTATAATGAATATATTCGGATGTCACGTTTATTGTGCAACGTCTGAGGAACAAATACGCCCCCTTGTGGAATTTCAGCCGTTCCATAAGAGGCTACACATAAAGGAAACTTAAAAAACAACATTATGAACTAAATAATATTAATGGCATTGTTATAAAACTAGTTGACAGAGTATTAACACTTAATGACATTTTAATGACAAATTATATTTGTACCACTGTAGTTGAGGTCAAGAAAAATATTTATGACGCAGTTATAAAACTATATGACAGAGTACTAACACTTAATTACAAATTCAATTTGTATCACTGGTAAAAAGTGGCCAGTTATGTTGTCTTGGTAATGTCAACTTGTCATAACAAGGACATCTCAAACAATGTCATCTTTGCATTATAAATGAAATAATTGAATGAATGACACTTCATGAAAGTTGTCATAAAGGTCCATAAAATCTCCTTCATGTTCATGGCATGGGTCATGATTATGAAAATGTTATGTCATTCTTATGAACACCCCTTCAAGTAAAGTGTTACCCTTTATTTTTGTAGTAATCATGATTTTAGCATAGTACATTTGTGGTTACTTACTACAAATAAATCTATTCACTATAGTTTAATCATGCAAATACAACCTTATTGTAAATGTTATCATTACTACTAACATTTTTTACAAACTTATAACATTTGCAAATGTTTTTAAAATCTTAGCTTCAAACCAGATTTTTCCTTGGATGTAAAGAAAAGGGCTGTCCACATTTTTGAAGGCTATATCTATCTTAAATATAAAGGTGACAGAAATCCTTGATCAAAATCTGGTCATTCTGCTGTCACTTGTGTCAGATGGGCTGTCTTGTAAAATCGCATAGCATGACAGCAGGTGACCAGTTCAACACACTGCCCTTTTTTCAACATGATCACTCCCATTTCCTTTATTCCTATGACCTTCCTGACCTAATAACAGATGGTCTGAATTGTACTACAGAGCATGCACACTAGCTCAGTTTCTATCCGTCATCAGGTTTTTCACCAGCACCTCTGTTCTCGTGTCTGTGCCGTGAACTCAAGGGATGATGTTATCGGACGGTGAAGATGTAAGATTGACAATGACATGTTGAGATGTGTGTATGTGCGTGTCACTGATCCATCTGTCTGTGTGTATGTTTGTGCACGTCTCCACAGATGAGTTCTGGTTTTCTGACGGTTCCCTCGCGGACAGGTCGAAGTTCAGTGACCCAGGTCTTATGCCTCTGCCAGACACAGCTACGGGGTTGGACTGGTCTCACCTCGTTGATGCGGCAAGGGCCTTTGAAGGTAGATGGAGAAATCGTATATACTGTATGCATGTGTGAATCCATGTTACCCCTCTGTCTTTGCCTTTTTTCCATCTTTTAGCAGTGCCATAATTTATTGAGAATGTTTTTATCATGCTAGACACTCAACATCAGACAGACAAAAAGCATGAACTACTGCCACCTACTATTAAGCACTCATTATGTCATTAGTCTGGTAATTGTCGCCCCATTCTGCCCCTGAGCCATTAGCATCTGAAAACATCACTTTGTTAAGCCCGTCTACACCTTTAGTAACCTTTGGACCCTCACGTGTGGTCCTGGCTTTTTCTGTAAATGGATTTGTAAGATGCCTATCATCATTTTGCTAATGGCACTCTTATTCAATGAAGTCATTTAACCTATTTCTGAATGTTTTAGCGGGTCACATGACCTCAGTCTGAGCTTTTGGGTTCTTGTTAAAAGTGTCTAGACTGGTTTTAGCTAGGCCGCAATACTGGGTTGGAAAGATAATTAAATGCATGTCTGAAACGTTTACTACAGAGCTGATAAATTCATACCAAAAGAGACAAACCGTCCGTAAAGGAGGCCATGACATAATCAATATATGTTAGTGTAAATATGCGGTTGAGGAGCGTGAAGGGAATCACACTGTGCATCGAAGAATCTATGAACATCAGATTTTAATGATAAAACATCACTTTACTACATGCAGTGCTTTAAGTGGCCCAAAAGAGGTGTCGGTACTCTCTCTTTTTTTTTTTGACTCGACTCCTATATTGAAGGGGTTCATATTCAGCGGTCAACAGGCGACCTTGTAAAAAATAATAAATCCTTTTATAAGTTTGTGGATTTGCTTGAGCTAGAAATAGCTACTGAACATAAATAACATGTGCAAAAGGATTTTTAAAAAATACCAAAGAGCTACTGTAGAGCTTTTGAACATAAATAAAAGGTAGATATGTGAGTAAAATTTTCAGCATGGTTAAATGCTAAAACTAGTTGTTCGAGCTTGAAAAAAAAACTTTAAAATGACACCAAGACCATGTCTATGGGTTCAAGAATAACAAAATACTGGCCATTTGAAACTCGAAAGTCATTTATTTTGTCCCATTATTTTCCATTTTGCGGGTGGTAAAACTACTGTGCACGTCGTTCAAATTCATTGAAATTTCGTTCACTTGTAGTTTAGCAATTAAACTAAATGTATATTACAATTTCAAGAATGTTTTCTGCACATCGCCTGAGGAAATCCGAAGTTGCGTCAAGGGGAACCAAACTGACAGCCGCGACAGCTGAGATTATCACGTACCTACAAAAGGCTTGCGTCTGACCTGCAGCTATCATTCTGGCTTGGTGGGATGTCAGCCAGCGAGTCCTCTGATTCTGACCTTGTTCTTTTACTACTCAGAGTCTAAAACAAGGAGGGCATATTAAGTGTTCATTGTATTTTAATTTTAACCGAGCAGCTATGGTTGCGCGTTTCACACACAAACACACACCTCTCCAGCCCAGAGCACGTTGACACTGACTGACCGACGCATGCGCTTTTAACTTGTAAACGCAAGGGTGTATGGGTAATGTAGTCTCTGCTGTCGGTGGGGCGAATTAGGAAGCGTACATTAAGGGCGCTCTGAAAAGCCGCAGCGCAGCCAAAGGATTAAATTAAACCTCTGATTTTTAAACAGATGTGCAAATGAGCGTTTTGGTACGCTAAAAGCACGTTCTGGGTGCACGGAGATAGCCTGGTAATACCATCCTCTGCTATTTTGCTTCGCTTCATAGACAGAGTCTGGCTGGGCATAATTGACAATCGTTTTCCTTCTCGTGGGAGGGGCTTGTCTGAAGTTTAAAATCATTGGTCTAAACGTAAGCCAATCACACATAACATTTGGATATGATGTGCTTTATGCGCCGGATCAGCCGCATCGAATCTCTGCTGTAAAATACACGTATGATGTGAAAACAAACCCCATCGAGCGAAATACCAGAGTTAACATGGCTATGAACGACTTTTGCAGATTATGTTAAGTAAATCGTGCCAGAGCTAGTTGAACACTATCCTTACGGTGGCTTTCCACTCACGTCTAACGGGAGGAAAGCCCCTCTCTCCTCTCAAACTCTTCCACCAGACAACCATAACCATATGTAAATTAAATCTCCCTACCTTATTTTCTGGTTAATCAGGAATGTCACCAAAGAATGCTTGCCCACGCGTCCTCCACCATTAACTGTGAACAATATAATTCCCTTCCATGATTTCTCGATCGTTGTGCACGTCAAGCTGTGCTGCACACAGTTTCTCGCTGACGATCGGTAAAGTTGATAAATTAAACTTTTCCAAAAACTTGTCGGGAGCAGGGCAACAACATAATCTCCATTCAAATGTTTAACAAACACTTTTCTTGTTCGGGTTTAAGTTGGCAAGTGCCGGTTCTCCACAACAGAGCTTTCTGTGTCTCCATGTCCACAACAAACTACAACCGTGATTCGGCGTTTAGCGTCTACGTCACGGCTCTCAGCCCGCCCTCTGTTCGTTGATTGGACGGTCGTTTGGAGACCGGTGGAAAACGGTTTGAATGGGAGGTATCTCAGACTGAGTACAGAAGCGTAATGAAATTTAGCGGAAGTACGAAGTCTGACGTAGTCAGGCTACGGAGAGGTGGTGGTACGCTCAAGAGCTATTTTTGGAAGTGGCGGTACTGAGTACTGACTTACTAGTCTCAGTTTTTATATCTGAAGTCTCCCTGTACATTATTACAATGCAAACGTCCTAAGCATGTACAACGTTATTTACTTAAAGTTATACATTTTCCTTTTTAAACAGTAAGTTACTATACGTTCATCTTTTATTACAGTATCAGATCAGCGGACTGACCACAGCATATTTAGCATTAATGACAATCGTGCTCATTCTGAAATCTAAATAAATAATCATGCTTTGTACCGTATGTGCATGCAATAATTTGCTACTTTTGTAATTATGTTTTCTTTACCTTAACTTATTAACAGAGAAATAACGCTGATCGTGTAGCTTAATGTCATTAACAGAATGAATCAGACACAGTCACCTTAAAGTTTTTTTTTTAATAAATCCCTTATCCTGCCCGATTAAAACATAAACATTACAAATAACACCAGAAGTAACAAATAATTTACGTACACATATCCTTAATATTAATCGTGTGTGACTGATATGCTGTAAACCATATAAATTTAGATCATGATTTTGAATGTAAGTCAGTGATGCCCTCTGCCGGTTGGGCATAGCAAGATGGCCGCTCCAACTCTGCGCTGGCTTCACCTCACGCTGTTAAGTTAAGCGTTCTATGCGCAATCCAGTCATTTATATAGATCAGTGAATTAAGCTCATAATTACATCAAACATAATCCGTTTTTTAACCGCAGTATGCGGCCATGAAAACACTTGAATCAAACTAAAGTGCAGGTGTGTTTTTGTCACAGACTTTAAGCGCAAATTCATTTTAGACGTGACATTAGGATGTTTTCCCTGAACTCTCTCAACACGACTTGCTGTCAGCAGTTTGCCTTCATCCAGAAACAGCTCAGATAACACAACAGCAGCGTATAAAATCGTTACGGGCACTGTCATAATATTTCTGTCTTCATGCATTTTAATTACTACAAAGTATTTAGTTACCCAAATACTTGTGTCCTTTTTTGTCACATCCATAAGGAGGCCACTTGTACACCAAAGTGTTTAAACACGGCTGAAAACACCAGGCGGACACCGACTGTAGGCGCTTGCCAGTTTTTCCCCCCATGTTTTATTTTACAGTATGTTATTCTGGGTGAGCACAATACGTGGGTGATTCTCACGAAAACTTGGTTTTAAAAATGTCAAGCATGAAAATGTAAAAATTGCTTAAATTTACTTTTTTCCCACCAGACATTGAAAAACAAAGTCTGAAGTAAATGGGAACATTAATTTAAAAACTTTTACTTATCATTTAACACTTTTTGTAACATAATTTAAAAAATGAGTCCTAAAAAATCTCATTACCGCAACAATCAGAAAACATCAACACTGACATATTTTCAAAATGACATGACAAACCTGAAAGAACATAATTTTGGAGATTCTGCACATGCATTTAAAATCAAAGTATTATGCTTCTATTAATTAAATGAACATTTAATAAGCATCTGTTGCGGTAATGATAATCAAAGTGTCGTGTAAGCATTCTGACAAGAAAATATTTCAGATTAACTGTAAAAAAATGATCTTACCTGGTAGCCATCTTGAAGTAACTGGTCCATGTGCTTGGTCACTCAAAATCAAACTTTATAAAAATTCTGTATGTGTGCTTAAACTGTTCTCAAAAAGTGTTGCGGAGGAGGAGAACATCAGGCATGGACACATCATTTTCCTAATTTTTCTTCATTATGATTATACATGAATATTAGGTAAATATTTTTTCTGTCATCTAAAGTAGTCTAGCAAAACATCCATTTATTTTTTTTCTTAATATTTTTGTGTTAATTTGATTAAATTACAACATAACGCATGTTCAAACACAGGCGGACACATTGCGGTAATGAGAATTTCAGCAGAAAATGAGATAAAATTTACAATTATAAATTCTTATGTTGAAATCACACATTGTGCAAGTTAGAACACAGTATTGTGTTAATTCTGATGCTTTTTAATGTTACTATATTACACATTTTAAAGCTAAAATCATTAGTGCTGTGGTGTTTCAATGGTTTCGTGAGAATCACCCACCTCTTGTTTTTTTAACTGTAAAAGCAGCTGCTTTATTTTGTTTTCAGATTTCACACTAGTCAGTTAAATGACATTACAGTACATTACACAATGATTACATTGAGGTTTTTATTAGCTAAAGCAGTTTGCTCTCATGTTAACAGTCATAGTTTATTGCTTTGTTTGTTTGTGGATAAGAGCAGCTCTAAATGAACCCAGCTTGCTTTGCGCTTTGGGGTTTTCCAGTATCTGTTTTGATGGTTAATGGTCACAATGTTCTGGTGTTAAATAGCACAGGATTAAAGATCACTGTGATCTAACAAATATCCCCACACCACATTATTCACCCGGTCTGTGTTCTTGTTAAACAAAGATATTCCACCCCAAAAGAGTTGAACTATTGCCCTGAGCGAACAATGAGATCATATCTCTGTATAAAGCGCTTTCATCATATTTTATTTAAATCACAGCCATTTTCAATAGTTTTGGTCTTGTATGATTGTGATATTGTGATGTGAAGGTCCGGTTGAGGTTACAGTATTATAGTTCTCCAGAGAGATCCTGATTGTGTTTGATGTTTTCTCTTTGACAGACCAGCGCGTGGCTTCGTTCTGCACCATGACGGACATGCAGCGAGCCGAAGCGCTGCAAATCTCCCGTGAGCTCACCAGACGCGTGGCGGCCGCAGAAGGAGCCGCCCTGGAGGCGGGGTGGGTTTAACACAGGGATCTTATCGCATGCAAGAAACAACAGCACACAGCTATCTAGTTTGTTTTTTAAGAAAAGTATAGTAACATATATTCTAAATTGACATGCATTTAGCAGAAGCTTTTATGCAAAGCAACTTACAGTGCTTTACATTTGTTTATCAGTGTGTGTGTTCACTCGATTCGACCCTAAGACCTTTTGCGCTGCTAATGCAATGCTCAGCCACTGAGCTATACAAGAGCACAACACCGATGTAAATGCTGGATTAACACATTACTGTGTCAATTACAAACCTGTTAATCGAGTTGATCTCCTTTTTAAGTTTAAAAGACATTAGGAGGTGTAATAATGGGCATTCATCTCAGCTGGTCAGCGAAACCGTCTGTACTGTAGTAGTAAATGTGGATTACATCTTATGTCTGTTATAGGAGGACAGCATTGAGATTTTGCATTGCTTGATTAATTGCATTCAAAATGTGTGAATTTGATCCTTTACATATCTGCTTGTTCTGTATTGGAAGTCTAAAGTCTCCCTTTCCTTTCTGTGCTTTGTTCTTCAGTGGTACCTCTCCATCCACACTGACAGGCAAAGTCAATCAACTGGAGGTTATTCTGAGACAGCTGCAGTACGATCTGAAGAAGGTAAACACTTTTTTCTTCCAATGCATCACTTACTGGTACGATTTTCCCACGCATGCACTCAGTCCATGTTTTAAATGCAAGGAAATGCGTCAGTATGGTTCTGAAAAGGAAGGATGACCAAACAATGCATTAAACCGACTGCAACAGGCACCCAGCACACTGAACTGCCATCATGTCAGTCCACTTTAATGTCCTGCTTCCTGACATTTTAAACTGCACGCGCTCACACAGACTGACTGATGGACAGAAATGCGTCACTTTGAATGCAGTTGTGGTTTGGGACAAATTTCTGATGCAGTGTTGGACCTGTTGTGCTGAATATGCAGCAATAGTCATATGAGGTCAACTATATACAGTATATAAAGTTTACAAAGTTATTATAAATTAATTAAAAAATCCATTCATTTTAAAGGGACACTCCACTTTTTTTGAAAATATACTCATTTTTCATCTCCCCTAGAGTTAACCTCTCGACGCGCACTAATTCGTGGACATGATGACGTAGATTTTTTAAAGGAATAGTCTACTCATTTTCAATATGAAAATATGTTATTACCTTAACTAAGAATTGTTGATACATCCCTCTATCATCTGTAGGCGTGCATGTAAGTGCTGGAGCGCGCTGCGACGCTTCGATAGCATTTAGCTTAGCCCCATTCATTCAATGGTACCAATCAGAGATAAAGTTAGAAGAGACCAAACACATCAACGTTTTTCCTATTTAAGACGAGTAGTTATACGAGCAAGTTTGGTGGTACAAAATAAAACGTAGCGCTTTTCTAAGCAGATTTAAAAGAGGAACTATATTTTATGGCGTAATAGCACTTATGGGAGTACTTCGACTCGGCGCAGTAACACCCTCCCTCTCCCATTATGAGAGTGAGAAGGGGAGCGGACTTTTTAGGCGAGTCGAAGTACTCCCAAAAGTGCTATTACGCCATAAAATATAGTTCATCTTTTAAATACGCTTAGAAAAGCACTACGTTTTATTTTGTACCACCAAACTTGCTCGTATAACTACTCGTCTTAAATAGGAAAAACGTTGATGTGTTTGGTCACTTCTAACTTTATCTCTGTTTAAAACCATTGAATGAATGGGGCTAAGCTAAATGCTATCGAAGTGGGGCAGCGCGCTCCAGCGTTTACGTGCACGCACACAGATGATAGAGGGATGTATCAACAATTCTTAGTTAAGGTAATAACATATTTTAATATTGAAAATGAGTAGACTATTCCTTTAACGCTGCTAACAATACCTATATAGCCTACTGTCTACAAACATTAATAATATTAACATTACTATACATCGTTTAAAAGGTCTACGGGTTTAGCATCAGTGTATGGACTCTGTTTTGAGATACAGATGCTCTAGCATCATAAATGTATTATTTTGTGACAGAAGTACAGATGACAACATGCAAAATATAAACGGGACTTCTTACCTTTGCATTAATATAATGATCGCGAGTCGAATCCATTCTGTTTCAGATGTGTGAATAACCCATGAAAACCGTCTAATAGAATACATCCAATGACCATTTTTGTCCACAAATGCATCTAATCCATGAAATATAGATAGTCTGTTGTTTACATCAGATTTCGCACGAACATCTTATAATAGAATATAATATACAATCTGACTATTTACGTTCTTAACACTGCATATGAGTTTACACTTTAGGTTCTAGTAAACACGTAAACCCGCGTTCAAACTTTGTTTTTAAAAGTAGGCGGGAGTATAATACATAATGTCCAAACAGGTCTGTCAAAAATTGTGACGTCATTTGACTCGCTCGTTCCTCCAATGACTTCATGTAAAATATTGATAGACAGAACGTGTAGCCAATTAGATAACGAATCCAACGATCTTTGTGTGACGTTTTATTTCCAGGTGTGGAAACTGCATTTTATATGCTAACATAAAGATAAATAATAATAAGAACGAACGTGTATGCATGTAAACAAAAGACTTTTATTTTGGGGCTGATTGGCACTTAGAAAAGGCACTAGTTCTACAAAAACCCTTGCAAGAATTGACCTCAAAAGTGAAACATAACTTCTTTAGACTTGTGACTTTGGGATCATTGCATTTCTAGGTTTCACTCACATATTTATCATTAAGATTTTTCTAACTTTTTTTTATTTTTAACTTAAAATAATTTTGAAACCTGGAAAATGAATCAAAGTGTCTTCTCTCTAATGATACCATAGTTATGCTTAGACTCTAAATGCTTTAGTAAAAACAACCATTTTAGTGAAAGTAGGTATTTTCATGGTTTGGGCTTGAGTGGGGGTGCTTTTCAAGAGGTTAAACATTTGATTCTTATTGTTTTGGAATCCATTCAGCCGATCTCCAGGTCTGGTGGTACCACTTTTAGCATAGCTTAGCACAATCCATAGAATCAGATTAGACCATTTAGCATTGCACTCAAAAATAACCAAAGAGTTTCGATATTAAAACTTCACTCTTCTGTAGTTACATCATGTACTAAGACCGACGGAAAATTAAAAGTTGCGATATTTTTAGGCAGCTATAGCTACTGTAGGAACTATACTCTCATTCTTGCGTAGTAATCAAGGACTATGCACTGCCTAAAAATATACCCCTGCTATTGAAAGATACTAAGGGGACTATTTTCACGCCTCCTGCAGCCATGTTACAGCTCAAAGTCTGTGATTATTACGCCAGAATGAGAGTATAGTCCTAGCCATATCTGCTTAGAAAATCGCAACTTTTAATTTTCCGTCAATCTTAGTACACAATGTAACTACAGAAGAGTCAAGTTTTAAATAGAAAAAATATCAAAACTCTTTGGTTATTTTTTTAGCGCAATGCTAATGGTCTAATCAGATTCAGTGGATTATGCTAAGCTATGCTGGGGGTGGTGGCACCAGACCTGGAGATCAGCTGAATGGATTCCAAAACGATAAAAATCAAATGTTTAACTCTATGGGAGCTGGAAAATGAGCATATTTTCAAAAAAAGTAGAGTGTCCCTTTAAAAAAGCCTCATACCTTCTATGTAGATATCAGAGAACAAATTTAACACGTTTTCAATGCATTTTTTGTCCCCTTTAATGTAAATGAGATGAATTGGTTGTACGCATGATCTTTGTTTTGTTATCCCGGCATTTTAATGTAGTGTTTGTTTTGTTCGTAGGAGAAGGAAGACAAGGCCATTCTGCAGGTGGAGGTTCAGCACTTAAGGCAGGATAACATGCGACTTCAGGAGGAGAGCCAGACGGCTGCCGCTCAGCTCAGGAAATTCACCGAGTGGTTCTTTCATTCCATTGACAAGAAACCTTGATGGAGACTTTATCTGCCCATAGAGAAAGGTTAAAACCTTCTCACGGGATCCCCGTCTTTCGGTCTTGGGTGCTAAAGAGAATCAGGAGACCCTCGAGGGGGCAAAACCACTGGAGAACTGTCTGTCGCTGAAGCATCGGAAGTGAATTTCACGAATGCTTCAGCGACAACAGATTTACATTCGCTAACAAAGCAAATTCCTACTGCAATTCCAATGAGATGTAGAATGTAAGTATATACCGGACGGTGAAGGACACTTTGTTGGTGCTAGTTGAAGAGTTTTAGGACCTATTAATCCTTCACACCAGATGGCACCAGTAGAAACCGGGACAGAGAATGTACTTGTACAAGCCTGAATCTTATTCCTAAACACAAATAATCTGAACATTAAGATGGATTGTGAATGTAACACGCGCGTTTCGATGAAGAACCACAGTTCTTATTTACCTTTGTGTGTCCTCTGAATCGTTTCCGTTCATCCTCATGAAGTTCTGGCAATAAACATGGAGTCACTCTACTTCTCTTTCGGCACAATGTGAACGCGAGTTCCTGAACTGATTCGGCGGTTTCAGATCGATCCGGTATTTGTCAAGACTGTGCCTCCGTAAAGCAGCAGGTGTGCAGCGTTTTCATCCCTCTACACACAAGCCTTCAACACACTGAATCCTGATGTGTGTGTCTGTGTAATGACAGTGGTGTTAAATCTGATCAACACACAACAGATCCTCTGAAACAGACTGTGTGAGTCAGTGTACCACATGCCAAAATGTGTTTATCTCTGTACAGATCCTTCAATCGAGTGTCTAGTATTTAACATTGTTATTTAAGCCTATTTAACCTAAATTTGTTTATTTTATTAAATAAAAGAAAAAAGCTGTTGGTTTCTGTTTTGGGAAAGGTCACGTGAAGGCTGCCAGCTGTAGCTTTGCCTGTCCATTACATTAGATATATATTGATTCATTTGTCTTTCTCATTCCAACATTTGGATGCTGCTAGGAAACACTGTCGGTTTCTATGCTTTTACAAATGTGTTTAATCTGTTTCATGTAAGATGGGACGTCTGTTGCTTTTTTTAAATAAATGTAGCTGTAAAATATATCTGTGCTTGTTTTATTATTCTGAGTACTGTTTTGAATAAACAAAATAATGAGGAAGATAATAGATGATCTTAAACCGTAGTGTCACAAAACTATGTGCAAGTCATGTACAAAACACCCCCAAAATTTTAAAGAAATAAATCTTGCTGTTCATTATTTTAAAAGGAAATTAAGCACATTACAAAGCACCATCATATAAAATATAATAATAATACAATGCACTATAATAATATATAAATGCACATATTGCTTCTCTCTAAGCTTTCACATTAATTGACTTTATGATGACATGGACATTTTTCCTCTTCAGTGGATGCTGAATGATCGTTGCCATGGGTTTTGTTGCCATGGAAGCATCATATTGGGTTGAGGACCCCTTTGGGAATACCTGTGTGAGAATACATTCATATCTAATGGCCTCTTATCTGTGCTTCTACAGATGGACCACCACTCATCTGTGTGTGTTTATCTGGGTATGCATGGTTAGGTGTGTTGCAGTAAGATCTGTTTTTGGTTTCTGGTTTGTCTCTACAAGCCGTTTTTTAGAAGAATTGTTCCCTGAAATTCTGTCATCGTTTACTTGCATGTAAATCATTGCAAACTCATGATTTTCTTGCCTCATTAAACAGAAAAGAAGAAATATTTTAGAATATAAAGCCCTCAGTGATACTTCAATATTTGTGTTTCACAGAGATATGAAAGTCGTACTTGAAACTACACTTTTTAAAAAGGAAAGACTAAAACGTTATTCACAGTGATGCAATAGAAGAACCATTTTGGTTTCTCGAAGAACCATTAGGAACCATCTGTTTCATACCTTTTTTTAATCTTAAGAAGGTTATGGAACGATTCAGCAAAAATGTTTTTTATGTCATCATCGTGAAGCAACTTTTTATTTTTAACTCTTTCCCCGCCATTGACGAGTTATCTCGTCAATTAAGAGAAAACATTTACATGAAAAAACGTGATGAGTTTTTATGGTTATCTGTAATACCGCGATTATCCACTAGATGGCACACTTACCCAATTTATTAAAACAACTGAAGCAAATTTTTTGTAATTAATTTTACACTCCGTGTATGTTTTGATAATCATTCCAAATCTGATCTCTTAACAAAATTCCTTCACAAAAATGCATTTATTTCGGCTTTTTGCTAACAAAATATTTTTTATTATTTATATATATTAGTCCCGCCATCGCATAATTTAACGCATAAGCAGCCAAAGTCGCATATTTATGCGGGGGACGCATTTTTTTAAAATACGCCGCACTTTCGTAGCATAAATTGCAGATTTCTATGCGCAAAATATGCAGGGCTTGCTTCATTTCATAATCCCCACATTTCATAGCAAAAATTACATATATCTTAGCAGAAAGCTGAACATTTTTGCATTTACCTCACACAAACGCAGCCATGTCCCCTGTTGCCATGAAAACGTTATGAAGTGACATGATTATGTGACGTGAACATCATTGAAAAGCTGCAAACAGTTTTCGCAAGTCCCCGCGGTTTTCGCAAGTCCCCGCGGTTTTCGCAAGTCCCCGCGGTTTTCGCAAGTCCCCGCGGTTTTCGCAAGTCCCCGCAGTTTTCGCAAGTTCCCGCAGTTTTCGCAAGTTCCCGCAGTTTTCGCAAGTTCCCGCAGTTTTCGCAAGTTCCCGCAAGTTTTCGCAAGTTCCCGCAAGTTTTCGCAAGTTCCCGCAAGTTTTGCAAGTTCCCGCAGTTTTCGCAGGTTCCCGCAGTTTTCGCAGGTTCCCGCAGTTTTCGCAAGTTCCCGCAGTTTTCGCAAGTTCCCGCAGTTTTCGCAAGTTCCCGCAGTTTTCGCAAGTTCCCGCAGTTTTCGCAAGTTCCCGCAGTTTTCGCAAGTTCCCGCAGTTTTCGCAAGTTCCCGCAGTTTTCGCAAGTTCCCGCAATTTCATCACTTAAAGGGACACTTCACCCATTTGCATTAAGCTTTGTATAGTTAGAACCCCAGTCATGTTTTAGAATGGTCGTGCCTCATTTCCTCAGTTGCCGCTGAGAGAGGAGAAATACAGATTTCAGTGTTGCACTTCCTTCTTTCAATGATGTAAAAATCATCATCAATATCTTTGTTGAGCGGGTGAGACTACAAACACCCCCTTTCTCGGTCAAATAGGCACCAAATTCGAAATGTATGTTACATTTTTACTACAAATATGATGCACTTTCAATAAAGATGAATGTTTCTATGGGTGAAATGCTCCTTTAAAATTGCATAAATATACTGCATACTCCATTGCATTTTTTAAGAAAACATGCTGCAAGATCAAGGATTTTTGCCCCCAACAATCACAAAAAACTCAGCGTTTTTATTAGAGTTTATAAGCAGAGAAAAAATATAGATAGGATGAAATGTTTTTTTCTTGCGTTTTGTTTGATTGTTTATTTGTTTATTTTTTGTTTGTTTGTTTGAAAGCAGAGGGTATGTTCTTTCATTTGATATATTTGTATGTTTAAATATTTATAGAATATATTTTTCCTAGGAGGCATTTTGTGAAACTTGTGAAAATCACAAAAAATGCTGGCAGGCAACTTTTCAATAAAAGGCTGGCGGGGAATGAGTTAATAGTGTAAATGCTGAAAAATAACTAATGAAAAAATAAAGTGCATTTTTATGGGAAACACAAACCACGATTTCATCTCTCGATGGTTTCTGTAAGCAGAAGCTAAATGACGACTTTGTTTTTTCCCTCTGTTTTTTTGTCAAAGAGGCCAAACTCGTAAATCACATCATGATTAAAGAATCTACTTTTCATTTACACGCACTATAAATCTCAAAGACTGTCTTTACAACATCAGAGACCGTTGTAAGATTGAAGTGGTAGATGTGTGGGAAAGGCTTGGAATTCACGGAACACACAAACGCACACGCATTCCCGATGATGCCCGCAGGAGGTGGGAATGACGCGATTCTGTTCTCCACATGTTAACAGACTGGATTAAATCATGAGGTTTCACTCAATGCTGGCATAGTCTGAGAGAATAAAGATTGATTAACCATGTGTTTAAACGTCATTTGCATGGCACTCTAAAATATTTACACAAAGCCAGACAGGAAGTAAAAAATGAAAACAGGAACTGTTCGATGATGGAGTCCAACTGTACCTGAGCCAAAGTGGCACATACTGTACTTACTGTAAAAAGTACATTTTTGTTATTAATGCAGTCACCCTCTCTTTGTCAGGTTACACTTGCTTCCTAGCAGCTCGCATTAAATTCAAAGCTCTACTCCTGGCCTTTAAAACCACCACCCTTACCTTCAATCGCTTATAAAGACTTATGTAGGGGGGAGACCGGGTATGGTTGTAACACTTTTTTCTTAAGCACCTAAAATTACCTTTTTTTAGCTACACATCTGAAACTTTTAGACAATGTTCCCACATTTGTCTACTACAAATGGCAACAGTTTAAATTTCTACAACTATTTCACAGACTTTTTGAGATGATGACAAATACAAGGTGGTCCTTTGTTACAACCACTACTAGATTGTAACACATACGGGGGTAAGTTGTAACAGGTAGACTAAATGCACAAAAACTAAGGGTACTCCAAGTGTTATGCCACAACAACTGTTTTATTTTTTATTCTTGTTATTTTCTTTTAACTTTCTTAACTCAGAATTAGATTTTCTGCTGTACAGTAGCTTTAGGAGAAATTGCAACACAGACGGCAAGTTGGCAACACCTCCATGTAGGATCATAAAGGAAGTCTGAGAAAACTGAAACTGTCACATGACTCCTATCTTTAAGTTAGTGAGAAATTTAAGTTGAAAAAGCTTACATTTTTTAGGTGTTAACGATTGAAGTAATTTCCTTTTTTTTCAAGTAAGAAAATTTAAGGTGACCAAAAAGTGTTACCAATTGATGTAATTTGTTTAAGTAGATACAAAATTTTCTTTAGAGTGTGACTGTAACATACACTGTAAAAAAATTCCATAGAAATTGCAGCTGGGTTGCCAGTATCTTACCGTAGATTTAAATGTATGTTTTTTACTGGCAACATTTTGTTCAAAGTTAAATGAACATTAAACATTTACAAGTCTTTGTCTTTACAGAGTAAAACTAAAAAAACAGCATCAAGCAAAACATTCTGGAAAACAAAATCTGAAGCAAAAACAGAAAAAGGTTGATGATGATTTCTGGTTCCCAAAATGCTTTGCATGAGGCTGTTATTGTTTAGTTTTATTCTGTAAAGATAAAGACTTGTTAAAGGATTAGTCAATTTTCTTAAAAGAAAAATCCAGATAATTTACTCACCACCATGTCATCCAAAATGTTGATGTCTTTCTTTGTTCAGTCGCAAATAAATTATGTTTTTTGAGGAAAACATTGCAGGATTTTTCTCATTTTAATGGACTTGAATAGACACCAACAATTAACACTTAACTCAACACTTAACAGTTTTTTTCAACGGAGTTTCAAAGGACTATAAACAATCCCAAACGAGGCATAAGGGTCTTATCTAGCAAAGCGATTGTCATTTTTGACAATAAAAATAACAAATATACACTTTTAAACCACAACTTCTCGTCTAGATCTGGTCGTGATTCGTGATGTGACCCCACGCAATACGTCATGACGTCAAGAGGTCACAGAGGACGAACGCGAAACTCCGCCCCAGTGTTTACAAATGTGTTGAAAGAGGACCGTTCCTACGTTGTTGTATGTCAACTGATACTAATTAATGTCTTTGTGTCAGTTTATTGTTTAAAATGGTCCGCAAATGTGCGTTTTATATATGTAACACGTGACCTCCCTACGTCACTACGCATTTACGTTAGGTCGCGCTGGACCGGACCTAGACGAAAAGTTGTGGTTTAAAAGAGCGTATTTTTTGTTTTTCTTGTCAAAAATGACAATCGCTTCGCTAGACAAGACCACCATGCATCGCCTGGGACTGTCCACAGTCCTTTGAAACTCCGTTGAAAAAACAGTCAAGTGTTAAGTATTAAATGTTGGGCTCCATTAAAGTCCATTAAAATTAGAAAAATCCTGCAATGTTTTCCTCAAAAAACATAATTTCTTCTTGACTGAACAAAAAAAGACATCAACATTTTGGATGACATGGTGGTGAGTAAATTATCTGGATTTTTCTTTTAAGAAAATGGACTAATCCTTTAATATTTAAGATTTATTTAACTTTGAACAAACTCTTGCCAGTAAATAATATACATTTAAATCTACGGTAAGTTGCCGGCAACCCAGCTGCAATAACATTGTAATTTCTACTGATTTTTTTTACAGTGTACTGTCCTGTTACCTATACAATTTTTTTGATGTTATCTGTTTATTTTAAAAATACGCTTTTTTGCATTTCATTGGAATTTGCTCCGTGTCTTTATAGCACATATTTTATTTATATTTGATGTATTTGCTTAATTTATGCTAAAACTAAAAAAAGCATGTTAAAAAGTAAC
Source organism: Misgurnus anguillicaudatus (assembly GCF_027580225.2). Lineage (NCBI taxonomy): Eukaryota > Metazoa > Chordata > Actinopteri > Cypriniformes > Cobitidae > Misgurnus > Misgurnus anguillicaudatus. The sequence goes on along the minus strand of NC_073347.2, from coordinate 29,986,262 downwards.
CTAGTTACCCGAGTTTGAACAATAGCCGTTTTGAATAGTAAAATATGTATGTTATAAGATTCAGAGTCAATAAAAAGATAAAAACTGAACTTCAGTTTGACCAGTTGCAATTGCAAATAGCACTGAATCTGTAGAATGGCTCCTTAATTCAAATTTCAGGCATTTTCAGGCACTAAGGGGGCGTGCACACCAAAACTTTTATGCCGGCGTATGTTTTCAATTGTTTCCAATGGAAGCTTTGCGTTTTTCAAATAAGCCAGCGGCAGGCATTTTTTTCTACGTTAAAAGTCTGTGCTAGGCGGTTTTTCCACACTTAGGGGGCTTGCACACCAAAGCTTTAACGCTCGCGGCCGGCGCATGTTTTCAATTGTTTCAAATGGAAGCTCTGCGTTTTTCAAATAAGCCAGCAGCAGGCGTATTTTTTCTACGTTAAAGGCGGACTGCACAATGTTTGAAAAACGCTTTGGAAAAGAAGACGGGCCGACTACCAAAACACACGTATAGCCAATCAGCAGTAAGGAGCGTGTCTACTAACCGACATCCTTGCCGGGTTGCCTATGTGTGGGGCAGGTCTTTTAAAAGAAGGTCCAGATTCTATTGGGGTAGGGGCGTGTTTGTTTAGGTGATTTCAAATATCAACACTGGCTTTCAAACATTGTGCACTCCGCCTTTAAAAGTCTGTACCAGGCGATTTTTCTGCACTTAGGAGGCTTGCACACCAAAGCTTTAACGCCCGTGGCCGGCTCATGTTTTCAATTGTTTCCAATGGAAGCTCTGCGTTTTTCAAATAAGCCAGCAGCAGGCGTATTTTTTCTACGTTAAAAGTCTGTGCTAGGCGTTTTTTCTGCACTTAGGGGGCTTGCACACCAAAGCTTAAACGCCCGCAGCCGGCACATGTTTTTAATTGTTTCTAATGGAAGCTCTGTGTTTTTCAAATAAGTCAGCAGCTAGCGTTTTTTCCGTGCTGAAAACCGGCACTCGAGAATTGAAAGAGATTGAATTTGGGTGAAAAGCTCTGCTCGTCAATGTCAGTTCTCACACGCCCGTCCAATCACAGTGGAGGAGGGGCGGGACAAGTATCCCAACAACCAACCGGCTCACAGCTACCAAAGCACTCAGCTAACGAAAGCTGGCGCTCAGCTGAAAAAACATCTGGGATTCGGTGTCCTCCAGCCATTTTTAGCCACGTTTAAAAGTTGTGGTGTGTACACCCCCTTAGCGCTGAGAGCCGAGACTTGAAAATGATTCAACTTTGGGTGAAAAGCTCAGCTCGTCAATGTCGGGTCTCACACGGCCGTCCAATCACAGGGGAGGAGGCGCAGGACCAATATCACAACCACCAACCAGCACAACAACTAATAAACAAAGCAGAAGTATCACAGCAACCAAAGCACTCAGCTGAAGAAAGCTGGCATTCTGTTTTCGCCGGGTGTTTTCAGCAGCGTTAAAAAGCTTTGGTGTGTACACCCCCTAACAATGCATGAGAACTAAAAGCACTAAGATTTGAATTTCAGTGCATTCCCTCCAAAATTTTAATTGTTGAGCTCCATGAATGATAGAAATTTATACACACAACCTGTGACTTTAGATTATGATCTCATTGTAATCGTGAATGTATTTCTATTCCGGTCATGTGACAAAAATTCTGCTTTTGTGCAGTAAAACATGTACTCATGACTCAATGACCTCGGCCTGCTTTATAACTATTGTTAAAAATGCCACGCTGGACACAGATTTTCCCACAACATGTACACAAACAAGTGAGGAAAATCATTCAGACTACTGCAGGAGTTGTGTTTTGACTGCACGACAGATGCTGTGATCTCTACAGGGACGGCCTTTGCATGGACCCATCGAATAATTAATTTTACATTTTGGTCTATTTCTGGATTTTGATTGGTTTTCTTCGTCTGGAAAGCTTGTGGTGAGCACAGCTGTTTGGGTATGGTGCGGTCCAGTGCTCCTTCCTGCAAAAGATTCTGGGTAAGCAATGTTGGCATGTGTTCATAGTCCATTGGAGCTCATCTATACACTCTAAAAAAACAAACGGTGCTATATACTGTAGCACCAAAACTGTTGATTTGAATCGTAACCATAGAAGAACCATTTTTAGTGCCATATAGCACCGGTGAAGCACCTGTGTAGAACCATATAGGTGCCATATAGCACCACTATAGCACCACATTTGGTTCTGCATGGCACTATATGGTTCTGCACGGGTGCTTCGCCGGTGCTATATGGCACTGGGAGTGGTTCTTCTGTGGTTGCGAGCAAAGAACCACTTTTGGTGCTATATAGCACCGTTTGTTTTTAGAGTGTAGTTAAATCATTTTGCTGTTTTTTCCTCAGATGTACATCATACAGGCAAACGTCAATATTGAGAGCCATCGCTTCTGTCTTGGCTGAAGAATGAGGTCGTATGTGTTTGTGTGAGCTGATGCTAAGCCCGAGCGTCTGTATGTTTTGTTTTATTATGTGCTGATGGCCCCGATGCTCGACTGAAGCTGTGTGGGACACTTTTGGCAGACAGACTGGTCGGTGTGTACAAAACATGGCCGTGCTAGCAGCCGTGAAGTGGGGCCTGTAAGAGTCTCGCTTAATGGAGATATTTAATCTTTGTCTGAAATCTTTGCCAGTATAGCAGATGGGTTCTCGTAGAGAGAAAGAGTCGAGTGATGGAGACTTTGAGGTCGTATCTCCGGGTGTGTTCGGGTATTTTGGAGCGGCGAGCAGAATTTAAATAATGATGAAAGCAACTGAGCGAAGGCTCTGCTTTTCGGTTTAAGAAGAGATTGGATTTCATGCTAGATTTATTGTGTCCATCACAGTTATGTAGTGTGGAAGTGTAATCTTTAATAGAGACTCAGTGTTGTTATTGCACATCTTCTCTGTAGGAAATCTCACTTTGCTTTTCGATTGTGAGATGTGTGAACTTTCTGGAACATCTTCAATGTCACCTGCTGAGGGATTGATAGATTTTGTTGTGGTATATTGTCATTTTTTTTTACTAAACAACAATTATGAATTCTCAGTGATGTCTCAAACTGTGCTCAGATTCATAAACATCAGGGGTTTCCAAATGAACTCGAATCAATCGTCCAAGACGACATTATCTGTGGTATGATCTTTACGTAAATGTTGTTGTGATTAAACCCAGCTAAAGTCATTTTTTTTTGTGATTGACTGTTTTTTTTACATAAAATCATCCTACATAATGTAAAGAACATTCTGTGAAAATATAACCTTAATATCTTTAATATTGACTAAATAAGATCATGTTAAAGGAACATGCCCAGATTTTGGGAATTTAGATTTTTCACCGCATCCCCCAGAGTTAGATAAGTCCTTGCATACCTTTCTCATCTCCGTGCGTGCTGTAACTCGGTCTACGCAGCCCCCGCTAGCTTAGCTTAGCACAAAGACTGAAAGTGAATGGCTCCAGCTTCGTCTTCTGAGAATATAGTTCCCAGTATGTATACTGTTAAAAGATCGCTGTGTCTCATATGACCTTGTTATTTGTACATGGTGTGACTATACAAACCACAACACATAAATAGGAAAATGTTTGCGTTATTTTGTCACTTATTGGGAGCAGTTTGCAAGCTGGAGCCATTCACTTCCAGTCTTTGTGCTAAGCTAAGCTAGCGGGGGCTGCGTCAGACCGAGATAGAGCACGCACGGAGATGATAAAGGTATGTATGGACTTATCTAACTCTGGGGGATACGGTGAATAAGCTAAATTCCCAAAATGTGGGAGTGTTCCTTTAAAGATTGAAATCAATGAATGAAATCAAATTTTGATTCTCAAAATAATATCATAAAGGCCAGCCTGATCTCACAAGAAATCGTACATATTTTACGAGTTGGCTAATTCATATCAATTCATACGAAGTTAATCATGCTAAATCGTACGATTCTCATTAAAAAAACAACAATGAAACCGAAGAATGCGTGCGTACTTTATGCACACCGCCAGATATTTTGTACGTATAGGTTGAGCATGCAGGAGTATGTAGTATGTAGGCTATGAGAGTTATTTCAATTTGTCGCAATGCACATGCACTGTAAAAAGTAAAAGTCAGATCTACTTAAAAAAATTAATTTAATTGGTAACACTTATCAACTTAAATTTTCTTACCTTAGGTGAAAAATTGATTTAAAAAAAAAAATTACTTAAATTGGTAACACCTAAACAAATTTAAGTGAGAAAGTGAATAAATCTATCATTTTTCAAGTTAATTCAACTTGCGTCAAACGTCAGCGCACATGTAGTCAAATGAACCATGCTTTGCAAGGCTTTGCGTTTGACTGTGCGCATATGCTTGCGTATGCATAAAAAAACAGGGTTTAAGATTATGTGACTTTAGAGTTAAAGATGTTAAGGGTGTAAGGCAGCTTCTGATGTCCTCTTCTTCTCCTCCGTCTTCGCTGACCACACTGCCCAGCTAGATGAATTTTTCAACATCACTAATGTCCACACCATGTGGTTGAATTTGCTCCTTTTGTTTTTTCTTAATTCTCTTGGTTTCTGTTTTCTTGATGTTTATTAACTTTATATTTATTTACTATTATAAAGCTTGGAAGACATGACATTTTTTAATTTAACTCCAATTGTGTTCATCTTATAATCTCTGATGGATTGAGGGTGAGTAAATCATGGTGTAATTTTCATTTTGGGGTGAACTATTCCTTTAAAGGTGTAATGTGTTTTAGCGACATCTAGTGGTGAGATTGAGAATTGCAACCAACCTCAATTTCGAAATGCAATGAGAAGCTACGGTAGCTGCAGTGGATACAAACATGTTGCTATCTGAGACTGTGGCTGCGTCAAAGGCCCTGTCCCAAATGACGCACTTCATGTGGACTTTTATTTCCGGCGTGACGCTCGAGTCTGTCCCAAAATACGACTCCGGTGCACGCACGTGGACTCGCATCAAGGGTCCCTAAAGTCTGAACTAGATGATGTCATCAAAGTGTGGACTCTGAGGAGGACCACAAGTCCGGAGTGTGCCATTTGGGACAGGGCCCAAATAACCCCACTAACGGTCTTGGCCACTTGAGAGCGCATGCACGCGACAGGAAGTGCGTGCGGAAGACTGTCCCATGTTTTAAAACTGGCAAAGTGCAGTGCCCTTAACGCACAATAAACCCACACTTTCTCGAATACTGGCATTCGGTATTCAAGGGTAAGCGTATCCCGTCATGCATCATCTTCAGGATGAAAATCATGAGACTTTTGCCCAAATCTCGCAAGATGTTGTGGAAACTTTTAGTTGTAAGTTAATAAATGGATTGGACAGAAAACGGAAAGTGTTCCACATTTCACTGGTGCAAACATTGTTATGTATTTTGTAAACTGCTTTTATAACATTCAAACAACATTAATGGTGATAAATGTAGATAATATTCTTTAAATGTTCATATTTTTATTAATTTGTTTATGTGTTCATTTTATTTAAAGAAAACCTTAAAAATATATATTTTAAGTAGCCTAAATAAAAAATAAACGTTTTGTTGCAAATTGCTGCATTATCTGGATTGACATTTTAACACTTGATAAGTGTGTCCAATCTGGTGAATAATTTTTACATGCATGCTTGGGATCTTCACGCCCACTAGAACACTTGGGCAAAATACAGGAAACACGAAACACGCTTTGTAGAACAGTTTGTCCGTTTAGGGCTACAGTAGAAGCATAACGTCGACTTCCATGTAAGGAGACCCCCGATGTATGTAGATAAAAACGTTTATGATAGCCAACAGTTTTTATCAAATTTTCCATGTAGCTTATTTGAAAAGATACGAATTGTTGAGTTTTTTTAATGTCACATGCAGTTTGACGCAGGAGCGTCAGACAGAACCGATAATTTGTGAACAGATTCTCTGTAGTCCTCCAGTATCAGACTGAACCAGATGGTGTCCTGCTGTCTGCACTTCTCTGTACAGGACTCATTCACCTCACCTGCCTTCTGTCCATCTACCCAGAGGAGCCCAACACAACTAACAGATGAGAGAGGACATCCTGAGGTCAGTATTAAAACACACAAAAAAACTGTCGATGCTGTAGTCCGACAACATGTGAGCTTCTGACACATAGAGCTGTGGAGAGATTCAAGTGAGTAAAATGATCATTTTCTTTTTAGGTGAACTGTCAAGACTGTACAGATGACATGATGGTTAACCCGTTCACTTTGAATGCATTTATTTGTCTTTAGTTTCGGGAAAGCTGATGGGCGACATAGATTTTCGTTTAGTTTCTGCAGTCAACAGCTCAGATTACTGGAGCTACTCTAACTTCATTACTTCAATAACTTAATTTCAATGATATAAGAGAACAGAGACACTTCTGCAGGTGAAGACGTTGTTATGTTTGAAGCTGTCAGGGAAATATATGTGACCCTGGACCACATAACCAGTTATAATGGTAAATCTGTTTGAAATTGAGAGTTATACATAATACATCATTAATGCATGGTTTGACAATATTTGGACAAGATACAACTATTTTAAAATCTGGAAGTGCAAAAAAGCTAAATATTGAGAAAATCGCCTATAAAGTTGTCCAAATAAAGTTTTTAACAACACATTACTTTTTGACATACACTCATCTAAAGGATCATTAGGAACACCTGTTCAATTTCTCATTAATGCAATTATCTAATCAACCAATCACATGGCAGTTGCTTTAATGCATTTAGGGGTGTGGTCCTGGTCAAGACAATCTCCTAAACTCCAAACTGAATGTCAGAATGGGAAAGAAAGGTGATTTAAGCAATTTTGAGCGTGGCATGGTTGTTGGTGCCAGAAGGGCCGGTCTGAGTATTTCACAATCTGCTCAGTTACTGGGATTTTCACGGACAAACATTTCTAGGGTTTACAAAGAATGGTGTGAAAAGGGAAACAAATCCAGTATGTGGCAGTCCTGTGGGTGAAAATGCCTTGTTGATGCTAGAGATCAGAGGAGAATGAGCCAACAGATTCAAGCTGATAGAAGAGCAACTTTAACTGAAATAACCACTCGTTACAACCGAGGTATGCAGCAAAGCATTTGTGAAGCCACAACACACACAACCTTGAGGCGGATGGGCTACAAATTTGCAGATGCCACCGTGTACCACTCATCTCCACTACAAATAGGAAAAAGAGGCTACAGTTTGCTCGAGTTCACCAAAATTGGACAGTTGAAGACTGGAAAAATGTTGCCTGGTCTGATGAGTCTCGATTTCTGTTGAGACATTCAGATGGTAGACTCAGAATTTGTCGTAAACAGAATGAGAACATGCATCCATTATGCCTTATTACCAATGTGCAGGCTGCTGGTGGTGGTGTAATAGTGTAAGGGATGTTTTCTTGGCACACTTTAGGCCTCTTAGTGCCAACTGGGCATCATTTAAATGCCACTACCTACCTGAGCATTGTTTCTGACCATGTCCATCCATTTATGACCACCTACTCATCCTCTGATGGCTACTTCCAGCAGTATAATGCACCATGTCACAAAGCTCGAATCATTTCAAATTGGTTTCTTGAACATGACAATGAGTTCACTGTACTAAAATGGCCTCCAAAGTCACCAGATCTCAACCCAATAGAGCATCTTTGGGATGTGGTGCAACGGAAGCTTCGTGCCCTGGATGTGCATCCCACAAATCTCCATCAACTGCAAGATGCTATCCTATCAATATGGGCCAACATTTCTAAAGAATGCTTTCAGCACCTTTTTGAATCAATGCCACATAGAATTAAGGCATTTCTGAAGGCATGATTTTTGGCATAAAAATAGATAATTTTGACCCACACATTGTATTGTTGGCTATTGCTACAAATATACCTGTGCTACTTATGACTGGTTTTGTGGTCCAGGGTCACATATGTAAAAGTTTCACAAAAATAGTTCTGCTTCAGTTAATGCGTCACAAGGTTCGATTGAGACAGGGCATTGTTAAAAATTTTATAAACTTGATCAATTCAGCATTGAGTTTTCTGACAGATTAGACAGCAGTTGAATTAAATAAAGTCACAGAAAAAGACGTTCTTACCTACTGACTGTTGTTCTGTTCATAGCAGTTACAGTACATTGCTGGAGGACTTTGGCAGGATTTCAGTCCAAATACTCCAGGCTGATTCTTATAGCACATACTCGGGGAATTTGTGAATGTCAGTCAAATCTTTCATAAAGCCAAACAAAAGATTCATTAATAGCCCGACTCATGAGAATCACGGTTCTTTTCATTAAATCCTCCATAAACCTGCAGAAGTTTATCTTAATCTGTTGAGGATTTGGACTGTTTGCTTCTCTTTGTGAATTGTTTTGTTTAAGTCAAAAACATCTGGGTAAAGGTTATGAGGTTTATTAAGTGTGTATGTGAGTAAAACTGCTCTCTTTATCTCTCTCTTTAAACACGCTGCTGCTAACTACTCATTTAGCAAATATTTAAAATGACAGTGTGACGTAGTTGCAGTTTGTCCTCGTAGGATTCAAACCTCAAACCTTTATACACTGAAAAAAAATATTATTTTATAAAAAATTTTAAAGTAAGTGGTCGCAATCAATTTATTTAAGCTACATTACAAAAAAATAGAAAAACAAAACAAAAAACTTTTGCTTAAATGTAGCTTAAATAATTGATTGTGACCAAAAATTGAGTAAATTGAATGAATCATTTTTTTCAGTGTATTTTTAATTTATGCATTTTGGCAGATGCTTTCATTTACAGTTTTTAACAGTTTTTGTATCAGTATGTGTTCCCTGGATTCTAACCCATGACCTTTTGCACTGCTAACGCAATGTTTTACTCACTATGTAAAGCCACACCTACTATTTTCCTCCTGTAAATTTGTGCTTAAAGCAAACAATTAAATCTGCCAATGAGGTAAGAAAAAATCTTAAAATAAGTTTACGTTTTTTTCTTTATTCAAGAAACATTTTCTCACATGGAAATATCACAGATATTCTTGATTGTTTTAAGCACAAATTCACTTAAATTTTATATTTCTTGTCTAAAAACTAGACTTATTTTCTCAGGTCATTTTGTTCATCAAGAAAATACATCTTGATTTAGGAAATTTTAAATATTTGTACTGAAAACAAGACAAAAATATACTAAGTAAGAAAGTCATTTTTTTGCAGTGAAAGTTGTCCAAATGAAGCCCTTAGCAAAACATATTACTTATACACTGCAAAAAATTATTTTCAAGAAAAACATTTCTTAGTATTTTTGTCTTGTTTTCAGTAAAAATATCAAAAATGTGTAAATTAAGATTATTTTTCTTGATGAGCTAAACGACCCAAGAAAATAAGTCTAGTTTTTAGACCAAAAATATCAAATTCAAGCGACTTTGTGCATAAAACAAGCAAAAGAAAAAAATACTCTAAAGTGGGGTAAGAAAATTTTTCTTAAAATTTTCTTGATTGTAGTGTTTAAGAAAAATTTTCAAGATTTTTTTGCTTACCCCATTGGCAGATTTTTTTAGCTAGTTTTATGCACAAAATCACTTAAATTTGATATTTTTGTGTAAAAACTAGACTTATTTTCTTGGGTCGTTTTGCTCATAAAGAAAAAGCATATTCATTTAAGATTTTTTTGATATTTTTAATGAAAACAAGACAAAAATACAAAGAATTTTTTTTCTTGAAAATCATTTTTTGCAGTGCACCTGCTATTTCCCCCGTGTTTGACTTGGAAATAAAATATCAAATTTAAGTTTATCTGTGCTTAAAACAAGCAAATAAATCTGACAAAGGGGTAAGAAAAAAATCTTGAAATAAGTTCACGTTTTTCTTAAACACTTCATTTCAAGAATAATTTTCTCACTCCATTGGCAGATATTTTTGCTTTCTTAGGTCATTTTGTTCATCAAGAAAATACATTTCGATTTAGGTTTTTTAAATATTTGTACTGAAAACAAGACAAAAATACTATGTAAGAAAGTAATTTTTTTTGCAGTGAAAGTTGTCCAAATAAAGTACTTTGCAAAACGTATTACTAATGATAAATAATTTTTTTTATATATTTATAAGAAATGTAAAAATATCTTCATGGCTTTACTTAATATCCTAATGTGTTTTGGCATAAAAAATATATATATTTTTAATTTCATGTGCCCTCATAAGCTTTAATCAAAATCTAAAAATGTACTTCCTCCCTCTTGTGGTGATCCTTCTCTGATGACATCAGCTAGACGGCTTGGGCGGAGCATCCAACTGTCAATCTGCCTCAACTTTTATTTCTGAGTGATACGCATACTTTTCTATATGCAATCAATTCACAGTGAAAAACACAAGCGACGTCTGCTATTTTCCTCATGTTTGACTCAGAAATACGTCACAATACGGAAGTCGATCGTGACTTCCTGTGCACAGGGACCTTAAATGTGTAGTGCACTATTAATATCGATGTGCATAGTTTAATTGTGTCATTAATGAAGCATTAATGTTAGTGATCATTATTTGTGTTACAGCTGTGGCTTGTTGAGGAGAGAAATTATGTTTATTTTTTTAGTGATTTAGCGTGCAGTTGTCAACCTCTCAACCACCCTAGCATCTGCATAGCAATGCCTTAGCAACCGCTCACAACATCCGTGCATCTTAATGGTGAGTTGAGTGGGCAAACACGCTTCTGACATATTAAGAATTATGTTTCAGATCATTAATTAAACATTAATTTAGTATTTATAATTCACTAATGCTCTTTACAGCATTGCCAACCACTTTTCATTGAATTGAAAGTCTAATAAGGAAAATAGTTTTTTTTCTTTTCTTGGATACGAATTCAAAGTGTCAAAGGGATTTAAAGCATCTTTCTTAGAATCTCTGAAGATTTCTTTATTCAAAACGAGCCTGATTAAATAAATATGTCAATACAAGAACGTAAAACGCTTAACATGTTCGTTTCAGTCATGAATGACTCTTTTTTTGTTGCCTTGAGTTTGTGTGTAGTTTGCAGATGGTTATGAATTCTCCAAGCCTTTGTCATTGATTTACGGTACAGTTTCTGATGTGTACATGCAATCTTTTACATTCCCTTCTCATTATTTCAGTTTGACTGTAGGAGTTCAGTGCTCTTGAACTTTACTGTCTCCCTCGTGTACGAGATGAGAAATAAACTTGATTTGAATTGAAGTGTTTGTCTTCTGTGTTTCATTACTGAATTCAGACAGCTGAACTCCCCAGACACTTCAGTTTCTAGATACTCGCTGTTCAATAATTCAGCCCACATCTACTTTTCTTCAGTGTAAAGTGTGTCTGTCTCATCCTGCTGTAATGTTACAGTAATAACACAGAGCTGTGGTGACACAACAATCTGATGATGAGAAATCCACAAAGTAAATGAAAGAGATGGAGCGAGAAGATGAGACGTGAGGCGGTGCAGACCCGTATGAGCGTGGGATAATAATATGATGTAGTGTCACAGGGAATCACAGGCTCGGGACGTTTCAAGTGTCTATAATACGAACAGTGTGAGAGTTACATTTTACAATATAGGCTAACAAACTATATGGACTGACTGGGGACTGTAAGACTACTATCAAGTAGAGCAAACACAACTCAAGCTGACAAAATTATCAATATTCAGGGTTCCCACGGGTCCTTGAAATCCTTGAAAGTTTGTGAATCTGGGGGAAATAATTCAAGGCCCTGGGAAGTTTTTGAAAATAATACATGCATAGATACAGGTCATTGAATCTATTTTATGCAACAAGTTTTCTGGAAAAAAATCCATATTATTCCCTGTGTAGTGTAGGATAATATCATAAAATTTCTAGACTTTTTAAGCACACGTGCTAAACTGTTCACTTTAAATGCTTATATCTTCTGTATGCGAATGTTGATTCATACCAAAATGTTTTTTACATAGTTGTGTTTGACACATGAAAACGTCTCGGGTTACGTATGTAACTGTTGTTACCTAAAAAGGGATCGAGACGCTGCCTTTCCCTTGCCATACTTCCTGCGTCCCTGTAATGCCGTCTTTGGCAATATTTCAGATAGCAATATACTTCCTGGCTCCCGCATCACCCTGTCTTTGTCGTTAAGCCTCACCATTGGTTAAATTTGATATGCACATTCAGACGCTTTTACCCTTGGAGGCGTCCCCAAAGTGTCACCGCAGTGACGCAGCGCGAGTTCCCTCGAAAGGGAACTGTAACAATGTATCTTAAAAGGTAAAACTTGCTCTCACTTGAAATGTGTCCCCAAATTTAGTCCTTGAATTTGAGGGTATTGGACCTGAAAAGTTCTTGAAAGGTCCTTGAATTTGAAGTTAACTAAGGCGTGGGAACCCTAAATATTAAAATGATCAAAGATGGATAAAATGATGTCATTATTCACTCTCTTAACTTGTTACTCCGTTTTATTAAACCCAAAAGAAACATTTCTAAAGTACACACTGAATACCGTTGTAGTGACCAAAGGCTGACTATGAATGTCAGCGTGAGATCATAAATATTCATGAGATTAGTATTTGCTAAACCATAAAACCTCTTTAGCCTTGACAAATTACTGGGGTCATGGTATTACCTCACATCTTGGCTTTACTAAAAGCAGATTTATCGAGGAACAGATAAAAAAAGATGTGAGTTTATTGAGCTGTAATGACTTGAATTCTGCACACAAAGGCTATGTGGTGTTTGGTGGAGATGTGGTTGATAACAGTAAATGAAGTGAGATTGATAAAAGTGATAAGAAGACCATTTCATCTTACAAAAGAGCTTAAAGCAGATAAGAGAAAACTTGCTGTTAAGTGTTAGTTATAAACATCAGCAAAAGAGTGTATGTGGCTTCTAAAGAGAGTCACGAGGCTTAAAAGATATCGTTTGCCAAAGTGTTTGGGCTTTAAGACAGGCACCTTGGATAAAAAGCCCCAAAACTTTGAACCCTCTTACCTCATGTCTTTCATTTCATGCGCTTGTGAATTCTGCCAGGCAGACGCATTAATAAATTCTTGCCCCGGCTTAGCATCGCATCAGTGCTACACGCTCAAGACGACTGCCCATGTTTGGGCTTTTATCCAAGTGCTGAAATATCAGCGTGGTGTTAATAACAGCAGCTCAGTAATCCAAATTTAATTGTGTTACGCTGTTTGGTGTCATATCGCAGTATTGCTGGCGAATTACTGCTCAAATCTCTGTGCTTTCATTTCATGACATGCTGCCAAATTATGAGAGAGTGTTATTCAGTAATGAGCAACTGATATGATGGGTTTCAGTTACTGTGTAATGTGTATCTCTTTTATAATATCTCTTGCTAACCATCATCTATTCTACAACAAAACCAGTCATAAGGGTATTTTTTAATTAAAGGGGATATATCATGAAAATCTGACTTTTTCCATGTTAAGTGCTATAATTGGGTCCCCAGTGCTTCTATCAACCTAGAAAATATGAAAAGATCAACCCAGTAACCATTCTCTGCAAACATGCATGTGAAAAAATAGGTCATTGCAATTTTGCTCCCCTAGTGATGTCAGAAGGGGATAAAACCGCCCCTTAATCTGCACTATACAACCACTGCCATTTAGTGCAGAGATCAGTTCATTTGCATTTAAAAGGACACACCCACATACGGCACATTTTTGTGCACACATACAAAGTGGCAATTTTAACATAATATAATCAATTATCGATTTGGTGTTTTGAACTAAAACTTCACATACGCACTCTGGGGACACCAAAGATTTTTTTTTAAAGATCTTGTAAAATGTCCCCTTTAAAATGTGTGTATATATCACCCTATAAGGTACTGTTTTGTACCTTTACAGGTACATACTAACATAATACAATGTTTTGTACCTTTTAAAGGTACAGTTAACTGTTTCTGTACCCCTAAAATTTAACTGGTATAAAATTGTTCCTTAAGGTACCCCAAAAGGTACAACATTTTAATGTGTTGTATACCCATTAAGGTACAAAAAGGTACCTTTGAGGGTACCACCCCAGTGACAGAAAAAGGAACAATTTTGTACCTTTTTTCTGACAGTATATGGTTTATTAGAAACTGACAATATTTGGCTGAGATACAACTATTGAAAAATCGGGAATCTAAGGGTGCAAAAAAAAGAAGAGAAAATTGCCTTTAACACTGCAAAACATGACTTTCTTTCTTAGTATTTTTGTCTTGTTTTTCTTAAATTAATGCATTTGATAAGCAAAATGGCCTACAAAAATAAGTCTAGTTTTTAGACAAGAAAAAATATAAAAAATGTATTTATCTTTATTAATACGTGTTAGGACTTCATTTAGACAACTTTCACTGCAAAAAAATGACTTTCTTACTATTTTTTTCCTCAGTTTTTTAGTACAAATATGTACAATTTTCTAAATCTAGATGTATTTTCTTGATGAACAAAATCATCTAAGAAATTAAGCCAAAAAAATATTAAATTAAAGTAAATTTGTGCTTAAAACAAACAAATAAATCTGCCAATGGGGTAAGAAAAAAATCTTGAAATAAGTTTACTTTTTTTTAAACACTTAATTCAAGAAAAAATTTCTTACACCATTGGCAGCTATTTTTGCTTGTTTTAAGCTTGAATTAAGTGTTTAAGAAAAACGTAAATTTATTTCAAGATTTTTTCTTACCCCATTGGCAGATTTATTTATTTGTTTTAAGCACAAATTCACTTAAATGTAAAAAAAAATGTTTAGCTTATTTTTTAGATCAGTTTGTTCATCAAGAAAATACATCGAGATTTAGGAAATTTTACATATTTGTACTAAACAAAAACGAGGCAAAAATAGTGAGAAAGTAATTTTTTGCAGTGAAAGTTGTCTAAATGAAGTCCTTACACTGCAAAAAGTTATTTTCAAGAAAAAATGTCTTAGTATTTTTATCTTGTTTTTAGTAACAATATCTAAAAATTCTTAAATTAAGATGCTTTTTCTTGATGAGCAAAACGACCCAAGAAAATAAGTCTAGTTTTTAGATCAAAAATATCAAATTTAAGTGATTTTGTGCATAAAACAAGCAAAAAAACATCTGCCAATGGGGTAAGCAAATTTTTCTTGAATTTTTCTTGAATTTAGTGTTTAGTGTTTTAGTGTTAAGATTTTTTTGATACTAATACTAAGATTTTTTTTTTTTTTGAAAATCATTTTTGCAGTGTAGCAACATGTATTACTAATAATAAATACATTTTTTATACATTTACAGTAAGAAGTAATCTTCATGGCACATAATCTTTACTTAATATCGTAATGTTTTTTGACAAAAAAGAAAAATGGATCATTTTGACTCACATTAAAGCAATAAACCCCGCAAAGCAGTGGGTTACCAGTGCATTTTATAACAGCTAAGGGGCGTTGTTAGTGCCTAAACCCCCTTAGCAGTTATAAAATGCACTGGTAACCCACTGCTTTGCGGGGTTTATGGCGTTTATAAAACGGTTACATCATATGCATAGCAGGGTTTCACAAAATAAAACACAAATAAGTTGTAATTATATTAGTACAAATATTACTCTTCCGTCAAACAAAGTAGTTCCTCAGAATCAAGTGTGACTGAAACAGAGCACAGTTCCCAACCAACACAGACGCAGCAAAGACACAATGAAAATATGATTAAAGACTGTGGTGTTTATTTATATATATATCAACATTCATCTAAAATATACATTAACATTTGTATCGTGCAACTGTTGAAGTGATGATCAAATATGCTTGGAAGCATGCTTAACTCTTTCCTTGTCAGCGTTTTTTTTAAGTTGCCACCCAGTTTTAGTTTATTGCCTTACAGAAAAATTATCTTCTTTAAATAAACATATAATATCAAATGAAAGAACAGTCCATCCGCTTTCCAACAACAACAAAAAAATGTTTCATCCTACCTTCATTTGTTCTCTTATCAGTTATCACCTCTCAAATTTTCCATTTTCCAGATAATTCCATTTTTGTGAAGAACTTTTGTAAGAGATCAGATTCAACGTTGTTGTGTCGAGTGGATGCGTCAGTGTTTAATTTGGGTAAGATTGCCATCTAGTGGATAATAGCGGAAATATCAATAAGACAAAAACAACTCAGAGAACGTTTTCTCTTTATTGACGAAATGACTCAACAATATTTATTGACATTTATCTAGATATCGCCATAATTGTGCAAAGGTAGAAAAATTAAAATATGATTAAAGACTGTGGTGTTTATTTTCATAAATCAGTACGCAGCAACAGTGGCGCAGTGATACTTGTGATGCGGTCTGAACCGTGGGGTTACCAGGGTATTTTATCACGGCTTAGAACGCGTTTCAACCAATCAGAATGAAGAACTAGAACGAGCCGTTTTATAATATTTTTTTTTGCATTTTGCTACAAATATACCCATGCTATATGACTGGTTTCATGGTCCAGGGTCACATATACAGTATATAATCCTCATACCCATAATAACAGGAGTAAACAATGGGAGAACTTGCTCTGGTGTTCCCTTCCTAGGGCATGTTCTTCTGTTAAATTGAGCGGTCACGTCTGTGCTGTTTGGTGTCATATCACATACAAGTTACAACGATTGGAAAATCTGGAAATATTGAAAAAAATCACCTTTAAAGTTTTCCAAATGAAGTCCTTAACAACTGCATCCACTCATAAAAATAACATTTTGATATATTTGCGGTAAAAATTTACTACAAATCCTCATGGAGCATGATATTTGGCATAAAAGGTTTCCTCCCACAGGCCAAAAACATGCAAGTTAGGCAAATTGGAGATGCCAAATTTTCCCTCACCCAACCTGTGTATGGATCATCTTATATAGCCATAGATGCTGGAATGGCGTAAAGAAATAAAGGAAGAAGAAGTTGCTATCTCACTTCCTTCACGTTAATTCTCCTTTAAAATGACTTTATAAATGCTGAAACTGAGAGTTCAGGTTTTTTTAACTTCTTCAGCTCTAGAAACAGACGTCTGGAGTTCTAGCTTGAAAAAAAGCTGTCTGATTCATAAGCATTTTTGTCTGCGTGTCTGCTTTTGGACATCTTAAGTGAGCGTTCCCAGAGTCTCTGTGTTTGTTTGGGGTAAGAGGTCATTGTCCTTCCTCTGAGATGAGTTTCCTGTTAACATACAAAAGAAAACAAATGAGCTGTTAACTTTGGCTCAAACACTGTAAAACATTGTGTTGAACAGCGAGAGGTTGTCATGATCTGTTTGTTTGCAGAATAACGGCTTCATGCCAGAAACTCCCTGTAATGATAATAAGTAGTTAGAAGTTAGTTTGGTTTATTATTTATTTATTTACCAGGACAGTGCATATTAACAACAGTACACGTGTAACATGCCAGAGTTAGCCAATGGCTAATTTTCATCTGTAGTCCTGATCAGTTGTACATTGGCACCCTAGGAAAAAGTACATTTTTAAAAATATTTGCACTGTTAATGTAACAAGTTAAAAAAAGATAAAAACATTTGTTAAATGAGTCTAAAAATAAGTTGTAACATAAAAATAAGTTAGTTCTGGTCTCACAACCAAAACTTCTAGTACTATTCGATAGATGAGTCCCACCCATCTGTCCAACTAACACTGGTTTAAACTTCTAATCCAGATGAGAAAAAGCACATATGCATTTGAAGATATCATGATACATCATGAATGTGTTTTGTGCATCCTATATTGACATATGTTACATTAAAACCATGAATGTTATGCCACAATGCATTCATTAAAAATGTTGAATAATTTTTTATAATGAAATGATGAAAGTCTTAAGCTTTACCTCACTCTTACATATTAATCCACAGTGAAATAATGCTTAGTTAAAGTTCTACCAGAAAGACTCAAAGATAGGTTAAGACTTGATATGAGTTTATTTAATAGTAGTTAGCAACCAAGGTTAGAATGTAACACAGTATAGTTCTTTGGCGTAGGCCCCGACCATAGTTCAAATCCGGGGGTCACGGATTCTTGCGGTTCCTGTCTGAAGATGAAGACAGGCCAGAATCTAATCCACCTCGAGTATGGACGGAACCGACCTGGTGATGGTGGTAGGGAGGGTGGGTTGTAAATGCTGGCATCAGTATATACGAAAGCAAAGACAGGTGAGTACGAGGCTTATATACTCTCAGTATCAGGGGTGATTGATTGCGCCTTGTGAAATGAATGACGTAACATTCGAGTTTCCTGGTAGAACTTGCGCTACGCTACGCTAAGCTAACATGTCCACTGTGTAGATTTTAAGTGGCATCTAGTGGTAAGATTGCGAATTGCAACCAATAGCGCAGTCCACAGCTCACCCCTCACTTTTTGAAACGCATAGTGAAGCTACGATAGCAACCACAGGACAAACATGTTTTCGTTTGTGACAACGTAGTGACAAAACACAATCTATAAGGAAGTTTGTCTGTTTAGGGCAGAAACATGATGGCGATTCCATGTAAGCGGACCCGCGGTGTATGTAGATAAAAATGGCTCATTCTAAAGTAATAAAAACTACAGTTCATTTTGTAAAGTATTTATACACCATTGATAATATAGTTATGAATATTATACTGCATTTCTGCCAAGAGATCATTACACAATGCACCTTTAAAATAAAGTACAGTAGATTGTTTCACTGTAATGTCTTTCATGTTTATCACGCTGTTTTATAGACCCCTTCACAGTTCACGTCACAGGCGGTTCCCACTGCGCATGCCAGGGTCAGAAAAGTCATTATAGCAGATTGAGTTGCGTATTATTCCGTATCGTCAAAAATGCCTACTTGCGTCGTGGGCTGTGATAATCGCACCAGGTCTGCCGTTACGTTTTTCAGGTTTCTTGCAGAATCTCAAAAAATACAACATCTGCGGCTGCAAGCAATTAAACGTGCAGACTGGGACAATGCAAAGATTAAAGATGCTTGTGTTTGTAGTGCTCACTTCATTTCAGGTAAGTCATATTTTTTTCAGCCCTGTTAGATTAAACTAGAAAGCCTAAATGGTATGAACAGTTTGATCCCATGCTGCGCGCGCACCCGATAGTCATTCAATGTTTACAAACCTTGAAGGGGTCTATAAGCTTATGAGCAATATAATGAGAGAATAATTCTGTGCTTATACAGATTTCATCTAGCATTACTACACACCGGAAAATAACACACATTGATCCTTTTTTGTACATGCAGGGAATATTTTGACAGCAAAAAAATGTATATGTATATAAAATTCCCCTATCTACAGAAAGTTTGACATTTTACAAAAACATTAAAGTACCTGTAGAAGGAATGCAAAAGAGCTGATGGCGCGTCTCATAAGACCTCTGATGAGGAGATTACAGGAAAACGCAAAGAAAATTCTGTTGAGAAATTTCAGCAATAATAATTCGGCTCTGTCATTAATAAAACCATAAAGCTTTGTTTTCTGTGTGGGTTTATGAAGCCGCAGGCAGCGACCCAAACATTGCTGACATTTTAGGAGTCATTATTTTTGTCAATAATACAATTTTAATTATACTTTGTGGGCTAATATTATTTGGTAATGACAGGATTTAATTATTATGTTTGGATTATTTTTTTTTAAATATGCAGACAACAGCAATTAATTAAAAAGAAACTATTTACATAATTTCTGAAGATGTTCTGGTATGGTTCCTATTGTGCTAAAAAATGCTGGGTTATTTTTAACCCTGCGGTTGGTCATAAGGACAAACCCAGCCGTTGGGTTAAATTAACCCTGAAAATTTTATATTTGACCCAAACAACCCAGAATTTTGGGTTGACACCCCCCAGCAGAGGTGAAGTTACAACTGAACAAGCTAAATTCATCCCTTTTTGACTCAATACGGGGTTGAAAATAAGAGTGTCTTATGTCTTAAGTCTGTCTATGATATTTAAGTTTCTAAATAAAACTAATATAAATATACTGTCACTGGGGCAATACTGTTTCAAAAAGTACACTTTGTACCTTAAAGGTGCATATATGTCAGAGGTACACATTGGTACCTTTTAGGTAAATGCAGGTTCCTCAAAGGTACATATCTGTACCAGATTTGGTAAGAATCTTTTTAACTTGTTTCCCGCCATTATTAACTCATTTTTGAAAAGTTGCTCGCCAGCATTTTTTGTTATTTTCACAAAAGTTTCACAAAATGCCTTCCAGAAAATGTTTTTATTTAAACATTAGTATTTAAAAAAGTATTTAAACATACAAATATATCAAATGAAAAAACAGACCCTTTGCTTTCAAACAAACAATACACAAACAAACAAACAAAATGGGGAAACAAAAACGTTTCATCCTATCTATATTCTTTTCTCTGCTTATAAACTCTTAAATATAGGTATTTTTCTTCAAAAATACAAATTTTCTAGGAAAAAGCCTGAAATAATTGCATTTTTGTGAAGGAATTTTGTTTGTTAGAGATCAAATTCAGAACGATTATCAAACCCAACATTTATTTATTCGTGTCTATGGCATGAAATTCAGGTTTTTTCATGCCTTGAGCACAAATGTGCTATTTAGCATGAATTTCTATAGTTTTTCGTGTCCATGGCATGACTTTCTTTCTTTTTCGTGTCATTTTATGTATTGTATTTTCTCCTTTTTTCCTAATTTTAAATTATTGTTGCTTGGGGTTTGGGTAAGGATGTACTTTTATGTATTGGTTTCTACATGTTTTTCAAGCGACAATGGTAAGAAGGGGTCGTGCAACGGACACGAAAAACTATTTATGGAAATTTGTGCCATGGACATGAATAAATCAATAAAATTGTTCATGACTATAACACAACTTTCCGTGAGGTCAGTTTGATCAAAACATACACGGAGTGTAAAATTAATAAATAATTTGTTGCTTTAGTTTTTTTAAAAATTGGGTAAACGCACCAAAAAAAAACCTCATCAGGAAGTCGTTTTTGTCATGCAAATGTTTCTCTTAATTGACGAGATAACTCATCAATGGCAGGGAAAGAGTTAAAAGCTACGTCCCAGTGACAACTTTTGTACCCTTTTCTGATAGTGTATGATGCTTTTATCCAAAGTGACTAACAAATTGACAATTTAACATTTTCTGAAACAATAAGTGTAGTCTATAACAATAAGCTATGTTTACAAGCAGGACAAGTTGGAGCTTTAATGCTAGAAAAAACTGTAAAACTTTTCTTGCCCGTGGCAAAGAAAATAGCAGATCATTTGAGATGGCATTCATGTCAGTGACACTGAAGTCAGATTTTTAAAAGATTTTTTTTTTCATTTTTAAAAGATATCGCAGTGGGTGTGAAAGTTACAGGGGGTTTTTGAACTGCCTTCAAAGCTCAGATCGATAGCTATCATCTATCAGATCCTGTACACCCCTTTTTTATAGGTACCACTACAGTTACATCACAAACATCACTAGCATTTCATACTAAAAAACAAATGACAGGGACGGACATCTGTGAATCTGAAAGATATAATACTAAAACACATAACTAAAAGTGAAGAAAGATGTCAATAATAATCTTTAATCACAGGATCAAATGTTGTCCTCGGATGCCAGATCAGCATCACATGGTCACTTTTGGTCAGGTAAGAGTCACTTATATTTTCTTTACACCATATAAAAATATAGTTGATAATAAAGATACCTGTTGTTTCCTATACCAGCAGCTCTTCCACAATGCATGACTACACAACAGACAACAGAAAACTGTGTCCCTGAGGCAGGATTATAAAGTCACCACGCATGAAATAACAGCCCAAGGTTTGGTGGTACTTCAACATAAGTGACATATCAATTTTGACAGATCACATTGACATGGACTGATGGATATGATGTCTCTCTCATTGGCTTTGATGATGGGTCTTTATTTCCTTGCTGAAGTGATCATGATTGACATTTCCCAGGAGATGAGGTGATTAATGCACAGAAGCATTCAGTTATACACTGCATGCAGAATTATAATGCAAGTCAATACTTGGATCACTTTTTTTCCAAATTCATTTAAGCAATTTTAAACCCCATCAATGTCAACATCTACCATTAATTTAATATCTTTATTAGGGCTGTCAAAAGATTAATCGCGATTAATAACATACAAAATAAAAGTTTGCTTTTGCATAATATATGTGTGTGCACTGTGTGTAATTATTTTGTATATATATGCATGTAGGTATTTAAAAAAAAGTTTACATGTATATTTATTGAGATTTTGATATATTTAATATTATATATAGATTAAATATATATTAGGGCTGTCAAACGATTAATCGTGATTAATCACATACATTTGTGTTTGAATAATATATATGTGTGTGTGTGTGTGTGTGTGTACTATGTGTATATATTATGTATATATAAATACACATACAGTACATGTATGAATTTAAGAAAAATGTTATTTAGGTATATTTTTTATTTTTATTTATAATATATATATATATAAACATACATGTAAATGTTTCTTAAATACAAACATTAATGTGTGTGATATATAAAATAATTACACACAGTGTAATATATATATATATATATATATATTACACACAATAAACACACAAATATATTATGCAAATCCTAATTTTTTTGTATGTGATTAATCGGGATTAATCTTTTGACAGTGATATATTATTGTTAATGATGGCTGGAAGTGAAACACACCAAAGTATGCATAATTATTACGCAGCTTTTCTTTTACAGGTAAAAACGGTTTCCAAAAAAGGTTCAACATAAACTAAAAATGCATTATTAAATGCCCACGAGAAGGAATAAAAATCTTTGTATTTTTGTCTTGTTTTCAGTAAAAATATAAAAAAATTCTTAAATTAAGATGCTTTTTCTTGATGTCCAAAAATATCAAATTTAAGTAATTTTGTGAATAAAACAAGCATAAAAAATGAATTTTTCTTGAATTTAGTGTTTAAGAAAAATTTTCAAGATTTTTTTGCTTACCCCATTGTCAGATTTTTTGCTTGTTTTATGAACAAAATCCTTTAATGTGATATTTTTGGTCTAAAAACTAGACTTATTTTCTTGGGTCATTTTGCTCATCAAGAAAAATCATCTTAATTTGAGAACTTTTAGATATTTTTACTGAAAACAAGACAAAGAGTTTTTTTTCTTGAAAATAATTTTTTGCAGTGTATTTGTTGAGCCCAGTGTGCATTACTTCATTATACCTTCAATCTCTGATTCCTAAATGTGGCTCCTCCTTTTCAGGACTGAAGGTGTAACAGTTTAGCAGTGTTGACACAGTGACCCCTTCTGGCCTGGAGTCATCAACAACACCACATAACCCATCTGACCACAGTAACATTTCAACATGAAAACATTTCAACAGAAAACTCTTATCTGTAGTCATTATATTTACATTAATTTCTTTACATTATGTTGTGCACAGCCTTATGTCTATATTCAAATCACTGATAAACAATCATTACACACTTCAGCTTGTGTAATACTGCTTTAGTTTCACCACTTGGTACATAAAAAAACATTGGGGTCTTTTTAGTACTTCACTCAAAAGCTGTTCTCTGTGTTTTTTTTATAAAAGCGTCTGCCAAATGTGTAAATGTAAACATTTATAACCAGATAAAGCTGATTATAACCCTAATAATCACAAATAACATTCATACATTCATTGAATGTCATGCATGCGATTCAACTTTATTAGATTCTACAGCAGCTACAAACATAAAATCATTGTGCTGCGGTTATTGATGTACAGACATGTATTTTTTTATTTATCGTTTGTTTACCATCTCATACTAAATGTTAACTCTTATGCAAAGTGCAGTGTTTTATTATTAGTAAGATTATTTTAAATCTATGTTTTACAAAAATGTTTACAGTCTATATTTATTTATGTCTATTGTCTGAAAAAAATGGTGGGACACGACTTATATCATAAGCATAAATAATAGTTATGTTGCCATCAGTAAAAATACAATGATTTACAATGATTCACATAACCGTTCTTAGTTAATCTCATATACTAAATTTATATTCAGCTTGGAGCTAAACCATCTGAAGATGACCAATATCCACCAGCTGAAGATAAAACACACACATTCACCCAACGGAAATGGATTTCATGCTTACTGAGCAACTAATTCACCATTGATTTACACACTGACCTTTGGTAACGTGATTGACACCATGGTCCCCATTTTAAATAGGAAAAATCCAATCATTTCAAATTGTGCTGAAATGAATACATGTTGCTTTATGAGCTGTGACCTCTGTCATCTGGCTGTACTGTGTTTCCCGGCTATGTGCAAATCTATTTCCGCTGTAGATACTTAAACATTTTGATTCGTGTATTGACTGCTGTTGATCTCTGAACCGTTGGATGATTTAATTTTTTTTCCGACCACAGATCGGTCACAGTGTGACATCATTTATCAGCAGAGCAACTCATCAGTTATGAGGGTCAAAGTGTGTCTGTCAAGTATTTATAGATCTTTAAAATGAAAACCCATCTTTGGAAAAATCAATGTGAGTGGTTTTATTTTCAACGTTCTCAAAATATTGAGTTTTGCTAATGCTCATGCAAAGACGACCCGAACAGCTTTCGTACATATTTTAAGAGGTGGCCATTTTGTATGAAGTTGTACGATGTGAATTAGAAAAAAAACAAGCCTCACCCCTAACCCCAATGTCACAGAGGTGAAGGCGAATCATACTAAAAGGTATAAATGAGATCGTATAAATTCATATGAATTGGCCACGTCGTGAAATATGTACACGAGAAATCCTGTGAGATTATGTTGGAAAGGATCGACTACTGACTACATATGTAATAAAGTGACACCTTGAAATTCAAATTAAATGTCAGGAGTATACATATGTCAAGTTAAACCTACAAGCCTGATTTCACGAGAATCCGTACGTATTTTACAAGTTGGCTAATTTGGATAAATTTGAACGAAGTGAATCGGACAAAAATGTACGATTAAAAAACAATAATGAAACCTCACACCTAACCTCAACAGGGACAAAAGCAAATCGTACAAATTAATACAAAAAAGCCATCTTGTAAAATACGTACACTGCAAAAAATGTCTTTCTTACTTAGTATTTCTGCCTTGTTTTTAGTAAAGTTCTTAAATTAAGATGTTTTTTCTTGATTAGCAAAATGACCTAGGAAAATAAGTCTACACTAAGTCTAAGATTTTCAAGAAAAATATCAGTAAAAATATCTAAAAATTCTTAAATGAAGATGCTTTTTTCTTGATGAGCAAAGCGATCCAAGAAAATAAGTCTAGTTTTCAGACCAAAAATATCAAATGTAAGGGATTTTGTGCATAAAATAAGCAAAAAATCTGCCAATGGGATAAAAAAAAATTCTTGAATTTCGGGCCCTATTTTAACAATCTAAGCGCATTATAAAGCGCACAGCGCAACGTCCAAATGGGCGTGTCCGAATCGACCTTTGCTAATTTAACAACGGGAAAAATGGTTTGTGCGCCGAGCTCATGGTCGAAAAAGGTTGGACCTATTTTTTTAATGAGTAATGGGAGTATTTTGGTCATGGAAGTAAAAAAGCAGGCTTTTAGTTGCTTTAGATGTATGGCTATCCAATATCATCAAAAAATAATTCAGAAGTATGTAAGAAAAGGTTTGTACTGTAAAAATACTTTATTTGTAACAAACAGGAGAAAAATAATTTACAAACGGCTCTCCGCACGTTCGTTTCAGCACTTGGACAGCGTCATCTCACCACATCCACAGGTTCAGAGTCATCATATACAATTAATCTGTGAGGTAGCATTTAAAAAAAACATTTAAAAGCAGATGCATTTGTTTAAAGCAAAGCATTTATTTACTACTTACCAGGCTACAGGTGAAGCAGCTCTTTGCGCCTTCTAACGTCTCATAATTAGTCCTCATTTATGTTCAGTCAATAATAATCTTTTACATTCAATCCTTTAATCTTTCATATTTAAAAGCGTTTTTGTGCTGCTGCGCATTCATGTATGTGTTAAGAAACACGCGTTGTCATCCCATTTATAGGCGCTTTATAAATAACAAAAAAACATATCGCGCAATTGACTTTAGACCAGGTTTTTGTTGGTCAATGGCGTAGTCTATTTTAGTTTCCTCAAAATAGCAACGAACGCGCCAACAATGCACCTGAACACACCTTGTTTTCAGACCAGAACGCTCATTGGCGCAAATGCATTTGCTATTTAAACAACGTGGCGCTAAACGTGAAAATGATAATTGCGCAGGGTGGAAACTAGCAAAAGACACTTGCGTCGTGCATTGCGCTGCATTGCGCCGGGTGTAAGATAGAGCCCTTGGTGTTTAAAAAAATTTTCAATATTTTTTTGCTTACCCCATTGGCAGATTTTTTTGTTTTATGCACAAAATCACTTACATTTGATATTTTTGGTCTAAAAACTAGACTTATTTTCTTGGGTCGTTTTACTCATCAAGAAAATGCATTGTGATATAAGAATTTTTTGATAATTGTACTGAAAACAAGAGAAAAATACTAATAAGTGATTTTTTTGCAGTGTTTTTAATTCAATTAATTGAACAATTTCTGTAGCCAAAATCTATTTTTTCTTTTTTTATACAATGCACAGAGACAAAGCTCATCAAAAATTATTTTAAACATATAGGCATAACAAACAGTACCATCTAACCCACATTATACCTCGATTTGAAATGTCCCTTATTCCAGTCTGAATGTTTCTATTGATGATTTGTTATTGATAACCCCTTGAGCTGAAGACATTCACACGTGTTTGTTCTGGATTATAACCGGCTGTGTGGTGTTGACAGATTCCAATTAGTTCCCTTTAATTTTTCAAGCCACACCAGCGGAACAACAGAAACGTGCAAAATGGCACCTGAGGAAAAATAAGGCACCCAAAAATAATCTTCCCTCTGGAAACAATGACACGGGAGATTTGTGGCCACCCGTCAAACACGTCAAAGCCCATCTGGGAGCATTTTGAGCTCAGCAGGAAGAAGACTGAAGCACCCGCTCTTTATTTCAGCCCTGTCTTTGGTGGCTTTCAGCCAGAACAGATCTAACGTTGAGCTCGAATACTCTCACATTTGCTACACAAACACTCAGGCAAAGTGAGATATATAAAACATATTGCATGGCTATTTACTCAATGTTTCTGGTGTATTTGTGCATAAATTATTAATTTTTCTCAACAAAAATGACACAAACCAGAGAACAATCAGAAATTATTTCAGTCGACTTTGTAAGCTTTTAAAATCTTTGTTTACACATGTAATTTAACGCTAACTCGTTTAATAAAGGTCGCAGTGAAAATACTAAGCAATACATCTGAAAATTAACATTATCAATGTTTTTCTGCTCAGCATCAAAGACCATTTTTATAAATACGAACGTTGCTCTACGATCAAATCTGTGCACGCTTCATAAATGAGGCCCCAGGTCACTGTGGAGGCCATTGTGGTACATGTTTAAGAAACCAGTTTGAGTACACTGCAAAAATTACTTTCTTACTTAATATTTTTGTCTTGTTTTCAGTAAAAATATCTAAAAATTCTTCAATTAAGATGTTTGTCTTGATGAGCAAAATGACCAAAAAATATAAACTTACTATAAAGTAAATTAGTGCTTAAAACAAGCAAAAAAACTGCCAATAGAGTAAGAAAAATTACTTGAAATAAGTTTACTTTTTTATAAACACTTAATTCAAGAAAAATTTTCTTGTTCCATTGGCAAATCTTGTTATTTTGTCTAAACTGGTCATTTTGCTCATCAAGAAAATACATCTTAATTTAATTTTTTTTTAGATATTTTTACTGAAAACAAGACAAAAATACTAAGTAAGAAAGTAATTTTTGCAGTGTATTGACCAATCAGAATCAAGGATCTTTTATAAGATGTAATGTATAACTGAATAGTTTTATCTCTCTCAGTTATTTTACATTAAAGTGGTGTTGTAGCCAGAAGCATGTGGTTGCACGGTGAAAAGATGGGAGGTGGCCATGGGAAAGTGGGGCACCATCTGTGTGTGTGTGTGTGTGTGTGTGTGTTCCACTGAGAAAAGTGAGAGAAGATTATTATTATGTTTTTTATTCAAAGCCATATGATGTACAAACTGGCCATATTTGCTTACTATAAATATTCCTGCTTTAGGGGTACTGCAAAACAAGCCGTTTACGCCAATGGCCGGCGTATGTTTTCAATTGTTTCCAATGGAAGTGCAGCGCTTTTCAAAAATGCCAGCAGCTGGTGGATTTTGTCCGTGGTTAGTTCCGGGTGCTCAGCAAAATCCTCAATTTTGCGGCACGTTTTCTTAAAAAATGCGATGGAATATGCGGGATATTTATACAATTTATGCGATGGAATTGCGGGAATTTGCGAAAATTGCGGAACTTGCAAAAACTGCGGAAACTTGCAAAAGCTGCAATGATGTTCACGTCACATAATCACGTCACTTCATAACGTTCCCATGGCAATAGAGGACACGGCTGCGCTTTTGGGAAGTAAATGCAACATTTTTCAACTTTCTGCTAATATATATGTGACTTTTTGCTACGAAAATGCGGAGATTATGAAATCATGCAAGCCCCGCATATTTTGTGCGCGGAAATATGTAATAAATGCGGCGAAAGTGCGTCGTATTTGGAAAAGTGCAGCCCCACATAAATATGCGGACTTTGGCTGATTATGCAATATATCGCGCGATCGCACAATCGCGTTTTCCTGGAGGGACTGGTTACTTCTCACTCAGCCGTCCAATCACAGTGGAGGAGAGGCAAGAAAAAATATCACAACAACCAACCGCTGTATCATTTTAACGAATGATAAACAAAACAGAAGTATCATAGGAACCAAAGCCAGACTGATCTGACGGAAAGTCGTGTTTTAGTCACGCAAAATTTGATCAATTTATTCCTTTCCATGGCACAAAATTCAGCTTTGTTTCGTGCCTTGAGCACAAATGTCTTTTCGTGACACACTCGAGACAAATTTTTATAAATAGTTTTTCATGTGGGTTTTTCATGTGGGTTGCACAACTTTCTTTTTAGTTTTTTTTATGTATTGTTTACTCATTGTTTTTTTCCTATTTTCTTACCATTGTCACTTGGGGTTTGGGTTAGAATCACTTTCTGTTACATTTTTAGACATCCTAACCCAAACCCCAACTCAAACCCCAACTCCAGGCGAGAATAATTTTAAAAGCGGAATAAAACACGTAGAAAGAACCAATACATAAAAGTACATCCTAACCCAGACCACAAATCTAACCCCAACCTCTAAGCGACAATGATTTAAAAATAGGAAAAAATTTTGTAGTCGTACATAAAATGACACGAAAAGAAAGTCGCGCCACGGATGCGAGTAACTATATATAGAAATTCGTCAGAGTATTACAAAAATGACATTCGTGATCAAGGCACATAAAAAGCTGAATTTCATGCAATGGACACAAATAAATTAATAAAATTTTGCGTGACTATAACACAACTTTCTGTGAGATCATGTTGACCAAAGCACATGGCAAGCGCCCACAGTCAGTGTCCGACTTTTTAGCCGTGTTTAAATGCTTCAGTGTACACGCCCCCTAAATCATAATGTAGCAACTTAAAAAGGTGTACAGTTCTCAACACCATACTGAAAAACAAGACCACACAAAGAAGACTTTAACAGACATTAAAAGCATTTCATAATGAGACTGTAATGATGTAAATTATACATGGCACAGACAGACCTTTAAAAAATTGAATAATTGAATAAAACCTTCAGCAGTCTTTCCCCATAAGCTTTCAGCACAATGAAACCACCTCGTCTATTTCAGCTTTTAGAAATGTTCATCGCATCAAGCAAGACTCTCCTGTTAAAACTGACGTGATTTTCTGATGGATGGCTGATAACTACAAGAAAACAGCTAATTCCTTTATATATAGAGCTTTATAAAAGCCTTTACATTATAAATAATTGAAGATTTGAAAGCACTCTTAAAGTCCCCCTAGTCAATTATTTTATCCATCTTTAAGCATCATAACAGCATATATAAAATGTTATCCATCACAATAATTTCTTCATGCTTCAAAACAGCTTGTAACTCTACATCCTTGCCTCATTTAGTATATGCGAATCAATGAATATGCAAAATAGTTCCCGCCTCTACCTATTCGCACGGCTCAGACCATAAATATTAATATGCAAATCTGGCCCTGCCTACACTTTTGTGCATCATCTCAAACCATATATATAAATACTAAATAGATGCTACATTCGGTAGTTTCAGATAAAAAGTCTGGTTTCACACAATGCATACGTAAACTGCGGGTTTGTAATTATCTTTAAGTACTGATGTTAACAGGTTACAACATTCACACTGTGTGTGTAGGCGTCACAAAAGCAGAGTCTATGGGCATCCATACATAACTATATCTATCTCAAACTACTAATCCAAGCTGTGTTGATGTGATTGGTTACATTTTTGTGACGTAGGACACCAAGGCGATTTCAAACTGCGGAAATAAGAAAGCAATGGTGTTTAATCTAAAATGTCTTATTGTTCACTCTTGAAAATATCAAAAAAACTAAATATATATTAATTATATAAATAAATATTTTTCTTTTATGCCAAAAATCATTTGGATGATATATAAAGATCATGTTCAATAAAGATATTTAATAAATTGTCTACATTAATATCAAAGCTTTAATTTTTGTAGATGGATGCAAGATTTTTTTGCACCTCCAGATTTTCAAATAGTTGTGCAGTATATCGGACAGATATTGTCGTATCCAAACCATACATCAATGGAGAGCTTACAGTATTTATTCAGAGTTTAACTCGTTTTGTGGTCCAGGTTCACAAATGTTCAACCACAGTCAGGCCAGCAGACTCCTAAACTGTTTTGACAGATGTCATATGCCCAGTTTTCACAAACACTTTGTTGTAGAAATGAATTGTAAATGAAAGATTTTGTACCACTGATGCTTATGGTAAATTGTATGAGAACTGTGCACTCTTCTCTCGTCTGTCAGCATTTCTCAGCACATCTTTGTGGTGTAAATCAATCACACTGATCTGGGATTTTCCCATCAGTTGAGGAATCTCGGCTAAAAGACTTGATAAATTATATTCCAGTGAAAAAATAACAAAAGCTGCCAGGAGGAGCCACCCACTTTAATGATCCTCTATGACTTTCAGCTTGAAGCCTTTGTAGTCAAATTATCCTGCAAATGATCCAGAATAGACAATGAACTATAGGACAGTAACTTTACCCTCTCCAGAGTATGTCTACTCCCTCTCACTTACATTCTGTAAATGAATGATGCCATCACAATGAGCCACCAAAGAAGGGTCAAAAACATTCATTTATCTTGCCAGCCTTCATCTGATCTACTGACACCACAAAACCTTCAATAAACTCCTTAACTAACGCTTAAATTTGAATAAAAAATGTTTTGTCTTTCCCTAACTTTACTTTCTACTTGTAATATACTTATCGTTGGCTCCTTAGACATAAATGCTCTCTCAGTCATTTTTAGTAAAAAACAGTAGTCAGTAGTCCCTTTCATACATATGGTATGAACATTTTTATAATTTACTGGTAAATTGCAGTTAACAGGTCATGTGTGAACAGAACATTTCCGGTAAATCAGTGCTGCCAATTTACCAGTAAGAGAGGTTCTAAGATTACAGGTAATTTACTGGTAAGCGCTATGTGTGAACGAAAAATAAACATTACCGGCATCACAGACGACATCATACCGCACTGACCGCTTCGGGCCAATCATAACGTTTTGATACAGATGACGCGTTCTGTTTACAGGTGTTTCCACACGCACCCTGCTTAAAAGTCTTGCAAAACTGAAATTAACATCCACATTTCTTCAGCAACATTGTTTAAAACAGCTTAACATCTATTTGCCAATTTGTTTACATTCTCATAACTCTTATTACTGCTGCTCAAGACAATACTGCTTTTTTTATGCAGAAAATCACTTAATTTTTTTATTTTTTGTCTAAAAACTAGACTTATTTTCTTGGGTCTAAGACATTTTTTTCTTGAAAATCATTTTTTGCAGTGCAGTATGTACGTATGTGAAGTTTTAGCTCAAAGTACACCACAGATAATTTATTACAGCATGTTAAAATTGCCACTTTGTAGGTGTGAGCAAAAATGTGTACTTTTAAATGCAAATGAGCTGATCTCTGCACTAAATGACAGTGCTGTGGTTGGACAGTGCAGATTAAGGGGTGGTATTATCCCCTTCTGACATCACAAGGGGAGCCAAATTTCAATAAGCTATTTTTTCACATGCTTGCAGAGAATGGTTTACGAATACTAAGTTGTTGGGTTGATAATTTTCTCGTTTTCTAGGTTGATAGAAGCATTGGGGACCCAATTATAGCCCTTAAATATGAAAAAACTTTTTTATAGTGCAACAGAGAGACAACAGTCCAGAAATGCTCCATACATGGCCACACAGTGCCTCAAACAAAAACAATTTAATGTTACTGAAATAATAAATCGTCAAAGCAAATGGTATGCAGTTTGGCTGTATTTGAGATATTAAACATTTTCAGGACAAACACACATCTGCTTTTTCTTCATGCAGGTCAAATGTTATTTGGGTGAATATAGTGAGTCTGCCCCTGGATTTTAAAACCATCTCTGGGTCAACACCCCTTTACCTTCACTCACTTATACTTATGTACCTTCAGGCTTGCGGTGCCATCCCAAAAAGGGGAAAAATCACTATGGCATACCTTCTCTGGATCTGTTCCTCATCTGTGTAATGATCTGCCGGTCGCGACAAGATCTGTAACAGTCTTTAAGAATCGGCTAAAACCCCATCTCTTCCACCAACACCTCTCCAATACAAAGCTTATAGCCTTTTTCTATTTTTTCCACCTTTATCTTTTCCGTCAAAAAAAAAAACTTTGCTATGTATATTGTGTTAGACTTGATGAGACAATTCTAGTGCATTTATTTATTGCTTTTCTTGTGTTGCTTTAATTGCTTCTATTGTTTAAGTCGCGTCTGCTAAATGCCGAATTGTAAATGGTGTAAAATGTAACACATTCACTGACCCACTAACACACAACAGCTTCACCTTTAACCTTAAACAAGTCATAACATCCACATGCAAAGCTTTTGAAAACTATATAAATATGTATTATGCTAATCATTTTCTTAGAGAGAGACGGCTGGAAGCGAAAGGGCAAAAGGATTCAGAGACTTTTTCTAACAAACCATGCAGGTCACCAGCACAGAAACGCTTGTAGCCTGAAGATAGAAACTCGAATCATGTAGTGCTATATTTAGAAACCATGTGTCTGAATGTAGGATCTGCTGATGCTGACTGACATTGAGACAAACTGACCTCTTATATTTACCATGTAAAACGATCACATTTCACCCCTAAACCAAAATGTAAAAGTAGCATTTTTCATTTATTTATTTATTTATTTTAAGAAACAAAATTGAGAATTTTAACACGCGCATCTCATTTTTATTATTATTTTTATACAAAGTTCTTGAAAGAATCACACACAGCAACTACATCATGAACATTTCACCTGTTCTTGCTTTATAATAAACCAGATAGGCTATTACTGTCTTGTGTTTGTTATGTATGCCAGGGGTTCCAAACTGGGGGCCGTGGCCCCCTGGGGGGCCCTGAGATGGTGTCAAGGGGGCCCCAGTTTTATGACATTTTAAAAAATGCATTAAGTTATCTTGAATTCTGTGTAATGAAACCTCATAATAAGGCTAGTAACTAACAGCACTACATTGTATATTTTAAAAAGTTTTGGTTCATTCAAATTTTATATTTTATAATGTTTTATGCCATAAATTTTCTTTGGGGGGGCACGAATGGCACAAGTGGGGGTCACTGTACACAAGGGGGGGGGCGCACGCCGAAAAAATTTGAGAACCACTGATGTATGCAATGACTAGGAAAACATACATTTTCTGCCCTATGGCCACAGCTATAAAACCTCATGCACCTTTATTTACCTGAACTGATTTATAAAGACTGTAACCTCATATTTAACAGCAGTCATATGTATTGGTCATTTTAATGTTATCATTTACAGGCACACTACACCAGTTTGACCCGTGTCATCGATCACAATTTCTCTGCTCATTATTTTGCATTTTCTAACTTCTAATTTTGTTTCCTTTAAATGGCAAACAAGTAACCTTTTGATATTTAAGAGATTATGTACTGTAATTATACAGCATCGTGGTTACAGCAGATTACTTTTTTAACATTCAATGGCCTTCAGGATTCAATCTAATAGCTGTCAAACAGTGTGTGATTAATCTTTAACACTTGATAATAAGTGCAGTTTACTGAAACAAACATCACTAAACTGCTAGGTACTATCATTAACCTTAGAGTATTAAAGGAAAACACCACCGTTTTTCAATATCTCACTATGTTCTTCCCTCAGATTAGCTGAATTAATACATACCTATCTTTTTTCAATGCGTGCATGTCATCTTTGCGCAGCACTTCATGAATGTGTTAGCATTTAGCCTAGCCCCATTCATTCCTTAGGATCCAAACAGGGATGAATTTAGAAGCCACCAAACACTTTCATGTTTTCCCTTTTTAAAGTCTGTTACACGAGTAGTTACACGAGTAAGTATGGTGGCACAAAATAAAACGTGGCGATTTTTAAGCAGATAAAAAAGTGAGAACTATATTGTAAGGCGGAAGAGCACTTAGTTTGCAACACTTCGACCTCTGGTTTTATTTTCAGCCACCATACTTACTCGTGTAACTACTCATTTAACAGTCTTTAAATAGGAAAACACGGAAGTGTTTGGTGGCTTCTAAATTCATCCCTGTTTGGATCCTAAGGAATGAATGGGGCTAGGCTAAATGCTAACACATTCACACTGCGCTGTACAAATATTAAGTGCACGCATTAAAAAAAATAGGTATGTATTAATTTGTCTAAGTTAAGGTAAGAACATAGTAAAATATTGAAAAATGGTGGTGTTTTCCTTTAAGGTGTGCTATAACTTAAATTATAAGACTTGTTTTCTTTAAAGAGGTAAAATTTAAATTGAAAGAGAGACCTGAGCCATCTAAATAAGCAAAAAGGTACTCGAGGCTGTGCTGTATTATAGATTATACAACAGTTCTTTCTGGTTCTCGAATCTGATTGCCTAAGAGCCATATGATATTTTACTGATAACGGCACAGTAACCGCTTCACCTTTCGTATCATCCCGCCACCTAGTGAATGGAGGTCCTAAACAGGCTCATCTCTGAATGGAAAAACACAGACGCCCTGTTTTTAAACACTCTCCGTGTGTCTCATTAGTTTACTAGCTCATAAATCAGTCTGTGAATCCCCAATCGGAAGTTATTATTCCGTCAAAGATCAGCGCTCTTGGATGTTACGTTAAAGTTAATGGGAGTAATGTCTTGTCACATCGTGTGGACGATTAACACTTGGAAAGAGGAATATAAACACTCATTTTTTTCTGGAGCTATATTTCTTATCAGAACGCGAAAACACCGTGGAACTGCAGGTAAGCACCGCAGCTTTTAAATGTGGACATTGATCATTTACTTTATCGTGACGTGACTATTAAAACATGTTATGAGATATCGCCACTGATATATTTATAAGAAGCATGCAAAAACATCTCTCTGACACTTATAAAAAAAACGTTTTATATAGTACTGACAAGAACAAAGTTTAATAATAATAATCGAGTGCTCGTATCGCGTTAAGAATAAACGAGAAAGCAATAGTAACGTTATACAAATATAGTTTTATTAACTTTTACCTCGCGCCAAAACAATAACAACACAAAAAGACACTAAATATGAATACTAAAACAAGTAATAGTTTGATCATGACACCAAATACTGCTGATTTTATCTCATTTTGACGATCATAAACAAACAAGGCCAACATGAGAGCCAGGGTATCTCTATCAGAAATGTAGCCCAGAGAGGGCGGTGGTCAGCGGGGCGAGTAAACACTGAGGTCCGCTCATGCTTTGGTTCTCATTCGTACCGAATCTCACTAAGCAAACGTTCAAACAGGCGCTATCTTTACTAATCGACTGCAGATTTAAATATAATACATATACATTCTCGACTGAACTAATCTTAAAACTACACTTTGTGACCAAGAAACGGTAATATAAAGAAACAGCTTTTCCATCCATTGAGTTGTTATGACATTCAAAGCAGCCGAAAGTGTTACCTGTCATTCTGGCCGCCCTCAAATCCGTGGCGGAAGAAGTAGTTCTCAAACAAAGAGGCTTTTAAAATAACTCCGTTGTTGTTTTCTAGTTTTCGTTTTTCAAACGTGTGCCGTCGAACTGTTGTATAAAAGCAATATCACTCTCGGAGTCGTGTGATATAGCTCTGTATCATCACGGCTGTGATTGCCTCCGGCACTCGGCCTACGGACTCGTGCCTCTGGCCTAATCACAGCCGTGATGATATAGAGCATATATCATACTCCTACTCGAGCGATATTGCTTAAATAAGTTGTGACTAAAGGGTCTCAAGAGTCAATACAACCCCTTCAGCAATGACTTATTCACGATACCGCACAGCCTCGAGTACCTTACTGCTTTAACAAAACGGTTACCACACAAATATTAAAGCAAAAAATATATGCATCAACACAACCTTCATTTTATTGACCAATCAGAATCAAGGACTGAAACTAACCGTTTTATAAAAAGTTAAACATCTGATAGGTGTACGATTCAGTGCAGGATGTTCTCAGTCAGTAATGTTTTCTTCCTCATATTCTTCCACTGAAGAAGAGCAGACTGACGATGGAAATATCAATCATGTGTCAGATGGGTTGAGATACTGTGTCACCTGCCATTATCATTGAGAGACACCTGACAAATCAAAACAGATGAACCATCACTGATACAGCAAATCATACAAATGTATTAGAGGATAGAGAGACAGACAACAGCCAGAAAGACAAAGAGATAACCACTCTGTTTTTAGCCAAAAATCTCTTAACAGCCTATGTAAATACACATCCTTTTAATATAATAGGGATATCTTTGATTCTTACACATAATTGTGTTTTCCTACAGATCTCAACACATTCAAGACTTTGCACAAAACTCAGTGGCGGCTCGTGACTTCTCTTTCGAGGGGCGCAAATTCAAAATATGTGTTCGGAGTGTCATGTGTGTTGCTCGTGTTTTCAAAATACGTGTTTGTTGCATGATGTGCATCACATGTTTTGTCAAAATAAGTGCCTGCTGCACACGCATCAAAACCGTATATGATAAAAGAGACACTCACGTTCACACAATACTCCCTTAACAGTAAACTCTGATTACGCATGACTGAGAGTATCTGGCAAAAGCGAGTGTCTCTTTTATCATAAACCATTTAGACGCATCTGCACCAGGCACTTATTTTGACAAGACACGTGATTACATTACGCGCAGAACACATATTTTGAAATTACGAACCACACACATGATGGGCTACATACATGTTGTGACAAACTTCACATCGTGCACCCTTGAATAAAGAAGTCACCGGCCGCCACAGATAAAACTTCATCTAATTTTGTACCTCATATGAATTCATTTGAATATTTCAGACCTTTACTCTGGTGACCCTCAGGTGTGTGCATCAGTAATACCACATCTGTCCGTGAGCATCTGTTTTCTATATCAGAGATCTCATGAAGACTTCAGCAGCTCTAATGGTTTCTGACACTCACATTGATATGCACATATTCTCAACACAGATAAGCTCAAAAGTCAATCATCATTCACATGAATGCAGCAGACCTGACATCCAAGTGGATTCATCTCAATCCCAGAATGACGCTGAAGGATGGAAAAGGACATTTAGTTTCTAAATAATAATAAATAAATAAAAACATTTTATTAACAAATACTGTAAGCTGTTGAGAAATGTGTTAAATTTACTATTTAAAGAGCACCTATTTTCCAATTCACGAATTTACATTTCCTTTGGTGTGTAACCGTGTGTAACCAAACTCCAAAGTAAACAATGGCGCGAGTTATCATCTCCAACGTAAATCTCTTTTCTTGGACTACAACAAACACATAGATTATAGGCAACGGTTTACATCCTGGGATTGGTGATGTAGACAAGACCGACATTATCATAAATCCTCCTGCTTCGGACTCACAGCCTGTAAGTTAACTCCTGTTAGCATTGCATTGTGACCGAATCATTCAAACGTAGTAAGGAGCGTCACATGACCGGCTGACGTCAGAGGTATTCAGTGTGTTCTATAAGCTAAAACAAGCAAAAATCCGGATTTTCTTAAATTTTTGGACATTTTAGTAGCAAATATACATCTGTCTAGTCATTACAAGCTCTAGTTAATTTTATAAAAAAAAAAAAAATGAATAAGTGGGGGGCCTTCAAATATTGCTGTGGGCAACTAGGGGGCCTTTTAAAGCTCCACTGTGTACTTTTTTGAGTTAATTCTAAGCAAAAACCTATGTTTTCTTTCAAAAGTATGTGCTCATTCATGTGTAATTACTTCCACCCACTAATCAAAGTATTCTCGTAAGTGTAGAATCTGCTATTTAAAATACATACGGTCGAGTCGCTCGACTGGCGCGTCCATGTTGTGCCTCCTTTTTTTGAAATACATTCGCCGACGAGGGACATTCCTGAAATTCAAGCTCCGCCTTTCGCGCTTTCAGACTACACTCACGCTGGCCGCTAGCTGAAGCCTCCCGAGGTTGCATGTGTAGACGGTATAAGTCATTAAGACAGTCTTATTTCA
Organism: Misgurnus anguillicaudatus; assembly: GCF_027580225.2. Classification (NCBI taxonomy): domain Eukaryota; kingdom Metazoa; phylum Chordata; class Actinopteri; order Cypriniformes; family Cobitidae; genus Misgurnus; species Misgurnus anguillicaudatus. The sequence goes on along the minus strand of NC_073347.2, from coordinate 29,947,627 downwards.
GAATATTAACAATTATAAAGCTGACAATTATTCTAAGTTAATTGTAAATTGATGTAATATGCTTATGACTTGCGAATGTAATGCTCAGTTAATTTAAATAAACCAGGCTTGATGACGTATGCAGCCCGAATATGCGACCTGCGTAGAGTGAATCCTTCGGATTTTACAACAGCCGCACACCGTGATGATCCCGCGATCTAATGCTTTGATTTTGAGGCAGATTTGAAAGCCTGTTGAAGAACTATTCTCGAGGACATTAAAATACGTCGCCAAGGAAGCGAAAAGGGGATTTAAAACGACAACGCGACAAGAAAAACAACAAGACCAAAGTCAATATTGGAGTATTGTTAGTTTACCAAGATCATGAGGCTCAAGGGACACAGAAGTTGCATACTTTCTATCTTCTCCACAGGTAATTCAGCATATTCGTTTACATCTATATACAGTCTATGTTGTAAACTTGAAGTTTTTTGGCTAACTATAGCATGGTTATGCATAACACTAGTAACCACGCATGTGGTTTAATGTGTTCGAACAGCCACACGCCTTCTCTCCGCCCATTTATGTAATCTGAGGTACTGAGATAAATGTTTTTCATCTTTTCTGACCTCTAGCATTTCATTGATAAAAGCGTCTGATCTGCGCGTCTTTCGTTTCATTTTACAAGCGTGTGAAAGTTGAGCGATCTTTTTTCACCAATATCAGAGAAAGCTCTTATATATACACGGACATGTAACATGTTTACTTAAAACATAAGCATTGGACTTAGTTTGCGTCCATTTAAACCCGTCATTACTCCCGCTCATGATTAAATGAGAGGAGAGGGACTCGTCCACAGACCATCTCCTCAGTAATCTGGAGAGAAGCGGTCGAAAACGGACAAAAAGAGACGGATTTAAACACAAAGTGTAAACGTAATGTGTCTCTCTCATCCACTTGTGATCTGATCGACGAAAACACATCTTAATACCAAGTTTAACAGCCCCTGTCATATTTTTCCTTGCGTAGATGAAAAAGGAGTGTCTAAGCTACGTTTATGGTTGCTTTTTGTATGTGATTTTAAGCGGACATATCATGACAATCAGACTTTTTCCATGTTTAACATAAATCTGTGTGCTTTGATGAATCACAGGCAAAGGACATTTTAAATTGTTCATTTTTTTTCATTGCTTTTGCTTTGTAGCTACTGGAAGCCATGTTAACCTTGGCATGACACGGTCGGGCCACCGTATTAGTTAAAACGTGTTCTGAATGGGGGGGGGCTAGAAAGTAATATTCAGTTGGTGGTCAAATAGAATTTCACCGCTAGATGGGAGTAGATCCTACACAGAGGAGCTTTAAGTGAAAAAAGGTTGTGAACCAAAAATGTTTTCCCATTCAAGTAGACGGGAACTGTACCTGCATGGCTGAAAACCATGGCTGTTTCCAAAATGGCTGCCGAATGGAGTGACCCATCTTTAATAGTTAAAACCTGAAATTAGAAATGTGATATTTTTGTCTTAATAAAGATGTTAATTTCCTGGTACTAGAATGACAGAGTTCACTAATAGTTCATCCTGTGCACAGAAGCAAGTATACGGCAATGTTGTTGGAATAATTCACGTTTATGACAGATATTTGATTCATCTGCTTTCTTCTGAGAGTTTGGAGGAGATATGTTGCAATATTTGATGAAATGCATGATGCACACTAAAACTCATTGCTTTGAGTCATTCTCAGCAGACGACATGAAGATGCATCAGCAGATTTCATAGCACAGAGCAAAAGCAGGTCAGCAAAAGAAAACAAAACACAGCTTTAAATGCATCTACAACCACAAGCCAAACCACAAACACATCTCCTGTGCTTAACACTGTCACCACAACCTTCAGTCCTGTGGGCACAATGTCAGCAACATTAAAGACATCTTACATCTTCTTACGAATGAACGAATGAACAGATGAGCTTGTATGTCATTCAGTGATGGGTTCAGATCCTCGTGTCCTCTGAGTCTTTCGGCAGAGATGAAAAGTATAATAATGTAGAACAGCAATATTTATTCTCCCTCATGCACTGGTTTGTTAATGGGTTTTCTTACAAGCAAATGCACTCTACATCGTGCAATAAAAAACAGGCTGTTGTTATGTTTAGAATGTGCTAAAACATCATCACTAACACAACGTTGGCTTGTAATTTAACCTATTGTATGCAGGGTACCTTAAACCCATTTTTGGGTCAAATGAGTTTAACCATACGGCTGGGTTTGTGGACTCTCCTGTAAAGTACTGATGCATTTACAGAGCTGGAAGCACCAATCAGAAATGTGATAATACATCTAAATGAACAATGATCTAAAGTCTTTGTGTAAAAGTGGACCATCTTCCGGCCTGAGGGACCGTGGTCACAGGAACTGAGAAAGATGGTTCCTGATTTCTGATGTGGCAGCTATTAGCATCATAACCTCTACTGAAGGCAAAGCTCATTTTAGTTTTACATTTCTTCCCTGCAGGTAGTTGGTCACCATCTGTGGTTTTCTCAACCCATCTTTAGTCTTTGTCCTTGGAATCCCACAGCAGTGTTTCTCTCTGTGTCCTCCGGCAGTCATCTGTCTGACTGTGATGTGGTCACAGTAAACCGTCTCTCATGATATCTGTCTGCTGTGAGCTTTCACCTCAACACATCATCACAGGATCTTTAAGTGAAATATGTTATCTTTGTATTTCTTTTACTAAATCTTCTCGAGGAGTGAATCTTATCAGACCTGTAATAAACATGTCATATTTTACCTCAAAATCAATAGGAAGGAAATAACAATTTTTCCCCCATCTTAACCATATTTTAAGTGTAACACGATGTTTTGCCTTTTGGACAATTAAATGTTTTAAAGAGCAAATTATGTTTTGTTTATACTAAAAATATAAAACCTTTGGAGCATTATCTTGAAATTGCGTGAAAATAAAGACTAAATATATTATTATGAACATATTGTGTATGTGTGATTATGTGTTTGTGTATGGCAACCCATTGTGTTTAATACCATCTGCCTGTGAGCGATAGATTCATTATCACATCATGTAAAAAAACACATAAACGCTTCAATGACTCACAATTTACAAGAGTCAAACCCTGCCGGTCTCACTTACTGTCTGTGTGTTTGTGTCCCAAATGTCTTCAATTGTTTTCTAAAGCTCTTAAAGCAGAGCCCATCATCTCTCCTCTCTCAGTGTTATGGTCCTGTGAGCTGGAAAACAGATGAAGGTCAGCGTGATCTCCACCAATGATGAAGGTCACAAAGTCATTCACATAAACCAATCACAGGGGGACTGGGGGTGAAGATGCTGGAACAAACAGATGGAAAGGTGAAAATGTCAATCAATAATGTAAATGTAAAGAGTGTTAAACATCTCTCCATCTATCCATTTATCAATCCATCTATCTATCTTTCATCCATCCTAACTATCTATTTTATCAATCCATTCTATCATCCATCTTTTAATTTATCTATCCATCTATATATTCATATATCCGTCCATCCTTCTATATTTCCATCTATCTTAACTATCCATTCTATCTATCCATCTTTTTTATTTATCTATCCATATATCCATCCATCTGTCCATCCATCCATCTTTCTATCTTTCCAACCATCTTTCCACCATTCATCAATTCATCCATAATCTATTAATGCATCTATCTGTCTATCTTTCCATCCATCCACCCAATTGGGGTGAAGACAGTGGAACAAACAGATGGAAAGGTGAAAATTTCAATCAATAATATAAATGTAAAGAGTGTTAAACATCTATCTGTCTATCTATCCATCTTTTCATCCATCCTAACTATCCATTCTATCTATCCATCTTTTCATTTATCTATCTATATATTCATATATCCGTCCATCCATCCATCTATCTGTCCATCTTTCCAATCCATCCATCCTAACTATCCATTCAATCTATCCATCTTTCCATTTATCTATCCATCTTTTCATTTATCTATCCATATATCCAACCATTCACCCATCCATCCATCTATCTGTCCCTCTTTTAATCCTTCATTCATTAATCCATCCATCCTAACTATCCATTCTATCAATCCATCTTTTCATTTATCTATCTATATATTCATATATCCGTCCATCCATCCATCCATCTATCTGTCCATCTTTCCAACCATTCATCCATTAATCCATCCATCCTAACTATCCATTTAATCTATCCATCTTTCCATTTGTCTATCCATCTTTTCATTTATCTATCCATATATCCAACCATTCACCCATCCATCCATCTATCTGTCCATCTTTTAATCCTTCATTCATTAATCCATCCATCCTAACTCTATCAATCCATCTTTTCATTTATCTATATATTTATATATCCATCCATCCATCCATCCATCCATCCATATTTTAATCCATTATCTATCTATCTATCTATCTATCTATCTATCTATCTATCTATCTATCTATCTATCTATCTATCTATCTATCTATCTATCTATCTATCTATCTATCTATCTATCTATCTATCTATCTATCTCTATCTGTCTGTCTTTCCATCCATTCGATGGGAGTAAAGGAACTGGAATAAACAGATGGAAAGGTGAAAATGTCAATCAATAATGTAAATGTAAAGAGTGTTAAACATCTATCCGTTTATCTATCCATCTTTTCATCCATCCTAACTATCCATTCTATCTATCCATCTTTTCATTTATCTATCTATATATTCATATATCCGTCCGTCCATCCATCCATCTATCTGTCTATCTTTCCAACCATTCATCCATTAATCCACCCATCTATTAATCCATCCATCCTAACTATCCATTCAATCTATCCATCTTTCCATTTATCTATCCATCTTTCCATTTATCTATCCATACATCCAACCATTCGCCCATTCATCCATCCATCCATCCATCCATCTATCTATCTGTCCATCTTTTAATCCTTCATTCATTAATCCATCCATCCTAACTATCCATTCTATCAATCCATCTTTTCATTTATCTATATATTTATATATATCCATCCATCTTTTTATCTATCTATCTATCTATCTATCTATCTATCTATCTATCTATCTATCTATCTATCTACCCACGTAGAAGGTGACGTTCTCGTGACCTTTCGCAACGTTCCCTAAAAGTTCTCTAAAGAGGATGAAAAGACCTGAACCTTTAGAGAACATTAGGTACATTCCTAAAACGTCCTTTGTTAGTTATAAAAGTCTTGCAGTTCAAGGTTCCTCGTGTGACTTTAGGGGGACGCCTTAGACATTTACAGAACATTCCCACATGGTACTATTTTGGTCAGATAAAAACGTTTCCTGATATGACTGTAGGAAGACGTTCCATATTGGTTATCCTGTGGTCACATAAGAACGTTACAGAGAGGACATTTGGAACATTAACAGAACATTCCCACATGGTACTATTTCGGTCAGATAAAAACGTTCTCGAAATTACTGTAGGAAGACGTTCCAAATTGGTTATCCTGTGGTCACATAAGAACGTTACAGAGAGGACATTTGGAACATTAACAGAACATTCCCACATGGTACTATTTTGGTCAGATAAAAACGTTCCCAATATGACTGTAGGAAGACGTTCCATATTGGTTATCCTGTGGTCACATAAGAACGTTACAGAGAGGACATTTGGAACATTAACAGAACATTCCCACATGGTACTATTTCGGTCAGATAAAAACGTTCTCGAAAATGACTGTAGGAAGACGTTCCATATTGGTTATCCTGTGGTCACATAAGAACGTTACAGAGAGGACATTTGGAACATTAACAGAACATTCCCACATGGTACTATTTCGGTCAGATAAAAACGTTCTCGAAATGACTGTAGGAAGACGTTCCATATTGGTTATCCTGTGGTCACATAAGAACGTTACAGAGAGGACATCTGAAACATTTACAGAACATTCCCACATGGTACTATTTAGGTTATATCATAACGTTCCTGATATGACTGAAGGATGACATTCCATATTGGTTATCCTGTGGTCACAAAAGAACGTTACAGAAAGGACATTTGGAACATTAACAGAACATTCCCACATGGTATTATTTTGGTCATATCATAACGTTCCTGATATGACTGTAGGAAGACGTTCCATATTGGTTATGCTGTGGTCACATAAGAACGTTACAGAAAGGACATTTGGAACATTAACAGAACATTCCCACATGGTACTATTTTGGTCATATCATAACGTTCCTGATATGACTGTAGGAAGACGTTCCATATTGGTTATCCTGTGGTCACAAAAGAACGTTACAGAAAGGACTTTTGGAACATTTACAGAACCATCCTACATGGTCCTCTGTTGGTCATATAATAATGTTCCTGATATGACTTTAGGGGGACGTCCCATATTGGTTATTCTGTGGTCACATGGCAACGTTACAAAGAGGACATTTGGAACATTAATAGAATGTTCTCACATGGTCCTCTGTTGGTCGTTTAATAATGTTCCTGATATCACTAGGAGGACAAAATATTAAATTACAGTTAGAGCATTTTATTTTTATAGGCAGTTAATACAAAGGATGTGTCAATGTGCAGTGGACCATACAAACAAAGTAATAAATAAATGATTTCAGAATGAAGAAAAATAAATGAGTGATTCAGTCTGCACTATCGTACATCAGACAAAGACAAATAGTAATTAAATAAGACTTTACATTACATTGTGTTAACAAGCACAAAAAATACTAGTAAATAATACTATACTAATATGTATTATGTTGTACTCTCTGAATATAATGATGTAGATTGCAATGCATCTTGGAAACAGTAATCAGTTAACAGCAACAGCGTTCAATCCGCTTTATGAAAAAAACTACCTTTCCCATAATGCAACAGCTTACAAGAGGACCCGGAAGTCACATGAAATTCAAACTGCAACACTTGACGACGCGTGATCTTTGTTTTGTCTTTATATAATACTGTAAGGTAAGTTAAGATACTTTTCTTTTTAAATAGATTTCACTCGTTGTTCTACAGCGAGTTACATGAATGTTTTTTCTGTTTATTTGCTATTCTTTTCTGTGATGTTTTTTATTTCTATGTTAGGCTATATATTTTTATTTGCCATTTAAAGTATAACGATAAACATGCAGGCTTACAGTGAGCTAAACAATGTTCATAAAGAGGATGTTAAAAAAATCTTTAAGATGTTCGATCTTTACAAAATAAATTAATGCTCAGCCCACAAAGATGCCAACCGAAGATCAAATGTTGTGTGTACAAAACAAAAAAATCGACACTTTTTGGAAATACTGTTGTAAAGGAATTTAATACCTAAGAATCATAAATTAGCGTTTGTCTTACAAATTTTTTTTAAACATTATTGTGCTTTGTTTGCAGAAGTCATGTACCACACATTGTCAAACCTGAAGAAGTGTATCTTCCTGCAATCTGGGTAAAGAAGGTGTAACCTTAATACACATTATTTAAAAACATAAGAGTCATGTTCATTATTTATCTTTGTGTAATTTGATTTAAATTACAATATTGAATGTATTGAATTTGTTAAATTTTGTATGAGGTAATTTCTTGTATGGGTTAATTTGCCTAATATTAGTATTAGATACAAAAGCACAAGTGTTTTGGCTTAAAAGTGACAGCATGTTTTAAAAATGTTTCAGGTACTGGGGCTTGGATTGTTTGAAGTAGTAAAGAATAATGGCAAATAATGAAGCAGGCATTAAAAAATACTTGACCAAGAAGTTTTGGAGCTTAACATTTTTGTAGTTTGTAATTGCTTTTTTCTTTAAGTTGGTAATTTGAAAATCTTTCCGGATGTCTGAAATCTTCCTACATATTTTTTTCACATCTCGATTTGAATGTTTAAAATCTTAGTTCTTGGATTTGTGATGTTTTGTAATATGTGTTTTTGCCCCTACTTATGCATTTTATGTAAATATATTTTTAACTGGATTTGTATTTGTATGCTCTTATTCTGCAGGCTCCAGACCTGGAGATTGAAGTTCCTAAAGGTTGATGTTTATCAAGCTTGTGACCTTATCACATGGCGTTATTTTTTTACATTTATATATCTAATACACATTTGCACATCTGTAAACATAAATTTTATATTTTGTGGGCTATTTTTTATTTTATTTAACCAGTTGTTGTATATTGAAATATGTTACATTTTATGAACTCCAAATGTAAATGTTTTGTTTTAATTGCATCTTTATTGTTTAAAACAATTTAATTAATGTGGGTTTTTGTTAGCTTTTATGTTATTCTTGTATTTTTTGGCTATTTATTTGTTTTTGTTTTTTATTATCCTTCTGTTAATTTGCCAGATTTTGACCTTCTATTTGTTTTTCCTGTAATCTCACTTCAATTATTTTTTGTGTTTCTCAATGATACATTTTTGTCACAGTCCCAATTTGTTCCTGCTTGTTTCTTCACTGTCAGGTGAGGATAATAACAAACACAGTTCAGGTGAGAGAGTGAAAAGGATTATGGGAAATGAAGTCCAAATGGATGATGAACGGGGAACCGTTCATCATCCATTTGGACTTCATTTCCCATAATCCTTTTCCACTCTCTCACCTGAACTGTGTTTGTTATTATCCTCACCTGACAGTCGTCCCCCTCATCACTCCATTGTCTAAATACCCTGCTTTTCCCTTTGTCTAGGTCAGTTCTTGTTTATAGTGATGTGTTGTGTGTTTTGCTGTTTACCAGTTTCCATGTTCCTTGTTTTATATTAATTAAAGAGTATAATTTTGGATTCATCATGATCTCCATCTCATCCTTTATCCTCCACCACACCAACCGTATCAATTTCACAGTATAATTATATATTGTTTGAGTTATGGCTATGTTCTGGGGGTTCTGGATAAGTTGTGGGTGAGTCTCAAATGTTCTGGGAACTTTACTAGGCAATGTCCTTAACACCAGCGGGGTCGTTCTGGGAACATAAAATTTCTACATAAAATATGGTTCCCTTAACATTTCCAGAACGTCCTGAATGTTCCGTGAAGGTCTGCCAAATAACATCCTTCAACCTTTTAAAGAACTCCACATCACGTCAGTCTTGGAACGTTCTGGGAACTTTTCTGGGCAACGTCCTTAACACCAGTGAGGTCGTTCTAAGAACATTATGGGAACGTAAAGTGTACATAAAATATGGTTCCCTTAACATTTCCAGAACGTCCTGAATGTTCCGTGGAGGTCTGCCAAATAACGTCCTCCATCCCTTTAGGGAACTCCACAACATGTCCGTCTCATAACGTTCTGGGAACTTTACTGGGCAACGTCCTTAACACCAGCAGGGTCGTTCTAAGAACATTATGGGAATGTAAAGTGTACATAAAATATGGTCCCCTCAACATTTCCAGAACGTCCTGAATGTTCCGTGGAGGTCTGCCAAATAACGTCCTCCAACCCTTTAGGGAACTCCACAACACGTCGGTCTCATAACGTTCTGGGAACTTTACTGGGCAACGTCCTTAACACCAGCGGGGTCGTTCTGAGAACGTTATGGGAACGTAAAATTTCTAGGGGGGTATCTATCTATCTATCTATCTATCTATCTATCTATCTATCTATCTATCTATCTATCTATCTATCTATCTATCTATCTATCTATCTATCTATCTATCTCTCTCTATCTGTCTGTCTTTCCATCCATTCGATGGGAGTAAAGGAACTGGAATAAACAGATGGAAAGGTGAAAATGTCAATCAATAATGTAAATGTAAAGAGTGTTAAACATCTATCCGTTTATCTATCCATCTTTTCATCCATCCTAACTATCCATTCTATCTATCCATCTTTTCATTTATCTATCTATATATTCATATATCCGTCCGTCCATCCATCCATCTATCTGTCTATCTTTCCAACCATTCATCCATTAATCCACCCATCCCTTAATCCATCCATCCTAACTATCCATTCAATCTATCCATCTTTCCATTTATCTATCCATCTTTCCATTTATCTATCCATACATCCAACCATTCGCCCATTCATCCATCCATCCATCCATCCATCTATCTATCTGTCCATCTTTTAATCCTTCATTCATTAATCCATCCATCCTAACTATCCATTCTATCAATCCATCTTTTCATTTATCTATATATTTATATATATCCATCCATCTTTTTATCTATTTTTCTATCTATCTATCTATCTATCTATCTATCTATCTATCTATCTATCTATCTATCTATCTATCTATCTATCTATCTATCTATCTATCTATCTATCTATCTATCTATCTATCTATCTTTACATCCATCAATCCATCTATCTGTACATGGATCCATCCATCATCAATCAATCCATCTATCTGTCTGTCTTTCCATCCACACATCCATCCATCCATCCGATGGGAGTAAAGGAACTGGAATAAACAGATGGAAAGGTGAAAATGTCAATCAATAATGTAAATGTAAAGAGTGTTAAACATCTATCCGTCTATCTATCCATCTTTTCATCCATCCTAACTATCCATTCTATCTATCCATCTTTTCATTTATCTATCTATATATTCATATATCCGTCCATCCATCTATCTGTCCATCTTTCCAACCATTCATCCATTAATCCACCCATCCCTTAATCCATCCATCCTAACTATCCATTCAATCTATCCATCTTTCCATTTATCTATCTTTTCATTTATCTATCCATATATCCAACCATTCGCCCATTCATTCATCTATCTGATCATCTTTTAATCCTTCATCCATTAATCCACCCATCCCCTAATCCATCCATCCTAACTATCCATTCAATCAATCCATCTTTCCATTTATCTATCCATCTTTTCATTTATCTATCCATATATCCAACTATTCGCCCATCCATTCATCTATCTGATTATCTTTTAATCCTTCAATCATTAATCCATCCATCCTAACTATCCATTCTGACAATCCATCTTTTCATTTATCTATGTATTTATCTATCTATCTATCTATCTATCTATCTATCTATCTATCTATCTATCTATCTATCTATCTATCTATCTATCTATCTATCTATCTATCTATCTATCTATCTATCTTTACATCCATCAGTCCATCTATCTGTACATGGATCCATCCATCATCTAGCAATCCATCTATCTGTCTGTCTTTCCATCCACGCATCCATCCATCCATCCGATGGGAGTAAAGGAACTGGAATAAACAAATGGAAAGATGAAAATGTCAATCAATAATGTAAATGTAAGGAGTGTTAAACATCTATCCGTCTATCCATCCATTTATCTATCCATCTATCTCTTTCCCTCAATCCATCTACCTGTCCATCGATCCATCCATACATCTATCAATCCATCTGTCTATCTTTCCATCCATCCGATTTTTATAAACAAGGAAACAGGCACCATCTTAATTCATAGATGAACAAATAAATACCAGTAAACCACACAGGCTGTGCACTGGCGTCATGTGAATCCTCCAGCAGAGAGAGAGAGAGAGAGAGAGAGAGAGAGAGAGAGAGAGAGAGACCGGTCGGCTCATCTATCACTCTATTGATCTGATCTCCAATGTGTGGCAGGAAAGCAGGCAGGACATATGGAGGACAGAGGGTTACATTCTGCTTTTACCCCCAGGTCCTCAAATCCACCCAAAAGCTGTTGTCCTCTGAGTGTATCTGTTGCAAGTAAAGCAAAAGAAAGCTATTACATTAACATTAAGTCGTCAAAAATATACATAACATATACATAACTTGACTTTACAGACAGAGATTGAAATTCTCCAGTGTTTCTTCACTACAGTGGGCATGTTCAAAATGACCTACTATTTAAAACATAATGTCTGCATCATTCATCATATTAATGAGATCATATGAAATACTACAGTACCATACTTTGGTTCAAAGCATTCTGCTGAAAAGAAACAGTCTGTTTTAGATTCTCCGATAAGTCATTCTTTACAATTTCATGCCAAGTTTTAAAAACAATATAAAAAACAACAACCCAAAGTCTGTACTCTATTTGTCTTTACCGGTTAACAGTTGGATACACTGGTTACATTCAACAGCACCCATATCAAATAACAGATTATGAGAATGAGATTATAAATTAGTTTATGTTAAACTGTTACATTTATTATACATAATATTTGCTCCAAAATGTATCTAAAAACTTTAACACAGAAAATCTGCATTTACAAGAGTGTAGATTTAAAATTTTATATTTCTGTTGCAGATTGCATTTTTCAAACAGAGGAGTGAGAGATGAATACTTTAATAGTAATCTGTGTGTTATTTATTTACAACTATAAAAACTGACGTCTGTATTTGGACATTATAACACAGACAAGTGAAGGTGAGAGAAGGTCAGAGAGAGTCTGTGAGTTCACATTAAGAAGTGAATGACAGGTAATGGTTATGTGTCAGAAGAGACCGAACGGCTCCCACAAGATTTCTGCTCATAATTATGTGTGATTTGATTTTCACTGGCAGAATGATGGAATAAGAATGAGGAAGAAACCATTTTCCGCTTTCACTCATCAGACATCCTTCATCTCTGAAAACCAGTAATGGGCTATTTAAAGCTTACTGAACTCCCCAAAACAAGGATCTTTTTTCAATTAAAGGAGCTTTATGTAGGTTTTTGATTGTATTCAATAAAAAAGCGTGTTTTCTAAATCTCTATAAATACATTAAGTTCATATCAGTTTCTGGAAAATTATACTACAGCCAGTTATTCTCCATTTGAAATGCCCCTGTCTGTTTTTGTTTTGGTCTGTGGGATCCTGCCCACTGCCAATTTACCCAACAGCTCGGTTGCCAGTTATCACGGATGCTAAAATGAGACAATTCAATTCAACCCAAAATGAGACAATGCCACATAAATGTGACCTCCGGTAAACGCAACCTCTGAAATGAGCCGCAGATTGAGTTGAAAAAAATCCACATGAGCGGGTTTGTAATTTGCAGGTAACAAAATATTGCAAACGTAAAAATGAGCAGTATCACTTTTTTCAGTTTTGCGTCTGGCAACCTGAAACATTGCCATGTTACATACAGCTCCTTTAATGCTTATTCTGATGGGTTTGTTTATGTTTTTTGGTATGAGGCATCACATACTCTAATGATCCAATTTTATATTTATACAACAGTACCAGTCCAAATCTGATTGGATAAATGGTGATATTTATGTGTCATATGTTTGTGTCTGTTTGTGATGGTTTAGATGTTAGCGAGGCTGATTTTGCCCAAAGTGAGGAGTGTTGTTTGATAAATGTTGTGCATCTGTGTTTACAGAGGTTGTACCTTTTATCTTTGTTTTTCCAAGCAGTGATGTGATGCTGTCTGTCACATCTCTGGTGTCTGCTGCCAAATATCCAAACAGCTGGTTAAACAAAAGCTGCTGGAAATATCTGCACTACAATGTTGCAAAATATTTGTTTTCCTAAACATCATTAGATAAACATTTTACAGTGGTACGGTGTAATTAACATACAGTACACATTGTATCAGTCTGTGTGTTGGCTTGTGTCCTGCTCTAATAATAACTGAGTATGACAGTATTATTGTAAAGCTGTCCAATGATTTACTGTAGTTTGGCACCATCCTAAAATTAGGACAAAATGGGCAACTCCAGCTGATGGGTTAAATTATCCCAGAAAATATTTATATTTGACCCAACAATGGATGAAATACCTCGACATAGATCAAGTTGGTTAAATCAGTGGTTCTCAAACTGTTTCAGCGTGCTCCCCCCTTGTATACAGTGCATTTCTTTGCTGCCCCCCCCAAAAAAAATGTATGACAAATTTGTGCTAAAATGTAACATTGTAATTAAACAAAACATATAAAATGATTCAAAGTAGTGCTGTTGGTTAGTAGCCTTATTTTTTTGGTTTAATTACACAGAATTCATGATAAATTGATGTATTTTATAAAATCTCATAAAACTGGGGCCCCCCTGGCACCATCTCGCGGCCCCCTGTTTGAGAACCACTGGGTTAAATCACATGACTGTATGAAATGGAGAAAGAGTGAAATTTGACATGTTGAGCTGTTCATCTGTTATTGTAATGTATTAGATGTTTTAGTGTCACATTAAAGTGTCAGTGAAGATGTATTCCATATTTTCTCATATTTCCATCTATACTTAAGTAAAAAAATAAGAACCGAAGAATAGCAGTACCTTTTCGGCCATGTTTGTCTCTCACAAACCATCTGGACTGTTTCCATGTCGAGAGGGGTAAGAATCAACCTGAGCACTGACAGCACGAAGCAAACCAAGATTCAATTAAGAGACAAGATTGTAGTTGTCTGCTGAACGTTGCCAGGTGCCTCGCATGAGCCGTCGGGCTGATGGATGTCCCGTGCACACGTATGCCAACCTGTGTTGTTATGCAAAGAGATCTGACCACTGTTACGCTTAACGCAACCAGAGCTGTGCATCTGATAAAACTGAAAGCACCATATGTGTCTGAGCAGCTCCTGATGATGAAAACCACCAGAGAATTAACATCACAAAATCACAACCTGAAGAATCCTGGTGCTGCTCGCTGAACTACAGATGATAAAGAGACAGCATTGAATGTAATAACACTCATCGAAGAGATGCATGACATGATGAAATAAAATGACTTATTTAGACATCTCTGATGTATATATTTTAAGAGAAATATAAAAAATACAAAATACTAATACACTCCTCAGAAATAAAGCTATATGCGGTCACTGGGACGATACCTTTTAAAAAGGTCCTTATATGTACAATTTTGTACAACTTTTCACTTACCAGTATGCACCTCTAACGTACCAATGTGTACATTTGAGATACCCATATGCACCTTTTAGGTACAAAAGTGTACTTTGTACATCCCTGATTTGCTAGCCGTCCTTCAACATGATGCCCAGCTGATGCCTGACCAACGACCACCGGCAGAACCCGTTTAATTTCCATACTCGTTTATATATATATATATATATATATATATATATATATATATATATATATATATATATATATATATATATATATATAATCTCCCATGGGTTTTTTCCACCTAGGATTTTTTTCTCCCAGCTACAAAAAAGTCCGGGTTTTTTTCCTCCTAGGGGGTTTTTCAACCCGGGTAGTCAGCCTTCATTGGCTTAACTTAGCACCCTCTTCTATACGTTACATTATTAATACGCTCGATTATAATGTTGATTCATAGCCGCAGCAAATTCTGCTGCTTATGCTATCTGTATTATGTTATGCTATCTGTCGATTTTTCTGTGTTTTTCCTTATTTCTATTAATGTAAAGCTGCTTTGAAACAATTACCAATTGTAAAAAGCGCTATATAAATAACATTGAATTGAATTTAACTTTTTGAAAATGTACCACCCCATTGCAACATGAAAATAAGACAAGATGCAAATGCAGTTTCTTTAAGTATTTTTGGTGGTTGTTATCATCAAGTAACATTGCAAAATATTCAAAATAAAATAAGTTACAAGTTAAAAAAATTCAAAACAGTTAAAACAGGAAATATCCCCTTGTAATACTGATGACAAAATCAAATGTTAAGCATGCAACCTCTTGTGCTAAGTTGACATATATAAACAATTTGTAAAATTAAAGTAACATAAAAATATATGTTGATATCATTTTTACAATGTGCGTACGTGCTTTGTGATTAGTAAAAAAAAAATTATTTGAATAAAAATGAAATTTTAAGTGCTTTTAAAAAGTGGTACATGACAAAATTTAATTGAATATTAAACAATTTTGTGCTAAACAGAAAATACATAACCTTTATATTTCACACAGTAATAAAAACACAAGACATTAACAGATCAGTGTGCTTCATATAACCGCTCTGGTTTAACAAACCAGTCTTTACAGATATCAAACTTCATATTCAAACTTCATAGCACCAGATTCTTAAATCATGAACTAGAAAACTACTGTTCAAAGTTCAGTCGTGAGGATAAAATGAGTTAAGACACATCCCGAAAAAATCCTGAGCTCTTAAGCTTGTACATATGTGGACCACAAAACCAGCCATAAGGGTAAATGTTTTGAAATTGAGATTTCATCTGAAAGAATAAATGAGATTTCCATTATTGTATGGTTTATTAGGATAGGACAATATTTGTGAGAGATACAACGATTCTAGAAATTCTAAATATTGATAAAATTGCCTTTAAAGTTGTCCAAATGAAGTCCTTAGCACTGCATCCACTCACAAAAATAAAAGTTTTGATATACTTACGATAGGAAATTTACTAAATATTTTCATGCATAATTTTTGACCCATAATGTATTTTTGGCTATTGCTACAAATATACCCATGCTACTTAGGACTGATTTTGTGGTCTAGGGTCACAAAGTTTTTGTCTGCTCACAGTTTTTGGTATGAGAGGTCTGTTTCATCTCATGCTTTCTTCTCCTTTATAATCCATTTTGTCCCAGACAGATTTTATTGAATTGTTTGTACTGCTCAAAGGGATTTCATACATCAAAGCATATTAAATAAATAATAGGATAAGTTAAGATTATTAAATAAACAAAAACAACTACAAGCTACAAAAACAAGCACACCCAACGGTCAATACAAATTATCATTGCTGTAAGGTTTCTAATTTTACCCCAAATTTTACCTCTAATTTTTTTTTTTGGATAGGCAAAATATGAGGAGTTCAGACAGATGCAAAAGCCGCTAAATGCCACCTTCGTCAAAACTGAGAATGATATTAACTCATTTTTTGAAAAGTTGCCCGCCAGCATTTTTTGTGATTTTTAAAAGGTTTCACAAAATGCCTTCCAGGAAAATTTTCTTCTAAAAATATTTAGGGGTGGTTTCCCGGACAGGGATTAGCTCAAGCCAGGACTCGGCCTTAGTTTGATTAGGAAATATAACTTGTTTTAACAAACATGCCTTACTAAAAACATTACTTGCGTGCATTTTGAGGCAAAACAAAGGGCACTGATGTATTTTAAGATATGTCAGTGCAAGTTGTTTTCAGTTCGGACAGCTCTTACATTTATTTTAGTCTAGGACTAGTCTAATCCCTGTCCGGGAAACCGCCACTTAAAGTTTAATACCTTCCAGAAAATGTTATTTAAACAAATAAATCAAATGAAGAACAGCCCCTCTGCTTTCAAACAAACAATAAACAAACAAACAAAAAAAGGGGGAAAAAACTTTCATCCAATCTATATTTTATTACCAAGCCCCTAAGGTGACATTGGAGTAAAAAAAATTAAGTTTATAGTTTCATGTGATCACGTGAAACTTTCATGTGCTCACGTGACACCTTCATGTGCAGATTTTTTTTTAAAGTTTAGTTTCGCGTGCTCACGCGAAACCATCGCTCGTGCACGTAAAACTATCGTGTGCGCACATGAAAGCTAAAGTTTCACATGCGCACACAATAGTTTCACGTGAGCATGCGAAACTCAACGCGAAAATTTCATGTGAGCACGCGAAACTAAACGCGGTAGTTTCACGTGCACACACGAAAGTCTCACGTGAGCACGTGATAGTTTCATGTGCGAACGCGAAACTAAAAATTTTTTTTTGCTCCATGTCCCCTTAAGGGCTCCGTATTTTATAAACTCTTAAATATGGGTATTTTTCTTTAAAAATAAAATAAAATTTTCATACCCAATTTATGAAAAAAATTAAGCCAAAATGTTATTTACCCATTTTAAACCTGTTCTGATAATCATCCTGAATCGGATCTCCAACAAAACTCCTTCACAAAAATGCAATTATTCCAGCTTTTTGCTTAAAAAATTTATTTTTAAAGAAAAATACCCATATTCAACATGAAACTATCGCGTGCTCACGTGAAACTAAAGCTAAAGTTTCACGTGATCGTGATAGTTTTACGTGAGCATGCGATAGCCCCATGTCAAAAATGGGTATCTCTCTCCAAAAACAATTTTTTTCTAAGCAAAAAGCCAAAACAATTGCATTTCTGCGAAGGAATCCTGCCAGAGATCAGATCCAGAACGACTACCAAAACAAGTTTAAAATTAGTAAATAACGTTTTGGCTTCATAAATTGGGCATCTAGTGGATAATCGCGGTATTGCAGATTAACATAAAAATTCTTCAGAATCACGTTTTTTATGCAAATGTTTTCTCTTAATTTACGAGATTACTGATTGTATGTGCTAGGGATGCACCGATATGGAAATTTTGGCCGATACCGATAACTCTTTATATTTGGGGGGCGATAACCGATATCTATAGGCCGATAAATATTCATATTATTTTCACAATGAAAAACTCGCAGACCACGGACATCTTGTCTTTGCGCTAGACTAGCATACTCTTCTTAAGCCTGCAACACGTGTCATCTTCGTGCTAAAGCACCAATCAAAACTCCACATGGCCAGCAATAAGCAAGTGAAGTGGTTCAACAAACCAAAATAATCCATCATTTATCGGCTTTCATTTATCGGCCTAATTTTGCCATCAGACCGATAACCGATAATATTAAAAATAAGCAGTTATCGGCCGATAACGATATGTCAGCCGATATATCGTGCATCCCTAGTATGCGCATCAAATACTTTCGCTTCAAATTTGCTTAATGCTGGCCCTCATGCCATTCAGAAATACTGGTTTCTTGACAGAATCTTTAAAAAAAAATGCTTATAAGAAAACATGTCAGATGCACTTAGATGGTTTTGCGTCCGAGCTCTTCATATATTGTTTTCTCTTAATTAATGGGTGAAATGTGACATTTTTATGTAATTCAAGTGTAAAAGAAAATATTTCTTGCATAAATAATTCCTTTCTTCGACAAGAGTGATTTTTTACCATTTATGTGCAAGTTTTATGTTTAGTGGTTCTTGTATGCGTTCAGATACAGTGCAAAATTACAGTACGTAGCTGTGTATCAAGACCCGCTGGACTCAAGCACGGGCATTGAGCTAAAATCACACATCTAAAAATACATAGTCTCTTTAAATATCCCAGCTGTCACTGAAATAAAGATCCTCTTCTAAATGTCCATCCTCCAATTGTTCTTCTTCTACATCACAATACTTATCTTCCTCATCATCATCATCATCTTCTTCCTCATTATCATCTTCTTGCTTCAGTTGTGACAACATTGCATGAAGCGTGGCCTTCACCTCTTGAACCTCCTTTTCCAAGGACAGTGAACATCAGGAGTTAAAGAAAACACAATCTATTCACAAACACATCCACATACAAACAAACACGACTCAGAATGAACATTTGTTAGGTGTCATTAACATCATAACGATGTTATTTATATGTTTTGCTTTAGTGTTTTAGTAGATCAATTAAGTTTTTGTATAACCAAGGACAAATACAACCAACATAAATATCTGATCTCACAAGACGCCACATACTGTAGAAAACCTCCTAAGTAATCCATTTGTCACAGACACGAAAGTATTAATTCACAGATGGCAGATGTGTGCGCCAGTTTTCGACTCTGTGCATCTGCTTTTAAAGTACTCTGAGGTAAAGGACTTGACTTATCAAGACTCATTATATCTGATCAACCGACTGATGTCTTCATTATACGGATGAGTCCTCTCTCTAATACAGCTCCATCATTCAAATGCTTTACATTCAGTTCAACTCATCTATCTTCAATAAATCACACAGGTTTTATGAGTGGGAGGTACAAACCCTCATCAATGCTACATTGTTTAACTGAACTGAGGCGACCGGGACGCTCTTGTGGCAGATGGGACCTGACGGGCACGTTTTGCTCTCCAAATGGCCTCCGATTGTCCCCATTCATAATTAACCAGCCGTTAAAGAGCACTTCATGAATTATGAAAGAGAAAAAGCTGGCAGACTTAATGAAATTCCTCTGGCTTATTGTGTGATTATTTCCGCACCTATCTACCTACAGAAGATAAAACTCTGTTGGAGTACATCAATTCTTACTTTACCCAAAAAAAGATTTGTATTTAAAGCATGATTAGTATGATTTTACAACCGCTCTGACCAATAAACTATTACTATAATTAATATAAATCTTACAATTATTTGAGTAAATGTGTATAATAAGAAGTACAAATAATAACATGATTAATGAATATTATTGATGTTTTCTTTCTCCTACTAAACATTAAAAAGGTCACACGCTGTAACTGTATCCATGTTTCTTGATAATGGATATCTTTAATGGCTGATACTTCATTTGTTTGTTGGCACAAACGCACTGCTCGCACTAAGTGCTGATGAATCAAATCCTGTAAGTGCTATATAAACTAACAAGATGAAGTGAGTTTGTTTGGCAGCAGATCAATATTCTACATTACATCTTCAGTGTTGTCTACTGAGCAAATGATTTTAACATTGTAATCTGCCGTGATTTGGTTTGTCCCATCAACAGAACGGTAAACCTTGTAATATTTCTCATTAACTCAGTTTCATTTATAGTCAAATGTGAGATAGCTGACAACCATCAGCTTCTGATGCTTAGAAGATAACACAAAAAACAAGATGGATGCATAACAACAAGAGGGATTAAATAGAGAAGCACCGATATATCGGTCAATAATCAGTATCGGTCGATAAAAGCATTGTTTTTTTTGTTGCCAGTGCCTAGAAGTTTAATACCTTCCAGAAAATGTTCTTTAAAATTATAAACAAACAATATATCAAATGAAAGAACAGACCCCCCCCCCCCCCAAAAAAAACATTTCATCCTTTATTTGTTCTCTTTTATCACCTCTGAAATATGGGTTAGTTTCTTAAAAATACCAAATTTTGAGCAAAAAGCTGAGATAATTGCAAAGATCAAAACATACATGGAGATTTTACTGTTTTTGAATCAGTGGATGCTACAGTGTTTTATAAGATATGTAAGAGCGCCCCCTAGTGGATAATAGCAAAAATAGGGATTGTCGTAAAAACTCGACATTGGTAGGGAGGCGTTTTTCTCTTAATTGACGAGATAACTTGTCATTGGCGGGATAAGAGTTAAAAACAGCCAATAGTCATGGCTGATATATCCTGTTAATCAAAAGAAAACAGGAAAATGCAATAAATTATAATCTGCCGTGATTTATATTATCTATTGATTATTCTGTGTTCTCCGCTACATCTACTCATGTAAAGCTGCTTTGAAACAATTAACAATTGTGAAAAGCGCTATATAAATAAATTGAATTGAATTGATTTGGTTTGTCCCATCAACAGAGCGGTAAACCTTGTAATATATGTCATTAACTCAGTTCCATTTATAGTCAAATGTGAGATGTTTCTAGCCGACAACCTTCAGCTTTTGATGCTCAGAAGAACATAAGAAACAAGATGGATGCATAATAACAAAATGGATTAAATAAAGATGTTCCGATATATCGGTCAATAATCGGTATCAGTCGATAAAAGCAATTTTAAAAAACAATAGTTTAATGCTTTCCCTGCCAGCGTTTCTTTTTTTTAAGTTGCCAGCCCCAGCATTTTTATGATTTTCAAAAAAGTTTAATGCCTTCCAGAAAATGTTCTTTAAATATATAAACAAACAATATATCAAATGAAAGAACACCCCCCCACCCAAAAAAGTTTGTTCTATTTTATCACCTCTCAAATATGGGTAGATTTCTTAAAAAATACAAAATTTTGAGCAAAAAGCTGAGATAATTGCATTTTTGTAAAGTACTTTTGTATTCAGAACAAAGATCAAAACATACACAGTTTTTACTGTTTTTGAATCAGTGGATACTTCAGTGTTTTATAAATTATGTAAGAGTGCCCCCTAAGGGATAATAGCAGAAATATGAATTGTCGTAAAAACTCGTCATTAGTAGGTAGACGTATTCTCTTAATTGACGAGATAACTCGTCAATGGTAGGGAAAGAGTTAAAAACAGCCGATAGTCATGGCTGATATATCCTGTTAATCAAAAGAAAACAGGAACATGCAATAAATTTGAGCTCAGTGCATAGAAAATGTAAAGAAACATCACTACTTTAATATTCAACAATAATGGTCATTATATGAATGAATAACATTCAGAAAATGTAATAGTTAGAATTTAGCTCAGGGTTCCCACACCTTAGTTAACTTCAAATTCAAGGACCTTTCAAGAACTTTCCAGGTCAACTACCCTCAAATTCAAGGACTAAATGTAGGGACACATTTTAAGTGAGAGCAAGGTTACATCGTGTTACCTTTCAAGATACATTGTTACAGTTCCCTTTCGAGGGAACTCACGCTGCGTCACTGCGGTGACATTTTGGGGACGCCTCCAGGGGTAAGTGCGTCTGAATGTGTATATCAAATTCAACCAATGGTGAGGCTTAACGACAAGACAGGGTGAATAGGGAGCCAGGAAAGTATATCGCTATCTGAAATATTGCCAAGACGGCGTTACAGGGATGCAGGAAGTATGTCAAAGGAGACGCAGCGTCTCGTTCCCTTCTCAGGCAACAACAGTTATATACGTAACCTGAGGCGTTTTCATGTGTCAAACACAACTATGCAAAAAAGCATTTTGGTATGAATCAACATTCGCATACAGAAGATAAAAAGTCTAGAATTTTACTGAAATTATCCTACACTACACAGGGAATAATATAGATTTTTTTCCAGAAAACTTCTTGCATAAAATAGATTCAAGCACTTTCAATAATTTGTATCTATGTATGTAAATTTTCAAAAACTTCCCAGGGCATGGAATTTTTCCCCCCAGATTTACAAACTTACAAGGATTTTAAGGAGCCGTGGGAACCCTGTTAGCTAATCCAAGTTAAAGGAATATTCCATTTTCTTAAAAGAAAAATCCAGATAATTCACTCACCACCATGTCATCCAAAATGTTGATGTCTTTTTTTGTTCAGTCCAGAAGAAATTATGTTTTTTTTAGGAAAACATTGCAGGATTTCTTTCTCATTTTAATGGACTTTAATAGAGCCCGACATTTAATACATAACTCAACACTTAACAGTTTTTTTCAACGGAGTTTCAAAGGACTATAAACAATCCCAAACGAGGCATAAGGGTCTTATCTAGCAAAACGATTGTCATTTTTAACAAGAAAAATAAAAAATATGTACTTTTAAACCACAAACTTTTCGTCTAGGTCCGGTCCAGTGCGACCTAACGTAAATGCGTAGTGACGTAGGGAGGTCACGTGTTACATATATAAAACGCATATTTGCGGACCATTGTAAACAATAAACTGCCACAAAGACATTAATTAGTATCAGTTGACATACAACAACGTAGGAACGGTCCTCTTTCAACACATTTGTAAACACTGGGGTGGAGTTTCGCGTTCGTCCTCTGGGACCTCTTGACATCATGACGTATTGCGTGGGGTCAGCTGGCGCATCACGACCGGATCTACATGACGAGAAGTTGTGCTTTAAAAGTGTATCTTTGATATTTTTATTGTCAAAAACGACAATCGTCTCGCCAGACAAGACCCTTATGCCTCGTTTGGGATTGTTTATAGTCCTTTAAAACTCCGTTGAAAAAAACTGTTAAGTGTTGAATTAATCACCAAGTGTTGTTGGGCTCTATTAAAGTCCATTAAAATGAGAAAAATCCTGCAATTTTTTCCTCAAAAAACACAACTTCCTCTCGACCGAACAAAGAAAGACATCAACATTTTGGATGACATGGTGGTGAGTAAATTATCTGGATTTTTCTTTTAAGAAAATGGACTAATCCTTTAATATAAACACCAAACTCGTGATATCTGCAAATATCAGTCTGAATAATCGGCTATTAGTGGAAAAATATAAAATCTAGTGCTGTGATGGATCGCAGTCATCAGTACGGATCACGACTCAAGGTTCGGCCCGCATGTGATTCACAGATTAATTCACAAATTTAAATAGGGAAAGTGTTATTTTTCATTTGATTCAATTTCTGTACCTAATGCCAATTTTAGACTTTACTTAATGTGCAACTTTTTTCTTTATTATAAATGTTTGTAATTTCTTTATTTGTTATTAGATTTCCCCACCCCTTTTTTTGGCTGATCCGAAAAATGATCCGATCCGTGCCTCAAAAACTGTAATGTGATCCGAACCGTGAATTTTGTGATTCGTCACACCCATAATAATATCGGTGCATCTCTAGGATTAAATAGGATTCTTTCAGAAAGAAGCTGAATGAAACGTAGCATAAATCTACACATAGATGAGCAGTCCTATCACACCCTAAATCAAATCTCATAGGCAATGCAGAAGCACACTTGATGCACACAGGTGGGCAGATATATGAAGATATCAGAGCGATGAGAGTGTGCCATGTCATAACCCTTCTCTTGATCGCATGCTTTAATCTCAACATCACAGTGACAGGCAGATGATTCGCTCTCCATTTCTCCTCCTCCATCTGTCACTCGCTTTCAACCTCGAATGAGCACTGGATTTCTCTAATAACTAAAAAGCACTTTCTTTCCCCCTCATATTCCTTTCAAAATGAAATAAAAAGAGACCAGGCTTATCCCTAATTCTCATCTAGAAGAGATCATCATATGTGCTGTCAGACGAGACAGTGCTCTTTAAGAGGGTTAAAGCAGTGCACATTATGTTAGGGCTCTAATGACCGTAGGAGACGCATTCATTTAGTGCTACGCAATGGAGGAACGAGAGCACTGCGATGAGTCATTTTCTGCAGTCGACGATGATCATTGGCTAAAGGGGAGAATAAGGCCAACTGACAAAGAAGTTAGATCATTTCAACCTAACTAACCATGGGAGAAACTTAAAAAGGACTTTAAAGGTGCAGTGTGTAATTTTTAGAAGGATCTCTTGACAGAAATGCAAAATAATATACAAAACTAAATTATCAGGGGTGTATAAAGACTAGAGATCGACCGATACTCATTTTTTCAAACCGATGCCGATAACAAATATTTGGAGGCTTATGTGCCCGATAACCGATATGCTGAACCGATTTTTATTTATTGTTATACTTCTGTTTTTGACATAATAATTACTACACTACTGAACTGAACAAACCCTTATAATAATAATCATCAAAGTCATAAATAGAGGGGTCTGAAGGAGTGAAGAATAATATTAATTTAATGAATAATGTAGAAACTATATTCCCAATACATGGACTATTCCAAACACCCCTATCATTTCGTCAGAAATGGACTGATCCAAAGTTGGCGCTGCAGTTTTCAGGGAACAGAGCGGAGAGAGAGAGAAAAGTATAGCGGAGTTGGCTGCTTGTTATACATAGTTTATAGAGTAAAACAGGTGGATTAAGTGCCTTTTTTGGGATATAATGTTGTTTTGACCAGCAACCTGAGCCTTCAGCAATCCAACCAGTAGTTAGCAAAGAGATTTTACAAATAATATCACTGACTGGAATACTACATTCAGGAAAGTAATAAACAAAACGGCTTATATATCATCAAATTTCTTAACTGGTAACGTTATTTGATTTCAGAATAATTAATATTTAGTTGTTTTAGCTTATGAAATGGCTGTAGACAGCGCTGTTTATCTATGCATTTACTCGCGCATTAACTGTATTAAACTGTGACCGCTTGCGGAGGTAATAAATAATTATTTAATATCCACAGACATTTATTTAGATATTTTAGCAAAATAATGTTTATCTGGTAAATGTTAATAGGGTAAATCTTGTTAAAAGTGGTAGATGTGCTTTAGCCTCCTGTAAGTGATCAGCAATATGAACATGATTTTACGATGCTAATGATAAGCATAAATAACAGAAAAACGAATTTAATTTAGCGTTTTTAATTCCACAAAGCTTTAATTCATGGCTGTTTTATTCATGCAAAGCTACGTCGTTATTGGGACCGGATTTTATGGATCAGCCAGCGTGACTCTGTGAGTTCGTCTCTATTCTTGGAAAGGCTGCATACATTGCTTTTAATATCAACTTATTTAACATAACATACATTAATGCACAAATAAGCTGTGCTATAAATGCCTCATATGCAAAGTAAGTATACTCAAAGTCCTTTTAATAAAGTCGCGTCCTTCCCCCGTCATATTTGCGGTGCACGCTGCTGCTGCTGTGAGCTCCTCTCCTCAGATGCGTCCAGCGCGCAATTCTCAATTCTCTTGTTTATCGGTCAATCCGATATTACAAAACAGATATCCGATCATCGGAAAATGCTCAAATATCGGGGAAAATATCGGAAAACAGATATATCGGTCGATCTCTAATAAAGACCTTTCATAATGAACCGTTATGTGTTTATTGCCTTAGAATGAGACGTTTTATCTACATACACTGAGGGTCCCCTTACATGGGAGTCGCCATTTTGTGCCACCATGTTTCTACAGAAGCCCTTAATGGGCAAACTTTTTTACTAAGTTGTCTCCAATGATGACATGTTTGTCCGGTGGTGGCTACCGTAGCTTCTCTATGCGTTTCAAAAGCGAGAGTTGAGCAGTGGACTGAGCCGTTGGTTGCAATTCGCAACCTCACCACTAGATACCGCTAAAATTCACACACTGCACCTTTAAGCGATACTCCAGCCAAATATCTAAATTATCTTATGATTTACTCACCCTCAAGCAATCCAAGATATACAGTACTGTGCAAAAGTCTTTTGTTTAGATTTACCATTAGATTTGTTGTTTTTGCAATGTTATAGTGATCATATGTAATTATTTCTCAGTCTCTTTATTAGAATACAACCAGAAAATACAGGAAATGTATATGTAGTATTAAAAACAATATAAAAGTATAAGCTGAAGTGTCAAGTACTTGGGCAGCTGCAGGATCTCTTAAACATAAATGAAATTAAATCCTAATTTATAATTTTAATCGAATGACTTCAGGACTTCAGTCTCTTCAAAAAATTTGTTTCGTGCCAAGAGAGGTCACACTAAATACTGACAGATGCCTGATGAAGACATTTAATTCTGTAAATTGTTTTGTTTTTAATTTTGTGTACATATTTCCTGTATTTCCTGTTTTTATCTTAATAAAAAGAGTGAAAACTAAATTTGGATGGACATTAAAACTTTGCTAAACCAACAAAGCTGGTGATGGTGGCCTAATGCTGCGTTCACATCAGCCGTGGTAGAGGCATCAAGCGGGAGTGATTTCAATCTCTGGAGGCGTCTGGAGGTCTTGCGGCCCGTCACGGCAGACGCGATTCCGCCTCATTTGCGCGTCTAGTTCACACGAATGGCGCGAAATGAGCGTTGCCGCGCAAACGCGCGAGTTGAAAAATTTTAACTTTGCCGGAAAAACATGTCGCGTTAACAAATCAGGAGCTTGCTTTAGCAGTGACATAATTTCAGAAAGAGAGCGGAGTCGCAGAACCCCATCCCATGATGCGAATGTCCGCGTGAGTGTCTCGATGACTAGAATTTCACGCGCGAATGAAACTGTTCAAGCGGCAAACTAGGCGCGGTACACGCGATTTTGATGCCTCAAACGCGGCTGGTGTGAACCCACGGTAAGACTGTTGCACATTACTGTATATGTCTATCATCTTTCAAATAAACACAGTTGGAGTTATTTTAGTAAATGATCTTGCAATTCCAAGCTTTATAACAATAAAAATAAGGGATCAGGGAACAACTTCTGACTTTTAACCCCCAAAAAGTGCATCCATCCTTTACAGAGGTAATCCACGTGGCTCTAATGGTTTAATAAAGGTCTTCTGCAGGTAATCAATGCAATTTTGTAAGAAAAATATTAATATTTCAAACTATAATAACTAGCTTCCGGTAACGACCCCATTTTGGACTCACGCAATTCATGAGAGTTTTAACATAGTGAGCGTGCCATGAGTACGTTGCGCAGTGACTTTTGTGAGTCCAAGAAGCTAGTTATTATAGTTTATAAAGTTTAAAATATGGATATTTTTCTTACAAAATTGCATCGATTACCCGCAGAATACCTTTATTACACCATTTTCATTTCATATTTTAAACTTTATAAACTATAATAACTAGCTTCCGGTAACAACGCCATCTTGGGCTCACGCAAGTTACTGTGCAACGTACCCATGGCACACTCACAGTCCAAGATGGCGTCGTTACCGAAAGCTAGATATGATAGTTTGAAATATGGATTTTTTACAAAATCGCATCGATTATCCACGAAAGACCTTTATTAACCCATTGGAGCCACGTGGATTACTTCTGTGAAGGATGGATGCACTTTTTTTGGGGTGTTAAAAAAGTCAGAAGTTGCTCCCTGATCCCTGTTTTCTATCATTATAAAGCTTGTAAGAGCAAGGAAATTTACTAAAATAACTCCAAATGTGTTAATCTGATAGAAATGAACATATGTATCTCGGATTGCTTGAGGATGAGTAAATCATGGGTTAATTTGGATATTTGGCAGGACTATCGCTTTCACCAGGAGTTTCTCAGGAGTTCTGAAGCACATGCTAGTGTAAAACTGACTACTGTGATGTTTGGATACTGTTAAACCTCATTCACACAGCACTTTGGTCCCAGAAAATACCAGTAAAATTGCCAGACAAGCCTCTGTGTGAACGCAAACACGTCCTGTTAATCTTCTGGGATCGTGGCTGGAAAAAGGACCTATGTAAGATACCCGGAAAACCCTCTGTGAACAAGAAGCCGAAACAATGCCGTAATGGTCGTGTCGTAGTGAGGACGCGCATGTCATCACAACAATAAAGTTATGGTTCAGCTATTTAAAATGAGAGATTTACATGCAGATCAACATTCATGACGAAAAATGTCACAAACTAGACTGAAGCAGTTATCAGGGAATATAATAAATGAGACGCATAAACAATGCTGTAAGGAGCGTGCCGTAGTGAGGACGCGCGTGTCATGGCAACATGAAGTTATGGTTCAACTCTTTAAAATCAGGGATTTACATGCAGATCAACATTCACGACGAGAAATGTCAGCAAATTGGACTGAAGCAGATGTTAGGCAAGTTAGCTTGTCACTTACCGCGCTGAAGCGGAGATCATTCAGCAGCATAAAGAATATCGCGTCACATGCTTATTTGAGCTTATAATAAACAAAACTGCCAACGTGTCATCGCAACAATATCGTTAAGCTCCTCAAAACGGGGTTTTAAAACAATTAACAATTATGATGAGAGGACAATGCAATGCTCAATATGGCCACTCTGGCGAAGAAAGTCCCACCTTCCAGTTAAAAGAACCAATCATTAATTAGACAGACTGGAGGAGGAGCTGTGTACATAGTCACGTAAGGCAACCTTGCATGCGCAAAAGCTGATACAATGTTTCTTTAGCGCAATTTAAGCTTAAAAAACTAAACTTATGGTCCAGTCGATGTTAAAAATGTTATTTAATTGTGTTTCAGCACATGACTTTAAAGATATCTGTCTTTTCCCGTTTCAAATATGACTTTACTCTTGCATGACTGAAATAGGCTTTAGTCCACTGCTACCTGGTTGCTATGGTGTTCTGGCTGGTTTTAAATGCTTAGCATAGCTAATGCACTATACACCCAAACACACACAGCTGTGAAAGGATATATGCGAGGTCCTTATCGTGGTTCTCCATGGCCATCTGAAGCTGATCCTCCAGGTAATGCAGTCGGTCACTGATGACGTCACATCGCACCGTGAGCTCCACTGCCTCTTCACACAGATCCTGAAACAATCAGCAGATCATAAAATCTCACACTTATAACCCAACACAACATCACACGCACATCTGCTGATCTTCAAATATGGCATTATGGGGTGGTTTCGGGGAAATGGCTTAAGCTAGTCCCAGACTAAAATGTTTGCTTGAGGTCTTAACTGAAAACAGCAAGATTCATATCAGTAATATTTTTTGTACAGTGAAAAAATTATTCATTGAATTTAATTTTTTTTAAGGTAAGTGGTTGCAATCAATTTATTTAAGCTACATTTAAACAAAAAAGTTTAGTAAAGTAAAATAAAATGTAAAACTTTTGTTTAAATGTAGCTTAAATAAATTGATTGCAACCACTTACCTAAAAAAATTGATTAAATTCAATGAATCATTTTTTTCAGTGTAAGATATGTATGTAAAAACTACTTAAATGTCCTAATATAACTAAAGCCTAGTCCTAGTTTAATCTAAACCCTGTTCTGAAAACCACCCCTATGTGCTTTTACCACATGTACCTTAACGTGACATTAAATGGCAGCTTAGAGGTACAATCAGAAAAACAACACTGCAAAAAATGATTTTCAAGAAAAAATATTATTTGTATTTTTGTCTTGTTTTAAAAATATTTAAAAATTCTTAAATTAAGATGCTTTTTCTTGATGAGCAAAACAACCTAAGAAAATAAGTCTTGTTTTTAGACCAAAAATATCAAATTTAAGTGATTTTGTGCATAAAACAAGCAAAAAAATCTGCCAATGGGGTAAGCATTTTCCTTAAACACTAAATTCAAGAAAAATTCAAGAAAAAATGCTTACCCCATTGGCAAAATGTTTTGCTTGTTTTATGCACAAAATCACTTAAATTTGATATTTTTGGTCTAAAAACTAGACTTATTTTTTGGGTCGTTTTGCTCATCAAGAAAAAGCATCTTAATTTAAGAACTTTTAGATATTTTACTGAAAACAAGACAAAAATACTAAGAAAATGTTTTCTTGAAAATCATTTTTTGCAGTGAAAAAATCTTTGAGTCTTCAGATCTGACCACAGGTGTCGGCTTTCACTTTTCAAAACCCCCTCATAAGATTCAATGACAGCGTGTAGCCCCACGACTGCAATAAAGACGTCAGCAACAGTTTAACAAAAGCATGAGCCAGACAGTCAGGTAAGTGGGACGGGTCCATGCGGTCGGGTCTGTCCCAATTCCATCAGACCGTGATTCACAGTTTTTACTCGTTCGCACAGTCCGAGAGCATCTTGGGGTGTCCGACTGACTCACTGTTCCCTGCCGGTTTCTCTCAGGACCGGCCCTGTGCCGGCTTTAATGAGGTCTGCGTCTATTCTTAGACCCTCTACACCAACTAATGAAACACCTTCGATAGACGCTAACATCACACTGTGGTCGAATTAAAACACTTTTGAATGAAGCTGGACTCTCTGGGGACAGATATGGAAATAAACAGTCCCGCCACACAGCCTGTGAGAGCCTGAGACATCCAGTTATTGAGACATAATGGAAATCTTGCTGCGTGCACGTTCTTAAAGGTCACCGTGATCGCTTTATTACATCTGAAAAGCTGGGGACAACTGCATATTGACAGCAGAAATTGCATCTTTGTGATAACCGTGAGAGACATATTCCTTCACTTAAAGAGAAAATCAATATAGTTGTGATGGCATGAAATGCATTATTCTTTCAGATGCACAAGGCATTTAATGTAAGTGTGCATGTAAAAAGTGTTAGATCCAGAAAAGAGAGAGATAACTTTGTAACATTACATATAGTAAGATGTCTACCTAGACAGGATTTTAGGAATCAAGGGCATGCTCACAATGAAGAAGCTGTCGTAAACCAAAGCAAGAAACATTACAGTGCTTCCTTTTCTCAAAAGACAGCTTTCAGTGTAGACCATACACTGTTAGAGGTACTAATAAGCTCTCTTTGGCACCAACGTGTCCCTCTGAGGTACTAAAATTAACCCTTTAGGTGCAAAGCTGCAATTTTCGAAAGGGTACAGCCCTGGTTACAGCTAGGGTACACATTTTGAACATTTTTCTGACAG
This sequence comes from Misgurnus anguillicaudatus, assembly GCF_027580225.2. Lineage (NCBI taxonomy): Eukaryota > Metazoa > Chordata > Actinopteri > Cypriniformes > Cobitidae > Misgurnus > Misgurnus anguillicaudatus. Next base: position 29,916,073 of record NC_073347.2, on the reverse strand, counting down.
TGTAGACAGCAAATCGGACCATTTGCTACTGGAGAGCCGAAGAGAGACAAATACCTTCCAGAAGACCGTCATTCCTGTACTGATCCCTCCTTCATCCATTTAAAATAATTTTATTTTATTAAAAGCAATTTTATTTAAATTTCACATTACATTTCCACAAAACTGAGAAATATAATGTTAATCTCCCATTGCACAGACACAAGACTGCCCCCTGCTGGTCCATATATAATATTTTGAAACCCTATGTGCATTAGAACAGTGGTTCTCAAACTGGGGCCCCGTGATGGTGCCGGGGGGCACTGGTTTTGACAATTTATAAAATAAATTAATTTATCACAAATTCTGTGTTATTAAACCAAAAATAAGGCTTTTAACCAACAGCACTACATTGCATGATTTATAATTCAAATATTAAGTTTTGGAATGTCTTTGTCATACATTTTCTTTGGGGGGCCATGTAGGCATGCACTGTATACATGGGGGGACACAACCGAAAAAGTTTGAGAAGCACTGCATTAGAATACATAAAATCAGGTGAGAACCAAGTCATGTTACATGGGACACCATGAAATGACATAGCCTTTAAATCACAACAAATCACAGTCTTTTACATGTCACTGCAAACATTTATTGGGTTTTAAAAACTTTGCATGTCTTCATGTGCTCCTGCATTGGTAGAGCATTGCATTATCAATGCAAAAGATAATGGGTTCGAACGCACATACTGATATAAAATGTATACCTTACAACGCACTATAAGTCGCTTTGGATAAAAGTGTCTGCACAGGCATGAATGTAAGTGTCATTGATACAGACACATCTTAAAAAGAACTAAAACAGAGGTCTTTTTCAGGCCCCCTTAAAGGATAGGCAGGAGGAGCAGGGACCCCAGTACAGTACAGTTGTTTTATTATTATTAATGCATTTTGTTTGTTGCCTAATTTCATTTTTTTTTTCAAAAAAATATTTTACATTTAAACAAAATTAGAAGGACCTCCGCAGACCCCCAAGAGGCCCTGGACCCCCTGATGAAGACCCATTATCTAAAAGTAATAAAGATATGCAGATCAGCGCACATGAATCTAATGGATTGAATGCAGAGTTGTTTACATTATATTATTCACGCAGTTACTAAAGTATTGAGTGACTAGGGACCATTTGAGACTAGAGATTTTGTCATGCTATAACAACATCACAATCCTTATAAGATAAACATTCAGACGATATTAGAAAAAAAAATTCAGTTTCTCACCTTAGGACTGTCTTCCACACAGAAGAGAAACTCCTCTAATTTCTGCAAGAGAAAAGTTGACAAATTATTCACTTTAGTAGGAGATTAAAACTAAACAATGAAGCTGATCTATTATTAAAAAGCATTACAGAGTTCGCAATAACTCGTCATTACAACCGACAAGAGGAAAAATAATGAAGCCGGGCTGCTGTTGTGTTTGGTTTATGATTTCATAGAGGATTTGTGCCACAGCGGAAAATAATTAACACTCGGAGGCAGATATATTAGTTCAGTGAAACACATTAAAATGTCCTCTCTCATAGCTTAGGATTTAAAATGACACAAATATTAATTACCATTGCCTGTCAGCGGGGAGAAATATTAATGTGGGTATGTTTGGGTGTAAACCATAACCTCTTTATTGGATTTTGACCGACTGTCTTTAAAATCATATTTAGCCTGTCAAAGTCATTTAGGGTAATATATTCATTAAAAAAAAACAGGTGGCTGTAACAAAACGGTTTAAACCAATAGACAGTAGGATTTTAATGCAGCAGTTGCTGATTGGTAAATGTGAATCCTAAGGATCACAGCGGCTGGTTTGTGGTGAGTTAGGCCCAGTTTTACACCTAGTATTTAGATGCATTTTGGTCGATCGGATCGAAGACGAGAGAGACACATTCATACTTGGTGTTTTAATCCGTCTCTTTTGACCGTTTCTGTCTTGATTACTTCGCGGGGATGGTCTATGTGTGAGTCCTTAAAACATGAGCAGGACAAATGACGGGTTTAAGACAGGATGCGCAGTAACATTATTAGGGTTTCCACACCTTAGTTAACTTTAAATTCAAGGACCTTTCAATGAATTTCCAGGTCCAATACCTTCAAATTCAAGGACTAAATGTGGGGACACATTTCAAGTGAGAGCAAGGTTACATTGTGTTACCTTTTAAGATATATCGTTACAGTAACTCGCGCTGAGTCACTGCGGTGACACTTTGGGGACGCCTCCAGGGGTAAGTGCGTCTGTGTATATCAAATTCAACCAATGGTGAGGCGTAACGACAAAGACAGGGTGAAGCGGGAGCCAGTAAGTATATCGCTATTTGAAATATTGCCAAAGATGGCGTTACAGGGACGCAGGAAGTATGGCAAGAGAGACGCAGCGTCTCGTTCCCTTATCAGGGAGCAACAGTTACATACGTAACCAGAGACGTTTTCATGTATCAAACACAACTAGGCACAAAAGCATTTTGGTATGAATCGACATTCGCATACAGAAGATATAAGCATTTAAAGCGAACAGTTTAGCACGTGTACTTAAAAAGTCTAGAATGTTTATGATATTATCCTACATTACACAGGGACAATATGGATTTTTTTCCAGAAAACTTCTTGCATAAAATAGATTTAAGTACTTTCAATGACCTGTATCTATGTATGTTTATTTTCAAAAACTTCCCAGGGCCTTTAATTTTTTTCCCCAGATTCACAAACTTACAAGGAGTACCTGTGTCTGCGTTGTTAGTAAACATGATGCACAACATTTTTTACATGTATATGTAAGAGCTTTCTCAGGTGTTTTGCAGCAATTGATAAAATAAGCATGTGTAACTTTTAGTGCTGCAACAGATCGCAGTTCGACAAGTAATCATCCTTCAAAGATCAGAACTCTTGATGTGTAAACTTTAGAGAGTTGTGCTACTCTCTTTCATACTGTAGTGTATTAAAATACATTTTGCTAATAGAGTAATGAAAAACAAAGTAAAGTTTTTATGTGGGACGTCTGTTTATGCTGCGCTGTTTGTAATTCGCCCTCTGTCTGTGTGTGTGGCGCGATTAAGAACACTCAGCAGTGCACACATGGAGAGATATGCAGTCTGTGCATATTTTGTCTTAAAGGTGCAGTGTGTAAATTTTAGCGGCATCTAGTGGTGAGATGCTGGTGAATTGCAACCAATGGCTCAGTCCACGGCTTACCCCTCGTTTTTTAATTACAATAGAGAAGCTACGGTAGCCACCACCGGACAAACATGTCATTGGGGACAACTTGGTAAAAAAATGTCCATTAAGGGCTTCTGTAGAAACATGGTGGCACAAAATGGTGACTTCCATGTAAGGGGACCCTCGATATATGTACATAAAAACGTCTCATTCTAAGGTAATAAACACATATCGGTTCATTATAAAAGGTCTTTATACACAACTATAATATAGTTATAGATATAGATAATATAGTTTTGTATATTACTTTGCATTTCTGTCAAGAGATCCTTCTAAAAATTACACACTGCACCTTTAAAGAGACAGTAACCTCAATTGACCTACTTAAGTCGGTGGCATTAATGTTAATCAAACAAAAAGACAAAGAGAAAATCACTTCTGAAGCTTTAAAAAAATAATAAATACATTTAATTAATACAATAAATGCAGTGTTATTACTCATTTGATTTCAGTACCTAATGATTTTAGACCTAACTTAATGTGCAACTTTGTTCTTTTTTATAAATGTTTGTAATTTCTTGATTTGTTATTAGATTTTTCCCATACTTTTTTTGCTGAAAAAATATCCCATCCATGCCTCAAAAACCATAATATGATCCGAACCGTGAGTTTTGTGATCCGTTGCAACCCTAGTAACTTTCACACGCTCGCAAAACGAAACCGAAATGAAAGAGGCGGAGAGAAGCCGCTTTAGATTTATTATTGAAAGCCTAAAGACCGCGCTGAACACTTTGGGTTCGCAACAGAAGTCAAAACTGAAAAAAAAAAAAATTTGCGCGGCACGTACTGTATAGATCAATAGGCGGAGAGTTGGCTGTCTCCAGTGGCTGCTCGAACACATTCGACCACAGGAGGGTCTACACGACAAAAGCAAGACTTATATTCTATGGCTTTTTTAAGCACAGCGGCATATTGCTGAATTAAATTTAAGTTTAACCACGGTATTAAACGTTATCTTAACAGTTTTAAAAAAACATGCCATTAACATGGTCATAACTGTATGAACTACTGTATAACATAACATATTTACAAAACCAGCTAGTTATTGCATGCACATTGCACATACAGTACAAAGCATGATTATTTATTTAGATTTCAGAATAAACACATTTGTCATTAATAATACATATGCTGCGGTCTGTCCGCTGATCTGATACTGTAATGAAGATGAATGTATAGTAACTCATTGTAAAATGTATAACTTTTAATAAATAACTATGTACATGGTTAGGACGTTTGCGTTGTAATAATGTACAGAGAGACTTTAGATATAAAAGCGGAGACTGGTAAAGTAGTTTTATCATTCAAATCTGATAACATCCTATTCATGTAATAGAATGTTTGGGCATACCAACATGGCGGCGCGGTGGCTCCACAATTGTGACGTCATGTGCAATTCAGTCATTTATATAGATCAGTGGTTCTAATGCGTTTTTGACTACCTCTGAATGTGGCCGAAAGTTGATGAGTTAAAAATGTTTTACACCCCATTTACACCTGTATTTACGCCGTTCACTTGTGATCCGATCAACCAAAATGCAATCTAAATACCAGGTGTAAACAGCCCCTTAGTTAACGGTGAGTTAATAATTAGATGCAATCAATGATGAGTGTGGATGCACAAGTTTAGTAGGTAAAATATATTTGATCGTTTTGAGAACAGACTGATCCAAGATCAGCGAGAAAAAAAAAGATGAGACGAAATGAAGAAAGACCATCTCACCTTCCGCGTAGAGAAGCAGTGTTAACAGGAGTGGCTGTTCTTCAAGAAACAAAGACAGAAATGATCCAGACATACACTTAAGAGACAAAAGAACCCTGCTGAGCTGAAAGATATTAGAACCAGTTAGAGGAACATTATGAACAGATGAGAAGAGAAAGAGGGGAAATTAGAGTCATTCAGGAAATGGATGGGTTTTATGGAAATGAAGGAAGCCCAGGGGAAAAGAGTTGCTATTTTTAGAAGAGTTTCATTTCAAGAACCGCATGTTTTATTCCAGTGTAAGGCAAAGCTTTGTGCCCCTTTTGCGTTTTTTGGACATGATGTACACCTGGTGGTAATATATTTAAAAAAAACATGACACATTTGTGTACCTTAAAGTACCTTAAGCACCACAGCACAGAAAATAATTATTTTCTCTTCCACCCCTCCATTGTCCAGTCAAACAGGAAGTCCCACAACAACCTCGCACGATTGATGGTTTAGCCAAATAATCAGGCAAACCGAAAGTGACGCTGACTTTGAGTCAATGATATAAAGCGTTACCTTAGTAAACTCAGAGTGCTGAAGGTTAGCGTCCGGACACCAGCGCCCTCCTAAAGCAGTCAACATGGCGCAGTCGGCTTCCTCCTCCGTGAACGCATTTGAACTCGAGGATGGCATAGGAGGAACATCCTCAGTTTCTGAAAGGCTGGGGGTTCGCAGCTCCTGACCTTTGAGAAGAAGGTGGCAAGCCTCCAAATCCGCTTCCCAAATGTGCTCCAAAGCTGGACTTTCACAGCTACAGAAAGAGTTTTCAACAAAAAACTATCATCATCTACTGTAGGTAATGATGTGTTCATTCGATTAGACATCACTGCATAGTGACCTCATCTATTCAGTAGCCTTATGGTGCATTCACACCAGCCACGGTAGAGGCAGCAAAAACGCGCTATTTGCGCATAGTTGGACACTTGAACATTTGAGTTTACTCGCTTCATTTGCGCGTGAAAGCCACGCATGAAATTCTAGTAATTTTAGAAATTTAGGCAGAATTTCGCGTCAAGTGAAAGGCTTCTGCGACTCTGCAGAAGAAACTCAGCAGAAGAGACTCCGCTCGCTTCCTGTAATCACATCACTACAGCAAGGTCCTGATTGGTTAATGCAGCGCGGAAATCCGCCGAAGTTCAGATTTTTCAACTCGCACGTTTTCCGCAGTAATGCTCAATTCTTGCGAAAGCCGCAAACTGAGCATTGCAGCAGCAAAAAAAATTAACTTTGGCAGAAAAACGTGATTCGTTAACCAATCAGGAGCTTGCTCTAGTAGTGACGTGATTACAGGATGGGAGCGGAGTCGCAGAAGCCCCTCCCATGATGTGAATTTTAGTGTGAATGTCTCGATGACTAGAATTTCATGCGCGAATGAAGCGAGTAAACTCAAAATGTTCATGCGGCAAACTAGACGCGGTAGACGCGGAATTTGACGCCTCAAACGTGGCTGGTGTGAACCCATGATAATCGCATCTTTGAATTGACTTAACATGTAAATCACTCGCGCTTGCCGCCTCTACCGCACCTGGTGTGAACCCTGCATAATTATTAAGGGGGTCGCACACCGGCTGCGCAGATCAGCGCCGTGCCGTTCTAAAAAAATCAAACACATTGTTTTCTATGAGTACACGCACAGGTGGCGCCTGTCCGCCCCGCCTAGCTTTGACTCAGGAAGTTGCTCAAATCCCTGTCGCGCCACACAGCGCCACTCAAATAGTTTAACATTAAATAACATCATATTTGTCCCAAATCATTAACGATTAACATTGGCTGCTAACGTATATATTGCATTTTGAAGTAGACGCTATCTGACGAAGCTCTTCCGGTTTACAATACCTCCGAGTTGTCCTAGACGCGACTCGGCGCGACGCTGAGCTGCGCGGCTGGTGTGCGACCCCCTCGACATTCAATTTCTATAGATAAGCTTATGTTATGAACAGCTTCTACACTATAACTTTCAGCTTCTGACTTTTAAACAAGCATCCCTAACACACCTGATATTCACAGGTGCACAACACAAAAGAAAGATGTATATTGTATATATCTACCGCAATGTTTACCGTAGGTACAAAACAGACTATACAGTATGCATTCATTTTGACTGTCATTATGAATTTCTTTAGGTGAAAAGGCACATTAAAGAACAGATGATCAAACATTTGTGAACTTCCAAAGTTGAAAAACGAAAATTTGTGCTCATGAAGTTACTTACTTTATAAACAGAATCAACAGTACAGTACTCTTCACTAGACAAAGGATTCAGTCCTTGTTACTATCTTACGACACTAAAGCGCACTGTTGTATACATGCAGCATACAAAACCGAAATGGAAGTCTTGTGGCAGTAGGTAAAGCAGTCGACAGCTTCAGAGGAGTAAACCTTCACATTTAGTGAAATGATAATTGCTGTCTTCACACTCTCTGTCTCCAGAGAGAAAGCTTCCTATAGCAATGAAGGACAACAGGCTACACTTCCCAGAAACCCCATCAGGAGGAAGACTAGCGGCTCCATTCGGCTCTCAGAAAAATCTCTGGAGATTCAATTAGATGTTTTCCTGTCTGATGAGAAGCTGAGAATGGTTAAGGAAGAGATATCTGACTCTCTTGCTCTATCGAAACCTGTCAAACGTGTGTCATATATATATATATAAAAAAAGAAATTATATTTGTAACTCTGGACCACAAAACCATTCATAAGGGTCATTTTTAGTGAGATTTAAGCTGATAAAAGCTTTCCATTGATGTATGGTTTGTATAGGATAGGATTACTAATGATAAATAAATTTTTTGATACATTTACAGTAGGACATTTACAAAATGTCTTTATACAACATTTTACTTAATATCTTAATTATTTTTTGCATAACAAATCTATAATTTTGACCCTTACAATATATTTTTGGCTATTGCTACAAATATACCTGTGCTACTTTTGACTGGTTTTGTGGTCCAGGGTCACAACTGATGTAAATGAAAAAAAAGCATTTTAGAACCAATAAAACATTTTGCAATGTGACATTCATGACATTAAAGGTAGGGTAACAGATTTGATCCTGAAACATTTCAGTTTCATTAACAGTTATGCTGGTTAAAAGTCTCCTCACATCCTGAAAATCAGCTTAACCACAAAGAATCACTGAATGAAGAAAGTTATCAATGGAGGATGTTTGGCACTTTAAAGTATCAAAATTACTAAGTGTCACGATTATATCACGGTCATGTCAACAAGTATGTTAGGCTTTTGAATCTACATCCCTATAAATTACTTTATTGCCAACACATATTCAGACACTCAAGTCCCCTATAAAAAACAGCTGACATGGACAACCTGTGCTAAAAAGAGACAGATCATCTGTCTTTCCCCCTTAAAGACCACAGCTGTGATTTATGGCCCTCAGTGAAAGATACCTGTTAGAGACGGTACGCTGCTGTAACTCTATACAAAGCAACAGGGATGTTAACGTCCGCATGCAGTGCAGGTGTGTTTGTATAATACATCTATAGTACATGTATATAAACTGCATACATGACATTGCTTTTGATGAAATGTCTTTGATGAAATACAAAATGTTCTCCATTTGTGTCTTTCCTAAAAATTTGTCAAGCCCCTGACAAAAAAGAGATGGCAACACAAAAGCTATATGACTGCCGGCTAATGGCCGACTGCTTGTGGAGTCATCATGAGCAGGTTTCCATGGTGAGGAACAAGAAGAACAATCACATTGAGTATAAAACTGAAAGAAAGCGAGGGTCTCTAAGACAGTCCCGTGCAGTACCCCCCTCCACTTCAACTCATACAGTAAATCACCTTGGCAACAGACAGCGCTTTTGGCATCAGACTGCATGCTATTTCAAAAGAGAGAACGTTAAACCATATGCCAACCCTTTCCTCCAGATGGCCGCCTATATAATGTTTTATTGAAATGCTACATTTCTATGGTTGAACACAGCAACTAATAACACACACTCAATTATAACAATTTGTGTCGCTTTAGGTTTTTGGGTTATGCTAAATAAAACGACAGCATTCGCAGACGCAGGTTAGAGCTAAGAAAAGTCGCTGCATTCGTTTAACCTTTCAGCTTCATTACTATGCATGAAATTTACAGCGTTTAGCCCCCCTCATGCGATCTCAATTTTCCAAGGTCAAAAAATGGGGAAGGGTTGTGTTCACATTAATTAAACAGTGGGTTCTGAATCATTTCTCGCCTGGACCCAGACTGTACACTGGGCACAAATAACCTGGCATCCAATATCCAAAGTAAACTAAATGTTGCACCAAGTATCATTTATATTACTTTGTTATTCTTGCTTAACTTTGTATCTTGTTTATTAAACAGTAAATCTTTGTATTTTCACTTAATTTAGCACAAAATACATCTTACTTATTCTTTACTGTGTATTTGCACTACATGTACACAGCACAGCTCCAAATGTGCTGGCACTACAAATGTACAGAATTTGGCCAGTGTGAAATTTTTTTTGTCAAAAAAGCATGCTGAAAGTAGAAAATGTGTGAGTGCATGAGAGATAGTTAAGAAATTTAATTTACCTGTGACGTTGTTCCTCCAGAAGTTCAATGTATTTCAAAATGCTTTCTTTCAAACTGCGCTCTGCATAAGAAAACACACACACACACACATTTTGTCAGGGCTGTCACACATTAATATGGCAAGTAATCACAGCATAATTGTACATTTAGCTAATCATAAATTTAAAATAATCATCAAGACATTTAATACATGATAGTGAGTAAATACCAACAAATGTATAGATTTTGAACCAACATCTGATAGCGGCGCACCACAGATGAGCAAACACTGCAAAAATGACAATATCCAGACGAAAATACATTTATCAAATCTAGCAGATTTCTTGCAGACACACTTCTGCGATAAGAGCTCATGTGTCAATGCCACCTGCAAACAGTTTATCTCTCTTTGGAGGAACGCATGTACAATAAAGACTGTGATATACACGAGCCATGGTGGTAAATGAAACTGAAGTGACGGATTCATTCAGACTTCTCTGCGTGTCTCATCCATTCAGAAGCTGTTACAGTAAAAAACTACTGGATGAAGAAATAACTGTCCTTCAGTATGAGAGGAGACACCAAGAGAGACAGAAGTGATAAATGGACACATATGTATCCATAATGAATCCAGGCAAAAACAAAAATACGTGATTTTCAGACATTGTAGAACACTTAAAGGTCTACTGTGTAGATTTTTAGCAGCACCTAGTGATGAGATTGTGAATTGCAACCAGTAGCTCAGTCCACAGCTCACCTCTCTTTTTTGAAACACATAGCAAATCTACTGAGACGTCGGAGACAACGTAGTGACAGAACGCAATCTATAGAGCATTTTGTCCGTTTAGAGCTACTGTAGAAACATGGCGGAGCAAAATGGCGACTTCCATATAAGGATACCCGTGGTGTATGTAGATAAAAATGGCTCATTATGAAAACATAAAGAGTTAATTTTGTAAGGTCTTCAAACACCACTGTTTATAAAGTTATTTAAATTTGTATTCTGTCAAGAGATCTTTCTAAAAGGTACAAAAATGCACCTTTAAACAAAGATACAATGCACAAGTACATGGTTAATTTCCGTCAACCTTTAGGAGAAAACAAAAGAATTGCAATTGGACTTCGAAGACAGCAGATAAAAGTAGAAACTAAAAGCCACAAAAGCCATATATTTAATTTTTACATGGAGCCTTTAAAGGAAAACACCACCGTTTTTCAATATTTTACTATGTTCTTACCTCAACTTAGATTAATTAATACACACCTATCTTTTTTCAATGCGTGCACTTTTAATCTTTGTACAGCGCGTTGTGAATGTGTTAGCATTTAGCCTAGCCCCATCCATTCCTTAGGATCCAAACAGGGATGAATTTATAAGCAACCAAACACTTCCAAGTTTTCCCTATTTAAAGACTGTTACATGAGTAGTTACACGAGTAAGTATGGTGGCACAAAATAAAACTTTTGTTTGGAGCCATAGGAATGAATAGGGCTAGGCTAAATGCTAACACATTCAGGAAGCGCTGTACAAAGATTAAAAGTGCACGTATTGAAAAAAGATATGTATGTATTAATTCATCTAAGTTGAGGTAAATAGTAAAATATTGAAAAACGGGGGTGTTATCCTTTAAAGAGAAACAGAAACTTATGACAATTAGATATATAATCAATGAAAAGAGAAGTAGTGTAACATTCAAATTCTTATACTGTAACTTGAAATGTGCTGCACAAATGAACTGTGATCCAGAACAATAATCCATTTAAAAGCTCTTTAATGCATCAGTCAAACCCTGATGATCAAACTGAAGAGTTTAAGTAAATTAAAGAGATTTTAGCAGAGAGATGCACAGCTGTCTGCCTCCTGAATCCTGACTCAATTCAATGAGCAGACTGCAAAGACATTAGACTCAGGAGATAATGTGATAACAGCTTACAGCGTTTTTATAACATGTCGCAAAGAGATCAACACTATATCATAAGTAAGCGCGCATCTGTTTTAAAGGTATATTCCTATCAAACATCTTTATATGATGTAAGTGCAGCCGCAGCATACAGTGTGAACTGGAAAAGACATGAACACATTCTCTTTGGCTGACAGGATCATTTTAAAACACAAAACATATCCTGTCCTTGTCTAATTCCTCTTCGCAGAGACCAATTTACATTTGTACTTATTTAATTTTCCAATACTTAAATACACAGCCTGTCCTGATGATGAAAAGTGTGTGTTCAGATTTGATGCAATGTTAAACAAATGACGCATCTGAAGGAACCTCAAGAGTCAACGATTTACTCGAACACAGAGTTATTATAACATTTCTTTAACAACATTAGTACAAAAGCACCACACTTTAACATTTGCATGTGTAAGGGGGTTTACGCAGCTGCAGATGTGTTGTGCAGACAATAGCGTTATAAAATTCTAGAGCAATGACGCAAAAGTGGAGCAGCCTGTTGTTCTAATTGAGTCAGAAGAGAGGTCCAAGATTAATGTCCTGTTGTCCACGTTTTGTTGAGTCAACAACAACAAGATGTGGGGAAATATCCAGAAAGCATGATATCTTTAAAGTCAACCTGTAGTCGATACATTTATCTCTTAAAACTCATCTTCAATCATCCTAGCATTTTATAAATGTTTTCCTGTGACAGTAATTTCTTCATGCTTTAAGAGATAATGCTTGTACATTATCCCGCTTATTACATGGCTAGTTACTTCATAAGTAAGGTAAGGAACATTAAATATTGATTTGAAATATTGATTTGAAAAAATATTTCACTTTTAACGGTCTTGTCCACCCTATGGAGGGATTTTCAGGTTAGATTGTAAACTAAAAGTCTAAAAGTCTTAAACGAAAACTAAAAGTCTAAATTTGAAACTAAAAGTCGAAGTCAAAAACTAAAAGTCTAAGTCGAAAATGAATTTGGTATTTGGGATTGGGCATTTTGTATTTAGGATCGGGCAATTGGTCATTTAGCTATTGAGGATTTAGGATTGGGCATTTGAGGATTGAGGAGTGTATGCAAATAAGGAGGCGTGGCCAATATACTGGAGGCTGGGTTTGAAATGGCTGTTGCGCAGAGGCACCTTATGGAAAGCAGAGGGAGCTCCCAGTACTAAGTACACTGTAATGAAACCAAACAGTGAGTGAGCAGGGCGGAGCGAGGACTGTACTTTATAATGTGATAACTTCAACTTAATGACAGCATTGTAACATTTATGTGGCCTCACACACAAAGTCACCAGTGAAAGGAGTGCTATCGGTCTGACAACGAGAAAGCAGCAGATACACTCTTAGGGGCCAGTCACACCAAAAGCGCTTTAAACGCTTGCAAACGCAAGGCGCGACGCACTGCCTTTTTTAAAAAAGAGCAGTGCGACGTGGCTTTTCATATTGCTAAGCAACCACCGAGTCAGCTGTCTTGTCAATCAAATATTGAAGCGTGAGCGCTCTTTTGCTGTTAACTGTCATATTAGCAGAAACTTTAAAAAGAGGCCGCTTGCTCTGACCTTGTTTGAGGGTGAGAGGTGCACAAACACGCAGGAGAGAGTGAGCCAGTGGAGTCCGGTTCTTCAAAGCAACTGTAAACTTCCCTCACCACAATGTAAGGCCCGCCTCTCCCCTCATTCGATTGGACAATGCAAAGACGCGAATGACGTCGGGCGCTTCTCCACTCTCAGTGCTCCTTCAAAAACGCGTGCGCGGCAGGCGGCAAAAAAAGGCAAGGCGCTCGGCGCGCATAAACAGCGCACAAACGCGCCCTGCCCATAGAATATCATTCAAAAAAGGCGCCTGCAACTGCCATAAACGCTTTTGGTGTGACTGGCCCCTTAGAAAGGATGTTTTATTTTTTTACACATCTTTTTGTGTTAAGCTTTAATACATTATGAGTAATTTTAACACATTGTGTGTCATTTTGTGTTGATTTTGTGTTAAAAGTAACACTAAATGTGTTGTTTCAATAATAACACAGAGATGGGTGGATTCTGGGACAACGCATTTAGTGTGTTGTTTTTAACACATCCGTTCTAAGAGTGTAAGATGCTAACATTAGCTACTAGTTTAGGGTGACCAAACGTCCTGTTTTCCCAGGACATGTCCTGGCTGTTTTTTATGAAGTTATAAAAATGTCCTGGTTTTCATTATTTTCATTGGGCCATTAAGCGTGTAGCCTACTTTAAATATATGCTTGCCTTTGCACACAAAACATGAAACTGGCTTCTTTCTGTTCCATCAAGGCATTGAAAATAAGAACCTCTCAACTATCAAAATGTATTTACAATGTGTTACATTCTTTCAAAGCAGCTTTACACAAAAATAGAAATAACAGAACTGCAAAAATTAAGTGAGTATATTCTAAACAGATATGGCAATAAAGGCATTTGTTTGTATGCAAATGAAAGCTTATGGTGAATGTAATTTTATATACACTGTCAAAAATAAAGGTACGAAGCTGTCACTGGGGCAGTACACTTTAAAAAAGGTCCTAATATGTACCATTTAGGTACAAATATGTACCTTTAAAGGTACATTTTGCCAGTTCAAAGTACTAATATGCCCTCTTTGGGTACAAAGGTGTACCTTTTTGAAAGGGTACTGTCCCAGTGACAACTTTTGTACCTTTATTTCTGAGAGTGTAGCTTATTTCAAAAGCTCTGTCATGAAAGTGAGAGCACAACAATAAGCCAGGACAAAGACTTGTGTTTAAAAATACAGTGACTTGAATATGTGCAAATATATTTCAAATTTCACTTAACCTCAATCCATAAACCCCACCTGACAGGTGAAGAACACAAAGCCAGTTCCTCATGCCCAAAACAGTCATTTGATGTTCCTTAAGCTTTCACATTCTAGCAAATGTGTGTGTCAGCATGTTATTACTCCAGTGGGAAGATAAGCTAATAAGAGCCTAGCACGAGCGGCTATTGTGTTCTGTATCGCATTCACCCGCTCTGCAAATTTAACGCGCAGCCTATCATTAGCTCACAATCTCCCTCAACCCAGAAACAAAGACGGTGCTGGTCTCTTTGTTGGGAAAACGTGCATGTGTCAAATGAACCACATGCGTGTAATCCTTCTAACAGACATGATGAGGGGTGGCGAGGATCCCGTGGGCCAACGGCTGTTTTTTTCTTCTGCTAATGGACGTGTAGAGAAGAAAATAAATGAAATATCACAATCTACATTCAGGAAAAATCCTGTTGAGAGTTAATTTAAGAGTGAGATCGTACTGAGTTAACTGACACTAGAACTAAACCAGTGCTTCATTTACAATGACTGAGTTTCAGATAATGTGATAAGATATGATCATCGTTCCATACAAAACCTGTCAAAAAATTTGATTGACAGTCAAATTTGACTGTCAAATTTAACACCACAAACCAAAAAAAATAAATAAAAAAAATTGTTAAATCTTTAGAAAATTAAGCTTATTGCAGCCTATTAGGGTTTATCATTTGTACATTTACATTGTATGCATTAAATATCATTAATTGTTTAGTTTTAGTATAAAATATGACCTAGATATTTCAGTATTATTCAGAAGTAAACTGTAATTTAATTTAAGATTCACACGGTGAAAAATTGTCATCATACCTTACTTATGTAAATCACTAAAACCTAGAGAGACTATAATTATCACACAAGACACAAGTTCATCTCCATGAAGAAACATCGCCCCCCTGAGGCAGAAAAAATACATGAACAATACTTTAACTGTTTTTCTCTTCTAATACCAGAGAAAAGCATCAAGCTCAGACATCTTTGAATGCATATGGAGCTACAACATACATTAAGATGAAATATTGCACAATAAATGTTGAAATTAACAAAATTAGTCATTTTAAGTAAATCAACAAAAAACAGTAACTAAAAGGTCCTTCCCATATGGTCAGGATTTGCAGTACAATTTTTAATGTTAGATATAGCTCGACACTTCACACTGTCAAAAAGAAATAGTCAGAAAAAAATTACACATTGGCACCTAAAGAGGTCATAATAGTATGTCTTTAGGTACGAAAGAGTGCATATTAGTACCTCAAAAGTCCTAATGTTTGGACCTTTTTAAAGGATACTGCTCCAGTGATAGCTTGGGACCATTTTATGACCATTTGTTTTGACAGTGATGACTAAAGTTTAATTTAACAAAAAGTTGAGACAAGATGTGCTCCTGTATAGCTTAGTGGTAGATCATGTGTCAGCAATGCAAAGGGTTGTGGGTTCGAACCCAGTCAACACATGAAGAGTTTGGTTCCAAAACATTTTGACTAGTTTGGGTAAAAATGTGTTTTCTAGAAAAGAAAGTGACAAGATGAAAACCACTATTTTCTGTTACAAACTTTCACATAGCATCTTTAGGTTATAATAACATTAAAAATTCAAATCCATAATTTGATTTCAAAGATTTATTATAAAAACTGACTATTTTTTCTGCAAAATGCAATAAATCAGTTTTTTTCAAAATGCTATAAATCTATTAAATCAATATATAAATGTGCATTCATCTTTGCCATGTTATATTCATTTAGTTGACTAGTTGTATACACTGATCAAAAAAGAAACATTAACGGCATTAATCAAAACACTTACTTTGTCATATTAACAACTCTGTCATTGCTGCTGTCATCTTTGTGACGTCGTCTCTGAACTTTTCTGACAGCGATCAGCTATAAAGTGTTTTGGTCCTGCTCAATTTCGTTGACTTTGAGTAAAATAATGGAAAGTTATTCATAAGATCCCCTGAGGTCAATGTGTTAGCATGACAGAAGCTTGATGCGGTCATGTGAGAACAAGCAACAGCCAGCATTTTTCCTTCGCCTGAATGCCTCTCACGTAAATTATTTGATTTTGATGGCTTACGTTTCTTCCCCACCACAGAAAACCACCACAGGTTTATCAATGCCATCAAAAGTATTATTTTATTTTTGTTTGTTTGTTGATCATGAAGTACAAAGTAGATGAGGAAAACTAGGATTTCGTGTGTATTCAAATCACCACCATTATTGTTTACAATGCGTGGAATGCTGCGCTGTGATTGGTTACGCGGATTTATTGCATTCTGCAGAGAAGGAGGACTGGCGTTTGTTGCGGTTTTTGAATTTTTTTTTATTTGTAATGCACTGCAAGTCGCTCTGGATAAAAGCGACTGCCAAATGTATAAGTATAAACGCAAAATGATGCTCAGACACCCTTAACACCTGAACCTTGAACACACCAAGAAACTGAGTTCCACTTTTTAAGGTTTTGGGTTCTGTTACTCACCGTGCTGTGCCTCTCGCCACTGCAGGTCCAGTTTGATCTGGTTCTGTTTCTCCTTCATACGGGTCAGTTCCTGTCCACTTCCTGTACTCAACGTATGCAGCTTCCTCAAGAGCGTCTCCAGACGGTCTCTCTCTCCATACACGTTCCTTATCTCTGCCTTCAGTTCTTTTGCACTGCTGAAATCATTTCCTGAATCGGGAATGATACCATATTTAAATCACATACTTGTAATTTAAACTAAAGATATCAGGTGAGCACAGAAAGAGAAGTGATGAAGCAATACCTGAGATGGCTGCAAGCTTTGCTTCCTGAAGGGCCAGGAGTTGCGTTTCTGTCTCACTAACTTTCCTTCGCAGACTGCCGCCTAGTTTCTGACTCATCAGCATCTGAATTAGAAGAGACAGAGACAGGAGAAATGAGAGATTGGATGTTACAGACCTCCAGGAAAAGAGCATTTACCATTTACCGTGGTAAGTACAGTTCCCATTAAAATACTTTATGGGGCAATTTCCTGGACAGTGCCCTTTGTTAAGCCTCAGGTCAATTTTTAGTAAGGATTGTTTGTTTAAACTAGTTATATTTCCTAATTAAATTAAGGCCTAGTCCTGGCTTAAGATAATCCCTGCAATATGAATCATCCTCTAATCATATGGGCCAGTTTGGAGATGTGTGTTGACTTTTTTTGTAAATACCACCAGCTAACATCCTAGACCTGCCTTTAATGTTTGTATCATCATAATGACATAAATACTAAACGCTAATGTTAGTCTGAGGCCAGCATTTAAAGTAACACATATAGGAGGTTAATTCATATAGATAATGGCATAAATGACGATGGTAAATGTCAAGGCAAGACCAAAGAGGATATGGAGGTTACCAGAGTGTTATTACACTGCAATAAATGAATGTCTTTTTGTCTTAAATTTCAGCATAAAAATTGAAAATTTCTCAAATAGAGATGCATTTACTTGATAAATGACCCATTTTAATCAGTGGCAGCCGGTGACTTCTTTTTTCGAGGGCGCTCGTCACAACATGTATGTAGCCCGTCATGTGGGTGGTTTGTAATTTCAAAATATGTGTTCTGCGCGTCGAGTGATCCTATGTGCATCACGTGTCTTGTCAAAATAAGTGCCTGCTGCAGACGCGTCTAAAGGGATTATGATAAAAGAGACCGTTGCATTTGCCAGATACTAGCATAATCTCATGCGTAATCAGAGTTTACTGTTAAGGGAGGGTCTTGTGTGTATTTTGTGAACGTGAGCGTCTCTTTGGTCATAAACGGTTTTGACGCATGTGCAGCAGGCACTTATTTTGACAAAACACGTGATTCACATGGTTCACATGATGCAACAAACAGATATTTTGAAAACATGAGCAACACACATGACACTCCGAACACACATTTTGAATTTGCGCCCCTCGGAAGAGCAGTCACGAGCCTCCACTAATTTCTATTGATATAAAGTCTAGTTGTATGAAAATATTATGGAAATTATGAAAACTATAAAATTATGCCACTGGGGTAAGAAAAATGTATGTGCATTGAGTAAATAGGAATAATTTGAAACTTTAATAAAGTTTATTTTTCTACCCCACTGGCAAAATTTGTGTGTTTTAAGCATACACTACAAAAAATGATTTTCAAGAAAAAAATTCTTAGTATTTTTGTCTTTTTTTCAGTAAAAAATATCTAAAAATTCTTAAATTAGGATGCTTTTTCTTGATGAGCAAAACGACCCAAGAAAAAAAGTGATTAACAATAAATTTAAGTGATTTTGTACATAAAACAAGCAAAA